>NC_135964.1:3367605-4017605 GCF_053455715.1 Rhinoraja longicauda
GACTGACGATGTAGACTAGTCACTGAAAGTTGGCGTGCAGGTACAGCAGGCAGTGAAGAAAGCGAATGGCATGTTGGCCTTCATAACGAGAGGATTTGAGTACAGGAGCAAAGAAATCTTTCTGCAATTGTATAGGCCCATGGTGAGACCACATCTGGAGTATTGTGTGCAGCTTTGGTCTCCTAATTTGAGGAAGGACATCCTTGCTATTGAGGCAGTGCAGCGTAGGTTCATGAGGTTAATCCCTGGGATGGAGGGACTGTCATATGAGGAAAGATTGGAAAGACTAGGCTTGTATTCACTGGAGTTTAGAAGGATGAGAGGGGATCTTATAGAGACGTATAAAATCATAAAAGGACTAGACAAGCTAGATGCAGGAAAAATGTTCCCAATGTTGGGGGAGTCCAGAACCAGGGGGACACAGTCTAAGAATAAAGGGGAGGCCATTTAAAACTGAGGTGGAAAGAAACTTTTTCACCCAGAGAATTGTGAATTTGGCAGATGGCAGTGGAGGTCAATTCACTGGATGAATTTAAGAGAGTTAGATAGAGCTCTAGGGGCTAGTGGAATCAAGGGATATGGGGAGAAGGCAGGCACAGGTTACTGATTGTGGATGTTCAGCCATGATCACAATGTGGTTAATTTAACACATATAACACATAATCCTCTGATATTTTGTACAAAATTATACAAAAGGAATGGGTTGAACCTCAACGGGCGGAGGACCAACATCCTGGCAGGCAGGTTTGCCACTGCCTCATGGGTGGTTTTAAACTAAATAGTGAGGGGGGAGGGGGGAGGGGGTTTCAAATGGGATAGACAAGGATGGAGCTAAAGGGAAAGAGAGTATAGGAATAATTAAGAAACACCCCACAGTTAACGGGACAGAAAGCTCACGAAGCAATAGGAGAGAATGGCCAAGTGTAATAGAAATCAATGTGGAGGCTGAGATGAGCAAAGGATTAAAAGTACTATATATGAATGCGCGAAGTATAAGAAGTAAAGTGGATGAGCTTGAGGCTCAGTTAGAGATTGGTAGGTATGACATTCTGGATTACAGAGACGTGGCTGCAGAAGGATCAGCACTGGGAACTGAATATTCAGGGTTATACGTCCTATAGAAAGGACAGGCAGGTGGGCAGAGGAGGTGGGGTAGCTCTGTTGGTAAGGGATGGAATTCAGTCCCTTGCGAGGGGTAACTTGGGACTGACGATGTAGACTAGTCACTGAAAGTTGGCGTGCAGGTACAGCAGGCAGTGAAGAAAGCGAATGGCATGTTGGCCTTCATAACGAGAGGATTTGAGTACAGGAGCAAAGAAATCTTTCTGCAATTGTATAGGCCCATGGTGAGACCACATCTGGAGTATTGTGTGCAGCTTTGGTCTCCTAATTTGAGGAAGGACATCCTTGCTATTGAGGCAGTGCAGCGTAGGTTCATGAGGTTAATCCCTGGGATGGAGGGACTGTCATATGAGGAAAGATTGGAAAGACTAGGCTTGTATTCACTGGAGTTTAGAAGGATGAGAGGGGATCTTATAGAGACGTATAAAATCATAAAAGGACTAGACAAGCTAGATGCAGGAAAAATGTTCCCAATGTTGGGGGAGTCCAGAACCAGGGGGACACAGTCTAAGAATAAAGGGGAGGCCATTTAAAACTGAGGTGGAAAGAAACTTTTTCACCCAGAGAATTGTGAATTTGGCAGATGGCAGTGGAGGTCAATTCACTGGATGAATTTAAGAGAGTTAGATAGAGCTCTAGGGGCTAGTGGAATCAAGGGATATGGGGAGAAGGCAGGCACAGGTTACTGATTGTGGATGTTCAGCCATGATCACAATGAATGGCGGTGCTGGCTCGAAGGTCCAAATGGCCTCCTCCTGCACCTATTTTCTATGTTTCTATTTTCGCCATCTCCAATGGAATCCCATCACTAGTCACATCTTCCAATCTCCACTCCTTTCCGCCTTCCACAGAGACTGTTCCCTCTGCAATTCCCTGGTTAATTCATCCCAAACCACTCCCTCCCCAGGTACTTTCCCCTGCAACCATAGGAGATGCAACACCTGTCCCTATACCCCCACCCTCGACTCTGTCTAGGGACCTTGACAGTTCTTTCAGGTTAGGCCGAGGTTCACTTGCAACTCCTCCAACCTCATCGACTGTATCCGTTATTCAAGTTGTGGACTCTTGTGCACTGGTGAGACCAAACGTAGACTGGGTGATCATTTCACTGAACACCTTCGCTCAGTCTGCCTGGACCTACCCAGTTGCCAAACACTTTAATTAATTCCCCTTTCCATCCCACACTGACTTTTCTGTCCTGGGCCTCCTCCAATGTCAGAGTGAGGCCAAACGCATATTGGAGGGACAGCACCTAATTTTGCTCTTGGCCAGCTTACAACCCAGCGAATGAGTATTGATTTCTCTAACTTCAAGTAACCCTTGCATCCCCTCTCTCTGTCCCTCCCCCACTCAAGGCATTGTACTAGTTTCAAAGTTGTCTTGTTGAGTCTCATTAACTGTAACTCATTTTCACCTAGCCCACAGCTAACAATGGCCTGTTTCCTTTATTATCGTTACTTTTTTGCATATCTTTAATTAGTTTGTTCTATATCTCTCTATATCACCATTAATGTCTGTCGTTTGTTTCCCTTTCCCCGACTCTCAGTCTGAAGAAAGGTCTCGACCCGAAACGTCACCTGTTCGTTTTTCCATAGATGCTGTTTGACCCGCTGAGTTATTTTTTGTGTCGGTTAAAACCAGCATCTGCAGTTCCTTCCTACACAAAACCAAATTCATGCTTGTTAACATTTGTAGCTAACTAGAATAAATTACTTTTAACTGCTCCCTTTAACTGTATTTCTGCATATTTCGTCTCTGCAAACCCCTCACAACTTTCCACTGAACAAAACTGGTAGAAGTAATTGAATTTAACAGTAAAGGAGGTCATTATTTTGCTAATTGAGCCTGTGCTGGCTCTCAGAAACAGTTACAATTTTTTGATTAGTATCGCTTTTTTGCCTTTATTCTCATAACCATTCTCATTGTTCACCTTATTTTCTGGATCTTAATCAGAAATGTAGGCTCTGCCTTTCTAGGACGATGGTTAGGGTTTGCATTTACCTCCTAAGGCTTAGTTACTGCTTATTCATCATGCTCCTCACATCTTTGATATCTTTTGTAAAATATATGTCAACATTAAAAAAATTAAGAATTTTTTTTTGAGAAATAATCTAATTAATCTTAAACTGTGACATTTTAGGATAAATTGTTGGGCATAATTTTAGAATCTTCTTATTGAAAGATCAATTGTAATTTTTCATGAGAAAAATCAATTAAAAAATATATTTTTGTCCTTTCAGGTTACATGCCACCCGGTGCTATGCCTCCACTGAGTACTGCAATGCCCATTGGAAATACAGGAACTAACATTCCAACAAGTGAGACATCCCATCTTCCTGGTTAGTTATTTCCCATTACTTCATTTTGTTTTTTATATATTTTCCTAAATCGTGAATATGTTTTTTCTAAAGTTATCTATGTTATTTTTTAAAAAGAAAATGGCACTTTTCAGGCTCTGTATTAACTATCAAAATCCTCTTCATATTAATCATAGCAGCATGTATTGTGCAAGCTACTTTCCCTTCAACCTGTTAATAATGACAATTAAAATCTGCAGGAACTTGCAAACATGAAGTGAAAACAAAAAATTCCGCTACTATTAACTGTTCTAATCAGGCTGGGGTAATTGTGAAGGGAATTTAGTTAAGATGAGGCACAAATCTTTTTTCCAACTTTCTGAAAATGACCTCACCATTTGAACATTTTCTTAATTGCTTCAAAATAGATTTGTAATGTGAATTTGATTTTCCTCTGTTCTGACCGAGGTGAGGTGAACATTTCCAGAGTCCCAGAAGAAGCAAGGTTTTCTGAGACTCAGCTGTTCTGCCTCAGTAAATCAGCTTTTGGACAAAGAGTGTCTTTGCATCCATTGACCTTTGCCAGGGTCATCAGGTTCTCCCCTCATGGCACTGGTACTCATGCCTTCAGGTTTGGCCACGGACCAATGAAAATATATAATAATCACACAAAAGCTTTCAGGATAGAGGGAGGTTAAGTGCCACCATTGTGCTTGTGCCAGGTCTTAGGAAGAATATATTGATTGATTGAAAGGCACAGCATTGAAACAGGTTCTTTGTCGTCGTCCCCAAGTCCATGCCAATCTGTTCACAATAATCCCATGTTATCCCACTTTCACATCCACTTCCTACACACTAGGGACAATTTACAAAGGCCAATTAACCTACAAACCTGTATACATTTCTGATCTGGAAAGAAACCTGAGCATCCTGAGGAAACCCACGTGGTCACAGGGAGAATGGGTAAACTACACACAGACAGCACCCAAGGTCAAGATTGAACCCAGGTCTCTGGTGCTGTGAGGTAACAGCTTTACCAGCTGTGCCACTGTGCTGTCCCTATAGATGTGCTTGGTTCCATATCCCTGCTTTTTATTCATGGTCTCCATGATTTTGGCCTCCATATTATTGGAAAATATAATTAATCAAGAGTGCAGAAAGATTCACAAGGATGCTGCTTGGATTGGCAGGCTTGAGTTGTAAGGAAAGATTTCCTTTGGAGTGAAGGAGACTGAAATGATAGAGGTATATAAAATATGAAAGGCATAGAATCCAGGGTCTGTTCCCAAGGTAGGGGTGTTTAAAACCAAAGGGCAGGGAATCTGAGGGGTAAACTGTTCATACAGAGTAGTCTTATTTGGAATGAGCTGCCAGAGGTTATGCTGGAGGCGAATGCAGCATTTAGAGAGCATCTGGATAGGTACTTGAATGACCCAGGCATAGACGTATATGGAATTAATGCAGGCAAGTGGGATTAATTGGCATGATGGTTGGTAGAGATTAAGTGGGATGATATGTTATGCAATTCTGACTGTGGAGTCTCTCATCGTCTTGAACCTTCCTAGACAATCATCCCATCAGCTTCTCTCTTCCAAGAGCAGTCCTAAAGCCTCTCAGCCTTCAAATGTTCATGAAGTTCTGCAAAGAATACTTTCACGCTCAATTGAATGAGTATTGTCAGCACTATTTTTGTGCCCCAATATATGTCATTACCGACCAGAAACGTCACCGACTCATGTTCTCCAGAGATGCTGCCTGACCAATGACAAATGCAAAGACAAATGTGGGTCCCTTGAAGGCAGAAACAGGTGAAATTATTATGGGTAACAAGGAAATGGCAGAAGAGTTGAACAGGTACTTCGGATCTGTCTTCACAAAGGAAGACACAAATAATCTCCCAGGTCAGAGGATCAAGGGAGACAGAGTAACTGAAAGAAATTTGACTTAGGTGAGAAATAGTATTGGGTAGACTGAAGGCTGATAAATCCCCAGGGCCTGATAGTCTGCATCCCAGGGTACTCAAGGAGGTGGCTCTAGAAATCGTGGACGCATTGGTGATCATTCACCATTGTTCTATAGATTCAGGATCAGTTCCTGTGGATTGGAAAGCTAACGTTATCCCTCTTTTCAAGAAAGGAGAGAGAGAGAGAGAGAGAGAGAGAGAGAGAGAGAGAGAGAGAGAGAGAGAGAGAGAGAGAGAGAGAGGGAGGGAGGGAGGGAGGGAGGGAGGGAGGGAGGGGGGGGGGGAGGGAGGGAGGGAGGGAAGGAAGGAAAGGAGGAAGGGAGGAAAGAAAGAAAGAAAGAAAGAAAGAAAGAAAGAAAGAAAGAAAGAAAGAAAGAAAGAAAGAAAGAAAGAAAGAAAGAAAGAAAGAAAGAAAGAAAGAAAGAAAGAAAGAAAGAAAGAAAGAAAGAAAGAAAGAAAGAGAGAAAGAAAGAAAGAAAGAAAGAAAGAAAACAGGATATTATAGACCAGTTAGCCTGACATCAGTGGTGGGAAAGCTGCTGGAATCAATTATTAAAGAGGTAACAACGGCACATTTGTGTAGCGGTAAAAGGATTTGTCCAAGACAGCATGGATTTATGATGGGAAAATCCTGCTTGACTAATCTTCTGGAATTTTTTGAGGATATGACAAGTAAAGTGGATGAAGGAGAGCCAGTGGATGTAGTGTATCTAGACTTTCAGAAAGCCTTTGTTGTGGTCCCACACGGGAGATTGGTGAGCAAAATTGGAGCACATGATATTGGGTATTGACATGGATAGAGAATTGGATGGCAGACAGGAAGCAATGAGTAGGAATAAATGGGTCCTTTTCAGAATGGCAGGCAGTGGCGAGTGGAGTGCCGCAACTATTTACAATATATATTAATGATTTGGATGATGGAATTAGAAGTAACACTAGCAAGTTTGCAGATGACACAAAGCTGGGTGGCAGTGGGAACTGCGGAGGATGTTAGGAGGTTGTAGGGTGACCTGGACAGGTTAAGTGAGGGGCAGATGCATGGCAGAAGCAGTATAACGTAGATAATTTTGAGGTTATCCACTTTGGTAGCAAAAATAAGGAGGCAGATTATTATCTCAATGGTGTCAGATTAGGTAAAGGGGAAGTGCAGCGAGACCTGGATGTCCTTGTACACCAGTCACTGAAAGTAAGCGTGCAGGTACAGCAGGCAGTGAAGAAAGCTAATGGCATGTTGCCCTCATAACAAGAGGATTTGAGTACAGGAGTAAAGAGGTCCTTCTGCGGTTGTATAGGGCCCTGGTGAGACCACATCTGGAGTATTGTGTACAGTTTTGGTCTAATATGAGGAAGGACATCCTTGCTATTGAGGCAGTGCAGCGTAGGTTTACGAGGTTAATCTCCGGGATGGTGGGACTGTCATATGAGGAAAGATTGGAAAGACTGCGCTTTTATTCACTGGGGTTTAGAAGGATGAGAGGGGATCTTATAGAGACATATACAATTATATAAGCACTGGACAAGCTAGATGCAGGATAAATGTTCCCAATGTTGGGGGAGTCCAGAACCAGGGGCCACAGTCTAAGAATAAAGGGAGGCCATTTAAAACTGAGGTGAGAAGGAACTTTTTCACTCAGAGAGTTGTGAATTTGTGGAATTCTCTGCTACAGAAGGCAGTGGAGGCCAATTCACTGGATGAATTTAAAAGAGAGTTAGAGCTCTAAGATCTAGTGGAATCAAGGGGTATGGGGAGAAGGCAGGCACAGGTTAGTGATTGTGGATGATCAGCCATGATCACAATGAATGGCAGTGGTGGCTCGAAGGGCCAAATGGCATTCTCCTGCATCTATTTTCTATGTTTCTATGACCCGTTAAGTTACTCCAGCACTTTGTGTCTACTTTTTGTAAACCAGCATCTGCGGTTCCTTGTGTCACCACTTGTCAGACCTGTTCTGTCCTGCCCTCACTCTCTTTTACATATTTTTTCACCCAATCTACAGTCAGGCTGAAGAAGGATCCCTCTCTGAAACATCACTTGTCCATTCCCTCCACAGATGCTGCCAGGCCGGCTGACTTCCTCCAGTCTGTATTTAGCTCTGACTCTCACATTGGATAGTTACATCTGATGGATGAAGTTCGCTTCAATGCACTGGAAAATCTCTGCACCTTTTATAGTCCTAATTCTGTTATTTTTGCAGTTAATGTTAGAATAGTTGAGTCAGTCTGAGGATGGGTCTCGACCCGTAACGTCACCCATTCCTTCTCTCCTGAGATGCTGCCTGACCTGCTGAGTTACTCCAGCATTTTGTGAATAAATACCTTCGATTTATACCAGCATCTGCAGTTATTTTCTTAGAATAGTTGAAATCATCGCCCATTTAATGCCTCATTATTTTTGTACTTGTGAAACTTACTTGCACTTCAACATATTTGCACTTCTATTTACTTCTGTTCAACTTCCGAAAGTGTGATTTCTTTCTGTTTTGAAATGCACTTTAATGCAATTGGCCTTGTTTGTTGATCTTTATGGTATTCCATGTTTTATCACTGGATTGCCTTTTGTAATCGTGTCACTGTATTCTAATTTTACTTCTTCTCATTATTGCACCTGAAAAGGCTATGCCCAAAAATATTGTGCCATTGCTACCCATCTCTAAGTAACGGTAATAGCACCAAGCACTCGTGCCTTATTTCTGTGCTCTGCTGATCGTTGCTGCTATTAGAGTATATACACAGTTAAACCTTGTCATATTTTTCTTTTTTATTCTGTCTTTTTCTTCTGATGCCTTCTAGTTTTGTTTGCTGAGTGCCTTCTTCGTCAAGGTTTGCCTCTTCTTTCTAAAACTGCTTTCCCACAAAACAATTCTGATTTCTCTGCCTCCTTGGGATTCTGATTCTGGTCCTTTTGAGATATTGGATTCTAGTCTATCTGACTTGCAGAATGACAAAATTCCCATCTTCCAGTAATCCGGATACCCCAGAGATCTCCAGCCATTCCTCTTGGACCATTTCTTCAGCTATGTTTTCATGTCCATGAAGCATGACTTTTGGTTGTACACTCACTGATGTTGACACAGGCATTAGAGGAACAACATACCATTGCAGAATCATGTCTGACCACAGAATCTCCTGTTTGTCCTACTGACCATTGTTTCCCCAAGCACTGTTGCTCTAGCCCAGGACTTTCCATGCCCAGGACATGCGGATTACTCATGGAGAACTTTGACTATGAGGAACTATCATACCCTGAGGAACTATCATGCTCTCTAGTTATCAGAAGCAAATGATTGTTAGAGAGTGCAGCCTGCACTACCTGCATTTGTTTTCTTCCCAGAGCTTCTCATTCCCTTTTTGCCTGCAGAAGATTAAAATGTTGAAATGTGATTTTGAAATGTTACTCATAAGGCTGTTTGGATTTTAGGGCATTAAAGCAACGACGTCAAAAATCCAGACTAAAAATAGCTTTGAGTCTGTGGTTCACCAATGCCAGCAAAATCTTGGGCAAGGATTGCACATTATTATATCAGATCAGTGAGATTGTCAGCATAGTATTTGTACATTTTATAAAATTATCAACCACTGGAAAATTAACTCATTCTTTCGATTCAAGTTCTGCAATTTCTAGTGTCCCAGATGTGGCACACACTTTAGGAAAAAATTGCACTCTAGTTCTGTTGCTTTGTTTCCTTCATTTTGAAATGAGACTGAGGCATTCATGAACAGAACAGGGTTGCTGATACCTTTGACTTCCGGGGCCTTTTCTTTGTCAGACGAGAAGACACTTCTAAATGCTCAGTGTACTAATGTATATAAAGGCACCCAAGTCTGCAGACCATTTAAAAACTGTACATTACGGGTGCTTGATATCACGCAAAATTCTACTCTGCATCTAAGGCCGTCAAAAGCACTGGAGGCTTGTAATCTATTTTATTACGGCTCTTGCTGGAAAGTTCAAGCGATCAATCTTTGAGCTAAATGTTTTTGTTGACGATTATTACTTATTACTGAGTCACCAGTATAATTTCCTCACTCCTGCTCCGTTTATTTTCTCAGCAACATTCCCTGACATCAGATTACTTAGTCACCATTCATTTCCCAAGCTTTCTCTCAACACTTCCCTTTTGCTTCAGCTTTCTGTTGCTCATCCTACATTCCTAGTCTACCCTATCATTCCTATTTCCAGCAACTCTCCCTCTTGCACCAGCCTTTCCCCTATTAATGTCCTCTTTCCTACTATTCCTCACTTCATTCATACTGCTCTTTCTTGTCCAAAACTCACTGCCTCTCCAATCTATGTTCCTCAGCATACCTGGGGGTTGGAATTCAATCTTTAAAGAATGCCCCCGCCACACAAAGTTTGGACATTACCTGAATTAAGCAACTTGAGCTTCTTATCCAAAGGTGTCAGAGGTTATGGGGAGAAGGCAGGAGAATGGGGTTAGGAGAGATAGATCAGTCATGATTGAATCACAGAGTAGACTTGATGGGCTGAATGGTCTCATTCTACTCCTATGACCTTAAAACATAAGATGTACCAAATATAAAATTCATTTCTCCCCCATTTTTTAAGATGAGCACGAAGTTCCACAATAGCTTTAAATTTAAAGGTTGTCAATGCAAGGTTATATTTATCGCAAAATATCTTGGGTCTAATCTTTGGGTGCTAGAAAGTCCATTGATGTCCGTACTAATGGCATAAAAGTTGTATTTGGTGTTGTATGTTTATCCCTTGAAAGCTGATATCACTTCCTCATGTCCAGTTAGTTATATTCTTGAGTGTGCAATCAAGGTAGTGTACTTAAAGGCAATATTTATTCAGTTTGATTTAAATTTTCATTTTCCCAGTATTGTTGCTTTTGTTGGATATTGTTTATACTATCTTTCATCACCTCTTAGGTCTTCAAAATGATCCGAAGGATGATTGGTTTAACATATGATGGGCCTTTGATGGCTCTGGGCCTGTACTCGCTGGAGTTTAGAAGGATGAGGGGAGGATCTCATTGAAACTTACCGAATAGTGCAGGCCTGGATAGAGTGTACAGGGTGTTTCCACTAGTGGGAGAGTCTAGAAGTAAACTAAACTAAACTAAACTAAACTAGAGGGCACAACATCAGAATAAATAAAAAGATGATGAATACATTTCTTTAGCCAGAGGGTGGTGAATCTGGAATTCATTGCCACAGATAGTTGTGGAGGGCACGTCTTTGGGTACTTTTGAAGGGGAGTTTGATGTGTTCCTGATTACTAAGGGTGGCAAAGGTTACAGAGAGAAGACAATGGAATCGGATTGAAAGGGAAAGATAAGTCAACCATGATTGAATGGCGAATAGACTCAATGACCTAATTCTGCTCATATGACTTAAGGATTTATGAGTTATGTTCAAAGAATAAGAGAACACTTTAAATTATTTATTAATGTAAGTGTTACCATTTAATGCTACCATTTTGAAGCATATTTATTAAAATATCTATGTTCAATATCTGATACTGTGCTCATTCTATCTTTGGATTAGAGGTGTGGGTTTAAATTTGTATCTTGCATATAGAAGCTTAAGTTTTTACCCTGCATGTATGGCTTGCAAGAATAATTCAATTTTTATAAATATACTGAAAATGATAATCTATTTTAATAAAGAAATGCCTCCATTTAAATAGTGTAGAATTTTAGATAAACTTTGAGAGTAGGCTCATTCCCACACTATAACTTAATTTCAGAGTTTTAACTTCCATTGTCGTGCCCCCTGTCCCTATCCTTCCTCCCTCGCCTCCGTCCAGGGATCCCGGAAGTCTGTCCAAGTGAGACAGAGGTTCATGTGCCTCAACTAACCTCATCTACTGTATCAGGTGTTCCCGATGTGACCCCCTGTACATCAGCGAGACCAAGCATAGATTCAGTGACTGTTTCGCTGAACACTTGTGCTCGGTCTGTCAAGGCCTACTGGATCTCCTGGTTGCTAGCCATTTTAACTCCCCATCCCCACACTCAACTTTCTGACCTGGACCGCCTCCATTGCCAGAGAGTCAGGCCACACACAAACTGGAAGAACAAGTACAGCAAACAGTATGGATGCTGACTTCTCCAATTTTAGGTCACGTCTAACTATGCCCCTTTCCTCCCTTGGGCACCACATTCCATTCCATTTCTCCCCTCCACCCCCGCTACTTTCCTCCCCTTGGCTTTACAATCCTTGAGTCTTCAAACCCGTCTCGCACCAAAAGGTTCTCATCTCTGGTCTTTGTTTCAATCATCTGCCTATCAAAGAATTCCCCTCGTCTGTGTTGACCAATTGCCTGCCACACTTTTTGTCTTGCCTCTCCCGTTTTCCAGCTTTCTTCTCTTCGACCCGAAACGTCACCTATCCATGTTATCCAGAGATGCTGCCTGGTCTGCTGAGTTACTCCAGCATTTTTTGTCCTCTTAATTTTCCATTCCTTTAAAAGAGATAGTGAATGCTTTTACCTAATGTACATCTTTGTATTTGGATTTCAGGAAATCAGAGTGGAACTACTCATGCTCCCATGATGAATGTGCAGCCACCAACCCCTGGTCTTTTGGGTGCACGACCTGGTTTAATACCCTTACAAAGACCCCCTGGAGTTCCCCCACCTCATTTGCAGAGGTTTCCTGTCGCTCCACCACGTCCGCTGCTACCACACTTATTACACCGAGGTCCACCACCGCCTGGACCCGGAGGATATGGAGTACCCCCACCTCATGCCATGCGGGGACCATTTCCACCCCAGAATGTTTTTGGTCGTCCTGGAGTGTCTGAAGAAAGAGATGGGAGACAGTTTAGGAATGACAGACATGGATTTCCTCCAGGAAGGGATCGAGACCAAGAACAACGTTTTGGCAGATCAGAGTTTAGAAATCGTCCTTTTGGTGGAAATCGAAATGAAAATGATAATCGTGAGCGTTATGGGAATCGACACGAGGATAGAGATCAGGATCGCCATTGTGGCGGACGTGAGAGAAGGGAATGGGGGAGAAGTTCTGAACGAGAAAGACATAGAGACTCAGAGGAAAGAAATAGGCGGTCAAGTGGACATAGGGATCGTGATTCACGAGACAGGGAATCTCGCAGGGATAGAGATATGGATCAACATGGAAAGGAAAAGCCTGAAGAAATTAATGAGGGCAATGAAAAGCATCACAACTCTAATGGAGATGCACAAGAAGAAATAATGAAACAATCGGACGCGATCCCAATTCCCGAAGGAGATTCTGCTCAAGGAGAATGTAATTCATCGGACATGAATTTAAAAGCTGCAGAGGTGGTGGAATTGGCGCCTACCTCATCTACCGATCAACCTGAAATGAAAGATTCGGGTGCAACGGCTGAGGTTCAGTGATAGAAACTAATTGTAATAAAGCACATGATGTGGTGATAATTGATGTATTCACCACAATATTGTGCCATGAAGCTTTAGAGTTGTATAAAAAATGATGTATAAAGTATTCGCTTCTGCTATCCCACAGTCTTGTCTAGTTTTAAAGGTTTTAAGCAAATTGTTTGCTTTCCCCAGTATTCAGAATGACCACACAATTTACTCCAGTCTGAACACCTGATCAAATCAAATTTTTGCTGTACGTTTTTAAAATTTTGACGTAAGGTAGAAGTGCTTTCTATTCTTTTTAATTTAAAAAATAACAAACAGTGAAACCTCCTCCAAAAAATTGAGCTTAGGATTTGTTTTTAATAAACTCTATTTTCTTAACAAACTTTAGAGCGTGTGATATTCTTCCTCAGATTTGTGGAGATAAGAATGTCATGGGATGGAAGAATAAGATTGTGAAACACCCTAAAGTTTGATATTTTCTATATTGGAAACAAGTCTAAATTAGACTCATTAGTATGTGTTCTTAAAAAAACGAAAATTGTTTTTGAACAACCATTTGCAGCCCAAGACAGATTGCTTTGCAAAGTGTATCATAAGAATCTTAGTGTACTTCTCTGGTGATGTATAGAAAAAAATATAAATTGCCCACTCAAGATCAGGAAACAAATGGTCTGAACAGTACTTTGTTTTAGAACGTTTCTTGAAAGTTTATTTGTTCATTGCCCTTAAATACAGACCGTTTCTTAAAAGTAACAGTTTTCCTGTTTTCTTCTCTTTTGAATGTTAATATAATTGCAAAAGGAGAATATGGTGTCTATTTTGAAAATAGACCAGCATTACAGCTAGGTTAATGAATGTTGGGTAGATTTTATACCTGAATATCGATTTAATCATAATTTAGCACAAATTATTCACCCACATCTCACAAAAACAATGATTTGAATCATATAAGATGAGTATCATATAAGACTTGTATGAGTATACAAGTGACCACACATTACAATGGGGTGGGAGTTTAGCGTCCCTAGAAAGATGTGCAATCACGATTTTCCATAACGTGAAGCCGCGTCATCTGCGCATGTGTCAAAAAACATGTTTCAAAAGAAATTATTTACTTTTTTCACATAAATGCCAAGAGTGAATTTTATTCTGTACGTCAAATTTTTGGCTTGTGATTTCTGAACGGACTCATTTCTGTTACCTGGTTGGCTGTATCTCGTTCTGAGGTATTCCAAAAGTAGGGTTGTTTGAATTGTTAATGTTTGATTAATATTGGTAACTTGATTCTCTCTCCAAAGAGCTGCTTGCGAAGGATGCCTCTTATTCCAGCAATTCACTTTTAGTTAAGTCTTCTCGTCCTACGAAGAATCAAGGCAGAATAAAACACACCAGTAACATCTCTTCTGAAAGAGTCTTTGTATTTGATTTGGACTCTGATGAAGCTTCAATCTCTTGTTGTTTCATCCTATATTAATTTTGTCATCCACTGAAAAGTCTTGTGACTTTGGGCCTTTTATGAATTTAGTAATGCACTGTTTTTCTCCCATTACTAAAGGATCGAATTGTGGAAGGTCACTGAAGCTTATTTTCTCCTGTCATTGTTGATAAATTTCTTTGTAGGACAACTTTCCACACTATTATCGTATAAATATTGTTAATATCAAGGAATGGAAAACATTCCATTCACTACAGGCATCAAGCATTCCCAAATCAATTACAGCATGACTGAAGAAGGGTCTCGAGACCCAAAGCGTCACCCATTCTTTATCTCCAGAGATGCTGCCAACAGCATGTATTGATACAGATGAAAGCATCCTTCATTCCTCCATCAGTGGGGAATGTTGCAGGTTGCTTTTTATAAAAGAAAAGCAGATTGCTTTTTATAAAAGAAACCAAAAACATGCAACATATGCACTTACAATAAATAATAAACAGTGGGAATTTTCCTTTAGACAGTCTTCTTCCAACCCTAAAATCTCTTAATTTTTCCATTTCGCCTTGATCCTTGACTCAATGGTAGTATGCACTTCTGAATTGAGAGTTGCAGGTTCAAAGTGCACTCCAGATTTGCAGCAAAAAAAATCATAGCTAGCCTTTATACGCCACAGTATGAGTGTTATTTCTTTCAGCTAACTTCGAAAGATTTATTCATTCAAATAGGGCACAATTTCAATCGTAATCTGGCAGCCATTTTAGAAAGCATTTAAGAAAAATGCATCAATCAGCTACATCGTTGACTTATGCCAGTAGTTCGGTTTATCTTAACATAGAAAGTCGTTGCTGGTTGGTTATTTTTTGCCTTGTCACATTATGTGGATGGAAGCTTAAACTTTGCAGCATCCAAAAGGATTTTTCAGTCATGCATAATTTTCACTGGTTTTGTTCAAATTCATCAGAGAACGTGGGAAGTATTTCCTCAATATCTTAGAGAAAAAACAATGCAAGGAAATATTGTAGCCCTGTTAGTAGCGAAAACAGCTTAAATTTAGTGTTAAGGAACTTCAGTTTCCAATATCTGATTAGATGATTATAATTCTGATGTGATTGTTTGCTAAATTGACTTGTTAAATTCCATCCAGATCAGGAGCATGATAAACTAAGCATATGACTTCTGCAAATGTATCATGTGATTTGTGAACATAACTCTGTTGAAAGGTCAACCACTATTTCCTTTATTTTCCCATGTTTATATTGATGCTCTTTTCAGTTGTTTTACCAATGAGATAGTATGGGAAATTTGCTTGCATTCATGGCCATGAGTAACTTAACTTGCTCTTTGAAAACTATTTTCCTTTATAACTTTACTAATGCAATTACAGTAAAGTAGCTCTTTAAAATCAACCTCAACTTAAAAGCTCTGGCCTAACCCCTAACAGTAAGGTTTTTGGCACTATTAGGCCCCAGTTGAGCTCTATTCTTGACATTGGTAATATATTTGTCTTTGCCCTGGTTATTAGCAGTTCACGATGGAAACTTACCGCCTCTTTCTCATGGGTAAATCAAGGACGTGCCATAAATGCTCACCTTGCCTGTGATGGGCAAGACCAATTGGAACATGTAGTGATTCTCTTAACCTTTACTGTGTTTTTTTCAAAATGGACAACACACAAATGTTTTACAGGGCTATTCGCCTACAAAATGCTTCCTCAGACTAGCACAAGCTAATCATTTGCAAGGTAATTATGTTTGCTGCCCAATAAGGGTAACTGGTGAGTACATGTTCTGAACATCATTAGATGTCCAATACTATTCTGATCACTCTGGTCACAAGTTGAACTTGTGGAACTTATTAGGGATGAGGTAAATAGACAATAGACTAGATGTGATGCATGGTACATTATTAGTCATTTGATTTGGAGCACTTGGATACATTTATTATTAAAGATTTCAAAGTCGGAATACTTGTGCATTTTGTCAGGCAGGTGAAAATCTTTGTTAATTCCGTCTAGAGAGGTGGAACATGTGACGCATTCAGTCCAATGATATCATCTTTACTAGGCTCTCTGAGATCAAGTACTTTTAGCAGTTTCTGAATGTTGTAAGATACAGGCATGTGAGTGATGTTAAAAAAAAAGGGAAAGAGCCGAGTGCTTGCGAGAGCCGTACAGCGGGGGTCAGAAAATTGAAAAATTTACACACAAAATTACTAGTTTCAAGCCTCTTAGTGCATTTCAAAGTAAAAACAGACATTACAAAATAATGTGAATATGTCACTGTATACTAATAACATTTTGAAGTAAATTTGCCCAAACAGCCCAAAAAGGTGGTAATTGGCTTTTCTGCTGTGTTTTATATTTTAACCCCGTTTTAATTAATTTAGTTATATAATCTTGCCCTTAAATTTAATATTTACTCATTACAGTTCCATCACTGATTTTCTGGCACTCTTGGTTCCAGAGCTTTGCTGGTTTATCGAGCCGGCCAAGGAATATGGGGATAGATTTGCTGGCTCCAACTAAGCTGGAGTTCCAGAGTCCCGGCCGCAGGTTGCAAATTCAACCCACCGATCGGCCGTGGAAGTCCCGATGAGGTCGAGATTGGCTGCCTTGCCCAGTACATTTTCGGGGAGATTTCCAGGGCGCACGGGGGATTTCTCGCAGAACCTCTAGTGACCTCTAGTGGAACCCTAGTGCTCATTACGTCTATGCATCGTTTCTTTTCTTTTTTTTTTCCGATCCAATTTCTCCGTTGGTAGACGCGATTTTGGCAAAGTGAAAAACGCGGAAATCATGCAAAAAGCGCAGCAAATGGATTTTTAAAACGCGGAAATCCGCAGAAAAGCGGGAAATTCACATGCCTGAAGATAAGGGGAGCCTTCTTAAAAACATAAATGCGGTTACAAATCCCTTTTATACTAATTCCAGCTTGAGAATTATGAAAATCCTTTACTTGAAAATATGAAATTGCACTGCTTTGCAGGTTTGCCTCTCCCACTGCTGGCTTTAGTATATGAGGGGAATAGATAGGGTGAATCCAGTTTTTTTTAACCTAAGATAGGGGAATCAAGAACCTGATGACACGGGTTTAATGTGTGAGGGGAAAGATTTAATAGGAACCTGAGGGGTGACTTTTTCCCACAATATGGAACAAGATGCCAGATGAGGTAGATGTGGCAGGTTCTATAACAAAATTTAAAAGACACTTTGATAAGATACATGGGCACAAATGGGTTGTTTTTAAATGTGCTATACAAATACAATTGACTTGACTTGACAAAAGGTTTTGTTAAATATGGCCCACACCCCATCAAGTGGGACTAGCATAGATGGGGCATCTTGGTCGGCATGGGCAGGTTGGGTAAGTCTGTTTCCATGCTGTATGACAATATTCTAAATTAAGTTGAGTTAAGCTAAAGTTGATTGATTATATGAACTTACTAATGGCCATGAATGAAGCCTTTATTAGACTTATCTAATTCATCTCTAGCAGGGTTATGCTGGTAATATATAATTATTTTTTAATTCAGAAAAAATGACAACAAACCCACCTACAAATGGCATGCCTGAGTCTGACAATAAAATATGACTAGACAAGAAGAAAGTAATCTGTGTAACTGAAAATAGGCAAGGCATAAAGTATGGGATAGATATTTTTTAGTTAATGAAAACCCTTAATAACTTCAAGGAACCAATACTGGATAAGTATATAAATCTGCAACTGGATTATAGAATATTAATATAACCATATATAGAAAATAAATATCTTTAAAGCAAATTTCCTTTTATGACACAAAACCTTGGATAAACAATTTCAAAAGATTCAGGTTTGTCAAGAAATTTTCTTGGGAATTGCCATCAGTAACTTTGTAAAAGCAAGGATTTACTTCCATTACTTGCCATTTTACAGATAAGATCTGTCGTCCATTCAGCTGGCTGATGGCATATTTGTTTCCAAGTCGGTAATTGGTTCCTGCCATAATGTATAGTCTTGACCACGTGCACATCCCTAAATGTTTTGAAATATTATGCTGTTGGAGGTGCAGGGTTTGGATGAACTGTTAAATAAGGCATTTTATTTTCAGATGAATATAAAAGATACGGTGAAACCACATGAACACAATGGGTGAAATGGTTTGTCATTTTTAAAGAATTCAAAATAACTATCTGGATGAGAAGGTAGTTGTAACCAACCAATTTTAAAGAATTATTGGTTAAATTTGCCCATTTTATCTGTACCCATTATCTTGCAGAGCAACTCATCCCACAAACCATTCATTATAAATAACGACCCTATGTTGTCTACACATCTAGCCAATAAAGGGGCAACTTGAATTGAACACAATACTCCAGCTGAACACAAGCCAATGTTTTATAAAGGTTCAGTGTTAGTCCCCTGCTTTTCTGCACTGCCTTTAGATAAAGCTCACTGAATTATCGAACAACGAAGCCGGTGGTGATCTGATGCAGTTATTGTTCAAAAGAGTGCATACATTGGCTGCTCTGTTTCCTTCAAAAGTATCCTGCCTTAATGATTTTTGGAACATTCTGATGATTTGACAACCCTTTGCTACATTTGAAGTGACTGTTGCCTTATTGCCTCGGGCACAGGAGCTTTAAGTTGCTCAATTCACGATGCAATTCTTGGACAAGATTCAGTCAAATTAGATCACACTGTTTCTGTTCCGTCCTCCCCAATTCTTATAATTTTAAAGGTAATTTTCAGAATTCCTTTGACTCATCACTTTTTTTATTCTTATCTAGATTTGCTCACAAATGGAAATACAGATTGTTGTATTACATTGTGCACATTCTTCAGATGTTTTCACAGTAAATGGCAAGGCTCTGGGGAATGTTGTAGAGCAGAGGGATTTAGGAGTGCATAGTTCCTTGAAAGTGGCATTGCAGGTAGATAGGGTAGTCAAGAAGGCTTTTGACACATTGGCCTTTATCGGTCAGGAAGAGTATAGAAGTTGGGATGTTATGTTACAGTTACACAAGGCCACATTTGAAGTATTGTGTTTAGTTTTTGTCACCCTGCTCTAAGAAAGATGCTGTTAAGTTGGAAAACGTGAAGATTTACGAGGATATAGCCAGGACCGGAAGGCCAGAGCTATACAGAGAGGTTAGACAGGCGAGGACTTTATTCCTTGGAGCAAAGGAGGATAAGGGGTGATCTTATAGCAGCAGATAAGATCATGAGGGGGATAGGGTAGATGCACAATCTTTTGCCCAGTGTAGGGAAATCAAGAATTAGAGATCATAGGTTTGAGATGGGAAAGATTTAATAGGGATCCGAGAGGTATCTTTTTCACACTAAGGGTGGTGGGTATATGGAATGAGCTGCCAACGGGAGTAGTTGCAGCAGGTACTAAAACATGTAAAACATTTGAACAGGTACATGGGTGGGAAAGGTTTAGGACTTGTGCCCAATGTGGGCAGGTGGGACTAGTGTAGATGGGGCATCTAGGTCGGCATGTGCAAATAGGGCCGAAAGACCTGTTTCCACACTGTATGGCTCTAGTTGTCCATTATGTCTATAAGCTTTTCAAAAATGTGGAAACCAGAATTGTGTATAGTATTCAAATTGTGCACTGATCAAGTTTTGACGTCTGTTGTAAATGTCTATTCCTCCAATGGACCTGCAATGTGGTTAGCTTTTTACATGGCCATATTCCCAGGTTGCAATTAGTAACTTCAGTACAGTTAATTTCCTTGTGTACTCCAATCAGAGTATTGAAGCATTGTGGCCTTTTTCCAACTATACATTTTACATTTATTTAAATGGAAATCAAGTTGCTAAATACAGTGATTCTATATTTTTTGTGCAAGGTTCTTTTATATTAATTTGGAGTTGTGAATTCTGAAACTATCAGTTTACAAACATCATATATGGGAAATGTTCATTCATCTCAGTGCTGATAACTAGAAATCTAGAACTAACCATTGTCTAGGTATTATTTTAACATGTCTGTCAACCAACTTACTTTTGATTTCGAAGAGGGACAGCGGGGCAAGGGAAAAAAGTGCTGAAGGGCACGTGCAATAGCCAGTGTTGTTGGTTATGAAAGCAACTAACAAAAACCAACAATGTTGTCCAATTAAAAATAAGAGTTCTGGGAAGCAGTTCTGTTCTTCCAGTTTTGCTTCCTTTTTCCCATAAAAGTTCACCTTGCTAAAATTGAACCCCCCCCCCCCCCCCCCCCCACCACATATACAGCTTGTCGTCGTCTCATGATGATCTGGGACATCCCCAAATCTATCGATGCTAGACCAGAAGCAGAATGCTTTAATAATAAAATGTACCTTTATCAAAATGTACAAGACAATGGTCCAGTGTATACTTACAAAAACTTTGTTCAATTGATCTTTTGCCTTGCCTCAATTTTTTAGAGAATACGATACGATAAAACTTTATTGTCAGATCAAGTCTAAAATTTTTCTTGCATCTCAGCAGCTCCACTTGCAACATCAACAAAGACAAAGATTGTAAGACAAGAAACGAGGATACATATATTCACCATAACATTACAATCACAAATGACAACACATTCAAGACCCTTCAACATACATTTGATCTGGGATTAAATTCTATGTTTAGTTTCAGGATTGACTGGTGCTCAAAAGAGTGCTTCAGTCTAACCTTATTAAATCTTGGTATCCTGTACCTCCAATTTGATGGTAACAATTCACTGTTCAGGACATGGTCGGGGTCAGAGACAATGTTGTTGGCCAACCTTAGCATGTTATTGTGGTAGGCTGAGTCATAGAGTTTCTCAAGGGGTTGACCAACGATCTTTGAGCAGATTTTCATTTGGTGGAGCAGTTTTGACTTTAGTGGTGGACAAACACTTGTACCATGTATTATTACAATACTGAAGAACACTCATAATCACAGAAGTAAGAAACAAAAGAAGAAATTATCTTACTCGCACCAAAGGACCTAAGATGGCAGAGAAGATATATTTTGTTTTGTCCTTTTGCAGACAGATTCATTGTGGTCTTTCCAGGATAGCAGATGGTCTATCATCCCACCCAAGTATTTAAATGAACACACCTGCTTGATTTTTTCATTGTGGATAACAATAGGAACTATATGCGAGTCAGATGGTGAACCAAATATTTCTTCCGTTTTCTTTGTATTAAGAGCATTATTATCACTCCACTCGACCACTTCGTTTACGCCATGTTGGTGCAGCTCAGGGTTGTCTGATATTAAAACTCATTAGAATACTTTAGAATGTATTGATTAGGTTTATCTGTACGACAGTCGTCAGTGTAATAAATAAAAACCATAGCTGAACTCACACAGCCCTGTGGAGCCCCAGCATTGGTTGTGATAGCAGATGAAAGTGTTTTGTTCACCTTTACGAGCTGGACTCTATTGGTGAGGAAAGAGGCATACCTGCGAATCAAGTATGGATTCAATTCCTGCTGGACCATTTTTGATATCAAAAAGTCTGCTTGTACTGTGTTGAAAGCTGACGAAAAATCTAGAAAGAGGGCTCTTGCATAGGTGTTAGGTTTGTCTAAATGTTTATAGATGATATGAATCAGAGTGGCAACAGCGTCTTCTGTATCACAACCCTACTTATACGCAAATTGGTAAGGATCAAGTTTGTCTTTTGTTGTACTAACAAGATGTTGGAGCAGAATTCTTTCTAGAGATTTCATAATCACTGCGGTAAGGGCTATCGGTCTAAAATCCTTATGTTCTTTTGGACATGGAATTTGGGGTAATGGTTTTATATGCAAGGTTTTCCATAACAGAGGGACAGTGTGTGTATCTATGGACGCCTGAAAGATTGGTTGCCACACTGGAGCCAGCTCAGTTGCAAAGTTCTTCAAAAGAAAAGCCTTCATTCATCCAGCCCAGCGGCTTTCTTGGTATTTGTACACTGAAATGTTTTCCAAACATCTTCGACAGTGGTGACAATTCTATCAGAGATAGCAGGTGTAACAGTATTGAGTATTTTGGTGCACTTAACAGAATTATATAGTGATTCAAATCTGGTAAAGAAGGTGTTCAGATCACTGGCAAAACAAAAATCATTGTCACAATAGGTTTAGTTATAGGTGACATTCCTGTCATAGTTTTCATGGTATCCCAGAAGCCTATTCAATAGAAGAAATTACAACCATAAAATTCAATGGACTGATGATAACTTTTATTTTGACCAGTTTAGGGAAAATGACAGGCTGTTGGTGTTAAATCACATGCATGAAAAGAGTTTGATATTTTCAAGTACTTTATGGCTAAATGCTAGGTAAATACTTCAGTTTAAGAAATTAAAATAAACTGTACTAGGTTTTTCCCAATACAATATGGAGTATCATTACATTGCCCGTTAAAAAAATAATGTAAAACAATTGATAAATTTGAACAGCATTTACTTTTCCTCTCATTGTTCAAGCAATGAATTCTAAGAGTGTTACTGGCCTGAAGGTCATTTGTCTGACGTAGAAAATAAATTAAATTACTAATTTGTACTAGGTTACTTCAGTCGTGGCATTGTCGTGTCAATTCAGTTCTTGCATTGTTGGCCTCGTAACATATCCAAGTTATTTGATATCAATATTCATTCTTAAAGAAAAAAAGTTGATTCCAATTTTTCTTTGAAATATACTGCCCTTTAAATAGGCCGTGAAATCACTGTAAATTTCCCCGGTGTGGGACGAATAAAGGAATATATTATTATTATTACTCACTTGGTTCACAATTACATGCATGTTGCTATAAACTATACATATTTCTCTGCATGTAATTTTGAATCAATTGCTGTTCAATGATGAGTGCTTATTTAAGAAAATAATCAGTCATAGTCTAGATAGGATTTCTGCTACATATTTATTTGGGATCTTCATCTATTCCGATTATACCCCAAGCTAAACCTGTTCCTTGGTTTCCTGATTCAAGACTCTCTGCATCACCACCCTTGCCCAAGTCATCTTCATTCTCGTGAACCTTTAAGCAATAGAAAAAATGCATCAGTTTATTCCATTAGCAAATACTATCTTTATTCACAGAGTAAATATAAAGCAAATACTAACATTCATCTGTTAGATCTGGGAAGACTGAAGACTTTGCAGATTGAAGCATGTTTGATTACAGCATAGATTATATAAATTAAGATGCACTTTCCGGGACAGCAGGATCTTTGAGTAATTTAATTAAGGTTTATATAAATTTTTAAGAAAGATCACATTGTGGCTCTGAAGAATCTACAACACCCGATTCTGTGTAGGGAACATTCATAAAATGCTGAATTTATGTCCGTGTTGCAAAGTTAAGGTCCAATGCTTCTTGTAACTTTTCAAAATTGTACATGCAATCAGTTAGAGGTAATCTACCCTCTATCTACCCAGCCAGTGTTATGAAAGGGATTGATTTTCAGTGTACTAGATCCTCTGCAATTTGTATTGGCAGCTATTAATTTTAAGTAAGGTAGGGAATAAAATACCGAATGTTGACAGGTATTTAGCACGAATTCCCCTTAGCAACCGGAATGAGTAGAGGATTGGTAGTGCTGAATACATGGTCATATTATTCCCCATCGGAACATCAATGTTCAGAAAATAATTCTCTTTACCATGGCCAAGAATATTGAGAGACACGCCTCAGTAGTGTGGCTCTCACCAATCTATGCCACCCACGCAAGCCCATACTGCTGTTTAGTTTGGAGACAACATGGAAACACCCATTGGCCCAGAGAGTCCACACTAACCATCCATCTATCACCATTTCACATAGTTCTATGTTTTCCCACACCCCACATACAAGGGGCAATTTACAGAGGCCAATTAACATACAAACGCACGTCTTTGGGATGTGGGAGAAAGTACCCAGAGGAAATGCATGCTGCCACAGGGGGGACAAGCAAACTGCACAGAGCACCCGAGATCAGGATGGAACCAAGGTCTCTCATGCTGAGGCAGCAGCTTTACTAGCTGCATCACTGTGCCGCTGTTATGTTAGCTGATACATCTCACAGCTTGCCACACACTTCAACATGAGATAGACAATAGGTGCAGGAGTAGGCCATTCAGCTCTTCGAGCCACTTCGAGCCAGCACCGCCATTCAATGCGATCATGGCTGATCACTCTCAATCAGTACCCCGTTCCTGCCTTCTCCCCATACCCCCTCACTCCGCTATCCTTAAGAGCTCTATCCAGCTCTCTCTTGAAAGCATCCAACGAACTGGCCTCCACTGCCTTCTGAGGCAGAGAATTCCACACCTTCACCACTCTCTGACTGAAAAAGTTCTTCCTCATCTCCGTTCTAAATGGCCTACCCCTTATTCTTAAACTGTGGCCCCTGAGATCATAGGTATTCTGGCAACAATCACCCAGCCTTCATTCCACTGCAAAATGGCATAAGTCACCACTACACAACAAGCAATGAGAATGGAATGAGACCGAATTTCACTCTGGCTGGACACATTGCTGTACGTATTTCTGAATTTTGTTAGTTAATAGAAAACTCATTCATTTTCTCCACTATTAACACCATTTGCTGTTTAATGTGACAAAACAGCTTTGACACTTACCACCATACTACGTCCAACAATTGAATGTTTTCCTGCCAGGCGGAGCAGCCGGTCTTCCATTTCAAAGTGGGCTGTTCCATTTTCGTCAGCTTCAATGTTGCCCAGGTCACCTACATGCCTACATGAATTGGAAGATTAGGATATATCCAAATAAATGTTCACTATTTATGCACATTTAAAAATCCTTGAAGCAATCATGGAGCCATTTGCCTCTGCCATATTTCTAGCATGGATTTCTGGAATGGACTTTTAACAGCTCAGATTACTACATTTTGTAAGTTTTCATTTAATCCTAAGTACTCCACTTCCAAACTTTTTCCACAAAGTTACCACTGGAAAAGGAAGTGCTTTAGTTAGAAATAAAATTAAATCAATTAAAATTATAAAGGCTTCACTTCATTATCTTGCCCAAATGAAATATTTCATGATTTCACAGAAAAGCAGATCTCTTCAAGCCAAAGAATTGATCAACTTTATGGTGCTGCTCTACAACTCATAGTTAAATGTTTAAATTGTTTTGTGACAAGTTGTAAAGGTGATTTTTATAACTCTTATCTTTAGGAAAGCGGTAGAAATCGTGGTTTTGAGTTTTTAGTCTTCAATATTTTTGCAATGATATGCAATACAGCCCTTGTGCACCAGTGGTGGAGGGAATGAAAGCTTACATTTCTGTGAAAATTAATTGAATCCAGCATAAACTTGGATATAACAAGTCAATGTTAATGTTGCAGGGCTACCTTTTATTCATTATCAATGCAACATTATGTCTTTAGTGCATTATATGTCACCATGGTTCATTATCAAGTCTTTGATATGATTTGGCGTCAAATTTTGGCATTTGAAATTTACCATATTCAGATAGTTTGAGGATTTTTTTTCACCTCTATACCACAGCTAAATTATTGCCTCGATGAGGTTCTGTCTTGTGATTCAGTCCTTTCCTCTCAGTTTCTCCTTGATAATTGACCACAAATTCTCGATCGGATTCAGGTCAGATGAGTTACCAGTTGAGTTCAAGGAACGTATCGTATCCCCTTCTGCTGGAAAAATTGGGTCACCATCTTTGTGTGGCACAGTGCAAGGTCTTGCTGGAATATCCCAGATCCATTTGGAAAAGTCTTCCCCATTTCTAGCACCATTCTTCTCTGCAATACATCAACATACTGCGGTGATCTCATCATTCCGTCAACTGGTGCAGTAAACAAATAATGTAGTAGCTGAAACAATCCTAGAACATCAATTGTTCAGGATGTTTGACAAACTGGTTGATGTGCCATTTTCTCACCTGCTGTCTGACTGATCTCTGAGCATGTTGGCCACATTGGCTTTGAACCAAGAAATAGCTATACTCACTGAATATCTTTCACCAGTCCTCATGTCCAGTTTTTAAAATAATTTAAGACCAACTGGTATCATTGTTTTTTCATTGCAGCAGTTAGAAGTTGTTTTTCATGGGTCTCCTGGTTTTCAGACCGACTTCAATGAAGCATTAGCACAAAGTGCTTGTGCTTATTGAGCCTCCTGCTGCCTCCAAATCGTTCTTCAGGGCATCTCTCGTCTTTCCCACATCCTTCTTACTTTCCATAATCAGCAAGACCTTATCTCTTGGAGTCATCGTTCTTTTGCGGCCGCACCTGCCCATCCTCTTGGGCAATAGTGATCCAGTTTCAGAAACTCGCTTGATAATCCTGGATACAGAAACTAATCTATTTCTGCTGGATTCCTCCATCACCTGTGTTTGCTGCTTGTTACTTGTACAACACTTATTAATTTTGGTGTGATGCAGGAAGAAAATATAATTTGAAAGCACCATTGACACCTTTTATCATTTGCTGATGATTGAGAGTAGACTGATTGGATAGTAATTAACTTGATCAGATATGTTCTACTTTTTATGAACACGACATACCTTGGGCAATCTTCAGCATTGTCAGGTATTCGCCATTACTGTGACTGTACTAATATAGTTAACTCTGGAGCACAGGTCCTAAGGACAGCAGCTGGATTGCCATTGGTCCCTTAGCCTCTTCTACTCCCTTGATATCACTTGGAATGAATCAAAATGGCTAAAGATATCTGTGGTACTGTGAATCTCAGAAGGAAACCAGATGGATAATCTATTTGGCATTTCTGGCTAAAAGTGATTGCAACTACTTCTGTCTCTATCAGTCATATTCTTGGGGTGTACTGTTAGGAAGATGCTATTTCCAATTTCCAGTGGTTGAAAACTATGACAAAATTCCATAAAGTAATCACATACATAACTGTCCCTTCTGGCCTTGTTTAGAACAAGGGGATGTATGTAAAAGTAGGCAACTAAAAAAATATTTTGGTATTTCTCCAGTGAATGTTAAGAAGGTGGAGTGGTTGAAGCAGATAATTAGAGTACATTAATTGAGGGGAGGCCTCATTCATACATGAATCTTGGGAGAGAAACGGAGGAAACACTTAAATTGCAAGCACCTGTTAAAAATTGAAAATATCTTGACAACAATCTAAAATTGACAATAATCTTAACCAGAGTGCTGAATCTGAGTCCAGAATCAGGGGTCACAGTTTAAGAATAAGGGGTAGGTCATTTAGGACTGAGATGAGGAAAAACGTTTTCACCCAGTTGTGAATCTGTGGAATTCGCTGCCACATAGGGCAGTGGGTACCAATTCACTGGATGTTTTCAAGAGAGAGTAAGATTTAGCTCTTAAGGCTAAAGGAATCAAGTAATATGGGTAAAAAGCAGGAACGGCATATAGATTTTAGATGATGAGCCATGATCATATTGAATGGTGGTGCTGGCTCAAATGGCCAACTCCTGCACCTATTTTTCTATGTTTCTATGACCAAAAGCCTTTCTTATTAGTCTTCTGTGCCTAAGGAACATGTGTACTCTCCCTCCAATGATACTCAATCCTAAATAAATATCAATTAGATTTCCTATTTCCTCTTCCACGTGGCATTTTGATGACATTTGACTGAAGTCGGAGCTCTTTCTATTAATTGACTCAGGGCAATGAGAAATGCAAAAATGGCTGCCCAAACTCTGTCACAATTTCTAGGATTTGCTATTGTAACATTGGCACCCAACTGAGAAATCATGTGAACAAAAGATAATGTTCAGAAATGATGGGAAAAATATTTATCCTGCAGCAACCACACTCCAGAACCAAGGTCACCCAACCTTAATATGCAAACACTTGTTTTTGTGCTTACTCAGAAGTCAAGCAGATCATTCTTAACTCAGTTATGAAGATAACCAGAGAATTGACTTTTCACAAAATCAAAATCCTCAACCAACTTACTTCCAATGTACAACCCCACTCTTTAACAATTAAGGTTCAAAAATAAACACTGGAATATGGGGACCAATAGTATCCCGGAAGCCATCTCTCAAGGAAGACCTTCAATGTCCCAGTGTGATCTTTAATTGACTGAGGAAGATCGAGACCTAAAAACTTGGAACAAAACTCCTAATCTACCACCTAGCAGTAAACCAGTTCTCCTGTATACTTCGATGTATCATAAAGATACCACTAATGAGGTTTCTGGTAGGTGTTCTGAATAGGTAGCATTCTTTCCAGACCAACATCATCAGCGCTGAGGCTCTCATTGCATTTCATCAGTTCAGCTGGTAAACACAATCCACCCAATACAGACACACTTCGCTTGATTAAAACTGCCACAGGCAGTCAATCCAACTGCTATCTTTAAGATTCCTTCTTGAGATTAAACAGAAGTAATGTTTCCACTTCCAAGAGAGACCAAAAATTCGAGTCAGTCAAATCAAATCAAATCAAAAAAACTTTAGGAAAAATGTCCAAGGAATTATTAGAATGTGGACAAACCACTGTAAGTAACTGAACAAATAGCATTATTAGTTACGAGGAAGCTATTTAAACAATTGAAAGAAAAACAAGAATGGTATACGACATATTAATTTCTTTAGCTTGCTCTCTGTTCTGACCTTTGATAGAGAATAGTATTCATTTTTTGAAAATATATTTTCCATATCTCATATGGAAAGAATTTAATTAAAGACACGATATTTGAAAAATGTTCAAAAAGAGAACGTGGACTCATGAAGGCAAGATAGAAATATATAGAAAAAGACATGGCATTTGAACACAAGACTGGCAGCAAACATGAATATTGTTATAGTTTCCTGTTGCAATGTGGAATAAGGCAGCAGGATAAAAACAGATGTGAAATCATTTCTGGAGAACACAATCTAAGTATTTCATCTGATGTTAAGAAGTCAAAGGGTTTTACTGTAAAGCCCAAACACAAATCCTGCAAGGCATAGCTCCTCACTCAGAATATTTTACAACTTTATAATCCTTATTCCTCCTCTTCCACCAAGCCCATTTTGTGACCAATTAATTATACCTTAGATCAGGAATGTAAGAGACAGGCCAAACTTGTTCTAGATAGCCATTCAGACATCTGTCAACTGTGGCAAGGCCCGAGTACTATATCGGTTACAACATGAAATCAGGCAGAATTGTTGGCAATAGTGTGGCCCTCTGTTTGAACCTAATGCATTCTATGCTCGCTTTGAGCAGAAGGCATACAGGGAGATGACATCCATCCCACACTCAACAGACTCAAGTGTGCCAGTTCCCACAATCACTGTGGCAGAGGTATGATTGGATTTTCTGAGGGTGAACCCACAGAAAGCAACTGCCCTGGATGAAGTCACTGGCCGCATTCTAAGCAAGTGTGCGGATCAACTAGCGAGCGTGTTCACGGACATCTTTAACCTCTCCCAGCTCCATTCTGAAGTACTACCCATCTGCTTCAAGAAGACCTCTATCATCCCTTTGCCAAAGAAAAGCAAGATCTCTTGCTTTAATAACTATCATCCAGTGGCCTTGACATGAAGTGTTTTGAGAGGCAAGTTATGACACATTAACTCCAGCCTACCAAGCAGCCTTGTTCCACTGCCATTCACCTACCACAACAGATCCACAGCTGATGCCATCCTCCTGACCCTACACGTATTCCTGGAACATCTGGATAAGGAGGGCACCTACATCTGACTCCTATTTATCGACTATAACTTTGTTTATAATACCATTACCCAAAGAAGCTCATCTCCAAACTTATGGAACTTGGAGTCAGCACTCCTCTCTGTGACTGGATCCTTGACTTCCTGACGAACAGACCATAATCAGTGAGGATAGATAACAAATCATCCTTTACAACAATTCTCAACACAGGTGCTCCGCAAAGATGCGTTCTCAGCCCCTACTATACATCTTTATACACTCTCAATTTTGCAATCAAATACTAATCCAAATCAATCTACAAGTTCACAGATGACACCACTGTAGTGGTATCGAATAATGCAAATGTTTTCATCGAATGATGAGACAGAGTACAGAATGGAGATTGAGAACCTTGTAACTTGGTGCCAAGACAACTATCTCTCCTTCAACAAGACAAAGGAGATTATGATTGACTTCCAAGAAGCAAAGCACTACACACATCCCAGTATACATTGATGGTGCCAAAGTAGAGATGGTCGAAAGCTTCAGGTTCCTAGGAATAAATATCACCAGCAATTTGTCCTGGTCCAGCCACATTAAAACTATGGCCAAGAAAACACACCAGCGCCTCCACTTCCTTAGAAGGCTTAGGAAGTTTGGATGTCCCCAATAACCCTCACCAACTTCGGCAGATACGCTGTAGAAAGCAGTTTATCGGGATGCATCACAGCCTGGTTTGGGAACAGCTCCATCCAGGACCACAAGAAATTGCAGAGAGTTGTGGACTTAGCTCAATCACACAAACCAACCTCTCTTGCATTGACCTCATCTACATTTCAATCTGCTTCGGCAAGGACGCTGGCATGATCGAAGACGTCTCTCTCTGGTCACACACTTCTCCCCTTTCTCCCCACAGGCAAGAGGTACCGAAAATTGAAAACACATACTTCCAGATTCAGCAACAATTTCTTCCCAGCTGTTATCAGGCAACTGAACGGTCCTCTTATCAACTGGAGTGAAGTCCCGACCTCCCATCATTGGAGACTTTTGAACTATCTTTAATCTGACTTTATTGGACTACAATGTTATATCTTTATCTGTGCACTGTGGATAGCTTGATGGGATTCATGTACATTCTCCTGCTCCATGTTGTTCATCTATCTTCATGCAGTTCAGGTTGGATCCACTCAAGTTTTCGGTAAAATTATATTTAGTTCATTAGTTGTAATCATTTTACACCGAGTTCAACCTGTTATGGTAGACTTGAACTATGACTTTAAGTACCTTGACCTTACAGAACAAGCCAAGAATTACAACTCAATCCAGATTCAACAGTAACCATCACTTCCAAGGCATTTTATCTGAAACCTAAATATTGTTTTGAAAAGGAAGATTTTATTTATGAAAGTTCCTGAGTTGATTGATGGATCTTAAGATTAAAAGTCAGCATTATGCGGTATACTGAAGTTATTTACAGAGCTTCCCAAGTTATAAACACCGAACAGCCTGTACATGAGTTTGGGAAATCAATAGGGTGGATTTGCTGGCTGCTGTGGAACAGTAGGCATTTCCTGCCATGTAAGTCGGTTTGCAGCAATATCTGAATGGTACAGTTAAATGCCCTAGTTTAACCACACATTACACCTGGTTGACCTATATTATTATTTCATTTAAATATATTGCTCGATGGCTATATTTTCAACTTGTGAACCATTCATAGAAACATAGAAAATAGGTGCAGGAGTAGGCCATTCAGCCCTTCGAGCCAGCACCACCTTTCAAGATGATCATGGCTGATCATCCAAAATCAGTACCCCATTTCTGCTTTCTCCCCATATCCCTTGATTCCATTAGCCCAAAGAGCGAAATCTAACTCTCTTGAAAACATCAAGTGAATTGGCCTCCACTGCCTTCTGTGGCAGAGAATTCCACAGATTCACAACTCTCTGGGTGAAAAAGGTTTTCCTCTTCTCAGTCCTAAACCCATTATTCTTATACTGTCACCCTTGGTTCTGGACTCCCCCAACATTGAGAACATTTTTCCTGTATCTAGCCTGTCCAATTCCTTAAGAATTTAAATGTTTCTAAGATCCCATGTCATCATTCTAAATTCCAGTGAATATAAGCCCAGTCAATCCATTCTTTCATATGTCAGTCCCGCCATCCCGGGGATTAACCTACTCTGCACTCCCTCAATAGCAAGAATGTCTTTCCTCAAATTAGGAGACAAAACTGCACACAATGCTCCAGGTGTGGTCTCACCAGGGCCCTGTACAACTGCAGTAGGACCTCCTTGGTCCTATATTCAAATCCTTTCGCTATGAAGGCCTACATGCCTTTTACTTTTCTCACCGCCTGCTGTACCTGCATGTTTACTTTAGGTTCAGGTTACAGACAGTTCTCAGGAATGATTAACTTGCATCTGGGGAGGACCTGCATATAATAACAAATTAAGACTTAAAAAAAAGAATTTCCAACATAACTGTTTCAATAAAACATACCTCCTTTTATCTTGTGGCGCACCATGCTTTTCATTACAGGGGTTGAAATGAGGTCCTGTACAGGTAAATCCTAAAAACAAATATGTAACTAGTTTTATATCACTGAAAATGTTCATTTTACTTAAAAGTCTAGTAATAAGCAGTGAAGAATGTCACAAATACAGATTTTAGTCCACACAAGGATCTTGTTGGTTTTGAGGAGCAGAGTCACAGAAAGCCACGATTAAGAGTTTCAATTAGTGACTATTGCCATTGGAATTTTTCAGTGAAAGTCTCAGAAACTGTCTCATCTTTCCAACTCAATTCATGTTAGATTATAGTTCACGTTCTGTCCTTTCCTTTTTACACACACCTAGGGATATTGACCCCTAGTTTTGATCTATGTTAAACACCCGTTGGGTACAAAACCTCTCCTGCATGGGTGCAGCACCCCATTCTCCCCTCCCCCATACCTCCACCTCCCTCCCCTCCCCCCAACCCCACCACCCCTCCCCTCCCCCTCCCCCACCCCCTCCCCCCCGCTCCACCCCTTCCCTCCCGCCCCCCTCGGCCCAACCTCCAAGCCGTTGCCGGGCGGGGAATGCCCCCGTGGCCTTGTGCCAACAAGGGGGGAGAGGGAAAAAGCAGTGACGTCGGCCCCGTTTCTCCTGCAGAGCGTCTCCTGCAAGTCGGCTGCAATCTGCGGCGGGGAACGGCGGCGACGGCATGGACCCGTTGCCGGGCAGGGAATGTCTCCCGGGGCCGTGGGTGGGCGAGAGTGAACAGGGAGAAGACACTGACCTCGGCCCCATTTCTCCTGCTGCGATCGGCGGGGACAGCTATCTTGTTGGACCCTCTGCCATGAGCTGCAGCATGGGAGGAAGGTCAGGCATGGGAGGAAGGTCAGGCACGGGGCACACCGGGACGGGCGCCGGTCCTCCCGCTGGTCCTCCGGGGGGGACGGACGGATTTATTAAAGTTTATGTAAATTATTTTTTTAAAGTGACAAAAGTGGGTTTATTGACACCACAGGGGAATGGTGAGCAGGGTAGGTCTAAAATTGTGGTGCTATCCTGTATCATTTTGGCTGTGTAGAGGGCATGGTACACACATAAACACAAACAAACCGAGAGTTTTAGTGGTATATAGATAGATTATGATGTAAATAGGCCTTTATAGATCCATTATTGTTTCCACAGATAATTTTGCTAATACGATCATGTCATTAGTGATATGAGTAGAATTCGGCTATTCGGCTCATCAAGTCTACTCCGCCATTCAATCATGGCTGATCTATCTCGCCCTCCTAACCCCATTCTCCTGCCTTCTCCCCACAACCTCTGACACCTGTACTAATCAAAAATCTATCAATCTCTGCCTTACAACTATCCTCTGACTTGGCAACAGCCAGCAGCAATCAGCAGCAGCCAGCAGCAATCAGCAGCAGCAATCAGCAGCAGCAGTAGCAGCAGCAGTAGCAGCACCAAGCTGTGTTGCTTGGGAAGTATTGTGTGGGGATAGTAAGGAGTAAGACCTGTGTGATCTCCCGGACAAGTTTTGATCGCCTAGCTTGGGGTTGGAGAGGAATTTCCCGGATTTTTTTCCCCCAAATTGGCCTGGGTTTTTTATCCGGTTTTTCGCCTCTCCCAGGAGATCACTCAGTTCTTTTGGGTGGGCGGTTAGAGCGGTTGGAGCAGCGGCCGGGCGGTAGGTTTAGAAACCGAGCACGGGGCTTTGTTTGGGGAGTATGAGTGCATGGGCAGTTTATTGTTCTGGGTGTCGAATGTGGGGAATCTGGGAGTCTGATAGTCTTCCAGACATCCACATCTGCGCCAGGTGCGATGAGATGGGGCTCCTAAGGGACCGTATTAGGAACCTGGAGCGGCAGATTGATGACCTCTGTCTGGTCAGGGAGAGTGAGGAGGTTATAGATAGGAGTTACAGAGAGGTGGTCACTCCAAGACCACGGGAGGTAGACAAGTGGGTCACGGTTAGGGGGGGCAAGGAGCAGAGGCAGGGACTAGAGAGTATCCCGGTGGCTGTACCCTTTGGAAATAAGTACTCCTGTTTAAGTACTGTTGGGGGGAACAGCCTACCTGGGGGCAGCGACGGTGCCTGGGCCTCTGGCAAGGAGTCCGGCCCTGTTGCTCAGAAGGGTAGGGAAAGGAAGAGGAGAGCGATAGTAATAGGGGACTCTATAGTGAGGGGGTCAGATAGGCGATTCTGTGGACGCAGTCGGGAGACCCGGATGGTGGTTTGCCTCCCTGGTGCCGGTGTCCGGGATGTGTCTGAGCGTGTCCAGGATATCCTGAAAGGGGAGGGAGAGGAGCCAGAGGTCATGGTACATATAGGTACCAACAATATAGGTAGGATAAGGGAAGAGGTCCTGAAAGGAGAATTTAGGGGGCTAGGAAGAGAGTTTAAAAAAAAGGACTTCCAAAGTAATAATCTCAGGCTTACTGCCTGTGCCACGCGATAGTGAGAATAGGAATGGAGTGAGGTGGAGGATAAATACGTGGCTGAGGAACTGGTGCAGGGAGCAGGGATTCAAGTTTCTGGATCATTGGGACCTCTTCTGGGGGAAGTATGACCTGTACAAAAAGGACGGGTTGCATCTGAACCTGAGAGGAACCAATATCCTGGCGGGGAGATTTGCTAAGGTAATTGCGGAGACTTTAAACTAGTACGGTTGGGGGGAGGGACTCAAACACAGATAGCTAATAGGCAGTGTGTGAGGCAGGAGGCAGAAAAGGGAAACACTCAGACCCAATATGTAGGAGAGAAAGAAGTGAAAAGAAATAAACTGAAAATAAGAAAAGATGGGTCCCTTAAATGTGTATATTTTAATGCTAGGAGCATTGTAAGAAAGGTGGATGAGCTTAGAGCCTGGATTGACATCTGGAAGTATGATGTTGTGGCGATCAGTGAAACATGGTTGCAGGAGGGTTGCGATTGGCAATTAAATATTCCAGGATTTCATTGTTTCAGATTTGATAGAATCGGAGGGGCAAGAGGTGGGGGTGTTGCATTGCTTGTCAGGGAGGATATCACAGCAGTGCTTTGGCAGGACAGACTAGAAGGCTCGATTAGGGAGGCTGTTTGGGTGGAACTCAGAAATGAGAAAGGTTTAGCAACACTTATAGGGGTGTATTATAGACCGCCAAATAGGGAACGAGAATTGGAAGAGCAAATATGTAAGGAGATAGCAGATATTAGTAGTAAGCACAGAGTAGTGATTGTGGGTGATTTCAATTTTCCGTATATAGACTGGGAATCACATTCTGTTAAACGGCTGGATGGTTTGGAGTTTGTAAAATGTGTGCATGATAGTTTTTTGCAGCAATACGTAGAGGTACCTACCAGAGAAGGGGCAGTGTTGGACCTCCTGTTAGGAAATGAGACGGGTCAGGTGACGGAGGTATGTGTTGAGGAGCACTTTGGGTCTAGTGATCACAATGCCATTAGTTTCAATATAATTATGGAGAAGGTCAAATCTGCACCAAGGGTTGAGATTTTGGATTGGAGAAAGGCTAATTTTGAGGAGATGAGAAAGGATTTAAAAGGAGTGAAATGGAACTTTTTGTTTTATGAAAAGGATATAATAGAGAAATGGAGGATATTTAAAGGTGAAATTTTGAGAGTACAGAGTCTTTATGTCCCTGTTCGGTGGAAAGGAAAGAATAATAATTTGAAAGAGCCGTGGTTTTCCAGGGAAATTGGACACTTGGTTCGGAAAAAGAGGGAGATTTAATGGAAAAGATACTTAGGGACAATATATATAATTATTTGGATAAACAAGGCCTGATTAGAAACAGTCAACATGGATTTGTGCCTGGAAGGTCATGTTTGACTAATCTTCTTGAATTTTTTGAAGAGGTTACCAGGGAAATTGATAAGGGCAAGGCTGTGGATGTTGTCTATATGGACTTCAGTAAGGCATTTGACAAGGTTCCACATGGAAGGTTGATTAAGAAGGTTAAATCATTGGGTATTAATAGTGAGGTTGCAAGATGGATTCAACAATGGCTGAATGGGAGATACCAGAGGGTAATGGTTGACAATTGTATGTCAGGTTGGAGGCCAGTGTCTAGTGGAGTACCCCAAGGATCTGTGTTGGGTCCACTGTTGTTTGTCATTTACATTAATGATCTGGATGATGGTGTGGCAAATTGGATTAGTAAATATGCAGATGATACTAAGATAGGTGGTGTAGTTAATAATGAAGTAGAGTTTCAAAGTCTACAGAGAGACTTGGGCCTTTTGGAAGGGTGGGCTGAAAGATGGCAGATGGAGTTTAATGCTGATAAGTGTGAGGTGCTGCATTTTGGTAGGACAAATCAAAATAAGACGTACAGGGTAAATGGTAGGGAATTGAGGAATGCAGTGGAACAGAGGGATCTGGGAATAACTGTGCATTGTTCCCTGAAGGTGGAATCTCATGTGGATAGGGTGGTGAAGAAGGCGTTTGGTATGCTTGCCTTTATAAATCAGAGCATCGAGTATAGAAGTTGCGATGTAATGTTAAAATTGTACAGGGCGTTGGTGAGGCCGAATCTGGAGTATGGTGTGCAGTTCTGGTCGCCAAATTATAGGAAGGATGTCGACAAAATGGAGAGGGTACAGAGGAGATTTACTAGAATGTTGCCTGGGTTTCAGCACTTAGGCTACAGAGAGAGGTTGAACAGGTTGGGTCTTTATTCTTTGGAGCGTAGAAGGTTGAGGGGGGACTTGATAGAGGTTTTTAAAATTTTGAGAGGGACGGACAGAGTTGACTTGGGTAGGCTTTTCCCTTTGAGAGTGGGGAAGATTCCAACAAGGGGACATAGCTTCAGAATTGAGGGACAAAGGTTTAGGGGTAACATGAGGGGTAACTTCTTTACTCAGAGGGTGGTGGTTGTATGGACTGGGCTTCCGGTGGAAGTGGTGGAGGCTAGCTCGATTTTATTATTTAAGAGTAAATTGGATAGGTATATGGATAGGAGGGGATTAGAGGGTTATGGTCTGAGTGCAGGTAGATGAGACTAGGTCAGGGAGAGTGGTCGGCGTGGACTGGTAGGGCCGGACAGGCCTGTTTCCATGCTGTAGTTGTTATATGTTATATACAATAAATATAAGTGGCAGGGAGTAAATGAGGTTCTTGAGGAATATAAAGAATGTAAAAGGAATCTTAAGAAGGAAATTAGAAAAGCGAAAAAAAGATATGAGGCAAGTAATGTAAAAGTAAACCCCAAGGGGTTCTACAGATATGTCAATAGCAAAAGGATAGCGAGGGATAAAATTGGTCCATTAGAGAGTCAGAGTGGACAGCTATGTGCTGAGCCGGAAGAAATGGGGGAGATATTAAACAATTTCTTTTCTTCGGTATTCACCGAGGAGAAGGATATTGAATTATGTGAGGTAAGCGAAACAAGTAGAGTAGTGATGGAAATTATGAGGATTAAAGAAGAGGAGGTACGGACACTTTTGAAAAATATAAAAGTGGATAAGTCTCCAGGTCCTGATAGGATATTCCCTAGGACTTTGAGGGAAGTTAGTGCAGAAATAGCAGGGGCTATGACGGAAATATTTCAAACGTCATTAGAAACGGGGATGGTGCCGGAAGATTGACGCATTGCGCATGTTGTGCCTTTGTTTAAAAAAGGTTCTAAAAGTAAACCTAGCAATTATAGACCTGTTAGTTTGACGTCTGTGGTGGGAAAATTAATGGAAAAGATACTTAGGGACAATATATATAATTATTTGGATAAACAAGGCCTGATTAGAAACAGTCAACATGGATTTGTGCCTGGAAGGTCATGTTTGACTAATCTTCTTGAATTTTTTGAAGAGGTTACCAGGGAAATTGATGAGGGCAAGGCTGTGGATGTTGTCTATATGGACTTCAGTAAGGCATTTGACAAGGTTCCACATGGAAGGTTGATTAAGAAGGTTAAATCGTGGGGGCGTGTCCAATGTCTGGCTGAGTAGACATAACTTTTCAGCACTCCCGAGAACAAAGCCCTAAACTACCAAAAAAAGACGCACTAAAAGAATTCAAGTACTTTAATTTAAAGTTAAAAGTATAAAGAACGTACTGATGAACCCCAAGAAAGAAAGGAAGGGAGCACTGCTGCCACTGAAGCCAAGAAATCCACCGAGGGAATCAAGAAAGAAAATCGAAGGTAGGCCTACAGCCCCGACGGAGCAGGGGCCTGGATTTGAGGAGCTCTCAGCAGGCGCAGAGGCATGGCCCTCTGGTGGCCGAGAGGCTCAAGTTTCGGAAACGAGTGACGAGGAGGGAACTAGCAGTGAAAGTGGAAACAAGGAAGATCGAGATCAAGAAGATTCAGAGATTAAAATTAAAGCGATGCTTGAAGAAATTATTAAAAGGCTCAAGAAAATTGAAGGAGCTCACAGTGATGGAAAAAGAAGTGAAAGCATTGAGGATAGATAATAAGGAACTGCATAACGATAACAAGGAGCTTCATAAGGACAATATGGAAATATATAAGACTTTGAAAAAAATGGAGGAGGACTTTCAAACAGTGATAAACAGAGTGGATAATATAGAAATGGAAAACGAATTGTTAAAATCCAGAGTGGAAAGAAATGAAGATAGTATTACTGCTGCAACAATTGAAAGCAAAAAGATCGTGGAAAAGTTGGACGCCTTGGAAAACTACAGCAGGAGAAATAATGTTAAAATTGTTGGCTTGCCAGAGGGAGTTGAGGGGGAAGACCCAATCAATTTTTTTCAAGATTGGATAATGACTAGTCTTGGAATAGATAAACAAGGACCGATGGAAATAGAAAGAGCACATAGGGCTCTAAGACCGAAACCTTCGAATAATCAAAAGCCAAGATCTGTGTTGATTAAATTCTTAAGATACCGAGATAGAGAATTGGTCCTCAAATCAGTCGGAATGAATATAAGACAGGGAAAACCAATAGAGTATGAAGGTACCAAAATAATTTTTTACCCAGATATTAGTAATGTCTTGTTGAGCAGGAAAAAAGAATTTAATAAGGCAAAAAATATTTTATGGAAGAAAGGATATAAGTTCATTTTACTGCATCCTGCTACTTTGAAGATCATGATCAACATTGGAGAAAATAAATTTTTCAAAGACTTTGTCAGAGCACAAGAATTTGCTGAAGAATTGCCATCGAGAATTGATGAAGAAGATCCATGAATGAATGATTATTAACAAGATTTGTATACTATAGAGGGGATCAATTGTATTAAGGATAGTTAATTTTTAGAAGTACTTGAAATATCGGGGGGGTTGGAGAATATGCATGCTCTACCATAATCATGGGCACAAGTGTGGTGTGGACCACACCTCGTATAATAGAGGGGGGTAATGTTGTTAATTTATTTATTAACAACATTAGAGGGAGGGTTTACTTTTCTTTCTTTCTTTTTTCTTTTCTGTTTTTGTACCTGGACGATGGAAGGGAGTACACTGAAATACGGCACAACGTAAATATTCGAAGAGGTAACAAGGTAAGGAGGAAGGGAAAAAAAAAGAATGAATGGAGAATAAATTAAATTTTTTAAGTTATAATGTGAATGGGTTAAATGGACCGATAAAAAGGAAGAGAATTTTAACACAGATGAAAAAATTGGAAGTGGATATAGCTTTCTTACAAGAAACACACCTAACGGAAAAAGAACATCAAAAGTTAAAGAGAGATTGGGTAGGAAGTTTGGTAGCATCTTCTTTTAATTCAAAAGCAAGAAGGGTTGCGATCCTTTTTAAGAAAACGCTACCAATTAAGATACAAAATATTGTAAGTGACCCAGTAGGTAGATTTATAATCATACATTGTCAAATTTTCTCAGAATTGTGGACTTTAATGAATATATATGCACCAAATACAGATGATGAGAAGTTTGTGCAGGATACTTTTCTAAATCTAGCGGAAGCACATGAAAATATATTGATAGGGGGAGATTTCAATTTTTGTTTAGATCCAGTAATGGATAGATCATCAAGGACAACGACAAGGACAAGAGCAGCGAAGACAACCTTGAATTTAATGGAAAGTTTAAATTTAATAGATGTTTGGAGGAAAAGCCATCCCAAGGAAAGAGATTACTCTTTTTATTCCAATAGACATGATACATATTCTAGAATAGGTCTATTTTTGATTTCAGCTCAATTAAGCGGTAGAATAATACAAATAGATTACAAGGCTAGATTGTTATCGGATCACTCACCATTATTAATGAAAATTACGATGCCAGATAAAGAGCAATCAGTGTATAGATGGAGACTCAACTCTTTACTATTGAAAAGGCAAGACTTTTGTGATTTTATTCGAGGACAAATTGAATTATATTTGGAGACAAATTCAAATTCAGTGGATGATAAATTTATTGTATGGGATGCAATGAAGGCTTATTTGAGAGGCCAAATTATAAGCTACTCATCTAAGATAAAGAAAGACTATAGGAAGGAATCTGAAAGATTAGAAAAAGACTTACAGAAAACTTCTTCAGATACAAAAAAAACACAACTTGCAAATAAAAAATTTCAATACAATACATTACACACTCACAGAACTGAAAAACTAATATTACGAACTAACCAAAGATATTATGAATTAGGAGAAAGAGCCCACAAGGTATTGGCATGGCAACTGAAAGAAGAACAAATATCAAGAACAATAAATTCAATTAGAACAGATCAGAACATTATTACTTATAAACCTAGAGAAATCAATGAGGTATTTAAGCAATTCTACACTAATCTCTACCATTCTGAATCTGAAAAGGATGAAATTAAGATAAATAATTTTTTATCCAAGATACGATTACCAACAATCTCTAATGAGGAGCAGATGGGACTAAATGCCTCCTTTACTTTGAGAGAGGTGGAGGAAGTACTATATTCTTTACCAAGTAATAAATCTCCAGGGGAAGATGGTTTTCCGCCTGAGTTCTATAAAAATTTTAAAGAGTTGTTGTTACCACTATTTATGGAAGTGATACATCAAGCGGAGAAAACATCTACATTACCGGACTCCTTCTCATTGGCAATTATAACTGTAATTTTTAAAAAAGGGAAAGACCCTTTAAATGCATCTTCTTATAGACCAATATCATTGTTGAATGTAGATTATAAAATAGTTGCTAAACTTTTAGCAAGGAGATTGGCAGAATATTTACCGAAGCTGGTTAAAGAGGACCAAACTGGATTTGTCAAAAAAAGGAAAATATCTGACAATGTAGCAAGATTTATAAGTATTTTACATTTAGCACAGAAAAGAAAGGAATTGAGAGTAGCTGTTGCTTTAGATGCTGAAAAGGCGTTTGACAGGTTAGAATGGGATTTTCTATTTAAAGTATTAGAGAAGTACCGATTAGGAAACAGTTTTATTAACTGGGTAAAAGCTCTTTATAAACAACCTAAAGCCAAAGTGGTGACAAATGGCCAATCTTCTCAATCATTTAATTTGGAAAGATCTAGTAGACAGGGATATGTCCCTTGTCACCGGCTTTATTTGTATTGGCCATTGAACCTCTGGCAGAGCTAATAAGATCAGATTTAGATATTAAAGGATTTAAAGTTAACCAGGAAGATCACAAGATTACTTTATTTGCAGATGATGTCTTAATTTGTCTTACTAGACCATTGGAATCCTTAAGAAAACTATATTCCAGACTGGAAGAATATGGGAAAGTATCAGGATATAACATTAATAAAGATAAAACTGAAATAATGCCGCTTGTTGAAGGCAATTATGATCAATGTAAAAGAGAAAGTCAGTTTAAATGGCAAAAAGAAGGCATTAAGGTTTTAGGAGTTAAAGTAGATAATAAGTTAAATAATTTGTATAAATTAAATTATAAACCACTAATAAAAAAAATAGATGAGGACCTGAAGAAATGGATGAATCTTCCAATTACATTGATAGGGAGAGTTAACTGTATTAAGATGAATATTTTTCCGAGGATACAGTATTTATTTTCAACACTGCCTATACCTTTGCCAAATAAATTTTTCCAAGAATTGAACAAAACTGTGAGGAATTTTCTTTGGAAAGGTAAAATGCCAAGAGTGTCTCTGGAAAAATTAACATGGAAATTTGAATTAGGTGGATTGCAATTACCAAATTTTAAAAATTACTACCTGGCAGCGCAAATGAGTTTTATTTCATCCTTTTATCAAGAGGGTGGAAAAACAGCATGGGTTAAAATTGAAATGGATAAAATAAAAGAGTCTTGTCCAGAAGAATTTATATATAAATGGGAAGCGAAGATATTAGTTAAGGATAAAGAGTCACCCTTGCTAAAACATTTAATTAATACATTGTTGAAAACAGTTAAAGTTAAGGATAAAAGATTTTTTTTAACAGCTAAAACTCCATTAGTAAAAAATGGATTATTGCCGTTTGCTTGGAATAATCAAATACTACAACTCTCGGAACAGAAGGGTATTAAAAATATAGGAGATTGCTATGAAGGGAATATCTTTTTGACATTTTCTCAATTGAGAAATAAATATCAAATTCCAGGGAATAGTATTTTTTTCTATTATCAATTACAATCTTTTTTAAGGGAAAAGTTAGGAAATTCAATGTCTCTATTTCAGATTAAAGGAATCGAATCCTTGATTCAGGGTAAGGGAATTAAAAAAATTATATCATCAATGTATAAACTACTACAGATAGCTAGTCCAAAGATAGGAATTAATAAAGCAAGACAAAGATGGGAAACAGATCTTAATATTATTATTGATGAACCAAGTTGGGAAAGACTGTGTCTAGATATTATGAAAAATACTATTAATGTGAGGTATAACTTAGTGCAGTATAATTTTTTGCAGCAACTATATTTAACCCCGGAAAAATTAAATAAATTTAAACTAAATTCAACTGAAAGGTGTTTTAGATGCAACCAAGACGTGGGCACTTTTATACACTCTACATGGGCATGTCAGAAGGTAACTCCTTTTTGGCAAGACCTAAAAAAGTTTTTAGAGCAATTGATGAATAAGATTATACCAATGGATCCAAGGTTGTTTTTGCTAGGAGATACAAAAGGAATAACACCAAAGCTAAGTCTCGATAAACATCAGGAAAGATTTCTCAAAATATCATTAGCAGTAGCCAAAAAATGTGTTGCGGTTACATGGAAAGAACAAAATGAAATAAGATTCGAAAGATGGCATGCAGAAATGCGGAGTTGTATCCCATTAGAAAAAGCAACGTATAATCTGAGAAATGGATACGACTTCTTTTTGAAGGTGTGGAACCCATTCATGGCAAAGTTAGGATTAAGAATAGGAAGTATTTAAACTCAGGATTGCCTTGTTACCTAGCAAGAATTTAAAAAGAAATTACTCGGAAGTGACCCCCTCGGGACTCCAGGTTTCTTTCTTTCTTTCTTTCTTTCTTCTGCTTTTTCTTTTTCTTTCTTTTTAACTGAGGGGTGGGGGGGCGGGGGGGTGGGGGGAGGGGAGAAAATACAGAGCAATACGTGTATAATCGAAGTTATAGGGTAGTGACTATTGTTTACTATGAAATGTATAATGTATAACGTATGGGTTCTGTTAAAACTTAAATAAAATATTAAAAAAAAAAAAAAAGAAGGTTAAATCGTTGGGTATTAATAGTGAGGTTGCAAGATGGATTCAACAATGGCTGAATGGGAGATACCAGAGGGTAATGGTTGACAATTGTATGTCAGGTTGGAGGCCAGTGTCTAGTGGAGTACCCCAAGGATCTGTGTTGGGTCCACTGTTGTTTGTCATTTACATTAATGATCTGGATGATGGTGTGGCAAATTGGATTAGTAAATATGCAGATGATACTAAGATAGGTGGTGTAGTTAATAATGAAGTAGAGTTTCAAAGCCTACAGAGAGACTTGGGCCTTTTGGAAGGGTGGGCTGAAAGATGGCAGATGGAGTTTAATGCTGATAAGTGTGAGGTGCTGCATTTTGGTAGGACAAATCAAAATAGGACGTAAAGGGTAAATGGTAGGGAATTGAGGAATGCAGTGGAACAGAGGGATCTGGGAATAACTGTGCATTGTTCCCTGAAGGTGGAATCTCATGTGGATAGGGTGGTGAAGAAGGCATTTGGTATGCTTGCCTTTATAAATCAGAGCATCGAGTATAGAAGTTGGGATGTAATGTTAAAATTGTACAGGGCATTGGTGAGGCCGAATCTGGAGTATGGTGTGCAGTTCTGGTCGCCAAATTATAGGAAGGATGTCGACAAAATGGAGAGGGTACAGAGGAGATTTACTAGAATGTTGCCTGGGTTTCAGCACTTAAGCTACAGAGAGAGGTTGAGCAGGTTGGGTCTTTATTCTTTGGAGCGTAGAAGGTTGAGGGGGGACTTGATAGAGGTTTTTAAAATTTTGAGAGGGACGGACAGAGTTGACGTGGGTAGGCTTTTCCCTTTGAGAGTGGGGAAGATTCCAACAAGGGACATAGCTTCAGAATTGAGGGACAAAAGTTTAGGGGTAACATGAGGGGTAACTTCTTTACTCAGAGGGTGGTGGCTGTATGGAATGGGCTTCCGGTGGAAGTGGTGGAGGCAGGCTCGATTTTATTATTTAAGAGTAAATTGGATAGGTATATGGATAAGAGGGGATTAGAGGGTTATGGTCTGAGTGCAGGTAGATGAGACTAGGTCAGGGAGAGTGGTCGGTGTGGACTGGTAGGGCCGAACGGGCCTGTTTCCGTGCTGTAGTTATATGGTTATATGGTTATATGGTCTTCACAGCCTTCTGTGGCAAAGAATTCCACAGATTCACCACCCTCTGACTAAAGAAATGTATCCTCATCTCCTTCCTAAAAGAACGTCCTTTAATTCTGAGACTATGACCTCTAGTCCTAGACTTTCCTTTTTTTTAAAAAATATATCAAAAAATACTTTATTCAAGTAATAAATATTTACAAAACATCTTTTTTAACAAACCCATCCGACATTTCCGGAGGTTACACATTCGATACAGGCATTCACTTCCAAATTTACAGACATTTACACAGTATCCCTTATTCCCACTAGTGGAAACATCCTCCCCACATCCACTCTATCCAAGCCTTTCACTATTCTGTATGTTTCAATGATGTTCCCCCTCATTCTTCTAAACTCCAGCGAGTACAAGCCCAGTGCCGAGAAACGCTCATCATAGGTTAACCTACTCATTCCTGAGATCATTCTTGTAAACCTCGTCTGGACCCTCTCCAGAGCCAGCACATCCTTCCTCAGATATGGTTCCCAAAATTGCTCATAATATTCCAAACGCGGCTTAACCAGTGTCTTATAGAGCCTCAGCATTACATCCCTGTTTTTGTATATAAGCCCTCTTGAAATAAATGCTAGCATTGATTTTGCTTTACTACCGATTTGAATCAAAATGTCCTTGCTAGTTTCAAGCTTCTCTTTTGTAGCAGACAAGAACAGGCTATTTACTATTAAAAGTTATTTTGCACTTATGACCTCCTCAACTTCCATTCTATTATGTATTTATTAAACTTGCATACTAGTTGTATAAAGTACTGTCTCTTCTGTTATCATTGCACTTTAACTATTTATATAATTGTTAACCCCCCCCCCCTTATTATTATGATCTGGTGTGCTTGTTTGCTTCGGAGTATTGTGAGCAATTTTGGGCGCTCCATCTGAGGAAGGATGTGCTAGTGCTAGAGTCCAGAGGAGGTTTACAAGTGTTCCCAGGAATGAGTGGGTTAACATATGATGAACGTTTGACCTCTACTTGCTAGAGTTTAGGAGGATAAGGGGAAACGTCATTGAAACTTACCAAATAGTGAAAGGCTTGGATAGCGTGCATGTGGAGAGGATGTTTCCACTAGTGGGAGAGTCTAGGACCAGAGGTCATAGCCTCAGAATTAAAGGACGGTCCTTTAGGAAGGAGATGAGGAGGAATTTCTTCAGTCAGAGGGAGGTGAATCTGTGGAATTAATTGCCACAGAAGATTGTGGAGGCCAAGTTAATGGATATTTTTAAGGCAGAGATGGATAGATTCTTGATTAGTATATGTGTCAGGGGTTATGGCGAGAAGGAAGGTTAAAAGGGAAAGATAGATCAGCCATGGCGGAGTAGACTTGATGGGCTGAATGGCTCAATTAATTGAAGGTTCAAAAATATAGAGGGAAATTTCTGAGCAACATTTCACAATCAATCACAATAATACTTTATTAGTCAAGTATGTTTTGCAACATACGAGGAACTTCAATTGCCATAGTCATAACAATAAAAAGCAACTGGACACACAAAATACATTTTAACATGAACATCCACCAGTGACTCCTCCACATTCCTCACTGTGATAGAAGGCGAAAAAAAGTTCAATCTCTCCCTTCTTTGACCTCCTGCGGTCAGGGGCCTCTAACCTTCCGTTGATGGGACGATCTTGACACCCGTAGCCAGCGGTGGGTCTTCCTCGTCGGGGCGATCAAGCGCCTGCATCGGGGTGGGATCTTAGCTCCCCCGCGCTGGTGATCTACCCCAGGTCGGGACCAGTCGAACCTCATGGAGCTTTTGGAATTCCTGACCAGTCTCAACCCGAGACTGTGAGCTCCTGATGTTAAAATCCACAGGTCGCAGTTGGAGCGTCGATCCCAGGCAAGGGATGGCAGGCTCAGATGTTAAGTCCACACCCCATGGGGGCTCAAGGTCAGTCCCAGGCAAGGCCTCCAACTCCACGATGTTAGGCCGCAGAGCGACCGGAGAGAAGATCCAGAAAACAATCGCATCTTCGGCAAGGTGAGATTGAAAAAAAGTTTCCCCCATCCCCCACATAAAACAAACCAGAGAACATTTACACAAATTTTTAAACCTTACCACAAATAACAAAAAGAGTTTGAAAAGGACAGACAGACTGGAGGCGAGGCAGCCATTGAGCAGCACCCCCCTAGTGGACAAGATAGTTACTCCAATCCGATGTTTCAAAAGGCATTCAAAATATGTCATGATTGGGAGAATAAACAGATGCATCAGTGTAGGTAAACCTGCTCCAAAGGAATTCTAATCTGCATTAGAGGTATCCAGGGAACATTGGGGGAGTCTCTGGAAACAAGGAACATTCTCAATGAAATCTATCACCAGTTTCAGCCACAACTGTAATGAATACATTTTTAGAAACTATGCCAATAATTTCACTTCTGCATACCGACCATTTAATGACAGGAAACTACATTTCATTTTGTCTTGTGTATGGAGTAAGCCCACTGGTATTGGTTTATTATTGTCGCATGTACTAAGATACAGTAAAAAATAAACTTGGTTTTCTGAGCTATCCAGGCAAATTATACCATATGCAAGTACATCATGTAGTGCAAAAAAGTAAACAAAGTGCAGAATTTAATATTACAGCTGCAGAGAAAGAGCAGATTTTTAAAACGTGCAGGTGCCTCAACAAGGTAGACTGAAAGATCGAGATTTTGTCTTAGCAGTCCATTCAGGAGTCTGATAAAAGTGGGAAAGAAGCTGTTCTTGAATCTGGTGATACATACTTTAATCTTTTGCATCTTCTAACTGACGGAAAGGGGAAAAGAGAGAATGATCAGTTATGAGTGGTCTTTGATTATGTTAGTTACTTTCCTGAAGCAGCACGAAGCGTAAATTGAGTTGATTGGGGCCAAGAGTGGGGGAAGGCGGGTTTGTGAGATAGACGGCTGCGTTCAAAACTCCCTTCAATTTCTTGATGCGCGATCTTTGGCAGAGCTGTTACCAAGCTGTGGTTTTGGATAAGATGCATGTAATGCATCTATAGAAATCAGCAAGAATCATTGGAGACATGCCAATTTCCTTGACATTCTGAGGAAGTAGAAATGTTGTTATGTTTTCTTAGCCATAGCATCAATGTCTTTGGACTAGAGCAAATTGACAGTGATATTTACAGCTAAGAACTTGAAGCTCCCAACCATCTCCTTTTCAGTACCACCGCTTCCACCAAGGTGTGTACTCAACCCTGCTTCCTGAAGTCGATGACCAGTTCCTTGGTTTTGCTGACATTGAAGGAGAGGTTGGTGCCTTTGCACTATGCTACTCCTTCCTGTACGACATCATCATTGCTTGAGATCCAGTCTACAGTCATTTCCAAACATGTGAATGGGTGTAGAGCAAAACTGTGTATCTGCAAGGCTTACAGACCTACATAATTGAGTGTGCCATTCACCACAAGGCTCCTGACAAGAAATAACCCAGGAGGGGGAGGGAAGGAGGAGTGAGGGAGGAGGAAAGGGGTGGGAACCGTGGAAGGGGGGGTGGGGGGGGAGAGGGTAGTGGGGGAGAAGAGGGTGCTGCACCAATGCAGGAGGCAACCCTAGGGGGGAAGAAGGGAGGAGAGGGGAGGAGGAGAGGGTGCTGCACCAATGCAGGAGTGGTTTGGGCCCAACGGGTCCACTTGGTCTAGTTTTTTTTAATGGAAAGGAATAGCAGCAAAAAAAAGGCAACATTCAGATAATTTAGGTTTACAACTGGCTGAGCTTTACGTAGTTAATTGTTTCCACGTGTTTTAAAGTTAAATAAAGTAGATTTATATTTTAAAAGTGAGATTAATTTCCACAAAGTCAGACATTCAAGCGTTCAAATTATTTGAATCAGTAAACCTTTAGAAAACTGTCAGAGAATCTCTATGACTGGAACTATTTATTTACTGCTGGAAGGCCCAGAATTGTGCAAAGTCCTACTTGCTGCATTGCAGTGTGCTTTATTCCAGAAACTATCTTCAAAACATCTATTCAGGATCCATATGGGTTGAAGAGAGGTGAGCAATAAAAGCATGCCATGCCAGGGATTCTGAGCCTTCTTAGGACTTTCAACTGAATAAAGTACTTCCAAGAATTCTGAAATCATATTCACAATCAAGTCAAAATCCCCAAATTACATATATATAAAAACAGCTTTCAGTTGATACTATGACTTCAACCATACAATACAATCAATAAATTGAACAGCTCTTTTGAAATATATAAAGTTAAAAAAAAATCTTTATCTTTGTGTGTGAGAGACAAATGACTAAAACACAGGAATTATAATGTTAAAAAGTTGTTCCAAGAAAGTGTGTAAAAGACACCAACAAGAAATGCAATTTTATTTATGACTTAACTGTTATGTGGTCTAATCCTACCCCATTCCTCAAGATACCAACCTCTAACAAGTTTACATTATTGAGTAAGTATTGATTATATATGTACGGGTTGAATCCCGATTTTCCAGTGCCCTTGGTTCCAGAGCCTTTCTGGATTATCTGTTTTTCTGGACCAGCAGAGAGGTCAGATGACAATGAAACAACAATACAATACTGGGCGGGCCATTAATGACACTCCTCTTGTGCCTCTCAAGCACCATGGGGTGTCAGAAACTTAAAACAAATATAAAAATGTGAACTGAATGTGAATGGAATGACTGGCTTACCCATCCTCGGCTCCCACCATCTCCCCGGTCGTTTGCAGTTACGGCCTCCAACCCTACTCCCAACTGGCAAAATGCACCAGTGAGCCTTTCATCACCCATCATGGTAACATGGCTGTTGTGGCTCATGTCGTAGCCTCTGGAGACTGCACTTTCTTCAAGTCATGCCCCCCACCTCCCGCAAAGTGCATCCCTGAAGGAGATTCAGGGACTGAGGACCATAATTAAGAAGAAAAACAGGAGAGCAAACTCTGGGGGCAGGAGATAACTGGCAGATAAAATTAAGGAAAATCAGAGAGATTTTATGTAAATTAAAGGAAAGACCGAAACGAGAGAGAATAGGGCCGCCCCGAAACATAAGCAGTTATCTATGTGTGGTGCAGCAGATGTGCAAGGTTCTCAATGAATATCTCTCCTTTCCTTCTACTGTCGAGAAAATAATGAAGGTATGGGAATTTGGGACAGTTAATGAAGATGGCTTGATGACAGTCTGTATTATGGTCAAGCAGATGCTGGACATCTCAATCCCTATGAAGGTAGATCTCCCCAGCCTGATCAGATATATTTGAGGACACAGTGGAAAGCTAGAGAAGAAATTGCAGACGCCCTAGCTGAGATATATGAATCGTTAGACACGGGTGAAGTGCCGGATGACTGGAGCATGGCTAATGTTGTGCCCCTATTTAAGAAAGGATTGCAAGGAAAAGCCTGGGAACTATATACTAGTGAGTCTAACATCTATGGTAGGCAAGTTACTGTAGAGGATTCTGAGGGGTCACGATATATCTGCATTTGAATTAACAGGAGCTAATTAGGGAGAGTCAGTAAGGTTTTGTACCTGGGAGATAGTGTCTTACGAATTTGATTGAGTTTTTGGAAGTAACCAAGAAGGTTGTCTAATACAAGGCCATAGACGTTGTCTATATGGACATTACCAAGGAATTTGATAAGGTTTGCTGCTCTGGAAGGTCGCGTGGGATCCATTGAAAGCTAGCTAACTGGATACAGAATTAGCTTCATGGAAGGGAGCAGAGAGATTGTTTTTCAGACTGGAAACCTATGACTAGTGGTGTGCCTCAAGGATCACTTGTGCCTAAGCCCATTGCTGCTTGTGGCTTATATCAACAATTTAGATGAGAATGTGCAAAGCATGATTAATAGGTTTGACCATAAAGTAGGCAGTATCATACACAGTGAAGATAGTTATCAAGAATTACAGTCGGATCTTGATCAGCTGGGTAAGTGGGCTGAGGAATGGTTAATGGAGTTTAATGTAGTTAAGTGTGAGGTGTTACATTTTGTGAAGTCAAACCAGTGCCTGACCATCACAGTGAATGGCAGGGGATTGGTGAGTGTTGTAGAGCAGAGGGATTTGAGAGTATATATGCATTGTTCCCTGAAAATGGTATCACAGGTAGACGCGATGATAAAGACGTGCTACATTGACCTTCATCAAACAGGTTATTGAGCACAGAAGTTGGGATGTTATGCAACAGTTGTACAAGATTTTGGTGAGGCCACTTTTTAAATACTCTGTTCATATTTGATCACCATGCTGTAGGAAGGATGTCATTAAGCTTGAAAGAGTGTACGGAAGATTTAGTAGAAGGATGTTGGCAGGACTCGAGGGCAGGCTAGGAAATGGAGATCTTATAAAGGTGCATAAAATCATGACAGGAACAGATAGGGTGAAAGCAGTCTTTTTTCCCCAAGGTACGGGAATGAGAGGGCATAGGTTTAAAGTGAGAGGAGAAAGATTTAATTAAAACCTGAGGGGCAACATTTTCACTCAGAAGATGGTGGATATATGGAATGAGCTGCCAGAGGAGGAAGTTGAGGCAGGTATAACAACAACTTTTAAAAAACACTTGGACGTGTACATGGATAGGAAAGTATTAGAGGGATATGGGTCAAACATACATGAATGGGCCTAGCTTAGATCAGGCATTCTATCCAACATGGATGAGTTGGACTGAAAGGCCTGTTTCCGTGCTTTATGCCTCTATGAAAGCTTCACTGCTGCAAGATCCCAAAGGCACAAATATTTGTTTCATATGAACAAGATTGTGTTCGGAACAAGAACCTCAAAGTTCGTTTTCCTGTTTCAGGTTCTCCACTGAGATCTACAAGATCTCTTGCTAAGATCTACCAATATTTTATCTCATCGGTAAATAATCACACCTCTAAAGCAATTCACACCCATAATAAAATTATGCATGGTTCTGAGTTACCTCTGCAGGAACTTGCTGAGAGAAGCCAGATCCAGGCTATTGTGAGATCCTGCTAGGTCCTACACAACCCAAATGGTATCATGTTAGAAAAGAGGATCGGGAGGGAGGCAAGAAATTAGGGCTACGACCCTATGTGATAAAATTCCCTGTCGACACTTGCTGAAAGAAGCCAGATCGAGGTTGTTGCAATGTCCTGCTAAATCCTACATAACATGAATGGTATCATGTTAGAAAAGAGGATCAGGGAGCCATAGAAAGTAGGGAGCTCTATCTTGTGTCCTTTTGTTTGCCTCAAAAGTATAAAGCGCCTAGGTAAAACACATTTAAAAAGGAATATTGCTGAAAGTGCCCAGAGAGAGTAGGAGCAGCAAATGACCCTGGGGAGTGCTGTTGAAGAGAAAGCTGGATGGGCACAAGTACATAGATCACAAAGTGGCAACACAGGTAAACAGGGTGATGAAGGTGGTAAGCGGAATGCTTGCTTTCATCAGCTACTTCATAGTACAAGAATTCTGATGTCATGTCACAGTGGTACAAAACGTTGTTTATGTTGCACTTGGAGTATATTGGTTGTAACACTGCAGCAAAGATATAATGAAGCCAGATAGAATGTAAAAAGGATTTACGCTGCCTGGATGGAGTTCTAGAGTTATGAGAGATTGGATAAGCTGGGTCTTTTAATTTGAAGCAAACAAGGCTGAAAAAGACACGTTAATAATATATAAAATCATGAGAGGCATGGACGACCAAAGTTTCCCCCAGCCGGAGTATCTAATACTAGTACTTATAAGATTAATGTGAGAATGAGGTTTAAAGGGATCCGAAAGACAAATTTTTCTGCAAAGGGCAGTTCATATCCAAAGTGAGCTGCCAGTGGATGTAATGACAATATTAACATTTATGAGGCTTCTAGACAGGTACCTGAATGAGCATAGCATTGGAAAATATTGAATTAATGTAGAAAAGTGGTATTAGTATAGATAAGTATGACGCTTGGCATAGACATGATGGGCTAAAGGCATGTATCCATGCTGTCCAACATTTATTCACCAAGGCTACGGTCACAGTAAAGTGATGAGATCCACTCATAAAATCCATCACATACAAATACAAGGGTTGCAGGCATATGGCAACACCACAACCTGCAGATTCCCCTCTGTTATACTTTTGTGTGACTTTTGACATATATTATCTAGTGGATATATCTAGTCCATGAAATATTCACTGTGGGTAGCGACAGTTCAAAGCAGATATTCATAAATGATGCTCAACACCAATTAGGGATGTATATCAGGAATATATGAGGGAAGAGCAATAATGAATTATAACAATCATGCTTACATATCACAAATAATAAAAAAAACACTTAAGTGTGGAGAAAAGTATTGAACCAAGCTCAGATAACTGAGACATCAACCAAACTGAAGTGATACATACAAAAGGAGTAAACAAAAATAATTAAGTAAAAGGCCTTGCAGACCAATCTTCCAGATATTATTGTATTACATCCTCCGGACAAGGTAATTCATTTTCCAAATGACAGTTAATCAAATCTTCAATGAGCCAGTGTAGTATGTAAATTCACTTTTATCTCGATTATTAGTTTAGACTTCTGGATTACTCTTCAAGAAATACAAGCACAACACTACTATTATCTGTGTAGGAAGGAGCAGCAGATGCTCGTTTACACTGAAGATAGGCACAAAATGCTGGAGTAACTCAGCGGGACAGGCAGCATTTCTGGAGAAAAGGAATGGATGACGTTTTGGGTCGAGACCCTTCATCAGACTGAGAGTCAGGGGAGAGGGAAACAAGATATGGAGGGTACAAAGAACATGTAAGGTGTGAAATGTACAATGGTTCATTGTTGGATCGGGGAAGGTGACAACAGGGCATACAAACAGTAAAATTAATCAGCAGGACAGTGAAACTAGTAGGAGAACGAGGTTGGGAAGGGACGGAGTAGGAAGGAAAGCAAGGGTTCCTTGAAGTAGTGTTGTTTGTATGGCCATTCCTCTCATTGTTTATAGGAGAAATTACATTTATGGTACAGTATAACACACGCTTCTTACTCGAGTTAGCAACAAAGCTAGCTCCTCCACAAGTTGCTGAACAAGGATAAAGAGCAACAAAACGCGTATGCTGCACGCAAGAAGAGCTTGACCAGTGATGCATTACTTGTTCACTACGGTACAAATCACAAGTTAAAGTTAGCTTGTGATGCATCTAGGTGTGGGGTTGGAGTTGTAATTTCACATGTAATGGAACATGGACAAGAAAAGCCTATAGCATTTACATCACGCACACTTACCAAGAGTGAGCATAATTATGCACAAATCGAGAAAGAATCATCTTTGGGATCAAGAAATTCCATCAGTATCTGTTGGGCAGGAAATTCACCCTGGTTACTGGTCATAAGCCACTTCTCCCTATTTTTGGTCCTCGGTCAGCAATACCTACAATGGCAGGCTCGAGGATGCAGCGATGGGCAGTTCTGTCACATTATGACTACAGCATTGAGTATAGCAGCTCTAAAGAAAATGCTATCGCTGATGCATTGTCGTGTTTGCCTCATGAAAAATCAGATGTGGGCACTGAAGGTGCTATCTATGTCACAGAAGCAGTGGACTACGACTTTCCAGTCACAGCAGTTGAAATTGCTGCTGAAACTCAAAAGGACACAGTGCGAAAACAAGTATACGAACAAACTTTGTGTGGATGGTCAGAAATAAAACCATGTAATTAACTAAAATCTTATCACAATAAACGACATGAACTGTCATGTGAGCAAGGGTGTATTAAATGGGGTCAGATTACTTATAGAACTCCAGTGAACACACAGGTATTGTAGGAATGAAAGTGGCGGCGCCTAACGGCAGCGGCTGACTAGCAGTCTGTCCGTCTTTTTTTTGTTGAGTGTCGGTGTTGGGATGATTTTTATATATATTTTTTTGGTTGTGTATGTGTGGGAGGGGGTGGTGGTGTGTGGGGGGTGGGTGGGTGTGGGGAACTTTTCTCTTCCTCACGGCGCGGGGTGCGGCTCGGCTGCGGGGCCTAACATCCCCCGGTGCGGCTCGGCCGCTGGACTTTACATCCCGGTGCGGCTTGGCCGCTGGACTTTACATCCCGGTGCGGCTTGGCCGCTGGACTTTACATCCCGGTGCGGCTTGGCCGCTGGACTTACATCGCCCGGTGCGGCTTGGCCGCTGGACTTTACATCACCCGGTGCAACTCGGCTGCGGGACTTTACATCGCCCGGTGCAGCTCGGCTGCGGGGCTTAACACCGCCCGGTGCAGCTCGGCTGCGGGGCTTAACACCGCCCGGTGCAACTCGGCTGCGGGACTTAACACCGCCCGGTGCGGCTCGGCTGCGGGACTTTTCACCGCTGGTGCGGCTCGGCTGCGGGACTTAACACCGCCCGGTGCGGCTCGGCTGCGGGACTTTTCACCGCTGGTGCGGCTCGGCTGCGGGGCTTGACATCGCCCGGTGCGGCTCGACCACGGGACTTAGCTGCGCAAGGCTTGGTCGCGGGCCTTTCATCGCCCGGTTCGGCCGCGGGACGTTTCAGCGCCCGGTGCGGGGATTGTGCGGGTCGGTCGGGGACGAGCTGTCTGTCCGTGGGCGTGGGGAAGAGAGTGGAAGTTTTGTTGCCTCCATCACAGTGAGGGGGTGTTTGGAGTCACTGTGATGGACGTTTGTGTTGGGGTTATGTGTCTTGTGTTCTTTTTTTTTTCTATGACTGCTATGTAGTTTCGTTCGGTACTTCGGTACCGAACGACAAATAAAGCTCTGTTATACCTGTTATACAGCCAGAGGTTGCATGTATTGGCCAGGATTGGGCAATGGCAAGTAAATGTAGCAGCTGTCAGAGATGTAGAAGTAGGCCTGCCCAAACCCCTTTGCAAACATGGTCTTGGCCTACTAGACATCTTAAGAGGGTTCATGTGGATTTTTGTGAACAAGGGAATAATAATTTTCTTGTCTTGGTAGATAGCCACTCAAAGTGGATTGAGCTGGTACATATGGGTAAAAACATGAGTTTTAAAACTGCAGAGGAATGACTCAGGCAAGAAATATGTGGAAACAAGACAAAATGCTGTGATTAGCTGAAATTGCGATGTTGTGCATGACAAAAGAGACAGATCCAAGGTGTGACAAAATAATTAGTTTCCCGATTGTTAAGTAAAACCACACAGGAAGGCAAGTCTGATCCAGACAAGTACTGGTGCCAGAAAGGATTAAGAGTATAAGTGCAGGGGATCATGTCCGAACACAAGGGGCTGGTGCTGGTGATGTAAGAGGTAAGGGACCTCCCCCCCCCCCCGATATAAGTAAGCACGGCTTTGGATCGAACCTTTGTGTGGGACCACGAGGGAGAGTGAGCCCTAGCCATACTCGAATTGCTCACCCACACCCGCATACGTGAATAAAAAGGCATCGTTTCATTCTTAAGGTGTCAAATGTGGTTTGTTGTCTGAAAGCGTGGATCGAACTTTAACACAACAGAAAGAATAGACACATTGCGGTCTATTTTTGCGTGTCATGGATTACCTGACGAGCTTGTATCTGACAACGGCCCCCAATTTCGTGCTGCACTTTTGCTAACTTTTATGAAGCTAAATGGTATCAAGCATACCTTAGTGCCAACTTACCATCCGGCATCTGATGGCGCAGGTGAAAGGTCAGTCGGGATAGTCAAACGAGCTGTCAAGAAACAAGTTCTTGAAGGGAATTCAAAATTCAGTATATCACAACGACTAGCTAGTTTCTCACTGAAATATTGTACCACTCTACAATCTACCACAGGATATACGCCAGCTGAACTCATGAAAAGGCTCAGAACTAGACTGAGTTTGGTTCTACCTAACCTATCGCCTCAGGTTGAATGCAATCTGATCAGAAACGTCATTACGGTGGAAGTAAAAAAGAGCGTAGGTTCAATATACATGATCAGGTTTGTGTTCTCAGCCCCCCTTACAAAGCAAACAAATGGGAAGTGGGTACAGTTGTTGATGTGTGTGGTACCAGGAGGTACTTGATAGAAATTAGAGGACGTGTCAGAAGTGTGCACAGAAACCATATGATCCCACCAAGAGCAAAACATAGTCGAAGAAGTAGATCTATCAGACTTCGGTAATAGGTAGTGGGCCCCCCATCAGTCATGGCTGACCATGGGTGATGCATCCTAGTTGTTGGCTGCTTGCTCCTAACCTCGGCTAGAGCAGCGTCGCTTGTGGCTGGAGGCTAATACAGGAGTGACAGTCTCTGTCGCAAAGGTCACATTTGTGTGTGGTCTCTGGTTTGTTGAAATTGCTGCGCTCCTTTCTGCGTGCCCGCTTGTCTGCCGCTGCGTTCATCAGTTTCTCTTCCCCCGTTTTGAGAGGTTGGTTCCGGGTACCTTTCCATCTCATGCAGTCAGCTGCAAGGCTCTCCCAGGACTCCACATCGATGTTGAATACATTCCTATCTCTCTTGCAGACATCCTTGTAACGTAACTGGGGGCAGCCGATGGTTCTCCTCCCAGATGCCAGCTCTCCATAGAGGATGGCTTTTGGAATGAGGACATCCTCCATGCAGTGGTCATGGCCCAGCCACGCTGGGCCATGTCCACCGCATGGAGTCTGCACAGCCTGAGTAGAGCGGGCAAGGTTGCAGTATGCAGATAGATCCCCTCTGTTGCGTTGCCGAAGGCATGTTTCAGGAGCAGAGCGAAGAAAATCCCAAAGAGTGTGGGAGCGAGGACGCAGCCTTGTTTAACGCCACTGCAGAGGTCAAAGGACTCTGAGAAGCTGCCCTTGAACTGCACTGTCCCCTTCGTGTTGATGTGGAAGGATTCTATCATGTTATGCAGTTTTGGTGGGCAGCCGATCTTTGGGAGAGCCTTGAATAGGCTCTCCCAAATTATAGGATCTCCCATATTATTCCAAATACAGATGTAAAATCAGAATCTCCAAAGTAGAGACAAAGATAAATTATCCTGAATTTGACTCTCCTTTAGAACCATAACCTGACACTCCCCCTAAACCACTCAGGAGATCAGAGTGCGTAAACCAGTCGTCAGATTAAATTTATAAAATTATTCTTGTTTGTCTAATTTACGTTATTTTGCTTTCGAAGGGGAGAGCAGTGTAGTGTATAAAATAGTAACTGTAACTTTAAGAACTGAGTACTAGATAGGTATGATTTGTGTTATGTGATAAATTCAATATCTTATCAGTCTCGTGAATATGTGTGTGTACGCGCAGTTTGCTTTTGTAAAATGAAGACGACCCACACTGGCAACAGCGTGTACTGAAAACCTGTACTTTGTTTCTATCTACATGCTAAAGCCGTAATATCTTACAATAGTCTGTCCTCTGTGATGGAGATAAAGAGATCAAAAAAGGGAAGAGAGGTATCGGAGATCGTCCAGGTGGACTTGAGGGAAGAGTGGAAGTTAGTGGTGAAGCTACAGAAAACAAGAAGTTTGCATGAATGCGGGAGGCAGGGTCGATGCAGTTGTCGATGTAGCGGAGAAAGAGTTGCGGGATGGTGCTAGTGTACAGCTGGAACAAGGACTGTTCATCGTAACCAAAAAAAAAGGCAGACATAGCTGAGCCCCCTGCGAGTACCCATGGCTACACCTTTAACTCAGAGAAAGTGAGAGGAGTTAAAAGATAAGTTGTTGAGGGCGAGGACTGAGCGCAAGAAATTCTGAGAGGCAGAAGAGTATAAGTAGAGGGAAATTTCCCAAAAAACCCAAAACAAAACAACTAAATTTTCATTTGCTTCTCAAAATTTCTGCATTGGTCCTTTTAATTTTGACCACTGTAATAAGCCACAAATAAACCAGCCATTAAATTTAACAGTCCAGAATGATGATTTAAATTCCAAAGTGCAACACATCTCTATGCTCCATAATCCCATCAGCAACCAACTTCCACGTCTTCTCCAGAACCAAGAGCTTATTCACAGGTGAATATGAAATTGAGCTGGAAAAGTGAGATTCAGAGGATTGGTAACATTTGAGATTGAGATTCAAGGTTTCAAGGTCAGCTTATGGTCACATGTATCATTAAGGTACAGTGAAATTTGAATCACCATACAGAAAAGCAACAAGACACTCAACCACATAAACGTTAACATAAACACCCATCACAGTGGATTCCACATTCCTCACTGTGATAGAAGGCAATAAAGTTCATTCTTCTTCCTCTTGTTCTCCCGCGGTCAGGGCAGTGAAACCATCCGCGGTCAGGGTAATCAAAGCCCCCGCAGCTGACAATTGTAGCTCCCATCGGGGTGATCGAAACTCCTGCGTCAGGGCGGTTGAAACACTCTCCGCAGCATGGAGCTCCCGAATTGGCCTCTTCTTACCAGAGACGCGGGCTTCACGATGTTAAAATCCCGCAGACTTCCGAGGCTTGGAGCACCCGTCGGTCTCCAAGAAAGGCCACCAACTCCACGATGTTAGGCTGCAGTGGGGACGGAGATACGATATGGGAAAAAAAAATCACATCTCCGTCGAGGTAAGAGATTGAAAAAAAGTTTCCCCCAAACCATCACACCCCCCCCCCACATAAAACAAACCAAGGAACACTAAAACATACTTTTTAACACATACTAAAAATAACAAAAAGAAAGGACAGACTGTTGGCGAGGCAGCCACTGCTGGTGACGCCACCCGGGCCACCAGGCAGAGACAAAGACTTGGATGAGTCAGGGAAGAGGCAACGAGTGAGATTAATAATAATATATTCCTTTATTCGTCCCACATCGGGAAAATTTACAGTGTACAGCAGCAAAGTGGATAGCAAGAGATCATTCATTATAAATATATGATACATAAATTGTCATCAGTTTTCTGTGTGTTCTTAACTGTTATTGTTGACTCGTCTGCTGGGAGCAGTGCTGGTTGTGCAGTCGCACAGCAGCGGGAAGGAAGGACCTCCTATATCACTCCTTCACGCACTTGGGGTGAAGGAGTCTGTCACTGAAGGAGCTACTCAGTGCAGTGACAGTGTCCTGCATGGGGTGGGAGTCGTTGTCCAGCAGCGATGTTAGTTTTGCCATCATCCTCCTCTCTCCCACCACCTGCACTGTCGTGAGGGCAACCCAGGACAGAGCTGGCCTTCCTGACCAGCTTGTCGAGTCTCTTCCCTTCCGCCGCTGAGATGCTGCTGCTCCAGCAGACCACTCCATAGAAAATGGCCGATGCAACCACCGTGTTGTAGAAGGTCCTTAGGAGTACCCCCTGCACTCCAAAGGACCTGAGTCTCCTTAGCAGATAAAGTCTGCTCTGGCCCTTTCTGTATAGCACATCGGTGTTTTCAGTCCAGTCCAGTTTATTGTTGAGATAGACACCCAGGTACTTATAAGAATCCATCCTCTCGATGTCCATTCCCTGGATGTTCACCGGTGCCGGGGGGGGGGGGGGGGAAGGAAAGGTGAAAGATCAACTTGCCTGATGCTGGAAGGCAAAATTATGATCCACCAAATATCTTGGTGGCTGGCAGAGGAACAAAATGATGAAGTGCCAAGTGTAGGCCACTTTATTTGCAGAGCCAGAAGCATTATTCCCAGAAATGGAAATAATATATTTGTTGGAAATCTTAATGAAAAGCAGAAATGTGGGAAAAACTCAGCAAGCCAGAATGAGGAAGGGTTGCTGACCCAAAATATTACATAGTTTCTCTTTCCACAGATATAGCTTGGCTGACTGAGTTCTTCCATCCTTTCTGTCTAGTATCTGTTCCCACCATTTGAGCAATTTCCTGCAATTTCTGTTTAGGTTTATTATTTTCATTGTACCGAGGTAGTGAAAAGCTTTTTTTGCTTGCTATCTAATCATGAATTCAATCAAGCCAAACACAAGGTAGAACATAATTTCTCAGCATTATAGCACAACAGATCCATAGTAAAAGTCCAATGCACACAATGAGGTAGGTTGGAAAATTAGAACTGTACCCTAGCTTATAGAAGGACCATTCAGAAGTTTGGTAACAGAGGGGAAGTGTTCCTGAGTCTGGTGATATGTGCTTTCAAGCTTCTGTATTGCCTATGTGATGGACTAGACTACATCCCTAACTTTCTGCAAATTCTTGCAGTCTTGGGCACAGCTATTCCCAAACAAAGCTGTGATTCAACCCATAGTATGCTTTTACAGTGCATCTGAAGAAGTTTGTAAAAGTTGTTGGAGACAAATTTCCTCAGACTCGTGAGGTATTGTGTTTGATAAATCACCGGATTCAGACAACAGTTTGTTTCACTGGGTATTTTATTACACAGTGGCGGGCCGAGCCACTTTGGTCTCAAACCGTCGTTCGTCGAGCTCGAGTACTCGCGTGGACCTTGTGTGATCTGGGCCAACCAATCAACACTGACCTGGGTGGTCTGCTGGCGGTGTGCAGCGGACGACAGAGCAAGTCTTCACCTCATAGTCAACACGTAGCACACACCTTGCCCTCTTGTACTAATTGTTAAGTTGTATCATTTAAATATTAAACTGAGTGTTTATACAACACGTGAACCTCTACAGTGGTGACCCCGACGACCCAAAATGGCCTCTTTTGGATTTTATCATGCCTGGAGGAGACAACCCAGATCAGCCCCATCACAGCCCCAAGTGTGGTTTGAACAAGCCGAAGACCAATTCCACATCCGCCAGATAACTGCCGACATCACCAAGTATGTCACAGCCGTCGCTGTACCCGGCCCCCGGGACCAACAACAGGCTGCAGCTCCACCTGGCCCACACACACCGCGCTGGGCCCACAGCCCCCACCAGGCAGAACCCCTCAGCACTGCTGGGTCCTACTGCCCACCCTCTACTACAGGTAACTGCAGCAGGCGTTCCACTGGGTCTCCCCCTTCCCCCTCCAGCCAGTTGACCCCCAGTACTCCCCACATCGGTCCTCATGCCCCCCTCTGCCCAGCTAACCCACCACCCCCCCACCATACATCCCCTCCACCTGCCTCCCGCCTCCATCCGACCCCAACCCCCACCATTGCCGGGTGTTCACCATCCCCCCTGACCTCCCCCTTTCAGACACCGAACGGTCGGTCCTCAGCAGAGGCCTTACCTTTGTTCCCCTCCGCCCCCACATCAACGAGTTCCGCGTCCGCCATGACGTGGAGCTCTTCTTCCGCCGCCTCCGCCTCCGAGCCTTTTACCACGGGAAGGAGTCCCGACCCCCCACTGATGACCCCTTCTCCCGTCTCCAATGGACCCCCTCCACTTTTACCCCCCATTGTGGCCTACTACCCTCACTAGAACTTTTTTATCTCAAACTGCCGGCGTGACATCAGCCGCCTCAAATTTTCCACTTCCCTGACTAACTCCAACCTCTCCCCTCCTGAACGTGCAGCCCTCCACTCACTCCGCAACAACCCGGACTTAATAATTAAACCCGCTGACAAGGGAGGGGCTGTGGTAGTCTGGCGTGCTGACCTCTACCGCACCGAGGCCAGACGACAACTATCAGACACCTCTTCCTACCTATCCCTGGACCATGACCCCACCGATAAACACCAGACCTTTATCAGCAGCACCATCACCGACCTCATCACCTCCGGCGATCTACCCCTCAGTGCCTCCGATCTCATAGTTCCCCAGCCCCGCACGGCCCGATTCTACCTCCTACCCAAAATCCACAAACACAACTGTCCCGGCAGACCCATTGTCTCTGCCTGCTCATGCCCTACCGAACTTATCTCTACCTACCTCGACTCCATCCTATCTCCCCTGGTTAAATCCCTCCCCACCTACGTCCAAGACACCGCACACGCTCTCCATCTCCTGGATAACTTCCGGTTCCCAGGCCCCCACTCCCTCATTTTCACCATGGATGTCCAGTCACTCTACACCTCCATCCCCCACAAGGATGGTCTCGAAGCCCTCCGTTTCTTCCTCGACCGTAGAACCAGACAATCCCCATCGACCAACACTCTCCTCCGCCTAGCAGAGCTGGTTCTTACCCTCAACAACTTCTCCTTTGACTCCTCCCACTTCCTCCAAACCAGAGGCGTAGCTATGGGCACTCGCATGGGCCCTAGCTACGCCTGCATCTTTGTCGAGTACGTCGAACAATCCCTGTTCCAGACGTACACTGGCCCCATCCCCGAACTCTACCTCCGCTACATCGACAACTGCATTGATGCTACCTCTTGCACCCATGCAGAACTCACTGACTTCATACACTTCACCTCCAATTTCCATCCTGCCCTTAAATATACCTGGACTATCTCTGACATCTCCCTCCCGTTTCTGGACCTCACCATCTCCATCACAGGAGACAGACTAGTGACGGACATTTACTACAAGCCCACAGACTCACACAGCTATCTGGACTACACTTCTTCCCACCCGGTCCCCTGCAAAAAGTCTATCCCCTACTCCCAATTCCTCCGTCTACGCCGCATCTGCGCCCGGGATGAGGTGTTTCAGACTAGGGCTTCCGTGATGTCCTCGTTCTTCAGAAAACGGGGCTTCCCCTCCTCCATTATAGATGAGGCTTTCACTAGGGTCTCTTCTACATCCCGCATCTCCGCTCTTGCTCCGCCTCCCCCACTCGCAACAAGGACAGGATCCCCCTCGTTCTCACCTTCCACCCCACCAGCCAGCGGATCCAACATATCATCCACCAACATTTCCGTCACCTACAACGGGACCCCACCACTGGCCATATCTTCCCATCCCCTCCCCTCTCTGCGTTCCGCAGAGACCGTTCCCTCCGTAACTCCCTGGTCCACTCGTCCCTTCCTACCCAAACCACCCCAACCCCGGGCACTTTCCCTTGCAACCGCACGAGATGCAACACCTGTTCCTTTACCTCCCCCCTCAACTCCATCAAAGGACCCAAACAGTCTTTCCAGGTGAGACAGAAGTTCACCTGCACCTCCTCCAACCTCATCTATTGCATCCGCTGCTCTAGATGTCAACTTATTTATATCGGCGAAACCAAGCGCAGGCTCGGCGATCACTTCGCTGTACACCTGCGCTCGGTCCGCATTAACGCAACTGATCTCCCGGTGGCCCAGCACTTTAACTCCCCCTCCCATTCCCAGTATGACCTCTCTGTCATGGGCATCCTCCAGTGCCATAGTGAGGCCCGCCGGAAATTGGAGGAGCAGCACCTCATATTTCGCCTGGGCAGTTTGCAGCCCGGTGGTATGAACGTCAACTTCTCCAACTTCAGATAGCTCCTCTGTCCCTCCCTTCCCCTCCTCCTTCCCAGATCTCCCTCTATCTTCCTGTCTCCACCTATATCCTTCCTTTGTCCCACCCCCGACATCAGTCTGAAGAAGGGTCTCGAACCGAAACGTCACCCATTCCTTCTCTCCCGAGATGCTGCCTGACCTGCTGAGTTACTCCAGCATTTTGTGAATAAATCACCAAGTACTACTATGTGGTCAGTGCTCTGGACCAGGACACCCCTGGGCACGTGATCGATTACCTTCTCCAGCACCAGCCGATAACAAGTACAAGGGGATCAGAACGATCCTCAAGGACACTTTTGGTCTCAGCTGCCGCGACAGGGCGGCAAAACTCCTGCACATAGATGGCCTAGGCGACGCAAACCGTCCGTGCTAATGAACGAAATGCTCGTCCTGATAGATGGACACAAGACCTGCCTCCTTTTCAATCAAATTTCCTCAAACTCAACTGCAACAAATCTGAAATCATCATCATTGGTCCAAAAACGCTCACCAAATCCACCCAAAACTTCATCCTCAATATTGATGGTCTCCCAGTATCCACCTCCCCTCACATCCGGAATCTTGGAATCATCTTTGATCAAACCCTCTCCTTCGACAAACACATCAAACACATCACAAAGACAGCCTTCTTCCACCTCAAAAACATCGCCCGTCTCCGTCCATCCCTCTCCTCCACAGCTGCAGAAACCCTCATCCACGCCTTCATCACCTCCCGTCTGGACTACTGCTACAGCCTCCTCTATGGCGCACCCTCAGTAAACTTCAATACATTCAAAACTCCGCTGCCCGTCTACTCACCCACACCCCGATCCGTGACCATATCACCCCCGTCCTTTACAAACCACTGGCTCCCCATCCCCCAGAGAATCCAGTACAAAATCCTCCTCATGACCTACAAAGCCCTCCATAACCTGGCCCCATCCTACCTGACTGACCTCCTCCACAGGCACACTCCCACCTGCACCCTCCGCTCTGCTGCTGCCAATCTCCTATCCCCCCCCATCCGGACCAAACTCAGATCCTGGGGGGACAGGGCTTTCTCCATTGCTGCTCCCACCCTATGGAACTCACTACCCCAAACCGTCAGACTCCTCCTCACTCACCACATTCAAAACATCACTGAAGTCCCACCTGTTCAGCACTGCCTTCAACCACTGACCGTCACCTCACCTTCTGTCTCCTTTCTCTGTTTGTTTACTTATTTATCTATTTATTCACTTCCCTATGTTCTATAAATCCCTGTTAAGCGTCTTTGTGTGTATGAAAAGCGCTATATAAATGTAATGCATTATTATTATTATTATTTCGAACAGGTCTTCCTCGAGCAGATGCCCTAGGACATCTGCCTGCTCATCGCGGATGACGATTTCACTGACCCCTGACAGCTGGTGCGGATGTGCTGTGGCAGGCCAAACAACAGGGTGGAGCCACCATCAGTCGGGTGGCGGCGGTGCCTTGGCAGGTCATACGGGCGGTCCCAGCCCTCACGGAAGGTGCGGCAGTGACATCGCCCACAAACGGCGCCAGCAAGGACAAGTGATGTTACCACCACCAAAGTTGGGGGGCTCTGAGGCCCGCTGATGCCAACCACCCTACATGCATCCGAGAAACGCCTCGGCCGGCCGTCGGTAGTGGCAACTGCAGCCGGCCAAAAACATCGCCTCCTCTACACCTGGGATCGTCATTCGGGGCGGCGTTTTCTCGTTGACACGGGAGCGGAGGTCAGTGTTTTGCCCTCTTTGGGCACCGACACTCGTTCCGGAAAGGGGTCTCCTCTGACGGCCGCCAACAGCAGCAACATCAGAACATATTGTCTCCGCACGATCCCATTCAACCTCAACTCCTGTGGCTTCAAGTGGGCCTTTACCATCGCTGACGTCTCACAACCGTTGCTGGGGCCGAGTTCCTCCGGGCGCACTCCCTGCTGGTCGACGTGAAAGGACAATGTTTCGTTAATTCTGAGATGTTCGAGTCGATCGCTTTGCTCCACGCCGAACTGACTGCGTCCCACCTCAGCTCGGTGACCTCCTCCGCGAACGAGTACGCCAGGATCTTGGCCGATTCCCCTGACATCCTAACTCCCCAGTTCACAACAGCCAGCCCCAAGCATGGGGTGAAGCACCATATACCCACCACCGAACCGCCACTCCATGCACTCGCACGCAGGCTGACCCCCGACAAGCTCCAACTGGCCAAAGATGAGTTCCACAGCGCCACCTGACCTACATCTCAGAATACACGTCTTGCGTCCGGCACATCGCAGGCAAGAGCAACCAGTTTGCAGATGCGTTGTCCATCACCGCCATCAATGCCATCCACACTTTGGCCCCAGGTGTCGACTACATGGCCATGGCGGCCACCTAGCAAGAGGATGAAGAGATGCTCCCCTACCGCACCGCTACCTCAGGCCTGCTGTTGGAGGATGTGCGATTCGGGCCCTGACACCACACTCCTTTGTGACATGTCTACTGGACAGCCAAGACCCATCATCCCCGCTGCCTGGCGCTGCCGGATTTTTGACATGGTTCATGGCCTAGCTCACCCTTCCATCCGGACAACAAAGGCACTGTCGGCAGCCAAGTTCATGTGGCACGGGTTGCGCAAACAGATGTGCAACTGGGCCAGAGCGTGCATTCCCTGTCAAACCTCCAAGATTCAGCGACACATCAAGGCGCCTCTGCAGAACTTTGCCCTGACACACCGGCGTTTCAACCACATCCATGTCACATCATTGGACCGCTGCCCCCATCCAGCGGTGTCACCCACCTTTTCACCATTGTGGACAGATTCAAAAGATAGCCGTAAGTCGTCCCGCTCTCGGATACCTCCACTAAGACCTGTGCACTTGCCCTCACCGCCCACTGGATCACCCGCATTGGCGTGCCGGCGGACATCTCAGACAGAGGTGCGTAGTTCATCTCCAGGTTGTGGTCAGCAATGGCCCGGCTGCTTGGCACTAAGCTGAACCACACAACAGCCTACCACCCGCAAGCAAATGACCTAGTGGAACGTTTTTACCAGCACATGAAGGCATCCATCAAGGCACGGCTCACAGGCCCGGACTGGATGGACGACTTGCCGTGGGTCATGCTCGGCATATGCACTGCCCCGAAGGAGGACTTGGCAACTTCCTTGTACGGCGCCCCACTTACAGTCCCAAGGGACTTTATCCCTTCGGCATGTGGACATGAAGAACCGCCCAAGACCATGCTAACGCGCCTCCGTGAGAAGGTGGGCATGCTCTCTCCAGTCCCAATACGGTCTCACAACCACGTACTCCCACCCGACCTCCAGGACTGCCAGTACGTCTTCCTTCGCCGAGATTCCCTCCGTACCCCACTGCAAAAGCCTTATGAGGGTCCCTTCAGAGTACTGCAAAACAACTTTCATCATCGACATGGGCAGCAGACACGAGACTGTCTCCGTGGACCGTTTTAAGCCGGCACACTTGGACATTGACCAACCAGTGCAGGTGGCACAACCCCGTCGCAGAGGGCGTCCACCATCACGACCAAACCCGCCCGCAACTCTGCAACCCCGAACACTGGAGACACGTACACAAGATCAGGCCGCCTCACTCGACAGCCTAACCGCCTCCAAAACTCCAGTTCTGGAACGGGGGGTGGTCATGTGGCGGGCTGAGCCACTTTGGTCTCGAACCGTCGTTCATCAAGCTCAAGCATTCACGTGAACCTGGTACGATCTGGGCCGGCCAATCAACACCGACCAGGGTGGTATGCTAGCAGTATGCAGTGGACGAAGGAGCTAGTCTTCTCCTCACAGTCAACATGTTAACATACACCTTGCCCTCTTGTACTAATTGTTGAGCTGTATCATTTAAATATTAAACTGTGTGTTTACACAACATGTGAACCTCTACAACACTACCAAGGCACATACACTCGCGTATCCCCGTACGCACTCGCAAACCCCAAGTAAACAGCAGCAGACCTCCCAACATTTGATTTTACAAATTCATAATTTTGATGTGCAAAACTCAGAATTCTACATCAAAATTCTTATTATAGCGCATAATGCAACTTTCAGCTAAAAACAAAGTATGCACACCAAATGCACATACGTGTTGCGCTACATTCGTGTGTAAAAAATGACTATTATTTCCAACAGTCTAGTTCTTGGACTACATGTACAATGTCAGGCCTGCCATGAGTATATTCTGTATTTAAAGAAAGGTTATTGAACAGAGATACTTTTTGTAACACAAAGAAAAAATTGGTTTGTTTTGTTTTTTCTATCTTGCTTTTTCCTTGCACACTCCAGTTCTCTTGGTATTGGATAAAAGAACAATGGTCATAAAATGTATGACTAATTTATGAAGAAAGTTAATATATGCGACTCGACTATGCATACGGAAGTACTTGTTGAAGTAAATTCGCACATTAATTGATAATCAGCCCAAAAAGGTGGTAATTGGCTTTTCTGCTGTATTTTATATTTTAACCACGCCTTAATTAATTAATATAGTTATATAATCTTGCACTTAAATTTAATATTTACTCATTACAGTTCCACCACTGATTTTCAGGCACTCATGGTTCCAGAGCTTTGCTGGTTTATCCAGCTGGCCAAGGAAGACGGCTATAGGGATAGATGTGCTGGCTCCAGCTGAGCTGGAGTTCCAGAGCCCCGACCGCAGGTTGCAAATTCAACCCACCGATCAGCCTTGGAAGTCCCGATGAGGTTGAAAATGGCTGCCTTGCACAGCCTAGGTGTCACATTTTCGGAGAGACTTCCAGGGTGGGAGGGATTTCGCGTGGAACTCTTAGTGACATCCTCGAGGGGGAAGGTGAACAGCCAGAAGTAGTTGTGCACGTGGGCAAAAAACGACGTCGGGAGAAAGAGGAAGGAGGTTCTGCAACAAGAGTTTAAAGAGTTAGGAAGAAGACTGAAAAGCAGGACTTCTAGGGTGGTTACCTCCGGATTGCTTCCTGTACCTCGTGCTGGTGAGGGCAGGAACAGGGAGATAGAGGATATGAATTTATGGCTGAGGAGCTGGTGCACGGATCAGGGATTTAGATTTATAGACCATTAGGATCTCTTCTGGGGTAGGGGTGACCTGTACAAAAGGGACGGGTTACACCTTAACTGGAGGGGAACGAACGTTCTGGCAGGCAGGTTTGCTGGTACTACACTTGTGGGTTTAAACTAAACAAAGGGGGGGAGGAGTTGACAAATTGGGAATATAAAAATGGAGTTAAAGGGGAAGTGAATACAAGAAAAGTTGCAAATGACTCCCGAATTAATGAGAAGGGACAAGTGAGTAAGGCCAGGGCCAATATTGACCAGTGTGAGAGGAGAGGTGAATACCAAAGTTAAAGTGTTATATTTGAATGCACGAAGTATAAAAAATAAAGTGGATGAGCTTGAGGCTCAGTTAGATATTGGTAAGTATGATATTGTGGCAATTACAGAGACATACCTGCAAGAGGACCACGGCTGGGAGCTGCAAATTCAGAGGTATACGTCCTATCGAAAAGACGCCCAGGTGGGCAGAGGGGGTGGGGTCGCTCTGTTGGTAAGGAATGATATTCAGTCCCTTGCAAGGGGTTACATAGAATCAGGAGATGCGGAGTCAGTATGGACAGAACTGAGGAATTGTAAGGGTAAAAAGACCCTAATGGGAGTTATCTACAGGCCCCGAAACTGGCCTGGACATCTATAGGCCCCAAAAATCCACAGGCCTGGACATAGCATGCAAGTTGAATCAAGAGTTAAAATTGGCATGTCGCAAAGGTAATGCTACAGTGGTTATGGGAGATTTCAACATGCAGGTAGACTGGGAAAATCAGGTTGGTACTGGATCCCAAGAAAGGGAGTTTGTAGAGTGTCTCTGAGATGGATTCTTAGAGCCTACCAGGGAGAAGGCAATTCTGGATTTAGTGTTGTGTAATGAACCGGATTTGATAAGGGAACTCAAAGCAAAGGAGCCATTAGGAGGTAGTGAACAAATATGATAAGTTTTAATCTACAATTTGAGAGAGAGCAGGGAAAATCGGAAATGTAAGCATTACAGCTGAACAAAGGATACTTATTATATTTTTCATATTTTTATTTCATATTTCAGATACAGGTACTATGGAGGCACGAGGGAGGAGCTGGCCAGAGTTAACTGGAAAGCGACCCTAGCAGGGAAGACGGTGGAACAACAATGGCAGATATTTCTGGGAATAATACAGAAGGTGCAGGATCAGTTCATTCCAAAGAGGAAGAAAGATTCTAAGGGGAGTAAGAGGCAACCATGGCTGACAAGGGAAGTCAAGGACAGTATAAAAATAAAAAAGAGGTATAACATAGCAAAGATGAGCGGAAAGCCAGAGGATTGGGACTCTTTTAAAGAGCATCAGAAGATAACTAAAAAGGCAATACGGGGAGAAAAGATGAGGCACGAAGGTAAGCTAGCTAAGAATATAAAGGAGGATAGTAAAAGCTTCTTTAGGTACATGAAGAAGAAAATAATAGTTAAGACAAATGTGGGTCCCTTGAAGACAGAAGCAGGTGAATTTATTATGAGGAACAAGGAAATATCAAACGAGTTGAACAGGTACTTTGGATCTGTCTTCACTAAGGAAGTCATTCCCAAATGACGGAGGAACTGAAGGAAATTCACATTAGGCGGGAGATGGTGTTGGGTAGACTGATGGGACTGAAGGTTGATAAATTCCCGGGGTCTGATGGTCTGCATCCCAAGGTACTTAAGGAAGTGGTTCTAGAAATCATGGACGCATTGGTGATCATTTTCCAATGTTCTATAGATTCAGGATCAGTTCCTGTGGATTGGATGATAGCTAATGTTATCCCACTTTTTAAGAAAGGAGGGAGAGGGAAAACAGGAAATTATAGACCAGTTAGCCTGACATTGATGGTGGGGAAGATGCTGGAGTCAATTATAAAAGAAATTGCGGAACATTTGGATAGCAGTAACAGGATCGTTCCGAGTCAGCACGGACATACGAAGGGGAAATCACGCTTGATTAATCCTCTGGAATTTTTTGAGGATGTAACTAGGAAAATGGACAAGGGAGAGCCAGTGGATGTAATGTACCTGGACTTTCAGAAAGCCTTCGATAAGGTCCCCCTTAGGAGATTAGTGGGCAAAATTAGAACACATGGTATTGGGGGTAGGGTACTGACATGGATAGAAAATTGGTTGGCAGACAGGAAACAAAGAGTAGGGATAAATGAGTCCCTTTCAGAATGGCAGGCAGTGACTAGCAAGGCTTAATGCTGGGACCATAGCTATTTACAATATATATATTAATGACTTAGATGAAGGGATTAAAAGTAACATTAGCAAATTTGCAGATGACACAAAGCTGGGTGGCAGTGTGAAGAGTGAGGAGGATGCTATGAGGATGCAGGGTGACTTGGACAGGTTGTGTGAGTGGGCAGATGCATTTTAATGTAGATAAATGGGAGGGTATCCAGTTTGATGGTAAGAACAGGAAGGCAGATTATTATTTGAATGGTGTCAAGTTAGGAAAAGGGGAAGTGCAACGAGATCTGGGTGTCCTAGTTCATCAGTCACTGAAAGTAAGCATGCAGGTACAGCAGGCAGTGAAGAAAGCTAATGGAATGTTGGCCTTCATAACAAGAGGAGTTGAGTATAGCAGCAAAGAGGTCCTTCTGCAGTTGTACAGGGCCCTAGTGAGCCCACATCTGGAGTATTGTGTGCAGTTTTGGTCTCCAAATTTGAGTAAGGACATTCTTACTATTGAGGGAGTGCAGCATAGGATCACGAGGTTCATTCTGTTGTATGTTGAAAGACTGGAGCGACTGGGCTTGTATACTCTGGAATTTAGAAGGATGAGAGGGGATCTTATTGAAACATATAAGATTATTAAGGGGTTGGACACGCCAGCGGCAGGAAACATGTTCCCGATTTTGGGGGAGTCCCGAACCATTCCCATCAATGGGTTGCTCTGTCCTAAATTAGGTTGATTTTTTTTAATGTTGTTGCCACTGGATTCATCTTTATAAATGGTGACTGCGCCATCATATTACTGGCGTAAGCTCCCTGCCATATTTCCTGTGCACTCACAACTGTGCTGCCAAATTCTGTAATATAATAGTAAAATAATATATAAAATAATAGTAAAACATTTGGTAAATAAATAGTAAAAGATAAATTACTTGCTTCAGAAAACCCAGCCCTGACCTACACTTGCAACCAGAGTTAATTTTGGGGTCCTAGTTGGTCCCAATAATTCTGATGAGAGGAGAATTTGGTGAGAGTGATTCTATCTGATCTCATGAGATCAAACAAAAGCTGTCTTGCTTCCTAGTGGAGTCACTCTCACCTCACTATCCATCAGGCTAAAATGGTAAAATCTGGTGAAGATGCTCATTGACTTACCTGTACATTACTTGATATTTATCAGCTCATGCCTGACCGCTTTTTTATCGCTGCACGTAGACAAAGCTTAATTGATGCGTTCTGGACTTTCGGGCTTGAGTTATAGGGAGGGTTTGGATAGACTGGGACTTTTTTTCTTTCTTTTTTCGTAGGAGACGGAGGGGTAACCTTACTGAGGTGTACAAACCATGAAGGACATGGATAAAGTGATTGTGCACTGTCTTTGATCCAGGATAGAGAATTCTAAAAATAAAGGCAGTCTGAAGAAGGGTCTCGATCCGAAACGTCACCCATTCCTTCTCTCCAGAGACGCTGCCTTGCCCGCTGAGTTACTCTAGCATTTTGTGTCTACCTAAAAATAAAGGGTATAGCTTAAGGTGAGGGGGAGAGATTTAAGAGAGTCCTCAGGGACAACTTTTTCACTCAGAAGATAAGGCATATCCAGAATGAATGCCAGAATACAATTATGAATTTTATAAGACGTTTGGACAGACGAAGGATTTAAGATTGCTGTGGGCCAAATGCAGGCAACTAGCCCAATATGCTAACTTGTTTGGCACAGACAATGTGTCTGTGTGTACAGCTCTATGACTCTATATTATAGGACCAAATTGATTGCCCTTCAAAAATTATATCTTTCAGTCGACTGATCTTTCCCAATGTTTCCTACTGCCCTATGATACACGGGTTCATCGGCACAATCAAACAATAGCCACCTTTATTCCAGTCACTCACCTCATTTCAAGAATTTAGGCCTTTATACACTTTGGGTTCAAGTTGTGCTGAAATTTCAAGAAATCAGACAAAGACTGCCTTCTGAACATAGTGGGGGCGGAAGGGAGAAAACAAACATGTACAGCCCAGTCAAACCATAAACATCTGGGGCCAAACCCAACCAGAAGAGCTATCCTACAGATCAGTCACAAAAATCTTAACAATAGTAAACTTTCCATAAATATTCCATTGATGCAAGGCAAGCCAAACCTACAGATTCTCTCGAAACACTCACAATCCAACCTTGAAAAAATCTGTAATTCTTTCCATCTCTGAGACTTTAGCTGATAGAGTACTATGGGATTACCTACTTCACAATGATGCAAACAGATTAAAGCATTTGCTCATACAGACCACCCCAAAGGCAATCAATGGAAGATGAGGAATGCAGAATACAATGCCATTTTCAAAATAACATTAAAAGAGGCTTTTTTTGCCCGTTAGGTATATGCCGCTCAGGGCGGCACGGTAGCGCAGCGGTAGAGTTGCTGCTTTACAGCGGATGCAGCGCCGGAGACACAGGTTCGATCCTGACTACGGGTGCCGCACTGTAAGGAGTTTGTACGTTCTCCCCGTGACCTGCGTGGGTTTTCTCCGAGATCTTCGGTTTCCTCCCACACTCCAAAGACGTACAGGTATGTAGGTTAATTGGCTGGGTAAATGTAAAAATTGTCCCTAGTGGGTGTAGGATAGTGTTAATGTACGGGGATCACTGGGCGGCACGGACTTGGAGGGCCGAAAAGGCCTGTTTCCGGCTGAAGATATATGATATGATGATATGAAGAATCCCATTGACTATTCACGTCACCTATTCTACCCACATCCTTTAACTGATTAAGTCATCTTAGTCTTCTTCTAAAACAGTCCCTCAGAATTGAAGATTAGTCCAGTTTTGTGGGTTCTGCTGTGGCTAATGAGGGAAAAAATAAATAATCATAATTTATAGAAGTGTGCATATCTTTTAAATTCTAAAAATTGTTGGATATTTTACTAAATTAATTGAAAACTTGCACAATTAAATCTTCATATCCAGCAATTTCTGAGCCAAATGTTCTGCCCTTCATCTTTTAAACATTAAATTAGAGCATTTCTACTTTTTTTATAAACTGATAAAATAACTCTTCATACCTTTGGAAATATCTCCAAAAGTGTGCACATGAAGTCCATGTTTTCCAGCAGACAATCCTGAAATGTCCCCCTTCACAGTGGTTGTATGGCCACCTTCCTGCAAAATATTACGTATTTACTTGTTCCTGTTCTAGGATTTCAGAAAATTACATGCTGATAAATGAAACTAAAAGTGTAAATATACTGTAAGACAGACAGTATTAGCAGGAATACAGATCAGTTTGTTTTCATTTCAAATTTCCAATTATCAAGAACAGTAATTCTGATGAAGCCCACACAACTGTAACCTAACAATAAATGGACAATATTAGCCACCATCCAGTGATCTAGTATCTCACATATGGCTAAATATACAAATATCTGCGAAGGCCCAAGCAATTTATTCCCTTGCTTCCCTCAAGGTCTTATGCTTTACTTGGTCAAGCTTCAGGGATTAATACACCTTTATGTGGCTCAAGACGGCCTACAACACCTCTTTTGTAATCTCTGTACGTTTCATGATATCATTGTTCTCTTCCCTGAACTTCTCTCCTGATATCTTTTTACTCTTATAATATCTTTTCTGATTCTCCTTTACCTTATCTACCAAGGTTATCTAATATCGTGCTTTCCTTCTTAGGTGTACAGGTAACTTTACAAATCATTGTACAAAAAATTAAGATATGGAATAAGATTTGGTCTCGTGGTCTGAAAATCAGTGGGGTTAAAAAAAAAGAGGAAGACCTCAGGGAGGTCCTCAGGGAGACCCAAATGCAGCACACGGAACCAAGGAAGTAGTTTTAGAATGAGCTTTATTTCTACCTGCTCGTGGTCGGGGACAGAAGACTGAGGCGTTCACCAGTGCTACAACAAGGCATGAAAGTCGGGAGCAGGCAGGGTCGGCAACGGGAAATCAGTCCAAGAGAGAATGCTGGAGAGTCTTGCATGAGGGCTAAGAACAATCTGGCAAAGAGTGTGTGCAGGAAGGGTTTATATGCTGGCTTGATTGGTGATCTGGAGCAGTGAGTGAACAGGTGAGGGGATTTGGCTTAACGTGGTGGGCGTGGCTGGCAGGTGAGTGAACAGGACAGACTGTGACAAAGAGAGCCGAACGCTTGTGCCAGGTGTGCAGTGGGGTTCAAAAAATTGGAAATGTTTTGAAAATTTACACACAAAATGACCAGTTTCAAGCCTCTTTTAGTGCATTTCAAAGTAAAAACGGACATCACAAAAAAAAGTGAATATGTCACTGTATACTAATAACAATTTTATTATTTTAATTAATTTAGTTATATAATCTTGCACTTAAATTTAATATTTACTCATTACAGTTCCACCACTGATTTTCAGGCACTCTTGGTTCCAGAGCTTTGCTGGTTTATCCAGCTGGCCAAGGAGGTCAGCTATGGGGATGGATGTGCTGGCTCCAGTGGGCTGGAGTTCCAGAGCCCCGGCCGCAGGTTGCAAATTCAACCCACCGATCGGCCATGGAAGTCCCGATGAGGTCGAGATTGGCTGCCTTGCCCAGCCTAGGTGCCACATTTTTGGGGAGACTTCCCAGGGGAATTTCTCGCGGAACCCCTAGCGACCGAATTGACAAATTGTAATTACCGATTGTTTTGCGGAAAAAATGTGAGGCGAAATCGGAATGGCAGAAATTAAAAAAGAAAGCAGAAACTTTCCGCCAAATTCGGAAGGGTTGGGAGGAGTGCTCTCCTCATTTCACTTGTTAAAATCTTGCACTTGCCAGACATCCTCAGTTGGCTTTCTGCTGTCATGGTTACCGGTGTTCAAAATGAAGCAGGATGTCAACCATTTGACTGCCCACTTAGCAGCCTATTTTTATAGGATTATTCTAAACCTTATCTTCTTTACATTACCTCATACCCACACTCCTTTCTTCAGTCCTTCGTTTCTTTGTAGTCACCCATCTGTCCCGCCACCCTTAAATCCCATTCAGTAATATATCCTTATCTCAATGCTCACATCCCTTCATACTTCGCCTCCCTTATTTCCTGCTAGTCCATCCCTCACATCCATCCATCACCCCAAGGCCTAAGTCTTTCCTTATCTCTTCCCTTGCCGCCATTAAATCCTACTCATTGATGAATGTCTGCATCTCTTCACATTCTGCCACCCTTCTCGTCTAGGCTAAAGCAAAGGTACAGGCTAAAGCAAAGGAGTGTTATGTTACAGACACGTGTCAAGGGTAAGGAATGTCTAGAGCGCCTTAATTAGTTACAGAGAGGCGCCTAATGCCTAAGTAGTTACAAACCTTAAACAACAATGTATAAAATAATACCGTAACAATGTCTAATGTATAAAATAATATCGTATTATCTCCCATACTGCCGTGCATTTTATCCATTTATCGGGAAACAAGATAAAGAAATCTGGGCATTTATTCACAAAATGCTGGAGTAACTCAGCAGGTCAGGCAGCATCTCTGGAGAGAAGGAATGGGTGACGTTTCGGGTCGAGACCCTTCTTTAAACTGAAGAAATCTTGGCAATGATTTTAAAGTGTCAAGCTATATTGCCAATGTTTGAATTAAATCTATTGTTCTTGATCCCCCCCTCTCCTCCTCCCTACTCTGGGTAAAAGACTGTGCATCTACTCTATCCATCTCATGTGCTCCAATGAATAAAGGCCCAGTCTGACCAACTCTGGCCTTCAAGTCCTGGCAACATTATCACGAATCTGCTGGTTTTAATAAAAATAACTCAAAATAAATCCCTTTGTGCACTGCCTCGTACTTGTGTCCGAGTAGCGAGGCTGTTTGCTGGGGGCGCGCGGCCAAGTGGGGGGGCGGGGCGGGGCCGCGACAGTTGCTGGCCGGGATCGCGAGGCGGCCGTTACTCCGCCTGCACACGGAGACAGAGCGGGACAGTCCGCCACGTGCCAGGGCAGTCCCCATGTCCGTCTGCCACACCCTCTCCTCGTGTGTTCGCGGTGCAGCCTCGGCCTCAGCCGGTTGGCTGGAGCCGGGCATTGAGCCGAGCGCCCGGAGTCACGGGGAAAATCCGTCCCGCCGCTCTCCTTGAACGCAAGAGCTTCGTTTAAAAAAAGCAGACTTCCCGCCGCGTGTTCAACTCACGCGGTCCCGAGAAACCGTGGCTGCTGTCGCCTCCGGCCGGAGACGACATTTTCCTCACCCCTGCTGTCAGATTGATTGTTCCAGTGATGCCGCCGGGACCCCTCATCAGGCAAATCGCCTTCGTGACCTCCATGATTGCCCACCGCACACAACGGTCGCACTGAGGGCGGGGAGACCGCGCAGGCGCCCTGAGCGCCACTCGCACGCGCGCAGTTCCAAAGAACTGGTCTCGAATCCATGGTCACGACGAGGAGCGATGCGGGATGAACATTGTCAAAAGAAAACCCATGGGTTCAGCACTAATCTTTCGTATATTACGATAGTAGCTTGTGCGCAATTGTTTTTAAAAACACAAACACAGGTTAAATAGAAACAGAAAGTAGGTGCAGGCCCTTCGAGCCTGCACCGCCATTCAATATGATCATGGCTGATCATCCAACCCAGTATCCCGTACCTGCCTTCTCTCCATACCCCCATGTCCCTTTAGCCACAAGGGCCACATCTAACTCCCTCTTAAATATAGCCAATGAACTGGCCTCAATACACAATGCTGCTGCAAATCTGGAAGCAAGAAGCCAATCCTTAAACATGAACGTTGCTCTATACCAATTAGAACAACGTTGATCTGACTCAAAACTCAGATTTCTTGGTTCCAACATTTTTTTCTTCCATAATTTTAGTTTGGAAATTTTCTGTTTATCTTGTCTCAAACACACTTTAGGAGAGAAAATTCCAGATTTTCATGGGCTTTTGATCAAAATATGTTTTTTTTTTTTGACAGCTTTTAATGACTCCTTCATCGTCCCTTGTGGACACCCTGCGGTTCCCGATAGTCCATTAATAAACTCTTCAATTAGATCATCACTCACAGAAATGCAAAGCATGATCATTATTTCTCTGATTCTCTTTGTGATGAATCTGTTCCACATCCACTTCATGGTCAGTGTACCTTTCAGATGTGCATTTCAAATGCAGATGAGATGAAACAAGCGCTCTGTGAAATAGGTAACAACTTACTTCACTTTTGAAATGAAGATCAATCATCCACTATCTTTTTGAAGTTAATTTTTGTCAACTCTACACTAAGGTTTTGTATTTTTTAAACACACATCCCCAAATATGTGTCCTCATTCCAGTGTCCTTGCTTCATCCTATTTAAAATATATATATTTTAGGGAAAGGGTGCTGTAATTAACATGCCATTTTGGCCCACAATATATATTTTAAATTGCTGATAATCATTGTAAATGTGTCAGTTGGGACTAAAACTGAAACCTGTATATCTAGTTCTCAAGCTCTTCCTAATAGCAATTTTCATGAAGTTGCAGTCGCATCTAGTGCAGTCACATCTTTCCAGTATAATAGTGTCCAAATCTGCAAACAATACTTAAGCTATGACTTAATAAGCAATAAATACAATTCTAACCTTTCTGTTCTTTACATTTTGTGCCTCATCTAATAAAGGAAAGGATTTCTAAAATATTATAATTGATTCTCGGTCTACATTGCAGGGGATTTTGAGTAGAGTCTTACAACAATTATGCATACCTTGGTGAGACCACATCTGGGGTATTGAGAGCTGTTTTGGTCTCTTTCTCTAAGGAGGATATATTTGTTCCAGAAAGAGTGCAGCAAAACTTCACCAGACTATTATTGGTTGGCAGAACTATTGAATAAGAAATGTGGCTGACCAGGTATATATTGATTATAGTACAGAAGATCAAGAGAGATTTCATTGAAAACTCCAAAATTCTGACAGGTTAAATGTAGGGAATGGATGCTTCTTCTATGGGAGGTGGTGGTCTAGAATTAGGAGTCACTATTCCACATTTGGGTAAGTGATAGGATAGAATTGAGGGCAAGGAGAGGACTTTGGTTGCTGGTCGACCAAGGGAAGGCAAGGGGTGGAGGCCCGCAGCAGCTTGAGTCTTGCCTGAATCGGGCAACCGCTCTTAACAACTGGAGCGTGGACTAGACTTGGAAATGGCGTCAAGTATGGCGCCTCTTCCATGCGGGCTCAGTAGACTATTTCTGTACAACTGCTAATAGGGGTGGTATGGTGATGCTCCGTTTGTAATTTTAAAATTTCACTGTGCATTTGCACTTCGCACATGTGACAATAAAGCACCATTGAGTTTTTTTAATTAGAGAGTACTTGTAATTCTATTCTTGTAATTCTATTCCACAAAAGGTGGTATATTCAGCCAAGATGCTGAATATATTTAATGAGGAGATAGATAGATTTCTGGACACAAAAAGCATTAACGCGTAAAGAGAGAAAACAAGGATTTGGTATAGAGATCGAATATCAACTATAATCATAATGAAGGGCAGTGTAGGCTCGAGGAGCTGAATGGCTTACTCCTGCTTCTAGATTCTGCACAGAAAATGTTAAACTGGTCCTGCTGCATTTCTGGATCTCATGCCCAGATCTCAGCACACTTTTCAACATACTGTAGTAAATAGTGATGGATAATTATTTAAGTTTTATTGAAGATCATTGGCCAGTTAAATGTTCAAGTAACCAAAGTTAACCATTATGTGAAGGTCATATGGATAAAAGAAAATATAAATTAGTATTAATATGTATGTTTGACAGTATATGAAATTAAAATAATGCACAATTCTGACAATGCATTTTATGGTAGTGAAAGATTTGCAATATGAATGAAATCGTTATAAAGACCAGTTTCTGAAATTTAATGCAAATTTGAGGGAATTGGATGATTACATGGAACAGCTTGCTTAATTTTATTATTCAGTTAATACTTCTTGGAATTATATGCCTGGTTCCTTTTTGTTAGCTATTCCAATTATACCCCAAGCTAAACCTTTTCCAGCATTTCCTCCCATGACGCTTTCTTCGTCTCCACCTTTACCCAGGTCATCTTCGTTTTCAGTAACCTTCAAGAAAGTAAAAGAGTTAATGTTCATATACGCAAATAGCAAAACAAACATTTTCAAACAATTACTAGTCAAAATAATCTCATCACTTTTAATTTACTTTTTTCAATTTACCAATAAGAGTTTAAAATAAAATTAATTCACTTATATACAAAATATATTTTCAAATTTTCTGACGATCTGGCTTAAATCGTGTGTTAGTCATGATTTCAGGTTACCTACACAGACAATATGACAAAGGAGGAAACTGGAATTACATATTTGGCTAACAAATGGCAGGAACAACAAATTACCCAGAATGAGGCAATAAATCATTCAAGTGTCCCTGGTGCACTGAATGTAAGATCCTTTGATGGAGGTCACACACTTTGTGCACATTCAGATTAGTCACATTTTTTTCTTGGTAAACAGCTTGCTCTTCATGTGGAGGCTTGAGCACTACATGTGCAATTTAGCACTTCCAGAGTCTTCAAGAAGTCCTCTATCAAGGAGCTCATACCGAGCCTGCTATTTTTTGAACAAATGGAGGAGAAAAAATATTCTCTGAATAAAGAGATTCCAGTACTGTGCTTCAACATGTCATTTGGCAAACATCCACAAAATCATTTGGCATGATCGAGAGGCAAAGAAATACAGGGCCACTTTGCCATTCACCTCAGGACACTAACCCCAGTGTTAACTGGCAGCTCTCGTGTCGCTGAATATCTGGATGAATTATGGCCATTTAGCATGATGTGCATGCAACTATCAACCAACACAAGCACACCTGTGCAACACCCAACTGTTCAAGATCAATTTCTCCTCCACAATATGCAATGCTAAATAATGAACTTTAAGACAAGAGGACAATAAATATTTTAGCCCGCTCATGTAAATGCTTGTAAGCCACTTGGCTTTGAAAATGGAGTTATATAATCTTCAGAGTAAGATTCAATGTTATAAGTATGTTTCCGTACTAACATAACTGAGAAGCCTGGTATATTGCCTGTGAAGTGCAACTGAATAGTGAAAAAGATCATGGGAGCTAGAACTGCCCAATGAAGTCCTAGAAAAATGAGTGCTTTAGAACATAGAAAGTACAGCGCAGGTAATGGCCCTTCAGCCCACAATGTCTGTGCCAAGAACAACTCTGATCTGCCTGCACTTAATCCATATCCCCCCCCCCCCCCATTCCCTGCATATCCATGTGCCAATCCAAAAATCAAATGCCACTATCATACTTGTCTCCACAACCACCTCCAGCAATGCGCTACAGGCACATACCACCCTCTGTGTAAAAAAACTTGCCCTGCACATCCTTTAGTCTTCGCCTCTCTCATCTTAAAGCTATGCCATCTAGTGATTTACATTTCCGCGCTGTATCTCTAAACTAAACTAAACTAAATTGAAAAGGTTCTAACTATTTACCCTATCTATGCATCCCAGAATATTGTATACTTTTATCGGGCCTCCCTCGACCTATTACAGAAAAAACATTACAATCTGTCCAACCTCTCCCTGCAGCTAATAACGCCTAATCTAGGCATCATTCTGATCAACCTCCCTCTGTACCCTTTCCAAATTCTCCACATCCTTCCTATAATAGGCAACTGAACTGCATGCAATATTCCAAATGCGGCCTACCAAAGTCCTATGAAGCTGCATCATGACTTACTGACTCCTAGATTCAATGCCCTGACCAATGGCCTTCTTTACCACTCTATCTACTTGTGTTGTCTGTTTAAGGGAATTATGGACTTGGGCTCCAAGATCCCTCTGTCCATCATTGCTTTAGACTTTAGCGATACATCATGGAAACAGGCCCTTAGCCCGCTGAGTCCGTGCCGATCAACAATCACCACGTACGCTAACACTATCCTAAGCATTAGGGACAATTTACAATTTTACCGAAGCCAATTAACTTACTAACCTGTGTGTCTTTGGCGTGTGGGAGGAAAGCGGAGCATCCGGAGAAAACCCACGTGGTCACAGGAAGGATGTAAAAACTCCGTACAGACAGCATAGTCAGAATCGAACCCAGGTCTCTGGTGGGTAAGGCAGCAGCTCTACCGCTGTGCCACTGTGCTGCCCAAATCTAATTCTGTTAAGGGTCATGCCATTAATTGTACATTTTCCTTTTACATCTGACCTCCCAAAGATGCAACACCTCACACTTGCTCAGATTAAACTCCATCTGCCATTTCTTTACCCATTTTTGTAGCTGATCGAAATCCCGCTATCAACTTTGACAGCCATCCTCACAATCCGCGACCTCACAATACTGGTGTCATCTGCAAACTTACTAACACACATCTGTAATGATTTTAACTAGTAACATGGATCTCCTGGTTGGATTCTTTAGTCAGAGGGTGGTGAATCTGTAGAATTCTTTGCCATAGAGGCTGTGGAGGCAAAGTCTGGATATATTTAAGGCAAAGATGGATAGTTTCTTGATTAGTACGGATGTCAGAGGTTATGGGGAGAAGGCAGGGGAATGGGGTTATGAGGGAGAGATAGATCAGCCATGTTTGAATGGCGGAGTAGACTTGATGGGCTGAATGGCCTAATTATACTACTATCACGTGATCTGATGATCTTATGGATAGACCTAACATTATTTTCAGAGCATGAAAATGAATGGGCCAAAATTAAACCCTGTCCCCCGTCCCCCCCCTTCCTCCAATTAGGCATTCTTCCTTCAACCACTTACTTTTAGTTTCACTAAAAGTTATAACAGTAAACTTAAAGTTGCCATATTAGTTTTTTAAATTTGAACAATACAGTATTTACCACCAAAGTACGTCCAATTACTGAATAATTTCCTGCCAATCGGAGGAGTCGATCGTGCATTTCAAACTTTGCAATTCCTTCATCATTAGCTTCAACGTTACCCAGGTCACCAACATGTCTACAATCAATTAGAGATGTTAAATATGTATAATTATTACAATGATGCAAACAATAAACTACCAGCACATTCACAATACATTTACTGTATATAGTATATTCAAAATAAAGAAATACAAATAATTAGTAGATAAATGCAAGTATTCCACTAACTCTTTAGAAGACAGGGGATCATTGTATTCCAGAAGATAGGCAGCAACTGAGAGAGGTGGGAGAGGGAGGATACAGAGAAGGGTTGGAGCTCTCTACCAGGGCAACTCTGCAGTTTGACCCGCCAACACTTCTCTGCAGATATGCAATTTTTTCTCCATGTATTTATTCAATTCCTTTCTGAAGGCCACAATGGAACCTGCTCCACTATATCCGCAGCCCACTCGAGGTTTAGGTTTATTATTGTCACTCATACTGTAGTATAGTGAAAAACTTTGTTTTGTATCAAAACCTTTGTTGTTTATCTAATCAAATCAGAAAATACTATACATAAATATTATCAAGCCAAACTCCAGTACAATAAGCAGAGCAAATGCAAAGATACAGAATGCAGAATATAGTTTTCAGCATTGTAGTGCACCAGTTCCAGAGACAAAGTTCAATGTTCACCAAAGAGTTGAGATCAATCGCAGTGTATCTGAGCTTATGCAGGGACTGTTCAGAAGCCTGATAACAGAAGTGAAGAAGCTATTCCCGAGTCTGGTGGTGTGGGCTTTAACATTTCTGTATCTTCTACCTGACGGAAGTGGGGAGAAGGTGGAATGAACTTGATTATGTTGGCTGCTTTGCTGAGGCAGCCTTAAGTATAAATGGAGTCAATAATAACTGAACTAAGAATTTCCCAACCATATCCACTTCAGCACCGTTGATGCTGATGTTTCCAATCACAAGCTCCATTAAAAGAAGTTTTCCTTGTTGCTCTTAATTTTCTTCTCTTCTGACTTCTTGTCCTTGACCCTTCCACCAAAATAAACAGCCTCCTATTAATCAGTCTTATCATGTGATCTTCCCTTCTCAAAAGAATCAGTCTCTTTATTCTACCATGTAACTATAGTCCCTCTTCCCAGGAATCTTTTCTGGACTCTCTCTTATGCCTACACATCGTTCCTACATGACGACCAGATTGGGCCCAATGTTCCAGTTAAGGCCAGACCAGTGTTTCATAAAGGATCAGAATAACGTCCCTGCTTTTATACTCAATGCCTATTAACAAAGCCCAAAATTGCTTATGCCTTATTAATTAGTTTCTCAACCTGCTTTCACATTGAGCACACATTCTTCCGAGTCTGTTTACTCCCTACACTTCTTTAAGAACAGTATTCTTTATTCTGTGGCTTTTTTTCCTTCATTCTTTCTAACAAAATGCATCATCTCACATTTCCCTGCATAAGCAGTCATCTGCGATGCAGTCTGTCCATTCCACCAATATTGCTCAATGTCCTGGACTCTGAACAATCACAAGTTCATACCGCAATACTTTGAAAAGAACATCCACTCGGACTTTACAGTATTGTGCATACTCCCTTCCTCTTTTGGGACTCCCACAGCATTGAAACAATAATCATGTTGGCACATATTTCAATGTGAAGTGAACTCTAATGCAGTGTACAAAGGCTGCCAGTGAGATCTAATGCTGGGTGAGTTAGGAAAGCAATGCGCAGGCCTGGGTGCACTGACCCCCAAACTCAATGCTCAATATACAGGCACAAATTTGAATTAAAAGCTTGAATATCAAAGGTTATTGATAAACAGGCTTGCAAAGAAGTCTATATAAATACAATAGATCAAGCAACAGCCTAAATGCGAAGACTGAGATATGCTACTATTCCCATTCCTCCAGTCAGAAACATAAGTGCTCACCATGACCTTCTTTGCTGTCTTTATTTAGCCAATTTCAAATCTGTACAATCAATGTTCCTTCAATTGATAAGCTTCATCGATATTATATGTATATTTACACATGGTTGTATCAAAAGTATTCTGAAAGTCCATGTACACCACATCAACTGCATCACCCTCTTCAACCCAATCTTATCAGAAAATTCACCAAATTGGTTAAACAATCTATCCTTAACCAATCAGCTGTACCATTTTCCTGGACTACCCCACGTTCCTTGATTCCCGTAAAATATCCTAAAAGAAAAGTTTTGAATTAACTCAACATTCTTTCACAGCTCCAAAATAGAGAATTCCAAAGATTCTAACACTCTGAGTAAATAAATATTTTCTCATAGCAGCCTCATGGCCTACCCATTATTGTTTCTTGAGTTAGCAGGTTAAGTTGCAGAGGCTTGGGGGCCACCTATTCACAATCTACATCAATTGTTTGGCTGAAGGGACAAAATATCATATTTGCATTTGTTCATGAGGCAAAACTAGATGGAAATACAAACATCTGTGACCCCTGGGTTCTAGATTCCTTGATATGGGGGGAGAAGTTCTCTCTGCATGTCAAGACTTTTAAGAAATTAGGACGTTTCAGAGATTTTCTCTTTTTGTTCAGAACTTTAGAGAATGCAAGCCCAATTTACTTAATTGTTCTTTATGATAAAAACCTGCCATCTTGAGAGCCAGTTTATTGAACCTTGCCTACACTCACTCCATCAAGTTTGTCATTTTATTTGATACTGAATCCAAAACCGCACACAGCACAACACCAAGGCCCTATATAATTGCAGTGAGATATCTTTATTCCAGTTCTCAAATCCTTTAGTAATAAAGGCCAATATATAATTTGCCTTCCTAATTGCTTGCTAATTGGTAATTAAAGGCGGCGCACTGTGTCGCAATCGTAGAGTTACTACTTTACAGTGCTTGCACTGCCTGAGACCCGGGTTCGATCCCGACTACGGGTGGTGGCTGTACGTAGTTTGTACATTTTCCTCGTGACTGCGTAGGTTTTCTCTGAGATATTCGGTTTCCTCCCACGCTCCAAAGATGTACAGATTTGTAGGTTAATTGGCTTGGTATAAATGTAAATTGTCCCTAGTTGTGTAGGATAGCACTAATGTGTGGGGATCGCTGATCAGTGCGGACTCGATGGACCAAAGGGCCTGTTTCCACACTGTATCTCTAAACTAAACTAAAAGTAACCACTTGGTGGCATTCTGAAACTTGTGTACAAGGATAGCTGGATCCCTTTTGGTCATGCTTATGTTTGACCTTCAAACGCTTTAAAATAAAAATCTGCTTTACAGATTTATGCAAAGTGGACAACTTAACATTTTCATTATTATATTGCACTTGACATGTCCGTGCTCCCTGACTTAGACTGCTGTATCCCCTCAAACATCTTTTACATCCTATTTCTTCCTACAATCCCACTTAATTTCATATCGTCAGAAAACATTATAGCATACAACTCCATTAGCAAACTGACACAACACAGCTTATGAGTCCCCAAGCACCAATCCCTGCAGTAGCCATTAGTCACAGATTGCCAACTGGAGAAAGATTTATTCTCACCTTTTTTGATTGAGAACCAATTCTCAATACATATCAGTTTATTACCCATACTTCACATGCTCTAACTCTGTGGACCATCCTCCAATCTTCTGAAATAGTAAGAGTACCAGCAAGGAGGACAATAGAAAAGTGACAGAGACATGATCATGGTGTGGGAATGATAGAAATGAAGATACAGAGGCATGGACGTAGTCCTTGTAACATACATATATATTATTTGAAGTTTTATCTTGGAAAAAGCAGAATATAAAGCGGAGCAGAGATCCCTAATTTAATTTCAAGTGGGACCTGCATGGAAGATAAAAGACCCCTCACTAGAAGACTCCAAGGATATCCATAATTGAATGTTAGAAAAGACATCTAAAGCACAAACATTTGGGTATTGCCTGCTGCTGTCAATATCCTTTGTCCTGGATGTAATGTCCCACATGTATGTATTCATACTTAGCGATAATGGAGCATCAAGATTCTCAACCCCAGACTTGCATTAGAAATAATAATTACAGGTAACAAATACAATCTGGCTTGTCCTGTATGTATAGGTAGCAGAGCTTTAGGGAACGCCAAGTAACTAGGAAGTAAAGTGGAAAATAAAGTATTAAATATCACGTTAAGAATCAGAATCTTTGGCACCAATTCATGGGAAGCAACTTAGGGTAAATTTATGAGTTGTTGTGCTTTTCAATACATGTTTAAATGTACTTAGTTTAGTTTAGTTTAGTTTAAGGATACAGCGCAGAAACAGGCCCTTCGGCCCACTGAGTCCGCGTCGACCAGCGATCCCTGCACACTAACACTATCCTATACACACTCGGGAGGATTTGGAATTATTCCAAGGCAATTAACCTTCAAATCCAATATATCTTTGGAGTGTGGGAGGAAACCGGAGAGCTTGGAGAAAACTCATGCAGGTAAAGGGGAGAACGTACAAACTCCGTACATATAAGCGCCCCTTAGTCAGAATCGAACCTAGGTCTCTGGTTCTGTAAGGCAGCAACTCTACCGCTGCACCACCGTGCTGCCATCTTGCTTTTTCAAATGCAATTGTCATGGTGCTTGCAGTGGCTGACTAAGATAGACCTTAGTTTACATAGGATCAAATTTACATTGTATTTCCTGGCATAGGTGCAACTAAGGGACAGCATAAGTATGCTGATGACCAAAATATTGAGAAACAACTACTTTGCCATTTACTCTTTTTCTGAAATTTAGCAGCCTTTCATCCCACTCATGGAAGATAAGGACGGGAAGTGCTATTTGTTAACAGAATGAGCACAATGGTGCATGATTATAGAGGAAGTGTAGTCCTAAAATAAATTATTAAACAGCCCACGTGATAGTAATTGTAAGTGTCCTACCATGCAGCGAAAAATATTTGCAAAACATTGAGCAGATTATGCATAAGTGCAATTAAATACAGCATGTTAATCACGGTGCTCATTATTAACATAGATGCAAACCTCACCTCTCATCATCTTGTGGTCCACCGTGTTTTTTGTTACAGGGATTATAATGCACTCCTGAACTGCCAATGCCTGAAAGAATTTGTACATGAATGACTTTGCATTAAGTTTTACAGTGCAGAAATATCTACTTTGTAGTTCTTGTCTCAGGTCAAAAATTCACTTTTACCATTTTGGTTTCTAAATTTGCCTGACCACAAATGAGGCAATAACAGGGATCTACAAAATGGTAGTTTTAACACTGTAAGCTGAATGTAGTAAGGGATATACCCATTCCCTCTCTCCTAGATGCTGCCTGACCTGCTGAGTTACTCCAGCATTTTGTGATACAAGGGATATAGCCTGTACTTCACAATTTGGATCACGGGAAAGCTATTTTGCCCATCAGGATAAGAGACATCTCCTCTGACCCAGAAAGGATCTCAGATAGCATGGGGACGGACGGTCCTTGGAGGCATCAATGACATAGGTAGGGCTATGAAAAAAGTCCCACTGAGAGAATTTGAGTCGCTTATGAGATCATTGAAAAGTAGAACAATAAAGGTAATAACCTCTGGATTTGTATCACTAACCATTGGAAAACTAGCATATAATCAGGGAAATGAGTGCATGGTTCAAAGTTTGAAAGAAGTAGGCTTCAATTTGTGATACACTGGCATTAGTCCTGGAGGAGCAGAAAATGTTCCATTGGAACAGACTGTATCAAATTCAAGTTGAGACCAAAGTTCCATTGAGTCAAATGACCAGATAAGTAGATAAGGCTTTAAACCAAATAAGGGTTAGGAGAGTTCAAGCGGAGAGAAAATTAGAATGTTGCACAGAAAGCAGTGGAGGGAAGGGATTGGGTTAAGGATAGTCACATTTTGTGGGTAAGGCACAGAATATACTGAGAAATGTAGTAACAAACAGGATCCAAGTAAGAAAAAAAACAACAAATGGGGCTATAATATAAAGAGATGTTAAAATGTTCTAGAAAAAACAAGTAAAATGAAAAAGGTGCTGTATCTGAATGAATTAATAGATACATCATTTCCATTATGGATACACGGCTGTATATCCAAGGATATTTGACATTTAGAGAGGGACAGGGAAAAAGTAAGAGATGAGGGTGGCATTGTTAGTAAAAGATGAAAACCAATCTATAATGAGAAAGGATATTGGCTCAGGCGATTGAACAGCACCAAACGGCTGAAAACATTGGTCAGAGAACATGGTCCAAAATCTTGAACAACCTTTTAACATTGATAATTTATTTGCTGAGATTTATCTTGCAAGTATTAACATATTGGCTAAAAATCATAATTATTTGCAAATATGATACCATGGCCAATACATACCAGTGCTAACATTTCCCAATGATGAAATATAAAGGCCATGTTTTCCTGGTTGCAATCCCTCAATGCTCCCCTTTATGAACACTTCTTCAGTTTCCTATAAAAGATTTTAACATTCCAGTAATTAAATACAATTCTTCAACTTTTAATGGGATCTGCTACTTGGAGTTGACATTATCTGTGTCATCTCTCCAGACATGGTGTACCTCTTCCACTCTCCCAATCTACCTTTCTGTAAGTTGTACCTCCATTCATGCATAACTAGTCATGGCCATTGAAGCACCTACAATGTCTTCTTATTCATTACTAAGAGGTTTCTTTGATGTACCTGTCCTGCTGCACCCTTCACCACCACCCTGCCTCCGCCACAAATGATCTATCCTAACCTGTTCTCATCTTTATGGTACTCTCAGGAGCATCAGCATCCAGCTAAATGTTGAGAACTCAAAACTCTAACCACTATCCTTCCTCAATTCATCCAGGTTGTCAAACTGATTGTTCCATTTGCTGGGAATAGGTGGACTGTAATTTGCTCCAATTTAGCAGTGGAGAAACCCAGTTATTGTTTTCTATTCTTGCCACAAACTACATTCTTAACTGCTAATTCTATCCATCCATTGTTAGGGTCAGAGTAGCAAAGTTAATTAATTTTTGCACAATAATACAAAATAATTATTTTCATTAAACAAAATATGACCATCAACTTAACTTGTATCTGGCCTTGTTCATCAAGAACTTACTCAGTCTGCTCAGAGAATGCTCGAGTGAATGAAAAGTGAAAGGCAAGAATATACAATTCACATCACAAAACACGTATAGTTTATATACATATATATATATATATATATATAATATATATATATATTGAAGGTGCTCAACATCGATGTGACATGTCTGACACCAGCACTGAGAGCCATGGAATAGTCTGTAGTAGTCCTGGGAGAGCCTTGCAGCTGACCGCAAGAGGTGGAGAGGTACCCTGAACCAACATCTCCAAATGGGGGAAGAGAAACTGATGAACGCAGCGGCAGACAAGCGGGCACGGAGAAAGGAGCGCAGCAACTTCAACAGACCAGAGGCCACACACAAATGTGACCTTTGTGACAGAGACTGTCACTCCCGCATTGGCCTCTTGAACACTATTGTAAGATATGACAATCTATATATTACTAAAACTCTCATCTTGTATATTTCTGGGTTTGTGGATAGATTTGTTCCCGAAATACAGCCAAAATGGTACACGATAGCGCAACAATTTTAGGCCCACCCAACTCACCATTCCCCTGCGGTGTCGATTGATCAAGTTTTGTTACATTTTATAAACAATGAACAAACTTTAATAAATGCGCCCCCCCCCCCCCCCGCCGGGAGGGCTGGCACCCGTCTCGGCGTGCCCCGCGCCTGACCTTTCTCCCATGGTGCAGCGCGGCGGCAGAGGGTCAAACAAGATGTTCGTCGCCGCAGAGCTGCCGCTGCAGGAGAGGTTTTCACCCAACGGGTCCATGGCTCGCTCTGGCCGAGCGATGGCCGCCCGGGGCCGAGGGGAGTGGCTCTCTCTCCCCTTTCCTCTCCCCCTTCGCCCGCCCACGGCCCCAGGGGACACTCCCCGGCCGGCAATGGATCCACGGATCGTCAGTTGGGGGAGGGTTGCAGGAGAGGTTTGCCTCAAATGGGGATTGCCGCGCCCGCAGGAGAGATTTGGACCCAACAGGTCCACGCCCGTCTAGTACCTCTTAAAAGTAATCTAAGTGTAAACAATATTAAGCAGCAAACTTGCAGTCAAATTATGGAGATGAGCAAAACTCATAAGAGTAATAATGGGATCTTCAATTTCCAAATATAGATTTGGTGAGGAACACTATTGGAGTAAATGAAAAAGAGGTTTTTCTCAAGTGTGTGCAGGAGAATGTTATTGAATGTGAAGTAGCATTGCTAGACTTGGTTCTGGAAAATGAGTCAGGCCAAAAGATGCAAGAATCAAGAGGGGAACAGCTAGAAAATATCTATGTTTCAAATACTGTATCTATGGAAAAGAATAGAATCCACTTCTAAGTTAAAACCAATCAATTGGTGATAGGCCAATTTCAATCAGATGAGATCTATTACCAATAAATATCAAAGGGTTGTAAGAACAACTGTTAACAAACAATTGCAGGCTATGAAAGTGAAGATGTTACAGCTAACAGTCACCTGAACAAATCTGGACTGCTCAGTGATATCCAGCAAGGAAAATGCTGTAAGCAAACCCTGTCGAGCTAATTGAAAAGACTTTTTGAGGAAGTAAGCCAAAGCGTTTATGATGTGTGTGCTATTAAGTTATATATGGAACTACCAAAAGACATTTGATATGATAGAGACATACTGCATGGAAATAGGGCCTGTTATGATATCTGCCGCAACGACCTCCTCTGGCAGCTCGTTCCATAAACCCACAACCCTCTGAGTGAAAAAGATACGATATGACATGTCTGACACCAGCACTGAGAGCCATGGAATAGTCTGTAGCAGCAAGCTGAAAACATTGACTAAAGGAACCAAGAATTGTGAAAGGTTTTTTAGACTTGCACATGGATATTGAAGTTCCCCAGTGGTAATAGGGCCATTGTCTTTCCCAACATTTATATCACTGCGATAGAGCTGCTACTCACAGCGCCAGAGACCTGGGTTTGATTCTGACTGCGGGTGCTGTCCGTGTGGAGTTTGTATGTTCACCCTGTGACCTTGTGTGTTTTCTCCAGGTGTTCCACTTTCTTCCCATATTCCAAAGACGTGCAGGTTTGTAAGTTAATTGGCTGCAGTAAATTGTGTAGGGTGCAAACATGGGATAAGGTAGAGCTGGTGTATGGGTGGCCGATGGTCGGCATGGCCTCAGACGTCCGAAGGGTCTATTTGCACGCTGTTCTTCTAACCTGTCTCAAACACTGATTTGGACATGTGTATACGACTTTATTTTCACAAGACCTGGAGGCTGTGAACAGATTTTAAGCAGATAAAAACTGGCTGGCTGAATGGGTAAATAAGTGCCATATAAAACCTATTGCTTTAAAATATTAAATATTATATTTTAGTCAGAAGAATAAGCAATATAAATTGGAGGGCACAATCTAAATGTGATACAAAAACAGAAAAATCTGGGAGTGCTTGTGCACATATTAAAGTGACAGGGCTGATTGAGAAAGTGGTTAAAAGCAGATGGAATCCTGGATTTTATTAAAAGTGCAGAACCAAAAAGCGGGAGTAACAGCAGGTCAGTCAGCATCTTCGGAGGAAAGGAATATGTGACGTTTTAAGTTGAAACCCTGCTTCAGACTGAGTCAGTGGAAAAAGGAACGAGAGATATAGGTGACATAGATATAGAACAAATGAATGAAAGATATGCAAAAAGAAATGGTCCAGGAAAGATGGAGTCCACAATGGTTCATTGTTGGGTGTGGGTTCGGTGATAATGAGTTATACAGACAGTTAAACAACGGGACAACAGTGAAACTAATATGAAGACTAGGGTGGGGGTGGGGGGGGGGGGTTGGATGGAGAGGGGATGCAAGGCTTATTTGAAGTTAGAGAAATCAATACATACCACTGGGTTATAAGCTGCCGAAGTGAAATATCAGGTACTGTTCCTTCAATTTGCATTTGGCCTCACTGATAATGGAGGCTCAAGACCGAAAGGTCAGTTTGGAAATGGGAAGGGGAGTTAGAGTGTTTGGCAACCGGGAAATCACGTAGGCCAAGGCGGACTGAGCGAAGTGTTCAGTGAAACAGTCGGCGCTTAGTCTCGCCAATATATAGGAGTATATACAGGATATACAGCGGATACAGTAGATGAGGTTGGTGGAGGTGCAAGTGAACCTCTGCTTAACCTGAAAGGACTGTTGGGGTCCCTGGACAGAGTCGAGGGAGGGAGAGGGACTTTTTAAATAAAAAGAGGCATGGTGTACTGCAGCTAAAACTGGAGTATCCTGTCCAGCTGTCGGACCCCACTTCAGAAAGATACAAGGCATTGCTGACGACATATGAGGATTATTAAAATGGTTTAAGGGACCACGGATACTTTGATAGAATGGATAAATTTAAGGTGTTCTCTACTGAATGAAGATCCTCGAGGGTGGCATTTAAAATCATGAATGATCTCCAGTTAACAGTAATTAGGAAACATGTTTCCACTGGCCACGAACTTCGTGACATAGAATGAAGGGGTTTGGCACAAGGACGTGATTCCCCCCCCCAGCGTATTGAGTGATGGGAGGTGGAAATTCGCTGCTGCAGCAGATGTGGAGGCAGATTGACCCATTGGCGGGTAACCTGAGGGGAAGCAAATAACGGATTGCAGCGAGCAGCCGGGGCAAGGAGTGTGACTGGATTGTTTTTACATCGAGCCAGTACCTTGACAGGCCCAATTGTCGTCTTCCAAGCTGCAACCGTTACAGGATTATTGAATCAGTTAGAAACATCGTGAATGACCAAGGACCAAGAATGATGGCAGGACTTTCATATGAAGAAAGACTGGATAGACTAGGCTTATATTCGCTGGAATTTAGAAGACTGAGGGGGGATCTTATAGAAACATATAAAATTCTTAAGGGGTTGGAGAGGCTAGATGCGCGAAGATTGTTCCCGATGTTGGGGAAGTCCAGAACCAGGGGTCACAGCTTAAGGATAAGGGGAAGTCTTTTAGGACCGAGATGACAAAAACATTTCTTCACACAGAGTGGTGAGTCTGTGGAATTCTCTGCCACAGAAGGTAGTTGAGGCCAGTTCATTGGCTATATTTAAGAGGGAGTTATATGTTGCCCTTGTGGCTAAAGGGATCAGGGGGTATGGAGAGAAGGCAGGTACAGGATACTGAGTTGGATGATCAGCCATGATCATATTGAATGGCGGTGCTGGCTCGAAGGGCCGAATGGCCTACTCCTGCACCTATTTTCTATGTTTCTAAGTAGAAGTTGCAGATGTGCCGGTACTCCTAGCGCTGAGGTCAGCGAGCTAATTATAAGTACTTGCGGGAAACAATCTTCCGAGCGGCTCATGGTCCCATGGACGAGGTGCGTGGAAGAACTTGGTTCCTGGCAGATACCCCAACATCAGATCAGGCCTCAGTTAAACACCCGACGGACGGCGGCTCATATCAATTGCCGCGGGCATTTCGCCACTAAACTCTGTCGGCGACGGTGAAGCCGAAGCCTCGCCGCAACCCTGCGACAGCACACGCCCACGGTCATGGACACCGTCGTGGGGTCGACGGCCGAGCTGCGCCGGGGCCCAGCTGACGGGACCGTTAGCTCAGGATAAAGTCCCGCGCTCTGACTCCACTCAAAGTGACATTTATATGATGGTTATAAACATCATTCATCTATTGATAGAGGATGCCTGGTTGACTTTTTATTTTTAGGAGCTCCCAGAAACTAACAAGTGCAATGGAAATGGTTCGTAATTTAAATGTTTTATGGCGATTCGGACGAAGGGACGTTAACTTTTTTTAAAAAATAAATCCAGTTCGCACGTCAACTGAAACCCGCTGGGGTGAAGTCGATGCTTACATCCCACTCGAAGGTGACGGTCCCTTGAATGGCGCTGTCGCCATTCGTTTCCTCGCCCCTCAGCAAACAGATGCCCGTCGCGATCATGGTTGAACCGGCTGCGCCCACCCGCCAGCCACCCGCCAACCACCCACCGCACGGCAGACACTGAGCACCCGCCCGCGGGGGGGGGGGGGGCGCCGCCAGCGACACGTCAACGAACCCCAAGCCGCGGTTACCATGGTTACAGGCGGTATACTTAGGAACAGTAGAAAATTGCTCGGGTATTTATTAATGAAGACAGGCACAAAAAATGCTGGAGTAACTCAGCGTCTCTGGAGAGAAGGAATGGGCGACGTTGCGAGACCCTTCTTCAGACTGAGAGTCAAGCGGAAAGGAGAGGTGTAGACGGTGAACATCCTCAGTGTCTACAGTTCACCAGAATAATTCAAGAAAGATGAGGAAAAACCTTTTCAGTCAGAGAGTTGTGAATCAATATCAATAGTCAATAGTCGTTTATTTGTTACATACACATAAATGTGTAGTAAAATGAAACATTACCCGCAGTTGAACAATAAGACCAATAAGATTAATCAATAAAAATGCAATAACACATACAATCACAACTAACACCAAACAAAAAGAAACATCCATCACAGTGAGTCTCCTCCAGTCCCTCCTCACTGTGATGGAAGGCCAGAATGTCTTTTTCTCTTCCCTGCTGTCTTGTCCCGCGGTCAGGCTGTTGGAGTTGCCACGTCGGGGCGGTCGGGGCTCCCGATATTGAAGCCCCCGCTGGGCGGTGAAAAAAAATCCCGCGGCCTATTTCAGGCCGCGCCGGATGGTGAAAGGTCCGCGGCGGGCCGACCCAAGCCCCGCGATTCGGGGCGGGCGAACACGTTGCCTCTGCCGCTGCCGGAGCTCCCGATGTCGGCCCCCATCCAGGGGCCTGCGGGCTTCCGACGTCCACGCGGCCCGCGCCGGAGCCTCCGGAGACGAGTCGCAGCCGTTCCCGCAGCATTCGCAGGCAGCCAGCGCCGCAGGTGGTGAGTCCGGACCGCGGGCTCTGCGAACCAGAGACCCAGGTGGTCCCAGGTGCATGGCCGGTGGTAGGCCGCAACGGGAACGGAGACACGGCACAGAACAAAGGTCGCGTCTCCGTTCTGGAGAGAGAATGTTACAGTTACAGTTCCCGTTCCCTCCCACCCCCCAAAACATAACATACAACACTACATCATATTAACACTACAATTGAGACAAAAACAACAAAAAACACAAAAGACAGACGGACTGCAGGCAAGCCGCAGCTGCGACGGCAGCGCTGTGGAATTCTCTGCCTCAGAAGGCAGTGGAGGCCAATTCTCTGAATGCATTCAAGAGAGAGTTAGATAGAGCTCTTAAGGATAGCGGAGTCAGGGGGGTACTGATTGAGAATGATCAGCCATGATCACATTGAATGGCGGTGCTGGCTCGAAGGGCCGAATGGCCTCCACATGCACCTATTGTCTATTTGCAATTGCTGGAGTATGACATTTGCCCACACACTCCCCAGGGAACAAATTAATGAAAGATACGCTGTCAGGCAGCAACTCCACGAACATTTCCAAACATTTTCTGTTCTGACTTGTGCTTCCCTGAAAACACAGACTATGAAAAGCACAATTTCCATTTACTACTTGAAGTCCCGATTTAATCCTCTGCAACAGGGTGCTTTTGAATTTGATCCAGTCACGTGAATGTCCAGCTGGTTTGAAATAAGAGCATTTGATGGCACTGGGCCTATATTCGCTGGAGTTTAGAAGAATGAAACGTACAGAATAGTGAAATGTTTGGATGGAGTGAATGTTTGGATAGAGCGGATGTGGAGGATGTTTCCACTGGTGGGAGACTTGGCATAGACTCAAAATTAAAGGACGTTCTTTTAGGAAGGAGATGAGGAGGAATTTATTTCGCCAGAGGTGGTGAATCTGTGAAACTCTTTGCCACAGAAGGAGGTTGTGGTTAGGAGGGAGATAGATCAGTCATGATTTAATGGCGGAGTAGATTTGATGGGTCGAATGGCCTAATTCTACACCTATCTCTTTTGATTTTATGAAGAGCCCCTCAGAAATCTGAAATAAAGCAGGTTTTCTTGCACATCTAGTCCTGGGAATCTCTGATCCATGGCCATTCAAAACCATTGAATAGGATGGTATTGAGAATCTATAAAAAGGACACTGGCAGAATCAACTTAAAATGAATTAAAACATAGAAGCTCAATTCAACAACCTTGACAGCTGCAGATAAAATCATGTTTCCCTGGGGAGTGTGGGCAGATGTCATGCTCCAGCAATTGCAAATCTTTCTTGAATTATTCTGGTGAACTGTGGACACTGAAGATGCTCAAAGTGTCATTCCAACCCAACATCAAGAATCAACAATGCTATCCTCCCTGCTTTTCCAAATAGTCTTCCTCACACCATTCTTTGAAAATATGAAAGATGAAAAGGGAGGCCAAGGCAGAGTGACAATGCCATTTCAAGGGAGAGTTAAGAATCACACATAAACCAAACTAGATTTTAAAATGGTCTATCTTGAAGGACATTTGTAAATCAGACGAGTTTGAACAACAATCCTTAAATTTCATTTCCTCAATTCAAATGTTTTTAGTTCCAGTATAATTTTACAAACTCGATTTAGCTGCAGAAATTGGATTTGCCTGTTGATCAATAATATGATCCCTAGATTCTAGCTGAGTTTGTTAATCACTCTGCTCCTAATCCTTTCCTATTATCACCCGTTCTGGTTCTGCACTGCAGCACCATGTCAAGTCATAAAGTCATGGAGCCATCACACAAAAAAGCAGGTCTGTTGCCCCAGTGATACTGGGCTGATTATAACCTGCCCATTTCCAGCAATCCCATTTTTATTCTTCCACATTCCCATCAACTCCTCCCAGATTCCACCATTCACCAAATTAGTAGAAAAAAATTACAGACTAATTAACGTACCAACCTATGCATCCTTGTGATAGGGGAGGAAAGTGAAGCATTCGGAGGGAACCCACGCAGGCACAACGAGAGCTTAAAATTCCATATAGATATCTTTGGAGGCCAGAATTAAAACCTGGGTCACTGGACTTGTGAGACAGAAACTCCACTAGCTGTGTTGCAATTTTAACCTATGTAACAGATCTCCCTCCATCTTTCTTATGTGCTGCACCATAGCATTGACCAACCCAACGGTCTTTGGAGGAAATTTGAACTGCTGACCATTTCATTTTAGATAAAAGGAGGGAACCAAGTACATAAATTAACAAGAAGTACAGGATGATATCTATGATTAAATTTCTACATCAATATTAGCCGTGCATACAAGGTCCAAACTAAAACAAAATCAATTTTAATGACGTTTAGTACAGCAAACAAAGTTACATTTCTTTCATTGAGACAGCCGAACAGCAACATATAATTTAAAAACAAACTGAAACAAACCAGTAACATGAACAATTTTCCAAGCAGCAACCTAGATTAATGAATAATAAATGCAAGTTCAAAATGTTTACTGACATTGTCTTACTAATAATTCAGATTCCTGCTTCAAATTTTGTGCCGCAGTATTAAATTCTTTAATTGGCAACAGCTTCACCTATTCCAATGACACCCCAGGCTAAACCTGTTGGAGCATTCCCTGTTGCAAGGCTCTCTTCATTTCCTCCTTTTCCCAGATCATCTTCTTCCGCCCGAATCTGTAAAATGTAAAAATGTCTGTACTGTATGTAACTTATAGGATCATTTAGTCTTAACTGTCAGATGTAACATGTATTATTTAGATGAGTTTAAGCTTTCTGAGAGGCCATTAAATTCACTGATTAATGTTTTCCAATTGTATACTTCCATTTTGGATAAACATTAAAAAAAAAAAAATCTTCCCAAGACTGAGATGAGGGGAGAAAATATCCAAAGAAATGCACATCTTACACTTGTAATGTCAGCATTTAAACTTTGCATGCTATGCCGATTACAGAAACCTTATCTTTGATAACAAAAGAAAATGCTTGTGTAAATTGGAATTTTTGTTGATAAAAATTCCAATTTTCTTTAAATACCATTAGAGCAATCATGTTTTAAAATCAGAGCATGTCAATCTTTCATACCTGGTTGAATATGGGCACACAGTATTCCCAAAGTAATGTCACTCAAAGATTAAGGTCATTAATAAACAATGATTCAGGGCACATGTCGATGCCTTAATAAACAAGTATATTTGCACAATTGTGTATCACGTACAATCATACTCATTTTCGTACCATTCCATACAATTGCACTCAGTATTAATTAAACAGTTCCACAACAATAAATGTAGATTTTTAAAAAATGTTTAATTCATAGAAACTATTAAAGGATTAATAAACTGCTCAATCTGATGCAAAGCACATTAAAATTATGCTTAGGAACTCAAATTAATTTAGCTTGATCACAGCTTCATAAGTAATTTGCTAATTTTCTTGAATTTCAGCGAAGTTCAAAATAAAATTAATTCTCCAATTAGTTAGTTCTTAAATTATATGATAGTTTTGTGCCTGTGTTGAAGAAAACCACGTTATAAAGACAGTTGTGCAAATAGGGAAAAGGGGAATGGGAGGTAGAAGGTAGAGAGATAATTTTCCCAGAGGATTTTCAATAATAAAGGTTTTTTCAAACACTAACGGTTTATTTTTGTTACTGCAAGCTAAAACATTAAAGGCTGTATGTCATATGGTTTAATAGAGTATCTTTGTACAAGTGTAAATAGAAGCTATTGCTTGTCAAGTTCAATGGCTACCTCTGATTAAAGTAGTAGCTGTTAAGATGAATTGTGTGCGATTACTGTGGGAAGATTACATGGAAATCAGGTCCCCCACCCCCCTCTACTGTTTAAATTCAAGACAGCATTTTTTCTATTTGTTCATTTCCAAAATAACTTTTAAGTGATTCTCTCATTCCAAATTAAAATCTTCGTTGCAACCGATTCGGTCTGAATAATGCGAATCAGTTTCCTAATTTATTACCCACGTATTATATATAATTTATGAAGACATGCATTAGAACAGCACTACCTGTAACTCATGGGATTCCTGTTTACCTATTATTAGATTGAAATGTAAGCATTCACAAGGTAATTGTAACTCAACACAATGAAATATGAAAATGCTTATAACACTGGATAAATTGGTATTGGCATTCAGAGTAAATAAAGACAGCTGTGACAAAACATTTGTTTCTACCCTGTACTGTACTGTTTTTTGTTCTTTTGTCTTCAAAATTCTTATCATTTACAAATAAAACTTCAACCCATTCAATAAATGATAGATCTGAAGATAAGGTGTACAGATATTACTAAAACAGGGATTTGTAAATGTTTGTTCTCTGGTCATTAGACTATTTGATACTCCTCCCATTTTTTTTTTTTTTGGACTGCTAATCTACTGTTGCCATTGCACAATTTACCATATGCTAAATGTTAAGCCCAAGTACTGGAGTCAAAACCAAGAGTGCAGATTATTGAACATACAAGATCAACATTCACTCTGTGGTGCAGTATGTCATTCATATTTGAGCAAACATAATCTGTCACTTCTGACAAAAACTGTATCGGCATGAAGAACTGGTGAAAGTGGCTCCAAAGAATGACAGGCATTATTCCCAACAGCCTGTTATCCTCCTACATTATCTCCTTCCTTTGTGTCTTTGTGTAGAAAGATTAAAAAAGTATTTTGTAGAAGAATGTACAAGGTTACTCTTGTTTCTGCATCTACACTAAAATTTATCTGTATTCACATCATTCAGCATAGTCAATGGAAAGGCTGTTGGATTCAATTTTTTCTTAGAAAGCTACCGCACAGTGGGAAAAAGTAATGATAACTTTGCATGAAATGACAGTCTATTGGATTTATAATAAAGTTGAATGGATAGAAAATAATCTCTGTCCACTTTTCATATTTAATATATATCGTTTATAAAAAGTTATTGCTTATTTCGTGGGCACAATTTGGGAGATAACTATTTTGCATTACTGAAGCAAGGATCACTAAATATGATAGGCATCATTTTTTTTTGCCATTTCCAAAGCCAACTCTCTCAGTACCTCATGACTGACCAGTTTGAAAAACACCATTAGTTTTTCGAGGGTCTCTGATTCCAGACAAAGGTTATCAAACAAAATCAGACTAGCAGGTTGTACAGAGGTCCTTTGAAAGTGACAAGATTAGAAATTGCAATTTTCTACTTCTTGATTTACTGTTCACAAGAATTCTTCAAAATGATTGCGCATACAGCCAACTTGATGACATCAAAATTGCTGGATGACAGTCATACCCTAAAATTAATGCTTCAATGCAGCCAAAGTCAGGAAATGGAAATATATGCCAAAGCGGTCACAGAAAGTACTCTGCCAGGTGAGAAACAAGCACTGTTGCATAACCATGGAGTGTAAAATGTGTACAACAGAAAGATTAACTTGAAACATGTATAAAATAAACTAATATTATTTTGAATTGTTTAAAAATTCATTTCATTTATCAATCAACTGGAAGCTGAGAGATAAATCAGTTATTTTTTTCTATCCAGCTTCAAAGGGCTGATTAAATATACAGATGTGTTGCATTTGGATTTGGTTTACTTTTCAAGTTGTAATGGTCAGCAAAAGAAACATGGTGGCATCGCAAAATTTGCCGGGAGGCGTTAAAACAAGCCTCGGAATGTGAACTTTGCAGGCGAAACAATCCCGGAAAGACAGTAAAATGTTCAAAGGGAGTGACACCAATGCCAGGCTGGCCCTTTGAGTGTATACAACTAGTTTTCATAGAGTTGCCATGGGCACATTGTTATCAGTATTGTTTAGTAATCGTAGATTTGTTTAGTCGGTGGATTGAAGCCTTGCCAACTACAAATGCAACAGCTGAGATTACGGTAGCACTTATTTTAAAAGAGATTATACCTCGCTTTGGGCTACCTACTGTTATTAGTTCCGATAACGGCCCCCACTTAATCGCAAAGATTAATGAAGAATTGTGTCAGCATTTTAACATTGAACAGCATTTTAATTTTCAACAGCAACTCCACTGTGTTCACCACCCACATTTGTAATATCATATCATATATCTACAGCCGGAAACAGGCCTTTTTCGGCCCTCCAAGTCCGTGCCGCCCAGTGATCCCCGTACATTAACACTATCCTACACCCACTAGGGACAATTTTTACATTTACCCAGCCAATTAACCTACATACCTGTACATCTTTGGAGTGTGGGAGGAAACCGAAGATCTCGGAGAAAACCCACGCAGGTCACGGGGAGAACGTACAAACTCCTTACAGTGCAGCACCCGTAGTCAGGATCGAACCTGAGTCTCCGGCGCTGCATTCGCTGTAAAGCAGCAACTCTACCGCTGCGCTACCGTGCCGCTATAGTGTATCCGTCCATTCTGTGCTTCACGGGGACTTTAATTGTTATCATGTAATGATAAAAGGAGGGAATGAAAGAGTTTTCGAACTGAAAGGGTTAAGAGTGCAAGTGCAGAGGAGCATGTCCGGGCATGTCCTAACATGAGGGGCTTTGTTTCAAGGGTGCTGATGATGAAAGAGGTAAGTGACCTCCCCCCAGTATAAATAAGCAGGGCTTTGGATCGGACCTTGGTGTGGGACCACACGGGACAGCGAGTATGTAGCCTTACTCGGGGTGGCTCTCCCATACCCGCATACGTAACTAAAAAGCTATTGTTTCATTCTTAAGGTGACTAATGTGATATGTTGTCTGATAGTACGGATAGAACTTTAACATTTTGGCTGCACTGCTTTGCAGAATGAAATAGAGATTTTAGTTACTGAGTTAATTTAAATAGAGTTAGTTATAGAGTTAATTTTATCTTTTGATTTATGTTATGATAGTTATGATAAAGCAAAAGGTACCTGCATACACATTTGCTTTGAGGCACAAGAGACTGTTGTATTTATTGCAACAAAGTGCATGGAGATTAGCTTGGAATGAAATACTCTACCGAATGAAGCAAATGCAGCCACTTCTGATACCTACCACCACAGCCCGGCCAATTATAGACTCAGTTCCTGAAAGACTAAGAAGCTGATCTTCTACTTGAAACTCAGCCACACCTTCTTCATTAGCTTCAATATTACCAAGGTCTCCTACGTGCCTGGAATGTATTAGGAAAAGAGGTCTTAATAATACTTTCAAAACTTCTATTGCATTATGAAATCCTGTAAAGTTCACAACAATTTAAAGGGAAACGATTCAAGCTGAATATCCCCTGTGCAGAATAATGCTCCAAAATCTATATAAAGACAGTTTGGAAAAACTCCATTCATTTACTACATACTACAATTTCAATATTCTATTGGGGTTGATTAGCTAAGTAAGTCAAGTCAAATATAACCTCTCCTCAACTATGTATTCCATTTCATTGATATCTGAAGAACAGATTCAGAACAGAACACTACATACAGACAATGAATCTTGCAACAACTGAGCATTTCCAGAACATACTGTGTCAGATAATAAATCAGTTAAGTAGTAAGAAAGGGGCTTATTTTGGGAAAGTTTAAATTCTTTATCTTTATAATAAAGAAAAAAATTGTAAATTAGTTTAACATTCTTACCATATCAACTTATTAATAAGATTTTGTTTATAATGAAAATAAAGATGAAACACCATCATATTATGCAAAATCACATATTTATTTGCATTTAGTACAAGCATGAAATGGTAGAAATTGTACTAAAAAGTGTATATGTTAAACAGACGAAGAAACACGTCTGTGTAAAACAGATTCTTCCAATTGGAACTGTTGAGCTACATCTATAATTCCAGAAACGTTGTAATCATTTTTACAGAAGTCTGAACATTGGAACAAACCTAAATAAACACCTGTAAAACCCACAGCCTTATGCCTTATTTCCATGTTAAATTCCCCAAGAACCAATGGATTCATCTGACATTGTTGCTCAACAAATATCCAATGATAACTATTGTGGCTTGTGATGAAATTCAGCTCCCACCTCTTCATTGGATCAAATAGGTAATAATACGAAAATAAGAAATGCTGGAAATCTGAAACAAAAATAGAGGTTGGTGTATGGAACGAGCTCCTAGAGGAAGTGGCAGAAGAGGGTTCAGTTACGTCATTTAAAAGACACTTGGAGAGTGACGTGGAAAGGAAAGGTGTGGTGGGATATGAGCCAGGCGCAGGCAAGCGGGTCTTACACAATTTGGTAGGCATGGCCAAGTTGGGGCAAGGTCCTGTTTCTTTGCTGCACAGCTCGATTACTCTGGGTCTCTAAACAGGCTTGTGCCTATGGCATGGAATTTCAGTCTCAAGTGAACGTATTCCTATTGCTCTCCTTCATTATGATGGAGATACATTTGCCTTTAGGGAAGCCAACTACAGATGACTGCACCTTCCAAAAATAATGCAATAGGTGTGTTTCTCAAAATCTTTTTACCTTGTACAACAAATATTTTAGTACTCTTACTATACACCCACCCTATTTATCTATGATTGGCTGTCATACACCCTTACAACCCTAAGCAACAGCATGGAGTATTAGCACTTATCAAAGACTTACTTTTGTAAATATTTGTCTCAATACTTTTCGTCCACAATGACAAACAAATTAAAACATTATTTTCCTGTCTTACAGTGAGCAAATAAAATAGATTTGTACCCTGGCAATTTAGTGAATACACCATTCAAAATAGAAAATGTAGTCTTTTAAGATAAATTTTACCTGGCACTGAGTAAAATGTGATTGGTCTTCAAATATTCTCCAAGATAAAAAGTACCTACATGTGATCCCATACTGCAACAAATGAAGTGCCAGCATGACCTTTTACAGTAAAATCATAAACATTCTGTTTTTGATTTTTACTACAAATTAAGCCTTGTTATCCCCTAGGAGTTTCTCATTTTTAAAAAAATCATCAATTGTGATTTTTTTTAACAATATACAAATTGCCAAAGAGAAAGTATTGGCGGTCTAAAAGCACATTTAGATAAATCTCAGGGCATGTCGAGATGCATCCTAGAACCTTGTGCATCATCTTTAGCCACAGGTGAAGAATGGAGGATCATTAATGTTGTACATTAGTTAAGAAAGGCAGCAAGGACTAGTCAGGGAATTGCCTGACATCAGTGGCGAGTAAATTACTGGAGGGCATTCTGAGGGACAGGATCTATCAGCATTTGCATAGTCCACATGGCTTTGTGCATGAAAAATCATATCTCACAGATCTTACTTTTTTGAAGAAGTAACCAAGACAATTAATGAGGTCAGGGTTATGGTCATTGTCTACATGGACCTCAGCAAGGCCTTTGACAAGGTCCCTCGTGATAGGCTAGTTAGATCGCATGGGATCCAGGGAGGGCTAACTAATTGAATAAATAATTGGCTTGATGGTAAGAAGCAGAGTGTGATAGTGGAATATTGTTTTTTTGGACTGTAAACGTGTAAACCGGTGTGCCACAGAAATCAATGCTGGGCCCATTGAGGCTTGTCATTAATATAAATGATTTGGATGACAATATGCATGCATGTTTGCAGATTGCACTAAAATAGATTGTATCATAGAGAATGACAAAGTTATTAAGAAATTCAGCAAAATCTTGATCAGCTGGATAACTGAGTTGAGGAATGGTAAATGACATTTAATTCAGATACGTACAAGGTGGTACATTTTGAAAAGTAAAACTAAGGTAAGGCTTTCATAGTGAAAGGTGGGGTCTGGGGAGTGTTGTAGCACAGAGAGACCAAAGAGTACAAGTACATAATTCCATGAACATGGCATAATTGGTGGACAGGGTGGTAAATAAGGTATTTAGTACTCAGGCTTTCATCAGTCACAGTATTGAATACAAGAGTTGTGACGTTATGTTGCAGTTCAACATGACGATGATGAGGCTGCACTTAGAGTATGGTTATGATCACCCTCCTATAGGAAAGATGTCATTAAGATGGAAAGAGCACAAAGTAGATTTTAGAATATTACAGGACTCAATGGTCTGAGTTATAGCTAGATGTTGGCCTCGCCAGGACTTTGTTCCTTAGAGTGTGAAGAACTGAGGGATGACCTTATTGAGATGTATAAAATCATGAGGGTCATAAATAAGGTGAATTATCTTTTTTTCCCTCCCAAGAAAGGGATATTAAAAACTGGAAGGCATATGTTTAATATGAGAGGGGAATGAAGAATAATATGTTCACATAGAATGGTGTATGTTTGGAAAGAGCTGCAAGATAGTGGTTGAGACAGGTACAATTACAATATTTAAGACATTTGGATAGTTACATGGATTGAAAGGTTTTAGGGGATATGGGCCAAATGCGGGCATTTGGAATAGCGTAGATGGGCATCCTGGTTGGCATGGACAGGTTGGGCCAAAGGGTCTGTGCTGTATCACTCTAAGATTCTAATATATAACATTCACCTTACTTCATCTTGTTGCCCACCATGTGTCGATTTTCGTGGATTGAAATGTGGTCCTATGCTGTGATATCCTAAAAGAAATATTTTATTTATTTAAATTACTTATCTTTACAAGAAGGAAGATTCCACTCAGCATGAGAAGATAACCTATGCAAATACATTTTTAAGCATGAAAAAGAACAAATGCCCTTTAAGGTTACATTTGCCGACAATACTTTAGCCAACTAAAATGGGGATAATGTATAATGTCCCTGTTGATCAAACTTGGTGCCCACCTTAAGATAAGGAATGGCGTTTGATTTTGTGCACATAATTTATCTGATACTGTTCTTAAGTCCCTGTATTTTTCTGAAGAAAGTACATAACTTTTAATAGAAGTAGCTGCTGTGGTTTGCTTCCACTGCTCTTAAAAATAGTGTCTCTGGCATATTAATAATTAGCCTTTCTTCAAGCTTTTTAACTGCCAATGAATCATACACAATTAATAAGCATAAATCTATGTTCCTGAAATCAATGACAAATATTTAACTTGATCAATAAATGGACAAAATCTAGTAAATTGGTAATGGAATTTGTTTGTTATTGTCACATGTACTGAGACACAGTGAAAACTTGTGTTTATGTGCTATGTAAAGACCAAGTGGTCTAGAGAAGAGCAAATAACCTATTTATGGCTAGCAGAAACTAAATTGGACCAGCCACATAAAAATCATGATCTTGAGCATATTATGATAGGCTATATTAGATCAGCAGCATGCTAAACATCACTCCTGATCATCAGATTCATTGATTTGTAATGAGGTGATGACTAGTTTACATTATTCTCAAATGCCTCAAAAATAAAGTTAAAGGATGTACATAAAGAACTAAACCTCAGTATAAAATGATAAAGATCTGAAAAAATAATTTATTCTAAGGTTGGATTAAATGCAAGATATTAATAATATACAGTACTTTGTCCATACCATTAAAAAGATTTCCAAAGGCGCAAACATGTAACCCATGTTTTCCGCGTGTCAAACCAGTAATATTTCCTTTTATTAATACTTTTCCATTTCCCTAAAAGGGAGACATTAAGTAAAAATGGTTACACGTGTTTATTCCTCTTAGGAAGCACAATTTAGAACATAGACAAAATGTGTAGGAAAGAACTGCAGATGCTGGCTCAGTCTGAAGAAGGGTCTCAACCCGAAACGTCATCCATTCCTTTTCTCCAGAGATGCTGCCCGGCCAGCTACTCCAGTATTTTGTGTCTACCTTAGAACATAGACATCCAAACTGATCAAGATTTGTCAGCAACAAAATCTACCATAAACACCAAAGTACACAAAAAAATTGAACTAATTGCATTCCTAAATATTATCAATTCAGCAGCTAGGCAGGTGAGCTGACTAATTAATTTAACCAATGATGAGCAAGCTAACCAATAAGTACTCCAAGTGATATAAACCAGCATCTGTAGTTCCTTTTTATTGAAACGTCCCCTATCCATTTTCTCCAGAGATGCTGCCTGACCCGCTGAGTTATTCCAGCACTTTGTGTCCATCTTTAGTATAAACCAACACTTACAGTTCCTTTTATTACATTTTCACTGCTCCCCTCATTGCAAAGTTTCTTCCGATTGTGGAAGCCAGGCTCCCTTTATGTCTCATTTCCAATTATAAGTAAACCAACCAAGAAAACCAAAGTTGGAGAGGCACTTCGCAAGAAAAAAACATTTGCTGAAAAGTGTCCACATGGGGGTTGCCAGAAAGAAAACCATGGAGAAACTGAAGTACAAAATATCAGAGGAGCTGTACAATGATTTCAAACACAAACATCTTCATCATGCTCAAAAAACTAAAGACATGCTACTATTTTCAAGGACAGAAAATTAAAATTCTCAGAAATCACCAGTCAGCAAATTAAGATGAATGCAGCTCAGTGTATCTCTACCGCGCACGACGTTACATTGATTGCCCTTCTCAAGTAGACAATAGACAATAGACAATAGGTGCAGGAGTAGGCCATTCAGCCCTTTGAGCCAGCACCGCCATTCAATGCGATCATGGCTGATCACTCTCAATCAGTACCCCGTTCCTACCTTCTCCCCATACCCCCTCACTCCGCTATCCTTAAGAGCTCTATCCAGCTCTCTCTTGAAAGCATCCAACGAACTGGCCTCCACTGCCTTCTGAGGCAGAGAATTCCTCACCTTCACCACTCTCTGACTGAAAAAGTTCTTCCTCATCTCCGTTCTAAATGGCCTACCCCTTATTCTTAAACTGTGGCCCCTTGTTCTGGACTCCCCCAACATTGGGAACATGTTTCCTGCCTCTAATGTGTCCAATCCCCTAATTATCTAATTATCTTATATATATCCGGCTGTATATATATGATATGATGATATGATGATATGATATGTTTCAATAAGATCCCCCCTCATCCTTCTAAATTCCAGTGTATACAAGCCCAATCGCTCCAGCCTTTCAACATACGACAGTCCCGCCATTCCGGGAATTAACCTAGTGAACCTACGCTGCACGCCCTCCATAGCAAGAATATCCTTCCTCAAATTTGGAGACCAAAACTGCACACAGTACTCCAGGTGCGGTCTCACCAGGGCCCGGTACAACTGTAGAAGGACCTCTTTGCTCCTATACTCAACTCCTCTTGTTATGAAGGCCAACATTCCATTGGCTTTCTTCACTGCCTGCTGTACCTGCATGCTTCCTTTCATTGACTGATGCACTAGGACACCCAGATCTCGTTGAACTCCCCCTCCTCCTAACGACACCATTCAGATAATATTCTGCCTTTCTATTCTTACTTCCAAAGTGAATAACCTCACACTTATCTACATTAAACTGCATCTGCCATGTATCCGCCCACTCACACAACCTGTCCAAGTCACCCTGCAGCCTTATTGCATCTTCCTCACAATTCACACTACCCCCCAGCTTAGTATCATCTGCAAATTTGCTAATGGTACTTTTAATCCCTTCGTCTAAGTCATTAATGTATATCGTAAATAGCTGGGGTCCCAGCACCGAACCTTGCGGTACCCCACTGGTCACTGCCTCCCATTCCGAAAGGGACCCATTTATCCCCACTCTTTGCTTTCTGTCTGTCAACCAATTTTCTATCCATGTCAGTACCCTACCCCCAATACCATGTGCCCTAATTTTGCCCACTAATCTCCTATGTGGGACCTTGTCGAAGGCTTTCTGAAAGTCGAGGTACACCACATCCACTGACTCTCCCCTGTCAATTTTCCTAGTTACATCCTCAAAAAATTCCAGTAGATTTGTCAAGCATGATTTCCCCTTCGTAAATCCATGCTGACTCGGAATGATCCTGTTACTGCTATCCAAATGCTCAGCAATTTCGTCTTTTATAATTGACTCCAGCATCTTCCCCACCACTGATGTCAGACTAACTGGTCTATAATTACCCGTTTTCTCTCTCCCTCCTTTCTTAAAAAGTGGGGTAACATTTGCTATCCTCCAATCCACAGGAACTGATCCTGAATCTATAGAACATTGAAAAATGATCTCCAATGCTTCCACTATTTCTAGAGCCACCTCCTTAAGTACCCTGGGATGCAGACCATCAGGCCCTGGGGATTTATCAACCTTCAGTCCCATCAGTCTACCCAAAACCATTTCCTGCCTAATGTGGATTTCCTTCAGTTCCTCCATCACCCTAGGTTCTCCGGCCCCTAGAACATTTGGGAGATTGTGTGTATCTTCCTCAGTGAAGACAGATCCAAAGTAACGGTTTAACTCGTCTGCCATTTCTTTGTTCCCCATAATAAATTCCCCTGCTTCTGTCTTCAAGGGACCCACATTTGCCTTGACTATTTTTTTCTTCTTCACGTACCTAAAAAAACGTTTGCTATCCTCCTTTATATTATTGGCTAGTTTACCCTCGTACCTCATCTTTTCTCCCCATATTGCCTTTTTAGTTAACTTTTGTTGCTCTTTAAAAGAGTCCCAATCCTCTGTCTTCCCACTCTTCTTTGCTATGTTATACTTCCTCTCCTTAATTTTTATGCTGTCCCTGACTTCCCTCGTCAGCCACAGGTGTCTCTTACTCCCCTTAGAGTCTTTCCGCCTCTTTGGAATAAATTGATCCTGCAACCTCTGCATTATTCCCAGGAATACCTGCCATTGCTGTTCTACCGTCTTCCCTGCTAGGGCCTCCTTCCAGTCAATTTTGGCCAGCTCCTGCCTCATGCCTCTGTAATCCCCTTTGCTATACTGTAATACCGACACTTCCGATTTTCCCTTCTGCCTTTCCATTTGCAGAGTAAAACTTATCATGTTGTGATCACTGCCTCCTAATGGCTCTTTTACCTCTAGTCCCCTTATCAGATCAGGATCATTACGCAACACTAAATCCAGAATTGCCTTCTCCCTGGTAGGCTCTAGTACAAGCTGTTCTAAGAATCCATCTCGAAGGCACTCTACAAACTCTCTTTCCTGGGGTCCATTTCCAACCTGATTTTCCCAGTCTACCTGCATGTTGAAATCTCCCATAACCACCGTAGCATTACATTTTTGACACGCCAATTTTATCTCCTGATTCAACTTGCACCCTATGTCGAGGCTACTGTTTGGGGGCCTATAGATAACTCCCATTAGGGTCTTTTTACCCTTACAATTTCTCATTTCTATCCATACTGATTCAACATCTCCTGATTCTATGTCACCCCTTGCAAGGGAATGAATATCATTCCTTACCACCAGAGCAACCCCACCCCCTCTGCCCACCTGTCTGTCTTTTCTATATGTTGTGTACCCCTGAATATTCAGTTCCCAGCCCTGGTCCTCTTGTAGCCATGTCTCAGTGATCCCTACGACATCATACTTGCCCATGACTAACTGAGCCTCAAGCTCATCCACTTTATTTTTTTCCACTTTATGTGAATTCTGAAGACCCCAAAACAGGTTTTTTTAATTGTATCCCCTTAAAGACCAAAGAATAAAAAGAAATCTTGTCAGCATTTATTGATTGCTGAAAAACAAAAAAATGTTGATCAGCATTATCTACTCAGTCTCAAAAGGAGCAGGGGATTTGTTACTCTATTGCAAAAATCTGGATCATATCCTGTAATATTTCTTTAAAGAAGCAATTTGTGCACAATTGTTTCCATCTAAGATCAGAGAAAGTAATCGAATCTTTACAGACTGTCAACAAAATGATGGAGAAAGAATCGAATCTGTCAGCGCAGTGCCCGTGTGGTGTGTGTACATTCTTTTTTGATCACATGAATTTCCCCAGGGTGCTTTGGTTTCCTTCCACATCTCAAAAAGATGCTGGTTGCTAGGTTAATTAGTTACTTTAAAATTACTCTCGTGTAGGTGGATGATAGGAGAATTGGGGTGAAGCTGATAGCATGTGAGAGAGAATAGATTCCTACAAATTAAGTTTGAGTTTAGTTTATTGTCACGTGTTCCGAGGAACAGTAAAAAGGTTTTGTTGCGGATAATGGGATTGCTCCGCAAAGACTAAATAGGCCGAATGGCTTTATGATATGACAATGAGAGAATAAATTATATTTCTACTAATAGTCAGATCAGCATTGGAGTATTTTGTTTGTCAGGGACATGGAGGCAGTTTACCATGATTTAAAATAGTCAGTCAAGTGGAGTTTATTGTCATATGCTCAAGTACAGTGAGGTATAAATAAGTACAATGAGAATGTTGCTTGCAGCAGCATCACAGATTCAGACAAGCACATAAACTCACATCAATTGTGTATTTCTTAGAAAATCTCATGAAATCAAAAACTATTTATAAGTACACTTAAAATGTCATGGATAATCAAATACTTTATTTAATTGTTATGAACTCACGTTAGCAGTGTATGAGTTCGAGCTGACAGAAGTATTAACATAATTTATTTTATGATATTTGTAACAGATATCTATAAAACAACTGGTATCTTCAGGAAGATAGATACAGAGAGGGAATGAAAGTGTCAGGAAGATGATAGTAAAAATTCCAAAGAATAAAATGTCAGGAAACAGAATATCCAAAGATTTGTGAACATCACTAAACATACCTTGTGTTAAAAATCAGTGTGTGTCTCTACCCTGTTATTCATTTACTGAAAAAAGGAATTAGATGTATTCTAGTTCTTGAATTTTTGACCAAGTTTGAAAAAAAACAAAACCTCTTAATGACATTTGGGTTGCCAAATCCTGAGTACTTGAAACTCCAGCCTTACTGCTACCACAGCACACTCAGGTGATAGCGGGGTTTAGATACCCCTTTCGATGGACATGAAGTGTAAGAAGAAGAGTCTCGACCCGAAATGTCACCCATTCCTTCTCTTCTGAGATGCTGCCTGACCTGCTGAGTTACTCCAGCATTTTGTGAATAAATACCTTCGATGGACATGAACCTCAGGATAAGATTGGATGCAGAAACTGAACCAACAGGAAAGAAATTGAAGTTACATCTTGCTGCCAGTTTCAGAATTAGGTGCCATCTCTGGTGAGAGAAATAAGAAGGAATACAACAAGGGCTTATTTTCATGCTGTATGGCTCTTTTACAGTTAACCATAGGATATCTGATTAATAAAGATCATTTTGAAAATTACAACACAACTGCAAATAAAGGATGTCCATCACATATTCTCTATTATGAGATATATATATAAATGATTTGGATATAAATGTAAATGGGTTAGTTAGTACATTTGCAAATGACACTTAGATTGCTGGAGTTGTAGACTGTGAGTCGTGGCTGTCAAAGTTCTATTGCTGTATATAGATCAGCAATAGAAATGGGCAGAGAAATGGCAGATAGAGTTTAATCGAGCAAGTGTGAGGTGTCACATTTTGGGAGGTCAAATGTGTAGTTAATGGCCAGACCCTGAACAGCATTGCTAGACACAGGCATCTTGGGGACTAAATCCATAGCTTCCTGAAACATTCAAACTTGTAGATAAAGTGGTGAAGATGGCGTCTAGTATGCTTGCCTTCATTGGTCAGGGCATTGAGTATAAGAGTCAAGAAGTCATGATGCAGCTCTGTAAGACTTGGTTGAGCCACAATTGGAGTACTCCATGCAGTTCTGTTTGTTCTAATACAGGAAGGATGTGGAGATTTTGGAGAGGGTGCAAAAGTGGATTACCAGAATGTTGCCTTTAATTAGTGGGAATCTGCAACAAGGAGAGATTGGAAAGATGGACCATTTTACCTGGAGTCCTGCAGGCTTAAGAGAGACCTGATGGAGGTATACAAAGTTATAAGAAGCCTCGGTAGCGTAGACAGTCAGCACCTTTATCCAGGGTGAAAATGACAGAGACTAGATGGCATAGCTTTAGGGTGAGAGGGGCAAAGTTTAAAGATGTTTGGGGCAAGTTTTTTTAACACAAGGATAGTGGAAGCTGATACGATATCATATCATGTCATATCATATATATACAGCCGGAAACAGGCCTTTTCGGCCCTCCAAGTCCGTGCCGCCCAGTGATCCCCGTACATTAACACTATCCTACACCCACTAGGGACAATTTTTACATTTACCCGCCAATTAACCTACATACGATAGTGATGCTTAAGAAATTTTTAAATAGCCACATGAATATGCCGAGAATGGATGGACATGGATCATGTACAGGCAAATGAGATTACTTATCTTGACATCATGTTCGGTCTAAACATTGTGGGACAAAATGTCTGTTCCTGTATTGTACTATTCTTGAGATCTACGTGCCACTAAATGCCATTGTTTATTGTCCATTCTTAATGGTCCTTGAGAAGCTGGTGGTAAGCCATCTTCTTGAATAGCTGCAGTCCTTCTGATAAAGTACTCCCACTGTGCTGTTGAGTAGGAGGTTTAAACCCAGTGCCAATGAAAGAATGAAAATATATTTCAAAGTCATGCTGTGACTTGGAGGCAAACCCAGTTGATGTTGTGCCCATGTATCACCTGATCTTGTCCCTCTTGGCAGAAAAGGTTATAAAAGGTTATAGGTTTTGAAAGATGCTGTGAGAGTAGTCCTTACATGTATTTTGTAGTTTCTCTGTGAGTGGATGAATGGATGGATAACATGGTTAGGAAAGCAAATTAGATACTGGCCTTCAGGGATTCAACACAGAATTAGGAAGGTTATGCTCCAACTTTATAAAATCTTGGTCAAACCTCAGCTGGAGTCCTGCATGCAGTTCTGGTCTATATGCTTTAGGAAGGACATGAGAATGCTGGAAAGAGTGCAGAGAAGAATTCACCAGAATGCTGCCTGGGATGGACCAGTTCAGATATAAGGAGAGACTGGAGAAGTGAGGTCGATTCTCCCTGACACAGAGAAGATTAAGAGAAGACATGATTGAGGTAGATGAAATTCAAAGGGTAAATTCTAAAGATTAAATTGTGGGATGGACTGCAGGAAATATTTTCCCATACCAGTAGATAAAACTAGTGGACAAAGATACCATTAAGTGGAAGAGGTTCAGAAAAGATATGATGAGGATCTTCTTCATCCAGAGAGTACCCGGAATGGACTGGTTGAAGGTGGGTCAGACAACATTTAAGTGTCCAGATTTAAAATGGACCCGAGGAGCAACGTCTTCAGAGGATGGAGAGTGCCAGAAGTGTTGGTCGTGGCGGATACAAGTACATTGTTTTAAAGGCATTTGGATAAGCACATGGATTGGAAAGGTTGAGAGGAATATGTGCCAAACACAAATATAAATAACTCAGTTAGGCAACTTGGTCAATATGGACACAATGGGCCGAGGGTTCCGTCTCAGCGCAGTACGATCCCATGACTGCACACTGCTGCCGATAAAGCACTTTCAAGTAGACATCTTAAATTGACGGGATCTTCAAATATATCTCCCACTTTTGTTTCAGTGTTTGGTGTCCCAAGATTATCAAATAGACATTTCGATGCATACATAAAAACTGATTGATTTTCCTTACCGAAAAAGTCTAACCGTTACTTTCAACCAGGTAATTTTATTTCACAAACCCGGATTTTATGCGGTGACAGTTTGGTTTAATCTCCGTGAGGGGAAGGGCTCGCGCCGGGCGGTACAATTACCCGGACTCGCCTTCAACTTTCACTGATCACGGGCGGTTCTGCGGGAAAACGGGCGTGTTTGGCGCCCAGGCCGCGATGCCAACCGCCGGGGGAGGGTGGGCGGCCGGTGGAGGAAGGGCAGGGCGGCCGGTGGAGGAAGGGCAGGGCGGGCGGGAGGGAGGGGAGCGAGAGGGAGGGCAGGGCGGGCGCGGAAGAAAGGCTCGGGCCTACCTGCCCGCCACCGCTTCAACCCACCTGCGATTCAAAAACAACGCTTCCAGCAACACCGCTGACGACGTTCTCTAAGTTATGGGGATGGGGATAGATATCGTGCTCGTCCTTCAACATACAAACGGCTTTTATTTCCATTTTTTTTAACGTGACCTATTCGGTTAAGAGGACATTGAGCACGTTCACCTCACGTCCCATCCCTTGGCTCCCAAAGAAGGGCCGGCGCTGCATTCTGCACAATGCCACGCTCCGGGATTGTATATATGTCCAATGATCTCCATCAACTGCAGAGCCCATGTGTTGTTATTAAACACAATAACAAAGTCAGCTTTAAACCTGCCTAATTTACTTTAGCTCGGGGTCCACCAGGTCTGTGGATTGAAAGATGGCTGAAGAAATCACTAGAACCTTGAGACTGACATGTGGGGCAGAAGGGGTGGGCAGGGGGTGTAATTTGGGAGATAGATCTTTTCTTCCACCTTTTTGTAGATCAACCATATTTATCTCTGTCTAGAAAACCTTCACCACATATTTTATGCATGGTACATTCCACTATGTAATCCAGTCCAGGATTTAGGAAGGACTGGAGTCACTGATGTCCTGTTTGCTTGTTCAGTTAGTTGTTAGTGTAAGCTGAAGCGAGGAACGCAGTGTGTGCCGCTCACTCTGCATGGGTTTAATAAATGCTTTATGGTTCACTGAATACTTCGTAATGGATTGATTACAAAACACTTTTACAATGGGCTTCCCAATGTGGAGTCCCTTTTCCCTTGCAAATTAACTCGAGATTCTCAATGCCACCCCACTTATCCTTCTGCCATTTTGTGTGGTCATGGACCTAAGATTTTCACAAGTTGGTGTGATATCGCTTTTTTCCCCTGAAGGACTTGATGAGAATAACATTGAAGCACTTCCTTAGTCCACTTGATCATCTCTTATGCCTAAGCTTTCAAAGGTATTTTCAGGAACCTGGTGTCAGTGAGCTCTCAGAACAGCTGCTGACTTGGAGTCATATTGATAACACAGTAAATGTTCATAAATGATAGGAGCAGAATTAGGTCATTCGGACCATCAATTCTACTCTGCCAATCAATCATTGCTGATCTATCTTTCCCGCTCAACCCCATTCTCCTGCCTTCCCATAACCCCTGACATCCATACTAATCAAGAACCTATCTATCTCTGCTTTAAAAATATCCATTGACTTGGCCTCCACAGCCTTCTGTGGCAATAATTCCAGATTCACCACCCTCTGACTAAAGAAATTTCTCATCTCCTTCCTAACAGTATGTTCTTTTATTCTGAGGCTACGGCCTCAGGTCCTAGACCCTCCCACTAATGGAAACATCATCTTCACATCCACCCTATTCAGGCCTTTCACTATTTGGTAAGTTTCAATGAGGACGCCCCTCATCCTTCTAAACTCCAGTGTGTTCAGACCCAGTGCCGTCAAATGCTCCACATATGTTAACCCAAACAATCCTGTCGACCAGATAATTGTCTTAATTTCATTATGGCACCTTAAAATCATTTACATCAGTTAGAGCAGACAGTTACTCTTCCACGTGGAAGGACAAAATCGTTGATAGTGCAATTCTCTCAATGTCGTACAAGATTATCAATCTAGATTTGTATGTTCAAGACTTGGGAATAAGACAAATTTCTAAATTAACTGAGCCACGACAAACACAAGGCTGTTTTGGGTTTTGATGTTTGATCTGATGGTAGTCTGACACCAGGGGGAAGACCTTGCCCATACCAAGTCTACAAGACCTTGCCCATACCAATATCAGTTTCTACAGGTTTGTGGGCCAAGGAATGACAAATCTAACACTAGCAAGTGTGAGGTGTTGCATTTTGATATGTCAAACCAGACAGGACTTGTACAGTAAAAGGGCGAGCCCTGGGGGTTTTGTAGAAGAGAGATTTGTGAGTGCAGGTGCATGGTTCCCAGGTGGCAAGTTAGGTGACCAAGGTGGTGAAAGTGTAGCATGCTTGCCTTCATTGGTAAAGGTATTGGATACAAAAGTTGGAATATTATGATACTGCTGTACAAATCATTATTGAAACCACACCTGAAGTTCTGTGTGTAGTTGTGGGCACACAGGTATAGAAAGGATGTCATTAAGTTGGAAAGGGTGCAGAAGAGATTCACCAGGGCATGAGATATAGGGAGAGATGGGATTGGCTGGATTTATTTTGTACACCTTATTGAGGTGTACAAAATCATGAAGGATATGGATAAAGAGAACAATGTATAAACCAGAAAATTATAGACCAACAAGGCTTACTGTATAGTACCACTATTAGTTGTAGTGAAATTATTTGAGAAAAATTCTTATGGACCGGATTTCCTCCAATTTGGAAAAGCACGGATTTGTTGGAGATAGTCAGTGTGTCCTTGTCAAGTCAAGTCAAGTCAATTTTATTTGTATAGCTCATTTAAAAACAACCCACGTTGACCAAAGTGCTGCACATCTGATTGCAGGGACATGTCCTGTCTCATGAATTTCGTGGAATTTTTTGAAGATGCGCCGAAGATCATTGATCAGGGTAGGGCAGTGGAAACTATCCACGGAGAAATGGAAGATGCATTTCAATCTGGGCAAGTGTGAGGTGATGCATTTTGAGAAAGTTATCAGTGAATGGCAGGATCATTAAGAGCATTGATGTGCAGGAGGATCTTGGGGTACAATTCCATAGCACCATGAAAATGGCAACACAGCTGGATACAATTGTAAAGAAGGCATATGGCCTGCTTACCTTAATCAGTCTGGACATTGAGTATAAAATTTGAGAAGTCATGCAAATGATTGCTAAAGTTTATATATGGGGAGAAGGCAGGAACGGGGTACTGATTGAGAATGATCAGCCATGATCACATTGAATGGCGGTGCTGGCTCGAAGGGCCGAATGGCCTCCTCCTGCACCTATTGTCTTGGTGGTTTAAGAATAAGTTCCTTGAAGACCTAATTCTTTGACGTGCTAAAAAAGGGATGTTCTGACCATAGTAATATCTTTTTTAAAAGAAATATGGGAATAGTACAGCACAATATAGTTACGGATGTATTGGATATGGCATCATCCTGCACATCAATAATGGAAGGAAGTCAAGGGTAGTTTCATTTTTTATTACAGTGACCATGTCGATCCTATGCTACTTGCAAGCTCAATGTACCAGTCAAGTGTGGAAGTCAAATCAAATACACTTATGAAAGGTGATGATGATAACGATTCTGACGTAAGGATCCCAGTGAATCAATGTGTTACTTAAGACATTACAAGAAATCCCCTTCATCTATCAATCAACATGTCTTAATATCAAATATTTACCTCCAGGCTTATAAAAACTAAAACAATATTTATGAAAAGTAGCAGAATGTTTATTTGTAATCATAAATTAATCAACAGAATCAAAAGAAAAGATTTTGGTACAGGCTACCCCAAGAAAATGAACATGCTTCATTTCAACAGGGCAGTTCCCCAATATTAACATGTAATTCAACATATATTATAAAATACTTTTACCATTAGGTAAATGTTAATATTAGTTATTAAATATCAGTTAAATATATTAATAGATTCATCATTTAAAAAATCATGCTGCAGCAGTTTACAAGATGGAAATATGGTGCAGAATACAACTAGACAACTGTCTTTTGATTATAATAAAGTTTCACGAAAATTCTGAAAAACTGCACGTTTAATTCATTTGCAAAATTCACATGCAATAAAAATTGAAAAACAAACGAACAAAAACGTCTTGATTAAGGATTATGTTTTTGCACATTCACAAAGAATATTTACTGATGTATCATGACAAGATACAGCTCTTAGTCCATAATACTGCACATTTATCTTTGTTGCTTACATTTTTTCTTCCAAGTATTCCTCGGAAATATTGCTCTGACAAATTCCAATCACTCCCCAGGCTACAGCAGATCCTTCATTTCCTGCCGTTGTGCTATCTTCCTTATCAGATTTGCCTGGTTCATCTTCACTTTGGTGAATCTTTTAAATATATGACCATGCATTCAATAGTGAAATTCAACATTAGAATAGTTAACCAAATTCCTGTAAATTAATATTTGACTTTTACTTCCTTTTTAATAACATACAGAAGGAGCTAGTGCAGGTTTTCCTGGCAATCATCTAGACACAATCTTTCAAACTAAGCTGGCATGGTACAAGTATGGGAGCTCTCTCCGAATTTGGTTTGGATGAATTGTGATTGCAAATAAACCAGAAGTACATTCAGGGCATGATTTATTTCATTTAGTAGTAATTAATGTTTTGGATATAAAAACATATAAATAAATTGGACTGTGTCAATGTGTTTATACTGGAGGAGTTGCTGCATTAAAAGTAGCCATCCCTCTGATGTGGATGAGCATTATCCATTGGAAAAGTTTGTAACTGCTCCAGAGCCAAAAATGAACCAATTACTTACTGACACATTAACAGGCAGCCGAATATTAATTTTGTACATCAATAGTCAATCAGCATTCAATATCTGCAGTATTTTTATTTTTTAATTGATTTGTTTTACATTTTAGCAATGTAACTACTAAGTCTTATACCTACCACCAGTGTGCGTCCAATAATAGAATGAATTCCTGTCAGATGGAGATGGGATACCAGCACATCTAGTTTGGCCAAACCATCTTCATTTACATTTATATTGCCCAGGCTACCTGCATGTCTACAGTGAGTGGAAAGTGTTTAACTTTAAGGTATATTATTTCATAGGATAAAGAAAGATTATTTAATCATTTGTACTTTGATGGCCCAGATTTATTAAGTTCCCTTCTTCCCTCATGCTTAAATTTCTCATCAACAAATTCATCTACTTTCCTTACAGCAAATACCATTTGCATCACTATTTCCACTACAATATTTCATAGTTTAATAAAGGCCTCAATGCAAAATAAACACTTTGTATTTTTATTGACAACTTTAAATTTATGATCATTAATTACTAACAGCATATAACAATAATTGTAAGCCTGATGTTTATCCAAGTTCCTAAAGAAAAAAACATCATGAGTCTTTTCTAAACTGCCTGTTATTCTCCAGTCTTCTAATGAAAGAAGGACCACATACCGCAGCAGAATACATTTTCTTGGCCATCCTCTAATTGGTGCCTATCCATTAATAGAGAAAGGTCAAAAGCACACAGACTTTTTCCCATTTTGGACCTTGTTAAACTCCGTTTCTTACACACTTTAACACGAATCGCAGCTCCTCACCCTGCACCTACAAAAAAAATTAATGTAGCCCATGCATCCAAGGCCACCATTCTATTCTGTATTTTTTTGAAATTAAAACAGAGAATTCTCTTGGAATATTAGGGAAAAAAGACTGCTATTTATTTTTTACAAATCAGTACCATATGGTTGTACACCTCAATTAAATGTGCAAAAATGAATACTAATTTAAACGAATTGCATTTTAGCTTTATTTTTAGCAATGCCTCCCAAATGGTACATACCTGTTTTCTTGTTGTGCTCCATTTGTTTTGTTGTACGGATTGTAATGAGGTCCTGTACTTATCCAGTCTGAAACAAATAATTTACAAGTGCTTCCATAAACCTAGATAACCAGAATTTACCCAAAGGAGAATGCAAGAGCAGCATATAGATACATAAGCTTTACATTTGTTTACTGGTTAAGAGCTTAAGCACTCGAATCTTTTACATACATCTAACCACAAAAAAAATTGGATGGATGATACCAGGATATATCATATCATATCATATATATACAGCGCGGAAACAGGTCTTTTCGGCCCACCAAGTCCGCGCCGCCCAGCGATCCCCACACATTAACACTATCCTACACACACTAGGGACAATTTTTTACATTTACCCAGTCAAATTAACCTACATACCTGTACGTCTTTGGAGTGTGGGAGGAAACCGAAGATCTCGGAGAAAACCCACGCAGGTCACGGGGAGAACGTACAAACTCCTTACAGTACAGCACCCGTAGTCAGGATCGAACCTGAGTCTCCGGCGCTGCATTCGCTGTAAAGCAGCAACTCTACCGCTGTGCTACCGTGCCGCCCTAATCTTCAAGATCTTCAAGGTCTTCAGGATCTTCAAGATCAAAACAGAGTTGGTACATGCCCTGATATCTCACTTTCAAATTGTTTCTCAATATACTTGCACATACATTTGGGGCCTGCTCCTCTGAAAATGCAAGAGGCTAAGCGGAATTCAGACAAAATGTCATTTTTCATATCAGGTCAAAATACGAAAAGCTTGACTCTGGGATTGCTAGTGGTGAAACTGCTTTCTCCTCGCCTGCATTACTTGTGAAAGACTTCACATTTTCATTACAAAATAGTTATTGTCTGCCTTATTGTAGAAAAACACAGCATATGGATCACAGAACTTGAGATATTCTTGTGGGCTTAGATGGACTATACCCACTTCTAGATGATGTTTGGCACTATCCCACCCCCGGTCAGTCAATTTACCTTCTGATTCATCACTCCATTTCAACCGCAAACCAATATACATCATTCTAACAATTAGCAGCAGATAAATCTGTCCTTTTATATGAACCAGCATAACCCTGCTGCAATTTAATGTTAATAACATGGTTTCAGCATAATTTGCATTCTCAACTCATTCTTATGAAAACCAGGGTGGAAGTTATTCAGTCCTGGTGATTTGGTAATCTTAATTCACATTGCCATTATTTTGCCTGCATTAATGTTAGATAGTTCCTGCCTTCAGTTCTGTGGCTTTATCTTTTTCTTAAAAGTAAACACTGGCACAAAGTAATCATCCAATCTCTGTACCATTTTTCAACAAATATTTACAATTAAAAGGGCCCTCAGGGCAATCATAAAGGTCCTGCCACAGCAGTATTGATGGAGTAATATTTACAGTTCAAGGTTCTTAAGTCAATGAACAGATTTTTTGGAGAGTGAATTTATCTCAAAGCTACCCCCATCAATGCTTTCATTTTACAGAGAAGGCAACATGTGATTATATGGCACTTGGTTTGATCCAGGTTCCTGTGTTCAGGGCTAGCAAAGGGTGGATTTGCAACTTTTGGATTGAGAAAGATAATAAGGTGGGCTATAATAAAGGTTAGGGGTATATCTATTTGCAGTAAAACTCTGATAATCCACTATCTAATTGTTTGGAAATCCTGATGGTTTGGTATCTGGCGCACCAGGTGCCGATTTCCTTACACCCTCTTAAAATGCAGGACCTCATTCCCAAGCCTCCCTTACTCATGCCCACACACCCTTAAAATTCACCTGGTTCTGTTTCCCACATACTCATGAAACTCACCTGGTTCACCAGAAAATTTATTATATTTCTGTACTACTTTAAAAGAGTGTTGCAGTATTAAATGGAATAATATTCAAAAGTCTGGCAAAATCAGACAGCTTGGCACAGCTAAGTCTTGAGCACGGTGGATTAATTAAGATTTACTGTCAGTGGAATTCCATAACTAATGTAATTAAAATCTATTATTGAATATCAAGAAAAGATCTATCAATCACCTTCCGGAATCATTTCTTCTTATACCATCATGGTGTTGATTTTGATATTCCATCAAAGGCTACTTTAATTTTCCTTTTTACGTAGCTGATATCTTATCATTTTGCTGTTTATTGTATCGCTCTCATGATCAGAGCTAATTTGTGCCTTTTTTTCCCATTCCTTCTCCTTTACCAAACTAATCTTACTGCTGTACAATTTGCACAGGTTCAGGTTCTGGTTTAGAGGTCATAATTCTCAAGCTCCTATGCTTAGATTACAGGAGGCTGGGAGAGTAAAGGCACAGGATCAGTCATGATTAACAGCACAGGCTGCAAGGACCATATGACATACTCCTACTTCTGTTTATTTCATTTCTTTAAAAGTATCTGGTACTTTACAGACTTCTCTATTCATCCCAATGCCATGAACATCAACAAGATCACATGACTGGAACCATCTTTTCCAGCAAGTTTGAGATGTCTCTTATCCTGACATCACATAGACAGCCCCCCCTCACTAGGCAGCCTTGTGTGCCATGTTAGCTATGCTTCATCCTAATACTTGTCAAATGGATTATTATTTCACAGATTGTCCTTTTGTGTTTCAGTTTGGGTCCCTTTATTCTGAATACTATTGGTCACTGCAAGCCCATTTTGGGTCTTGGGTCTGGTCCGACAGTGGATATCACGTGACTGTAGTTTGGACCTCCTTTTTCTTCTTCTTCTTCTTGCGTTTGAGGCAGCAAAAGTTATGAAGCTGCTTCTGCTGTCTCTGTTTGTTGTCATTCGCCTGACTAAGGTCAGTTATTTAACTACTTTTAACTCACGATTGCAACTGACCAAATTCCCAACTTCACGCTCTGTTTAAAGCAGTCTTTGACCACTGCAGTCCACTTTTTTGCAGCCAGAATGTCCAATGTTTGGGCTACACTCAATAAAGAACAGAGGTTCACCAAATATATTTTTTGGCTTTAACTTAACTGGCCTGTGATCTATAAATATACAATTAAGTTGTTGCACTTTGTAAAAAATTATTGATCAAGCATCACAAGATGTCGTTTGCTATAAAATATTGCAGTGTAATCAAAAGAGACAGTCAATAAGACATTGGAATGATTATTAGAACATTCAACTATAACTGCAGGAACACACTTAAATTGTATTCATTCACAAGATGCAGATTGCCCTAATTGTTGGCTTGTTGGGTCTTTTCAGGGGACATCGAAGAGTTGACTCTGTTGTCTAGGATCTAGTTTGGGGAATTTGAGTTATTACATTAGATGTGTTTTTAGATTTTAAAAATCCATTTGCTTCACAATCACCATTGCTGTTGCTCACTTTTTATTCAAATCTAAAATCCCATTTATTAAATTAGGATTGGTTTAAACTGTCATGTCATTAATCAGGGATTTTGGATTCTAGTTGATTAAGTTAACTCCCATACCCCATATAGAAGCTAAAACAACGCGTGTTCTTTATATAACTCCATCAACATTAAATATACTTGTTATACCATTTGATATGTCACCAAAACAATGAACGTGAAGTCCATGCTTTCCCGGGAGCAGTCCAGAAAATTCTCCTGATATGGTCAAACATCCACTTTCCTACAAAAAGCAAAATACCACATGCTGGTATTGAAAGTCAGTTTAATCAAAGCTATTTATTTGTTCATTAAACATTAGTGACAATGCAGCAAATACAAGCACGAGAGGTGACTGTTGTACAAACTTTAATATGTTACAATGGTGTACTTGAACTATATCATTTTTGTGTGTAATTTTACATTGAATTAATTAAAAATGTGTATACATCCATGCAGGGAAAACATTTGGATTACACAATTGTCATCAGGAAATGGTTTTCATACCAATGTGAAAACAGTACAACATTCAAGAGTAAATTATTGCAGTGCTCAAAAGATTCATGGCGAAGATCTATGAAGTCGACTAAAAGTACCAAAACTATCAGTGGCATGAAGACAGAGAAACTTAAATGTACATCTAAATGGGAACAAATATCCTCTACTTGAAGAGATTTGAAGGGCTTTGCGGGTGACTGCAAAGATGCACTCCATTTGTTTTTAAAAGGAAGGTGTTCATAAACAAAAAAAACAAATCCTAGCCAAATTTGAAATACAGGATTTAAATCCATTGAGAAAACCCTTATCCAGCAAATTACTTTTTTGTTGTTGTTCAGAAGAATGCACCTGAAGCCCCTGTTCTAAAAATATAATAATTACTAGATATTATGTTTAGATTGCAAAGTAATACATTATTTCCGATATTTGGTATCTGATTTATTTTTCAGTGAAGTTAAATGAGAGTGAAAAAGCTGTAAGAAAGAAAAGTGCTGGAGTAATTCAGTGGGTCAGGCAGCATCTCTGAAGACCATGGATAGGTAGGTGACAGATCGAGACCCTTCTTTAGACTGATTGTGGAGGGGGGGGGGTAGGGGATAAAGCTGGAAGAGGGACAAAGCATGGTGAGTGATAGGTGAATGCAGGTGAGGGGGTGGAGGTTGATAGGCAGATAATTTTCGGGCTTTTTTCCAACCATCTGTCTAAAAATCTCCCTGTCTCTCTCTCCCCCCACCACCACCACACACACCTTTTTCCACTTATCACTTGCCAGGCTTTGTCCTACCCCTCCTTACTTTCAGCTCCCCCCTCCCCCAAACGACAAGCAATTTGAAGAAGTCACAACCCAAAAGGTCACCTGTCCATGTTCTCGAAGGATGTTGCCTGACCCGCTGAGTTATCGGGATGAGACTTGTCTTTAATTATGCTGGTGGTCTTGCCGAAGCAGTGTGAAGTGTAAATGGAGTAAATGGAAGAGGTTGGCTTGTGTGATGGTCTGACTGCGTCCACAATTCTCCCCAATTTCTTGCGGTCTTGGATGGAGCTATTCCCAAAACATGCTGTGGTGTATCTCGATAAAATATTCTCTAGGGCACATCTGTAGAAGTTGGTGAGAGTAGTGCAAAAGAGATTTACACTGCAACTCTGAGGAAAGATTGGATCAGCAACGGTCGTTTCACTATGAAGCAAAGATGGCTGAGAAGATAATTATTTGAAGTGTACGAAATGATGAGGGGGTTCGACAGATAACATAGGGGAATAAGAATAAAAAAGTCTCATTCAAATGATTTACTGAGATGGAAACTGAGGTAAGATTTACAGAGGTGGAAACGATCATCACATTTAAATATACTCGGATGTGTATTTGAGGGGTGTCAGACCTTGGAAAGTGCAATTATTTAGGGTAGTTTTTTCCCCGACTAGCACATTTGGGCCATTGTGCCTGTGTGATAAGTTTTCTAATGATTCTATTGAGATCAGATTCCAAAAATGCAAATTTTTTAAAACATAAAATTTAAAAATACATCCATTATAATCTGAATGGATGAAATGAATGAAAACATCCATTATAGTCTGAAGGGGAAATTGATCCAGAAAGAGTAAATGTCTCAGTTTTAGAGCAGGTGTTAATGGGTAATGGTTGGGTAGTATTTACCATTTTGAAAGATAATTAGGCTCAGGAGAGATGCTTTTTAAAAGAACGAAGTCTGATGTTTGACATGATAGAGCTTGTTGAAACTTAGCCAAACCCCTTCTGGAGTGGGAATGGTTATGTGGCCACTCCCCACCCCAATAAAAGGCATAGCTGAGAAATGATTAAGAATTTCCCTGTTAGTTGCACTAGTCCACCCAGATCTCCCAATTGCTAACCATTTCCATGCCTTTACTGATCTTTCTGCTTTGAACCGCCTCCACTGCCAGAGCTAGGCCACGTGCAAAGAGGAACAGCACCTCCAATTCTGCTTGGGTAGCTTACAACCCAACGGTATGAACATTGAATTCTACAAACCCTCCCTCCCTTCCCCCCACACTCCCCTTTCTTCCCGCCCCCCGCCCTCTCCTGTGCCCCACATGGACTCGCACCTATTCTCCCCTCCCCCTACATTCCTTCCTTTGATTTCAAATTCGCAACCATTAAATCCTTTGTTTCGTATTCTTGCTATTGAGGGCGTGCAGCGTAGGTTTACTAGGTTAATTCCCGGAATGGCGGGACTGTCATATGTTGAAAGACTGGAGCGACTAGGCTTGTATACACTGGAATTTAGAAGGATGAGAGGAGATCTTATCGAAACGTATAAGATTATTAAGGGGTTGGACACGTTAGAGGCAGGAAACATGTTCCCAATGTTGGGGGAGTCCAGAACAAGGGGCCACTGTTTAAGAATAAGGGGTAGGCCATTTAGAACTGAGATGAGGAAAAACTTTTTCAGCCAGAGAGTTGTGAATCTGTGCAATTCTCTGCCTCAGAAGGTAGTGGAGGCCAATTCTCTGAATGCATTCAAGAGAGAGCTAGATAGAGCTCTTAAGGATAGCGGAGTCAGGGGGTATGGGGAGAAGGCAGGAACGGGGTACTGATTGAGAATGATCAGCCATGATCACATTGAATGGCGGTGCTGGCTCGAAGGGCCGAATGGCCTCCTCCTGCACCTATTATCTATTGTTTCACCGCTTGTTTTTTTTTGCCTGGCCTTTGCCCAACCTTCTATACTATCAAATATCCCCCCTCCCCCCGCCTTTACCATTACCTGTCATGCTTTGTCCTACCCCTCATCTCTTCCAACTTTCTTCCCCCCGCCCCTCCCCCCACCCCCACAATCAGTCTAAATGAGGGTCCCAACCTGAAGACCTAAATGAGGGTTCCAACCTCAGTCTGAAGAAGGAGCTCGACCCAAAACGTCACCCATTCCTTCTCTCCTGAGATGCTGCCTGACCTGCTGAGTTACTCCAGCATTTTGTGAATAAGTCCCAACCTGAAACGTCACCTATTCATGTTCTCCAGGGACGCTGCCTGATACGCTGAGTTACTCCCGCACTTTGTGTCTTCCCATGTTAGTTATCGAATTTGGGTAGTTCCTCATGGGCACAGTCGGGGTCATTGTGGGGCAGGAGCTGTGCTGAGGGATTTGTTCAAGCTACCTCCCATCTCTTTCCCATGCACTGATGAACGAATGCACGACAGTTGCCCTAGAATCAATTTGCTGAATTCAATAGACAATAGGTGCAGGAATAGGCCATTCAGCCCTTCGAGCCAGCACCGCCATTCAATGCGATCATGGCTGATCACTCTCAATCAGTACTTCGTTCCTGCCTTCTCCCCATACCCCCTCACTCCGCTATCCATAAGAGCTCTATCCAGCTCTCTCTTGAAAGCATCCAACGAACTGGCCTCCACTGCCTTCTGAGGCAGAGAATTCCACACCTTCACTACTCTCTGACTGAAAAAGTTCTTCCTCATCTCCGTTCTAAATGGTCTACCCCTTATTCTTAAACTGTGGCCCCTTGTTCTGGACTCCCCCAACATTGGGAACATGTTTCCTGCCTCTAATGTGTCCAATCCCCTAATTATCTTATATGTTTCAATAAGATCCCCCCTCATCCTTCTAAATTCCAGTGTATACAAGCCTAATTGCTCCAGCCTTTCAACATACGACAGTCCCGCCATTCCGGGAATTAACCTAGTGAACCTACGCTGCACGCCCTCAATAGCAAGAATATCCTTCCTCAAATTTGGAGACCAAAACTGCACACAGTACTCCAGGTGCGGTCTCACCAGGGCCCGGTACAACTGTAGAAGGACCTCTTTGCTCCTATACTCAACTCCTCTTGTTATGAAGGCCAACATTCCATTGGCTTTCTTCACTGCCTGCTGTACCTGCATGCTTCCTTTCAGTGACTGATGCACTAGGACACCCAGATCTCGTTGAACATCCCCTCTTCCTAACTTGACACCATTCAGATAATAATCTGCCTTTCTATTCTTACTTCCAAAGTGAATAACCTCACACTTATCTACATTAAACTGCATCTGCCATGTATCCGCCCACTCACACAACCTGTCCAAGTCACCCTGCAGCCTTATTGCATCTTCCTCACAATTCACACTACCCCCCAGCTTAGTATCATCTGCAAATTTGCTAATGGTACTTTTAATCCCTTCATCCAAGTCATTAATGTATATCGTAAATAGCTGGGGTCCCGGCACCGAACCTTGCGGTACCCCACTGGTCACTGCCTGCCATTCCGAAAGGGACCCATTTATCCCCACTCTTTGCTTTCTGTCAACCAATTTTCTATCCATGTCAGTACCCTACCCCCAATACCATGTGCTCTAATTTTGCCCACTAATCTCCTATGTGGGACCTTGTTGAAGGCTTTCTGAAAGTCGAGGTACACCACATCCACTGACTCTCCCGTCAATTTTCCTAGTTACATCCTAAAAAAATTCCAGTAGATTTGTCAAGCATGATTTCCCCTTCGTAAATCCATGCTGACTCGGAATGATCCTGTTACCGCTATCCAAATGCTCAGCAATTTCGTCTTTTATAATTGACTCCAGCATCTTCCCCACCACTGATGTCAGACTAACCAGTCTATAATTACCCGTTTTCTCTCTCCCTCCTTTCTTAAAAAGTGGGATAACATTTGCTATCCTCCAATCCACAGGAACTGATCCTGAATCCATAGAACATTGAAAAATGATCTCCAATGCTTCCACTATTTCTAGAGCCACCTCCTTAAGTACCCTGGGATGCAGACCATCAGGCCATGGGGTTTTATCAGCCTTCAGTCCCATCAGTCTACCCAAAACCATTTCCTGCCTAATGTGGATTTCCTTCAGTTCCTCCATCACCCTAGGTTCTCCGGCCCCCAGAACATTTGGGAGATTGTGTGTATCTTCCTCAGTGAAGACAGATCCAAAGTAACGGTTTAACTCGTCTGCCATTTCTTTGTTCCCCATAATAAATTCCCCTGCTTGTCTTCAAGGGGCCCACATTTGCCTTGACTATTTTTTTCCTCTTCACATACCTAAAAAAACTTTTGCTATCCTCCTTTATATTATTGGCTAGTTTACCCTCGTACCTCATGTTTTCTCATTGCCTTTTTAGTTAACTTTTGTTGCTCTTTAAAAGAGTCCCAATCCTCTGTCTTCCCACTCTTCTTTGCTATGTTATACTTCCTCTCCTTAATTTTTATGCTGTCCTTGACTTCCCTTGTCAGCCACAGGTGTCTCTTACTCCCCTTAGAGTCTTTCCGCCTCTTTGGGATAAATTGATCCTGCAACCTCTGCATTATTCCCAGGAATACCTGCCATTGCTGTTCTACCGTCTTCCCTGCTAGGGCCTCCTTCCAGTCAATTTTGGCCAGCTCCTGCCTCATGCCTCTCAATCGGGTGTTCTACAAGTTTGTCGGTGAACAGCAATAAACTAACATTGTAACCATAAACTCTATGTTAAATAAAGCTGCAGATATTTAAAATCCAAAAGAAAAGTAAATCGCTCCGAAAATTAACATATGAGCATTTAACGGCACCGGGCCCATACCCGCTGGGTTTAGAAGGATGAAGGGGGGACCTCATTGAAACTTACCGAATAGTGAAAGGCTTGGAAAGAGTGGATGTGGAGAGGATATTTCCACTAGTGGGAGAGTCTAGGACTAGAGTTCATAGCCTTAGAATTAAAGGACGTTCCTTTAAGAAGAAGATGAGGAGGAATTTTTTTAGTCAAAGGGTGGTGAATCGGTGGAATTCTTTGCCACAGAAGGCTGTGGAGGCCGTCAATGGATATTTTTATGGCAGATAGATTCTTGATTAGTACAGATGTCAGGGGTTATGGGGTGAGGGGAGGAGAATGGGGTTAGAAGGGAGATAGATCAGCCATGATTGAATCGTGGAGTAGACTTGATGGACCAAATGGCCTAATTCTGCTCCTATCAATTATGACTTTAAAACTGCATGACCCCATAACAGCAACAAAAATTAGCCATGGAATCATACAGAACGGAAACAGGCCCTTCAGCCCAACTTGTCCATGTTGACTAAGATGCCCTAGCGTCCCATTTGTCCGTGTTTGGTCTATATCCCTCTAAACCTTTCCTATCCATGTACCTGTCCAAGTGTCTTTTAAATGCTGCTAATAGTTTCTACGTCAACAACCTCCTCTGGTAGCTCATTCCATACTTGCAATGTCCAAAGTAAAACTGGCCTTCTCACGGTGGCCAGTTATTGAATAATTCGACAATGAGCAGACTGCCAGAAGTTGAAGACAGCCGAGCTGGGGTCCTGGGCACTTACAGTTAAACCCTCATTGGAGGACTCGCGAAGGTCTTGCCTGCCCGTGATGGATTGTGATGAGTACAAGGATAAAACAGAGAAAGATCAAAAGCTGGTGTGCGTGTGTGTAGGTAGGTGCCCTTCCCATGGTCAGGGTCTCCACATGGAACTGGGCTCTTTCCCCACTGCTCTTCCACAGGGCGGGAATTACTTCGAGCATTAAAAAACAAGATGCAGCACGGTAACCGGCCCTTCGGCCCACCCACACTAGTTCTAGTTTGTCCCATTTTCTCATCCATCCCTTGCATACGAGGAGCAATTAATCGATAAAAAGGGAGGTCGCTTGTCCACTTCCCTCCACAGATGCTGCCCGCCTCGCCGAGTCCCTCCCTCGGGCGGTTCTGTATTTCAGCACAGCAAGGCCCGCGTTCAGTCCAGCCAGGCTTGAGCCTTCGTGGAGACGCGGGCCACCGCTTTGAAAACTCACATTCAACTCGATGCGAACGACTCCATAAGCACGGGAGTGGCCCGTCAAGATACAGATCGCCCTGGCCATGCTTCCCGAGCTCCACCTCAGCAGCCCTAAGCGTGGCCACGCCCGCATCTGCGCAAAAGCTGCTGCTCAACACGTCTAATTTTCAATTTAAGATCGACACAAAAATCCGGAGCAACTTCGCGGGCCAGGCAGCATCTCAAAACTTACCATTCCTGGCGGTCACAGGTGGCTATGCTGATGAGATTCTTCCGATTGAAATTAATTACTACCCTCCTCCATTTGGTCCAATTTTTACAAATATAATGGTGACTAATATTTATTTGCAGAAGGAACTGCAGATGCTGGTTTATACCAAAGATAGAATACTGAAATAACTCAGCGGGCAAGGCAGCATCCCTGGAGAACATGGATAGGCGACGTTTCGGCAGACTGAAGTCTCCAGCATTTTGTGCCTATTCATTTGCAACAGGTTTTGAAAAAAATAATGACCAAAACAGCTGTATCCCCGAAATAATAAAACAGTCTTATCTGGTAAAATGTTCACATTTTATTCCTTTAAAATTTGATAATGTATTTCTCTTTAGACTGTGTGTGTACCATCTTGGAATGGATTTGGTATTAATGGCGAAAGTAGTTATACCAACATTACTGAGACAATGGTTTGAAAAACTCCAAGTGATGCCTATCTCTAAGATTGAATGGGAAGATTAGCATCTATTGCTCATCCAATCCATGAAACTATTTTGTAATGTGGAGTATTTGGAGAAGTCATCAAATCTTCATTTGATTTGCTTGATAGATGGAGACACATCGAGTTCAATTTTAACATTTAATTAGAAGTACAAGTGAACTGCTGCGTTATCATACGGAATATTTGGGTTTCTGGGGTATAAAGACGGTGTTGCACATGAAGGGGAGGAGTTGTTGCAAATGCAATAGCTGTCCTTGTACCTCCAGAAACTAAAACATACCAACTGGAAGTAAAATAAATTGCTGCTTCACCAATCTCGTGGACTGCTTCAGTACGAGTGATGGTCTTTTCCACGTCAAAGAAACAAAAAGCAGGTTAACCAGTTCGCAAGACACCTCCATTCAGCCCAAGCTTCCCATTGCCAGCACTAGAATTTTGTGCCACTGTCTGAGCTCTTTCTTTCCCTTCCTGCATTGTTCCAATGATGCCCATGCGAGTTCAAGAAATAACACATCATCATCTTTGATTAAGCATATTAAAACCCCAGACATGATAGTGATAAACTGAGCAGGAAGTCTCTGAGGAACTCTCAGTAAACAGGTTCAAATGCTCCAAGTTTAATCTTAAATGGTGGTTGGGGAGAGTGCCAATGTTCGTGGCAGCCAATAACAATAGATTAATTTGTTAAGAAGAAATATGGCGATAGTGCTGATGCATTGAAATTATTGGCCTGGAACTATCATCTGGGATTCTTGTACACCTTCCTCTACAGTCCAAAAGCCAATTGTCCACTGCTGCATTGGGGATGGAAACTTCAATGGGAATGTTAAATAATTGCAACCCAACAAAGTCCACTCCACATGACATTCAGGTTTAGCTACAACTCTTCCAACTATATACAACTGAAGTCTCATAACATTCAATGGTCACCATTAACCGCCTAATTTTTTCCCAATCACAAGTACTATTTCATGTTAATCATTTATCACTGAATACGTGGCCAATCTGTAAAAAAGACAATGTATTTGGCAGAGTCTCTACTTGTCCATTAACAAATCTATTCATCAATGAAACTTATTACCAATCTCTGGAAAAATACTATAACAGCCTACCTGATCATCACCACTGAGTAAATGCATTCTATGTACAAAAACAACTGTAACTTGCCACTTTTGACAGCATCCCTACAATCTCTAATAACCAAAGGACATCAGCATCCAGGATATGAAAACAATCTGCAAATTCTGAACAGTGTACACAATCTTAACTTAGAATGAAAATCCAGACCTCCCAACATTTGATTTTACAAATTCAGAATTTTGAGGTCCAAAATTCAGAATTTTACATCAAAATTCATAATATGGAGCGTAATACAACTTTTCAGCAAAAAAAAGTATGCACGCCAAATGCACGTACATTCACGTGTGAAAAACAACTATTATTTTCAACAGTCTAGTTCTTGGACTACATGTACAATGTCAGGCCTATCATGTATATTCTACTATTATAGAAAGGTTATTGAACAGAAATACCTTTTACAACAAAGAAAAAAATGTTTTTTTTTGTTTTTTTCTATTTTGCTTTTTCCTTACACATCCCATTGGCATTGAATAAAAGATCAATGGTCATAAAATGTATGACTGAGTTATGAAGAAAGAGTTTAATTTAAAAAACTGCACATACCTAATTTAATTGAAGACATACTTGCAGCAAATCACAACGGTCCATATCCCCCTAACCCTACTTCCCCCCCCACCCCTCTTCTCCCCCCCCCCACTCTCCCCCACCCCTCCAATCCACTCCCCCACCCTCACTGTCCCCCTCCCTTCCACCACCCCCCCGACCCTCACTCCCTCCTCCCACTCCACTGCACCCAAACCCCCTCCGTCCCCATATCCCCTCTCAACATCAACGGGCCTCCGCAGCGAGGTGAGGCTGGGCCAGCGGTCAGCAACGAGAGGCGAGGTGGGTCCGGGCCAGCGACAAGGCAAGGCCGGGCGAGCGGTGAGGTCGGGCCAGCTGCGAGGTGAGTACAGCGGCATGGCCAGGCTAGCGGCGAGGCGAGGCAAGTACAGCGGCGATGCCGGGCCAGTGACGGGGCGAGGCGAGCAGCGAGGCATGTGTTTTACAGAAAAATGAGACGAAATCGGAATGGCGGAAATGAAATAAGAAAGTAGAAACTTTCCGCCAAATTCAGAAGGGTTGGGAGGTCTGGAAAATCAATGTTCCTTCCTTGTCACTAGTCAAAATCGTGCAATTTACACGAGGACCACAATGGTCAAAAATGTAGCTTGGAATCATCATAAAAGGGTGATTTGCATGGGCAATAAAAGCGAGTCTTGCCAAAATTTCAGTAATTGGTATTACAAATTAGAATGGAGCTGAATAGTAACAAACAATTTTTCATAAATACACCAGTAGCTTTGTTCAACACCAGTAGCTTTGTTCAAGGTACTTGATAATAATTATGCTGCACACGCACTTCCTTGTAACCATCTCCACTGAGTAAATGTTTCCTGAGGTTGTACTGGAGATTCAAAATTGGCATTTTCTAATAAATAAAGTAGCCAAATTAGGCAGTTTGTAGTAGAAAAATACCACCTTATAGTCCACCATACTTTTACGCAAGCTCAAGATAGCTATACAATTCTCAATAATGAAGCTTGTTGTTTATGAAAGTTTTGATACTGAAAGCCAAGGACACTTTATTTGATTTATTAGACAATGCATTGCTCAGTGCTTCCACCTAGAGCTGTACATCTTGCATTTTTTATATTGCAAAACAAGCGTTGAGGCTAGCAATCACGATCCACAGAATATGACCTTCAAATTCTGTATTTACAATTTATCCAATGTACTTTTAACAAATTTAAAGCACAGACTCACTGGTTTTGATTAAATTACATACTTCCATGTTATAGTGAATAATTTGACATTCAAATTAGCTGTACATTAAACTAATAGCTACCAATAAATTTAGCTTGCCGACCTAAGAAAAATGATGGGTCAATTATCACCGCTAACCCCAGGAGATATCACATTTCATTCACTGGCAATTCCAATCACACCACAGGCTAAGCGTATTCCAGCATTTCCTGTTCGGGTGCTTTCTGCATTTCCTCCTTTGCCCAAGTCATCTTCTTTCTCATGAACCTTCATAAAATAAAATCACATTAGTGTTACATTGAAAGGCCATTTCCAAGCTCATGAGAGAAATAAACAGTAGTAACAAATGTGCTTCTCAAAATCCCTAGATGCTTTACAGCCAGTCTTTTGTACTGTAGGAAACATGGTAGCTTATGGACATTACAGATTGTGTAAACTTATATTCATAAGCACAATTGTGTAATAGTGCGTAGGAAGGAACTACAGATGCAGGTTTAAACTGACGATAGACAACTCAGCGGGACACACAGCATCTCTGGAGAGAAGGAATGGGTGACCTTTCGGGTCTGAAGAAGGGTCTCGACCCAAAACGTCACCCATTCCTCTCCAGAGATGCTGCGTTTCCAAAGCTGAGTTACTCCAGCTTTTTGTGTCAATCTTTGTGCAATAGTGGCCAGGACACAAATATACTTTGACGTGGTCGATAATATCTTTCAGGTCGACCAAAGATAATACCCCTGCTTAATATCTCACTCCTCGTGCAAATATAATCCACAGCTAACAAAGAGGACCTGTTCCAACATACTCTACATTGCAGGTTCACATTTTACAACAACAATTAATTACTCAAAATGATCTGCATAAAGGAAAACCTATTGCAAATGTCTCAAAGTACAGAATCCTTGTGAACACTAACTTAATTTTTTTCCTTCTTCAGTTTAACTTCCTCTTTTCATTCAATTTGGAATGAGACCACAATGCAAAGTATCACATTACTTGAAAAAAAGAGTTTGTAAATTGATTTCTACATAGAAGTCACCAAAAAGTAATGGACAGGCCAAGGCTGCAGTCTTCTTCATTTGCAGTAGGGAGCATGTCAAGCACGTTCTTTCACCTTTCACTGACCTCTTCCACCCTTGATAAACCACAACACAATGTATTTGTTGATCACAGGGAGATTTAAAAAATCCAAGAGATTAGATTTTACAAAAATTGGAGCAACTATTATCAGTCAATTTTGTAGACCTCTGGTTAGTTTCTCAGTGTTAGATTTTTCGATGAAATAACAACTATTAGTCCACAAATTTGAATACTTACCACAAGTGTACGACCAATAATGGACATTTCTCCTGATAGACTGATCATTTTATCCGTCATTTCAATAGTGGCCACTCCAGAGTCATTCGCCACCACATTGCCAAGATCACCAACATGTCTATAATGAATTACAAATAAAAATCTATTCAGTTTTGTTTTACCAATAAAAGGTTACTTCACTATAACCTTGCAGTATTTCATGTTAATTTCATGTTAACTTGCAATTGATTACACTTTAACACAACAGAAGGCACTTCAGGGGAGTATCACCTTCACACTACCAGAGAACAAGAAATGTACTGTCTTGTTTTATCTTTACTTCTTTACATCTTAATCAAGAATATGTGCTACAACCATTTATGGAATGAGCCATTAAAATAACTAATTCAATCTGGAACACCAATACTAACACTGAATGTTAGCTTTGAATTCAGTGGAAAAAAATACACTAAAAAACACAATAACTGAACGATGTGACATGGTGAAATCTGACAAAAACAACCCAATGGAAAGGCAATGTGGAGTGGAATGGTGGGTCACTTGCTAAGCAACAGCAACCTACTGCCTGCTCTTGAAGCATAGCTATAGTTGTCCAAGTTCAACTTCTGTTGAGAATTTGTTACCGTTACAGCTACTTGCCTTCATTGCCATCTTGTCTCTGTTTCTTGGCCCAGTCAAGAAGCCACCAATCATCTCTTTCTTATGTTTCACCACGCCCCTTCTTCTCTTCATAAACTAGCAATCTTCCCTTTCCACTCAGTTGACTATTCCTTTCCCCCTACTATTGCTACTCAACCCAATGTTCCCAATGTTGGGGGAGTCCAGAACAAGGGGCCACCATTTAAGAATAAGGGGTAGGCCATTTAGAACTGAGATGAGGAAAAACTTTTTCAGTCAGATAGTTGTGAATCTGTGAATTCTCTGCCTCAGAAGGCAGTGGAGGCCAATTCTCTGAATGCATTCAAGAGAGCTGGATAGAGCTCTTAAGGATAGCGGAGTCAGGGGGTATGGGGAGAAGGCAGGAACAGGGTACTGATTGAGAATGATCAGCCATGATCACATTGAATGGCGGTGCTGGCTCGAAGGGCCGAATGGCCTCCTCCTGCACCTATTGTCTATTGTCTCATTGTCTATAACCCACCGAGTTGCTCCAGGTTCCAGCATCTGCATTCAGTTGTGTCTCCTTTTCACCATGTCATTGAATGTTATACGGAGGTGGCTGGACATTACAATTGGTTGCCTTCCACTTATGGAGGTGCAAATTTTACTTGCCACTTTATTAGTCAATGCCCAAATATTATCCAGATTTTTCTATATGTACTAAATAAATCCTTAGCTACAGAAGGAAGAAATCGAACACAGTACTGCAATCAACAATATTATAAAATGAAAGCAATACCAAAATTAAGAAAGTCAATATTTAAAATGAACCAGGTTATCTTGAACAAAAGGCAATAAATATGTCCATGTTTGCACTATAGACATAAAGTTAAAAATGCATTCAGCCGTACTCTTACAAAAATGATTACTTTACATGCAAAGTTCATAGAAAAGCTCACCTTTCTTCGTCAGCTGGTCCACCATGCTTTTTTGTAAAAGGGTCGTAATGTGGTCCTGCACTGATACAACCTATTTTGTATACAAATACAAGATAATGAATCAATAATTAAGTTAGGACATCTAAACAAGACAAACAATATTTCATTTAATTGATCACAAACCTTTTCAGTTATGCTGGGTAAGGGTTAAAATGTGGCACTGATGTGTATATTTAGACTTAATGTCAGATGTTTGAGAAAGTCAAGGAAAGATTGAAGTTGAAGGAATAAAGGGACGAACTACACTGGAATCCAGCTGGGATCAGGGTCCTGGCCAGCCTCATAACCAGGGCCATAGATAGGGCTTTAAACTAAATAGCGGGGAGGGTGGGGGTCAACAAATTGGAAATGTATGGATGAAGTTAAAGGGAAGGACAGTGCAGGAGAGGTTACTGAATTCTCAAGAAGCAATTGGACAGAAAGTTTAAGAAGGGATGAGAGACTAAAGACAGGTAAAATCGGGACCAATGTGAGAAGAGGGGCGGTGAATACCAAACTAAACTGTTATATTTGAATGCACATAGTATACAGAATAAAGTGGATAATTTTATAGCTCAATTAGGAATTGGTAGGTATGACATTGTGGGCATTACAGAGATGTGGCTGAGAGAGTATCTGAGCTGGGAGCTGAATATCCAAGGTTATACGTCCTATCGAAAAGGCAGACAGGTGGCCAGAGGGGGTGGGGTAGCTCTTCTGGAAAGGAATTAAATTCAGTCCTTATCAAGGGGTGACATAGGATGTAGAATCCTTTAGGTAGAGCTGAGAAAGGATAAAACGACCCTGATGGGAGTTATTTACCGGCAACCAAACAGTAGCCAGGAAGTAGGGTATAAATTACATCAGGAGATACAATCGGCATGTGAGAAAGGCAATGTTACAGTGGTCATGGGGGATTTCGATATGCAGATAGACTGGGAAAATCAGATTGGTACTGGACCCCAAGAGAGAAAATTTGTAGAGTGCCTGCCTATGAGTTGGTTTCTTAGACAAGCTTGCAGTTGTGCCAACCTGGGAAAAGGCAATTCTGGATCTGGTATTGTGTAGTAATGAACCAGATTTGATTAGGGAGCTGAAGGTAGAGGAACCAATTGGTAGTGACCATAATATGATAAAATTCAACCTGCAAATTGAGAGGGAAAAGATGAAATCAGATACGTCTTGATGAGCAAGGTGATGAGCAAAGGCATGAGGGAGGAGCTGGCTAAAGTTGATTGGAAAGGAATAGCAAGAATGACAGTAGAACATCAATGGCAGGAATTTCTGGGAACAATTCGGACGACGCAGGATCTTTTCGTTCCAAAGAAGAAGAAAGATTCTAACGGGAGAATGAGGTGACTGTGGCTGACAAAGGAAGTCAAAAACAGCATAAGACTAAAATAGAAGGTATAACATTGCAAAGATAAGTGGGAAGATGGAGGATTGGGAAACATTTTAAAAAACAGAAGGTAACTAAAAAGGCAATACAGGGAGAAAAGATGAAATATGAAAGTAAGTTAGCCAATAATATAAAAGAGGATAGCAAAAGTTTCTTCAGATATATAAAGAGTATGAAAGAGCCAAGTGTGGACTTTGGACCACTGAAAAATGATGCTGAAGAAGTGATAATGGGAAATAAAGAAATGACCGTTTAATTGAATACGTTTTTTGCATCAGTCTTCACAGTGGAAGACACCGGCAACATGCTGAAAATTCAACAGTCAGGGCGTGGAAGTTAGTGGAGTAGGTATTACTAAGGAGAAGGTATTTGGTAAGCTGATAGATCTGAAAGTGGATAAGTCATTTGGATTGGATGGACTGCACCCCAGGTTCTGAAAGAGGTGGGTTTAGAGATTGTGCAGGCATTAGTTATGATCTTTCAAGAATCACTAGAGTCAGGGATGGTTCCAAATGATTGGAAAATTGCAAATATTACTCCACTGTTAAGAAGGGAGCGAAGTAGAAGAATGGAAACTATAGGCCAGTTAGCCCGACTTCAGTGATTGGTAAGATTTTAAGAGTCCAAAGGACGACGTTTCTAAATACTTAGAAGCACACAATAAATTAGGGTGAAGTCAGCATGGTTCTGTGAAAAGATGTTGCTTGATGAACCAGTTGGAACAAGAAATTTCAGTCCATACCATTCGTATTATCTCCAAAAGCATGAACGTGGAATCCATGTTTCCCAGGGGTTAACCCAGTGATGCTTCCTGTCATTGTCACAGGTTCGTCTGACTAGAAACAAATTCCATAATAAAAAAAGCATAATTGCTTCAGCAGTACTTAAGATACATTTCAATATTAATCTGTAGAAGCAGTTAGACCACAGACAGCCTCCAAAGGTAACCTATGATCAATTTAATTGGCAAAATCATCACATATTAACTTGTAATGATTGCTTCAGTGTTCAGTGTGGAGGCTATGTTTTGAGTTGCCTGATAATTAGTGAGCAGGATAGAGTAGTGGTATCGTTGTTAAAAGTAAATAATTTGACAAGACTCAAGAAAACCTAATTTCCCCAACTAACTTGAAAAACAATGCATAGGTGCCACTCATTTAAAACCCTACTAAATGCAGATGTTTGAATAAAATGCAAGATAATTTGTAAAATGTTTCCAAGATGGCAGATTACCTGTTTATATTGAAAACCTATACACCAGAAACGTTTCAAAAAAATGTTTTGTTCATAGTACACAAAGAGGCAACAAACTAACAATCACAACTTTAGCCAACTTTGTTTACATGCAAAATACAATGCTGCCCAAGCCCATTCAATATCCTTTGGGTCAGCCTTTAATCATTTGATTTCAATCGGTGTCATCAGTGCACCCTAAAGTACACTTTTGTACATCAGTGTTAAACTATTGATTTTGAGAAGAACAAGATCTGCTTAGAGTCAGAGCTTCATTTGGATTGTTCTGCTGTATAGCTCCCCACATTATTTAAAATTAGGAACATTTTCAGATCTGGATTCCAACTGTTCTGTTGCAATAAATGATAACTGAAGACATTTGGAGGTGCTCCCATTCTAGGTGTTTTAAGCTAAAGTTAACAATTTTGCAACATTTATTCCGGTTTTTTTGGCTGTCTAATTATAGGCTCATTTATGGTCTTTTATTTTAATAAAGTAGACAGTTTAGTTTAAAGATGCAGCATGGATACAGGGCCTTCAGCCCATCCCCATCATCGGTCACCAACCACATTAGTTCTATGTTATCCCACTTTCTTATCTACTCCCGACACAAGGAAAAATAGACAGAGGCCAATTAACCTACAAAACCACACATCTTTGGGATGTGGGAAGAAACCAGACCATACAAGGGAAACCCACGCAGTCACTGGGAGAATGTGCAAACCCCACACGGACAACACCCAAACTATGGATCGAACCCAGGTCTCTGGTGCTGCGAGGCAGCAGCTCTACCAGCCGAGCCACTGTGCCACCCAAACTCAGGTTCTCCGTTATACCCAACTTGATGCGTCAAGTTAAATTTTACAAAAGCAAATGGGTATCAAACAAAAGACAACTTGCAAACCTACAGTGCAAGAGAGCAAATATTTCACAAGAAACCGGCACAAATACCAGGATCATTAAAGAAATTCCACATCCAGGGAATTCAGGCCCAATAATGGATGCATTTCCATTTAACTTAGAAAGTACATTAAACAAAGAACATTAATTTCATTGAATATTCACTAAATGTATCTTGAACCAAAATATGAGATTCTGGACAGTCATCCTCATCTTTGACTGAATAATCTCAAACTATCCTCTGACCCAAATCCAATAGGTCTGTTGGGTCACAAGGTTACAGGTGATTTTGGAGTACATTTCTGCTACTGATGGCCAACAGTGCCTTTGTAAAGACAATTCTGAGCTACCAGATCTGCTCCAAGTACATCCCACTTTGCACAATAATAATGCCACACATGGAGCATCTGTAAGATTCATCAGTGATCGTGTTATCAGATCACCCTTGATGTTGGACAACATCTCTCACCCATAATTATTTTGTGCCTTCTTCCAAATGTTATACAAAATAAAGACACATCAGCTGAGGATGAAGGGCAAATGGTGTGTAAGTTTTCTTGCCCATGTTTGACAAATGCACAAGACTTGATGGTGTCCATTTAGAGCCCAGTGCCACTCAGTTCCAGACTTCCCGTCAGCCTCAGTCCAAACACAGAACAGACTTTCTTTTAGGAAGGAGATGAGGACAAAGGGGGGAGAGATTGAACTTTTTTTTCGCCTCCATCACAGTGAGGAATGTGGAGGAGTCACTGTGGTAGATGTTCATGTTGAAATGTATTTTGTGTGGTTTGTTGCTTTTTATTGTTCTGACTGTATGGCAAATGAAATTCCTCGTATGTTACAAAACATACTTGGCAAAAAGGTATGATTGTGATTGGAAGTTAATCATCTCAGCCCCAGGATATGACTGCAAGAGTTCCTCAGAGCAGTGCTTTAGGTAAACATCAGCTGTTTCAGTGCACTTCCTTGCAATGGGATAAAAGTGGTATTTTTTGCACAATATTTCATTAAAATCTCAGAAATTAAAGCAGTACAAACTAACAATTCAGGCATGAGGTGATGACCAGCACATTCATGCCACAGATATAGTAGGCAATGACCATTTCCAATTATGTACCATCTACTCACCTATGCCACTTAATATCACGTTCATGCCTCTAAGTCTACAAGTTTAGAATATCCATTTAATGCCTCAGATTCTGCAACAGGTCAGATCTCAAGTAGGACCCAAGTGACAACCCAACTCCCATTATGATTCAGCTCTATTTCAGACCTCCATGCGTTATGCAGTGCAAATGTGACACCCTTTGTTGACCAGTGAGTCTCAGATGTCCACATCTAAAAATTAAGGTGCAATCATCCAGGATTTGAAATGTCAATGGCTGAAAACTGGCAGCTCTAATCGATTGAGTAGTATTACCTCCAAAAATATGTACAGTGACCTCCAAAATATGTACAGTGACTTTGGAGTAATATTACCTCCAAAAATATGTACATCCTCGAGGGGGAAGGTGAACAGCCAGAAGTAGTTGTGCACGTGGGCACGAACGATGTCGGGAGGAAGAGGAAGGAGGTTCTGCATCGTGAATTTAAGGAGTTAGGAAGTAGACTGAAGAGCAGGACTTCAAGGGTGGTTATCTCTGGACTGCTTCCTGTACCTCGTGCTGGTGAGGGCAGGAACAGGGAGATAGAGGATATGAATGTATGGCTGAGAGGCTGGTGCAGGGAGCAGGGATTTAGATTTATAGACCATTGGGATCTCTTCTGGTGTAGGGGTGACCTGTACAAAAGGGACGGGTTACACCTTAACTGGAGGGGTACCAGCGTTCTGGCAGGCAGGTTTGCTAGTGCTACACGTGTGGGTTTAAACTAAATAATGGGGGGAGTTGACAAATTGGGAATATAAAGATGGAGTTAAAGGGGAAGTGATTACAGGAAAAGTTGCAAAAGAGTCCCGAATTAATGGGAAAGTTCGAGAAGGGATAAGAGAGTACGGTCAGGGCCAAGAGTGACTGGTGTGAGAGGGGAGGTGAATACCGAAGTTAAAGTGTTGTATTTGAATGCGCGAAGTATAAAAAATAAAGTGGATGGGCTTGAGGCTCAGTTAGATATTGACAAGTATAATGTTGTGGGAATTACAGAGACATGGCTGCAAGAGGACCAGGGCTGGGAGCTGAATATTCAGGGGTATACGACCTATCGAAAAGACAGACAGGTGGGCAGAGGGGATGGGGTTGCGCTGTTGGTAAAGAATGATATTCAGTCCCTTGCAAGGGGTGACATAGAATCAGGAGATGTAGAATCAGTATGGACAGAACTTAGGAATTGTAAGGGTAAAAAGACCCTAATGGGAGTTATCTACAGGCCCCCAAACAGTAGCCTGGATATAGGGTGCAAGTTGAATCAAGAGTTAAAATAGGCATGTCGCAAAGGTAATGCTACGGTGGTTAAGGGAGATTTCAACATGCAGGTAGACAGGGAAAATCAGCTTAGTAATGGTCCCCAAGAAAGGGAGTTTGTAGAGTGCCTCCAATTTGGATTCTTAGAGCAGCTTGTACTGGAGCCTACCAGGGAGAAGGCAATTCTGGATTTAGTGCTGTGTAATGAACCAGATTTGATAAGAGAATTCAAGGTAAAAGCGCCATTAGGAAATGGCGATCATAATATGATCAGTTTTAATCTACAATTTGAGAGGGAGAAGGGAAAATCGGAAGTGTCAATATTGCAGTTGTGCAAGGGGAACTATGGAGGCATGAGAGAGGAGCTGGCCAGAGATGACTGGAAAGATACCCTGGCAGGGAAGACGGTGGAACAACAATGGCAGGTATTTCTGGGAATAATACAGAAGGTGCAGGATCAGTTCATTCCAAAGAGGAAGAAAGATTCTAAGGGGAGTAAGAGGCAACCATGGCTGACAAGGGAAGTCAAGGACATTATATAAAAATAAAGGGGAAGAAGTATAACATAGCAAAGATGAGCGGGAAGCCAGAGGATTGGGACTCTTTTAAAGAGCACAGAAGATAACTAAAAAGGCAATACGGGGAGAAAAGATGAGGTTGGAAGGTAAGCTAGCTAAGAATATAAAGGAGGATAGTAAAAGCTTTTTTAGGTACGTGAAGAGGAAAAAAATAGTTAAGACAAATGTGGGTCCCTTGAAGACAGAAGCAGGTAAATTTATTATGGGGAACAAGGAAATGGCAGACAAGTTGAACAGGTACTTTGGATCTGTTTTCACTAAGGAAGACACCAACAATTTCCCAGATGTACTAGTGGACAGAGGTCCTAGGGTGACAGAGGAACTGAAGGAAATTCACATTAGGCAGGAAATGGTGTTGGGTAGACTGATGGGACTGAAGGCTGATAAATCCCCAGGGCCTGATGGTCCGACTCCCAGGGTACTTAAAGAAGTGTCTCTAGAAATCGTGGACGCATTGGTGATCATTTCCCAAAGTTCTACAGATTCAGGATCAGTTCCTGTGGATTGGAGGGTAGCTAATGTTATCCCACTTTTTAAGAAAGGAGGGAGAGAGAAAACAGGAAATTATAGACCAGTTAGCCTGACATCAGTGGTGGGGAAGATGCTGGAGCCAATTATAAAAGAAGAAATTGCGGAACATTTGGATAGCAGTAAAGCACCGAGTCAGCATGGATTTACGAAGGGGAAATCATGCTTTTTTTTTGAATCTGGAATTTTTTGAGATGTAACTAGGAAAATGGGCAAGGGAGAGCCAGTGGATGTAGTGTACTTTGACTTTCAGAAAGCCTTTGATAAGGTCCCACATAGGATATTAGTGGGCAAGATTAGAGAACATGGTAGGGTGCTGACATGGATAGAAAATTGGTTGGCAGACAGGAAACAAAGAGTAGGGATTAACGGGTCCCTTTCAGAATGGCAGGCAGTGACTAGTAGGGTACCACAAGGCTCGGTGCTGGGACCACAGTTATTTACAATATACATTAATGACTTAGATGAAGGGATTAAAAGTAACATTAGCAAATTTGCAGATGACACAAAGCTGGGTGGCAGTGTGAACTGTGAGGAGGATGCTATGAGGTTGCAGGGTGACTTGGACAGGTTGTGTGATTGGGAAGATGCATGGCAGATGCAGTTTAATGTGGTTTAATGTGGATAAATGTGAGGTTATCCACTTTGGTGGAAAGAACAGGAAGGCAGATTATTATCTGAATGGTGTAAAGTTAGAAAATGGGGAAGTACAAAGAGATCTGGGTGTCCTTGTTCATCAGTCACTTAATGTTAGCATGCAGGTACAGCAGGCAGTGAAGAAAGCTAATGGCATGTTGGCCTTTATGACAAGAGGAGTTGCATATAGGAGCAAAGAGGTCCTTCTGCAGTTGTACAGGGCCCTAGTGAGACCGCACCTGGAGTACTGTGTGGAGTTTTGGTCTCCAAATTTGAGGAAGGATATTCTTGCTATTGAGGGCGCATAGCGTAGGTTCACTAGGTTAATTCCTGGAATGGCGGGACTGTCGTATGTTGAAAGACTGGAGCGACTAGGCTTGTATACGCTGGAATTTAGAAGGATGAGAGGGGATCTTATTGAAACATATAAGATTATTAAGGGATTGCACACATTAGAGGCAGGAAACATGTTCCCAATGTTGGGGGAGTCCAGAACCAGGGGCCACAGTTTAAGAATAAGGGGTAGGCCATTTAGAACGGAGATGAGGAAAAACGTTTTCAGTCAGAGAGTTGTAAATCTGTGGAATTCTCTGCCTCAGAAGGCAGTGGAGGCCAATTCTCTGGATGCTTTCAAGAGAGAGCTAGAAAGGGGTCTTAAAGATAGCGGAGTCAGGGAGTATGGGGAGAAGGCAGGAACGGGGTACTGATTGTGAATGATCAGTCATGATCACATTGAATGGCGGTGCTGGCTCGAAGGACTGAATGGCCTACTCCTGCACCTATTGTCTATTGACTGATGTTTCTTTATGCCCAATTTGAAAACCTTCAGGGCACTGTTTGAAAGATATTCAAGTTAGTAATATGACTCAAAGAATGACATTCAAAGATGTCATGTGGTAGGTCTGTGTAGGAAGGAAGAGCATATGCTGGTTTAAACCGAAGATAGACACAAAATGCTGGAGTAACTCAGCAGGATAGGCAGCATCTCTGGAGAAAAGGAATGGGTGATGTTGCGGGTCAGTCTGAAGCATTCAAGTATTTACAACACTAATTTGCAAGTTCTAATATATAAAGTTTCTACCTCTGAAAAGGCTACTCGATGCATTCCTTCTCTCCAGAGATGCTGCCTGCCCCGCTGAGTTTCTCCAGCTTTTTGTATCTATCTTCCGTTTAAACCAGCATCTGCAGTTCCTTCTTACACACTCAAAACATGTTCATTTACTTTCCAGCAATGTTAAATAGGAGATTTCATGTATTATTCTAAAATGGAACAAATTATGTAGGTTCCAATTATATATAATGCTATGCCTACCTATTCTTAAAATATAAAACAATTGGGGAAGGAGGGGGATAGAGAGATTTAATACACAATTTTAACTGCTTTTTTGACAATATGTAATGATATATCTTTCTTGATATCCTTATTTAATACTTAGTTCTAATCCTAAAGTTCCCTCATCTATGGAGTTAATTTCACTACTAACATCTAGTCTTACCACTAACTGACGTTTACAAGGACACCTTCTCCAGTTCCGTTCTTTCCTGACCTGTCAATTTTAAAAGGTCATATTTATATTAAACCAATAAACAATTATTTGATATCTATCTTCAGCAAAGGGGCAATAGAAAACATTAAAATATATTTCAAACATATATGTCAGAATTTAAGAAATTTGTAATTGCCATTTGCAGAAAAAACTGGAAAGTGAAGAGTTGAGTATTATTGTTGAAATAACGTACTAAAATATTTTCAAACACAATTCATGTTTGCCAACTTTCTCTCCCTTACCTGAAAATCAAGATTTGAGTAGTAACTGATTATATAAAGCCATTTGGAAAATGACAGTAGTTGGAAATTACTGGTTGCAATGTAGAAATGTAAGCTGGAACACATCAGCTTTTTGTACGAGACAAATAAGGCGAGAATTTTCTTCTTAATTAAAAGCTCCGGGAACGTTGTTTATAATAAACTGATCAAACATTCCCAGCTTACATTTTATTTCAATCTGTTTTCCTTTAAACCAATTGTGGGCAATTTATACTGAGCAACTTAATGTTCTGTTGTGCTTAAATGGCTTTTTGAACATGTCAGACTTCAAGATGTGATGCAAAGGTCAACTACTTTTTGTTGTTAAATGAAAGGGTAACTCACAAACACAAATCTACCTGATGGACTCAACAACATCATTATAGCTTGCAACTGCAGAAGCTACACTTCTATTGAATAGCGTTTATGCTGGTCTACCAGGTAGACTTTTTAGAAATGTCACAAACTTCACAATGGTAATGCCAATGCAACCATATATCCCATGCATACAACACATCTCCCCAAAACAAAAATACTTCAATTTCTGATTCAAGATTTTTTTTCCATTTTCCTAATTAGCTCATATTTTATAAAGCATTTTATAAAATGCTTTGCATTGAAACAAAACTTCCACAGAATTAGGTTCACACATGAACAGCCCATTTAAATAAAGTTGAAAAGCTTCAATTAAAAATGTAATTCCCTTGATGTGCACACCAAAATGGCAAGACCAATCAGGACCAATTTTCCAAAGAACTCAAAACTCTAAATCAAAACTCAAACATTTGAAAGTTTTATTTATAGATCTCTTTCCAACAGATGAATTTATTATGGGGAACAAGAAAATGGCAGACGAATTGAACAGATACTTTGGTTCTGTCTTCACTAAGGAAGACACTATCTCCCAGATGTACTAGGGGACAGAGGACCTAGGGTGGCGGAGGAACTGAAGGAAATTCACATCAGCCAGGAAATGGTGTTGGGTAGATTGATGGGATTGAAGGCTGATAAATCCCCAGGGCCTGGTGGTCTGCATCCCAGGGTACTCAAGGGGTGGCTCTAGAAATCGTGGATGCATTGATGATCATTTTCCAATGTTCTGTTGATTCTGGATCAGTTCCTGTGGATTGGAGGGTAGCTAATGTTATCCCATTTTTTAAGAAAGGAGGGAAAAAGCATGGAATTAGAGACCATGTTAGCGAATTAGTTAGCCTGACATCAGTGGTGGGGAAGATGCTGGGGTCGATTATTACATTATTTCTTTTATTTTTATTTTTAAAAACGGCACTACCGATGCATTTGCAATATGTTAGCTCTCATTGCTGTGCAATAACTTGCTGTCTTGATTGCACTGCACACTGCCTTGACCGTATTGCAATTGTTTCGTCTATATTATATTAGAGGTCAGTTTGTTTAATTCAGTAGATTAGGTTTAGCTTGTTATGGATAAAGGTTTATCCTTTGTACTGTCTGCTGTGTGTGATTGCATCATCTGGACTGCTTTAATTTTGCTGTACTTTGTGTAGTGACAATAAAGGTTTTTTACATTTACATTTGCATTTGGATAGCAGTAACAGGATCAGTCCAAGTCAGCATGGATTTAAGAAAGGAGAAATCATGCTTGATTAATTTCTGGAATTTTTTGAAGATGTAACAAGTAAAATGGACAAGGGAGAGCCAGTGGATGTAGTGCACTTCACTTTCAGAAAGCCTTTGATAAGGTCCCATCCAGGAGATTAGTGGGCAAGATGGTATTGGGGGTAGGGTATTGACAGGTATAGAAAATTGTTTGCCAGACAGGAAACAAAGAGTGGGGATTAACAGGTCCCTTTCAGAATGGCAGGCAGTGACTAGTGGGGTGCCACAAGGCTCGGTGCTGGGACTGCAGCTGATTAATGATTAATGATTTAGATGAAAGAATTAAAAGTAACATAAGCAAATTTGCAGCTAACACAAAGCTGGGTGGCAGTGTGAACTGTGAAGAGGATGCTACGAGGATGCAGGGTGACCTGGACAGGTTGGGTGAGTGGGCAAATGCATGGCAGGTGCAGTATAATGTGGATAAATGTGAGGTTATACACTTTGGTGGCAAGAACAGGAAGCCAGATTACTATCTGAATGGTGTCAGGTTAGGAAAAGGGGACAACGAGACCTGGGTGTCCTTGGACATCAGTCACTGAAAGTAAGCATGCAGTGAAGAAAGCGAATGGTATGTTGGCCTTAATAACGAGAGGAGTTGAGCATAGGAGCAAAGAGGTATTTCTGCAGTTGTAGAGGGCCTTGGTGAGACAACACCTGAAGTATTGTGTGCAGTTTTGGACTCCTAATTTGAGGAAGGACATGCTTGCTATTGAGGGAGTGCAGCGTAGGTTCACAAGGTTAATTCCCGGGATGGCAGGACTGTCTTATGATGAACGAATGGAGCGACTGAGCTTGTATTCACTGGAATTTAGAAGGACGAGAGGGGATCTTATAGATGTATATAAAATTATTAATGGATTGGACACACCAGATGCAGGAAACATGTTCCCAATGTTGGGAGAGTCCCGAACCAGGGGCCACAGTTTAAGAATAAGAGGTAGGCCATTTAGAACTGAGATGAGGAAACACTTTTTCACACAGAGAGTTGTGAATTTATGAAATTTTCTGCCTCAGAAGGCAGTGGAGGCCGATTCACTGGATGCATTCAAAAGAGTTAGAGAGAGCTCTTAGGGCAAGGGGAATCAAGGAATAAGGGGGAAGGCAGGAACGGGGTACTAATTGTGGATGATCAGCCATGATCACATCGAATGGCGGTGCTGGCTCGAAGGGCCGAATGCCCTACTCCTGCACCTATTGTCTATTTATCTATGTATCCAGCTTTAACATCTACAACAATTGTTATTGGCATCTTTAAAACTTGTAAACACATCAGCAGATTTCTGCTTAGGAAGCTCTTAAACAATAATAAAATAGGTTTTGATTTGAGAAATGAATCTTGGCCACATCACTAGCATAATGAGGTCCCTTTAACCACATAGTAGAGCAGAAAAAATTGTGCTTTTAATTGTGCTTTTAATATGCTACCCTAACAAGAGCACAATCTAGATTATTACCACGCAGTTCTGATGGATTATACTCCAGTTTTCAGGAGAGGTTTGAATATAAAACCAAAACCTTCACTGATATTTTCCATGATCCACAATTTCTTAGTGGATTCTGCTGTAAATACAAATTATTAAGATGTGCTGACATTTTAAGCACATAAAAGGTCATTTGCTATCATTATTTTTCTCAGTTGATCCGCAAAGAAAAAAAAATTTGTTATTGAGTAAGCCACATTTTTTTGTATTCAGCTGCAAGCAACGCAATTATCAAAAATTGGCACATGTCCAAAAGAACATAGTCCAAACGTATTGCGTGATCTCAAATAAATTATTACTGTCGTTCTTTAGCAAAAATCTGATATGCTCTGGCATAGTGCTAGAAATCAAATTTCTTTTCAGCGCCTGCACACAAATGTTAACAAAACACTGCTAATTATGTTCCTTTCTGCATATAGAGATTAAATTCTCATATGACTTACAAAGCATGACTAAGCAAAACAAGTCAAAACATCTGGTGGACAAGGTCAAAATTAAACAGTGACTTTAATCAGAAAAATTTACAGCAAAGAGGTGCTAAGTCCACCTGCCAGGATGTAATCAGTAGCTCTATTCGCTCTGGTTATTTAAGTACACATCTAGTGGCTATCTAAACATAATGCAAATCTCTGCCTTCTCTACCCTTTATGTAATACGTTCCAAATCTCTCTTGATGATTTCCCCCACCACTACACCCCCCCCCCCCCCATCCTTAGTACTCGCATCTCTAATCCGCTGCCAATTACTTTTAATTTATACCCCTTGGATTTTGACCAAGGGAAATGGGCTAAATATTATGCATCCACTTAGGTCCCACAATAAAATCTCCACTCAGTCTCAGTTCCAAATTTTCTTCACAGCTATAGCTTTCTAGTCCAGGCAACATCCATTTAAAGTTCATCCGCACCCTTTACCTGAAAGATCTGATTGTATCACAATATTGTGACAGACTAGTACACAGCACAAGCTGTAACTTATTTAATATCACATACATTTCTAGCATTACATCTCCACCCCTATAAAGACCACCTCAACAAAAGAACATGGCATTCTTTCCTCACCGTTCCTCCCCGATATCTTGAATCAACCCACACAACCCCAATTCTACCTCAGCAACAGAATACTGTGGACCACTTCTTCTACAAGCATGGACCTGTTTAAAAAAAAAATCACATTTATGTATTTTTTGCAGTTTTTGTCATTTTACTGTCTTGCAGAATTTTGCACAAGTATGTTTTCTGTGTGTGTTTATCCATCTATATGCCTCCAATGTTGCTGCAAGAAAGAATATCATTATATTTGGATCACACTGTACTTATGACTATGACAAACATAATTTGACTATTCTATTATTTGCAAATTAAGAATGCAGAGCAGGAATAGGCCTTTCACGCCAGCTCCACCATTCATGGCTAAACCTCTAAGCCTACGCTCCCTCAACAGTTTCTACAACAGACCAAACTAATCATCTGTTCCTGCATTCTATAGCTTTCTTCTTCACTGTAAATCAAGCAGCCAAGTTTAGTGTCATCTGTAAATTAGTCTAGGTCAGAAAATAAAACAAGGCCTCTATGTGACTCCACTCAACGCAGCCTTCCAGTACAAACCACCCGTCTACCATTACTACTTGATCTTGATATTTTCTGTTTACACACGACTTTTGCTACATGGCAGGTAGCCTATTTGGGATTCAAAATCGCTACTCTAGTCTTGATCCCGTCGGCTCTTTCTTTCGACCAGTATGTCATCTGCTTCTGTCAAGAACCTCTGTTGGTTCTAACATGGCTCGCAACAAGTCAAGAGAGGTGATCCTGGACTCAAGACTGGCTCTTTTGAGTTTTATTGGCGCCGCTCAGTCAGTCGCTCCGGTTGCAGGCCGCCCTCCAGCACCAAGTCAAGTGCAACTTCCTGTCAGGCCGGCGGGCAGCTTCGGAGTCGACGCAGGGCCGTCTTAACGCATGGGCCTGATGGGCACTTGCCCGGGGGCCCCATGCTGATCTGTGTATGTTAAGTGACTTGCAATAAATAAATACTACTTTTAAAATGTAGGTTCAATAAGTGCCTTTTCCGCAACATTTTCAGTGCTTCTCACAGCGATCTGTAAAGCTTTTCGCAACAATGTAGCACCCTAAGTCCATCGCTAAGTGCTTTTCGGTAAGTGCTTTTCGCCGGCACGACAGTGGGGTGGGGGAGAGTAACGGTGGGGGCCCCAGTACACTGCTTTGCCCGGGAGCCCATAATGCTGTAAAAACGGCCCTGAGTCGACGCATTGAACGACAACCACCGCGGCTGCAGAAAAAAAACACGAGGGCATTATCTCCCTCATCGTTCGACTGCTGTTACTTACAACTTGTTCGAAGTTAACGGTCCCGCTGACATCGCCGGCTCCACGCAGCACACAAACACCTTTCATAACGACGAGCGACTCTCACACACACAGCAGCAACTCCGCTCGCTCCGTCACCAGGCGGTCAATGCGCACGCGCCAGACCCTCCCCAACCGCCAATTAACGCGCAGGCGCATTGGACGGCGTACAATATTGTGTGCGGTTGTTGGGAAATAACTGCGGACGCCGGTACAAATCGAAGGTATCACACAATGCTGGAGTAACTCAGCGGGTCAGGCAGCATCGCAGGAGAGAAGGAATGGGTGACGTTTCGGGTCGAGACTGAAGAAGGGTCTCGACCCGAAACGTCACCCATTCCTTCTCTCCTGAGATGCTGCCTGTCCCGCTGAGTTACTCCAGCATTTTGTGATACCTTCGTTGTGTGCATAGTTCATCAGTTGGCGTAGTGTCGAGTTCAGGGAGAAGTTGTTCTTCAACCATGGTGGTCACGGTTTTCAGACTCCTGTACCGTTGAACAATACATCACAGGCACTTCGACCCACGATATCTGTGCCAAATGATCCCAAATTAGCTAATCCCCTTCGTCCGCATCTGTCCATTCCCTGCATATCCATGTGCCTAGGCTCTTAAACCACACTATCATGTCCATTTTGTACCAGGTCAGTTTGCATTATTCTCTACACTATTCTGCTGTCTTTGCATTTGTCATTTTATTTATTGTGTACTTATTGTATTTATTGTTTACTCTTTCAAATTCATGCAAGAGGAATTGCACGTTGATGCATTTGATAATAGACAATAGGTGCAGGAGTAGGCCATTCAATGTGATCATGGCTGATCATTCTCAATCAGTACCCCGTTCCTGCTTTCTCCCCATACCCCCTGACTCCGCTATCCTTAAGAGCTCTATCTAGCTCTCTCTTGAATGTATTCAGAGAATTGGCCTCCACTGCCCTCTGAGGCAGAGAATTGAACACATTCACAACTCTCTGACTAAAAAAGTTTTTCCTCATCTCTGTTCTAAATGGCCTACCCCTTATTCTTAAACGGTGGCCCCTGCTTCTGGACTCCCCCAACATTGGGAACATGTTTCCTGCCTCTAACATGTCCAATCCCTTAATAATCTTATACGTTTCGATAAGATCCCCTCTCATCCTTCTAAATTCCAGTGTATACAAACCTAGTCGCTCCAGTCTTTCAACATATGACAGTCCCGCCATTCCGGGAATTAACCTAGTAAACCTACGCTGCACGCCCTCAATAGCAAGAATATCCTTCCTCAAATTTGGAGACCAAAACTGCACACAGTACTCCAAGTGCGGTCTCACTAGGGCCCTGTACAACTGCAGAAGGACCTCTTTGCTCCTATACTCAACTCCTCTTATGAATGCCAACATTCCATTGGCTTTCTTCACTGCCTGCTGTACCTGCATGCTTCCTTTCAGTGACTGATGCACTAAGACACCCAGATCATGTTGTACGTCCCCTTTTCCTAACTTGACACCATTCAAATAATAATCTGCCTTCCTATTCTTACCACCAAAGTGGATAACCTCACACTTAACCACATTAAACTGCATCTGCCATGCATCCGCCCACTCACACAACCTGTCCAAGTCACCCTGCAACCTCATAGCATCTTCCTCACAGTTCACACTGCCACCTAGCTTTGTATCATCGGCAAATTTGCTAATGGTACTTTTAATCCCTTCATCCAAGTCATTGATGTATATTGTAAATAGCTGCGGTCCCAACACCGAGCCTTGCGGTACCCCACTAGTCACTGCCTGCCATTCTGAAAGGGACCCATTTATCCCCACTCTTTGCTTTCTGTCTGCCAACCAACTTTCTATCCATGTCAGTACCCTACCTCCAATACCATGTGCTCTAATTTTGCCCACCAATCTCTTATGTGGGACCTTTTCGCAGGCTTTCTGAAAGTCGAGGTACACCACATCCACCGGCTCTCCCCTATCAATTTTCCTAGTTACATCCTCAAAAAATTCCAGTAGATTAGTCAAGCACGATTTCCCCTTCGTAAATCCATGCTGACTCGGAACGATCCTGTTACTGCGATCCAAATGCTCCGCAATTTCGTCTTTTATAATTGACTCCAGCATCTTCCCCACCACTGATGTCAGACTAACTGGTTTATAATTTCCCGTTTTCTCTCTCCCTCCTTTCTTGAAAAGTGCGATAACATTAGCTACCCTCCAATCCACAGGAACTGACCCGGAATCTATAGAACATTGGAAAATCATTACTAATGCGTCCACAATTTCTAGAGCCACCTCCTTAAGCACCCTGGGATGCAGACCACCAGGCCCTGGGATTTATCAGCCTTGAGTCCCATTAGTCTACCCAAAACTTTTTCCTGCCTAATGTGGATTTCCTCCAGTTCCTCTGGTAATAACGTAAACTGAATCTATATTTGAGGCTGAGAAGGATGAGGAGGGAGTCTGCAAGTCGGAAATGTCACTGGACAGGAGTAATTGATATGGCAGAAATAGAAAAACAGTACTTGTTTCAAACATGAGGTCAAAGATGAAGCTGAAGAAAGATGGGCATAGATTTCAGAGGTGGAAAAATATGGTCAAGTTTTTTGAAGATTGAATACTGAGAGAATGTGTCATGAGGAGAGTAAAACAGATTTGAAAGGAAAGAATACAGCACCTGTGGCAAGGTAATAATTTATGAAGCAGCTGGATGGAAATATGGTCAACAATTCGTTGAGAATGGAAATGTGGATTGCAGGGGAATTGGAGGAAATGGAGGGAGAGAGACAGAGAGAGAGAAAGAATAAGGAAATGGACAAGTTGCATTGGGTTATGAGGGAAATGCAAGCTTAAATTAACTGAGATCCGTGTTTTGACTTGGACTATCATTTATCATGTATTATGTATCTACAAGTGAATGGCTTGATTGTAATCATGTATTGTCTTTCCACAGACTGGTTAGCATGCAACAAAGGCTTTTCACTGTACCTCGGTATATGTGACAATAAACAAAACTATCTAATATTCCCTTACATAAAAAGAACTGTATTAAAACAAATATCTTTCTGCAGTGGAAGTCATTACTTGACTTTACATTTAATAAAAACAACTTGTTTGTTTCCAGAAAATAAGTCGATTGTTCAGTGAAGCAAAGAACAAACTGTTGGGAGGAACTCAGTGGGTCAAGCAGCATCCATGGAGGTAGAGCTCAATGTTTAGGGTTGAGACCCAGCAGTTTATTTTTTGCTCCATCTTACAACATGTGCAGTCTTAGGTGACGACTCCTCCTCCACAAGTGTTCTCAGTCCCCTACCATACTCCATTTACACTTATGGCTGTATGGCCAAATTCCGCTCTGATTCTATCTACAAGATTACAGATGACTGCACTGTGGAGGTCGAATCCTGAACAATGAGAATGAGAACTTAGTGACAAGGTGTCAGGACATAATCTCTCCCTCAATGTCAACAAGATGAAGGAGCTATTTATTGACTTCAGGAAGCATGGTGAAGTACATGGCCCAATCTGCATCAATGGTGCAGATGTGGAAACGGTTGAGAGCTTCAAGTGTTTTACCAATCATATTACCAATGTCCAACCTCATGGACCAACGTCATTGACGCAACAGCCAAGAAAACCTCCATTTCCTGAGGTGACCGAGGATATGCAGTTTGTCTCCAGTCACACTTACAAACTTCTACAGATATACCACAGAAAACACTGTCGGCTTGCATCACTGTTTGGTTTGGGAACTCTGCCCATGACTGCAAGAAATTACAGAGTTGTAGATGTTAGGCAGTTCATCATACAGATCAGACTTCCCACCATTGACTCCATCTACACTTCATGCTGCCTAAGAAAAGTGGCCAACATAATCAAAGACTTGTCCTGCCCCAGTCATTCCTTCCTCGCCATGCTCCCATCCGCCAGAAGATACAGAAGCTTGAAAGAGCGTACCACCAAAATCAGGAACCACTTCTTCCCCTCTGTTATCAGCCCTTCTGAATGGTCCTTTCACAAGCTAGAATTCTGATCGATTCACGTCTACTCCATTGCGGACATTGGACATAAAGGAACTGATGAGCTACAAGGTGCTACACTGCTGAGAACTATATTCTTCACTTTGCATCTTCTCCTATGCTCTAAATATTGTACCAGTTTGAACTGATTGTATCTATGTATGGTATACCGGACCTCTTTGGATAGCATGTAAAACCAAGCTTTTCACTGACCTCAGTACAGGTGACAATAATAAACCTAAACCAAAATTTTTTTTACAACTCCAATGCAAAGTCTCTTCAAGGTATGCCCACTTTGAAAAAGATTTTCTCCTGTCTTTGACACGAGTCCCATTTTCACTGCTCTCCTTCTATAGTTTCTACTGTATTTACACCAAGCCTCTGGCTCCACAGATAATACCTGACCCTTGGAGCTTTTTGGTGCAGATTACAACTTCGGTAGTCTCTTGTATTTCCAAATATTTGGTGAGGGCACATCTCATTTTTTCGAGCTGTCCCTGCACTACCAATGAGGTTTAATCTTAATTAACTTTAGGAGCACATGGGAAACTAGGAGCAACTAGAAGCTTAGGAATTCAAACAGATGTAATCAAAGTGAATATTAACCAAAGTGGAATAAGCTATGAATTCACAAATTCTTCTTGCACTCTTGCCTACCAACCCAGGAGTATCAGATAATGTATCAGATAATGGTGGAACCAAAAGTAAAATCTAGTTTAATTATGCATTAAGTCAGAGAGCAATGAAATAATGTAAACATCTACGAATGAAATTCAGGTAAATAGCCAGGAGATGGCAGCCTTTTTAAATAGTAATGTTTCATTAACATTTACATTGTTGACAAAAATGAGTTTCACAAAATACTGGGTATGTCTGCATAGATCAGTGACGAGGCAAAGATCAAGATATTAAAATCAGGTCTTCCAGTTCGTCCAACAGGCTTACATTCAAAGTTATTTCATGAAATGGGTACTAAATCACCTCTTTGTTTATATTTTCTTTACTGTCTCCTGATTAATTCCTGGTTATTGGAAGTAGGATAATGAATACTGTACTAAGTAACAAGTAAATTGTAAAATGGAGATAAAGAAATGGGAACACAGAAAATGAAGTGCAGTAAAAAGGTGATCATGCAGATACATAAGGTGCAGAAACTGGAACACATTAGCAGAAACAGAATTGTGGAAAGGGGTTCTCCACTGGTAACCTCATACACCTGTTTTAGCATTGCCACTTCTGCACTGCCACCATTGGAGATCTGTTTCTGCACACCTGAGTGCCACTCCCATATTTGGAATTCATTTCTTCACTCCAGTTTCAATCAGCTTAACTAAAGTCACAAGAATGTTGTTAGAAGAGACATTTGGGGGAAATCATTGACCATTGGAGACACATTTGCGAATACCCAGTCCTCTGGGACCAAATTTAAGGAAGGATATTCTTGCTATGGAGGGCGTGCAGCGTAGGTTCACTAGGTTAATTCCCGGAATGGCGGGAATGTCGTATGTTGAAAGGCTGGAGCGATTGGGCTTGTATACACTGGAATTTAGAAGGATGAGGGGGGATCTTATTGAAACATATAAGATAATTAGGGGATTGGACACATTAGAGGCAGGAAACATGTTCCCAATGTTGGGGGAGTCCAGAACAAGGGACCACAGTTTAAGAATAAGGGGTAGGCCATTTAGAACGGAGATGAGGAAGAACTTTTTCAGTCAGAGAGTGGTGAAGGTGTGGAATTCTCTGCCTCAGAAGGCAGTGGAGGCCAGTTCGTTGGATGCTTTCAAGAGAGAGCTGGATAGAGCTCTTAAGGATAGCGGAGTGAGGGGGTATGGGGAGAAGGCAGGAACGGGGTACTGATTGAGAGTGATCAGCCATGATCGCATTGAATGGCGGTGCTGGCTCGAAGGGCTGAATGGCCTACTCCTGCACCTATTGTCTATTGCCTATTGTCTACTCCTGACTTCAGTGTTTCTTGAAAGATCGCTACTAATGCCTCCAATCTCTAAAGCTACCTCGTTTGGAATCCTTTGTGGTAGTCCATCTGACTTATCTACCTTCAGACTATTCAGTTTACCAAGCAACTTCTCCTTAGTAATAACAACTCCACTAACTTCTGCCCCCTGAATGTCTTGAATTTCTGGCATGTTGCTGGTGTCTTCTGTTGTGAAAACTGGTGCCAAAAAAACTTATTTCATTCATCCTCCAGCTCTTTGTTTCTCATTACTACTTCTCTGACATTTTCCAGCAGTCCAATGTCCACTCCTACCTTCTCCTTTACTCTTTATATATGGGAAAAACTTTTGGTATCCTCTTTTATATAAAAGGCTACCCTACCTTCATATTTCATATTTTCTCTCCTCATTGCGCTGAGCTAAGCTGTGATTGAAGGCGAATGTTGAGGCTTTGGCTCGAGAGGCCTCAGCCAGGAGGGCAAGCAGAGGGTGACAGCAAGATTAGGGATGTTTTTTTAATAATTTTCTTCTTTAGTGTAAGTAGAGTCAGGATGGAGGTTAGGGCAGTCGTATGCTCCTACTGCAGGATGTGAGAAATCAGGGAAACCTCCAGTGTCCTTGATAGCTATATCCTGTGAGAAGTGTGTCCAGCTGCAGCTGTTGACTGACTGTGTGAAGGTACTGGACTGGGACCAGCTGGGCAAGCTCAGAACCATCTGGGAGAATGAGTGTCATAGATAGGAGTTATGGTGAGGTGGTCACACCTAGGATGCAGGCGGAAAGTAGATGAGTGACCACTGGATGGGTAAAGAGAGTAGTCAGAGAGTGCAGAAATCCCTTGTGGCAATTCCCGGCAAGCACAGAACATAGGCACATGGATATGCAAGAAATGGAGGGATATAGATCATGCACTGGCAGATGAAATTACTTTATCTGTGCATCTTGTTCACCACAGACATTGTGGTCCGACAGGCCTGTCCTGTGCTGTACTTTACTATGTTCTATAGAAAAGTACTGCATAGGAACAAGCCCTTTGGCACACAATCTTTGTGCGAACATGATGTTGTTAATTTGCTCTGCCTGTTGGTGATCCATATCCCTCCATTTGCATGTGGCTATCTTGAAACCTCATATGCCACTTTCATATTTGCTTCTACCACCACCCCTAGACACACACCACTCTGTATAAAAAAACACATGCCTCACACAGCTCCTTTAAATGGTTACCTTCTCACCTTAAATTTATGCTCTCATGTCATTGACATTTCCACTCTGGGGAAAAGATTCTGACTGTCTACTCTCCCTGTGCTTCTCATAACTTTGATATACTTCTACTAGAAGGTCTTCTCTCAAACACCAGTGCAACAGAGAACACAATCCAGGTTTCCTGATCTCTCTAGCCAGAACCCTTTAATCCATCCCTCTAATCTGGGAAACCTGCATCCTTTCAAAAGCCTCTACATCCTTCCTGGAATGGAGTCACCAAAACTGCACACAATATTTAAAATGCTGCTGAACCAAAGTTTTATCAAGTTGCAACATGACTCTCTGACTCTTATACCTAATGCCTCAACCGATGAAGGCAAGCATACTATGCGCCTTCTTTACCACCTAATCTACTTGTGTTACCACCTTCAGGGAGCTATGGACTTGGACCCCAAGATCCTTCTGTACATCAATGCTGTTAAGAGTCCTACCATTAAGTGTATATTTCCCCTCAACAATCGATATTGGTAGCAGGAGCCAAGTCATTGGCACCAGGTCTGGTTCTGAGGCACAATGGATAGAGTGATGTTCGACAGGGCTGTGATAGGAAACTCGATAGTTTGAGAAGACAGAGGGAAGTTCTTTGATCATAAATGGCACTCCAAGATGGTGTATTCCCTCCCTGGTGCCACGGCCAAGACTGTCTCAGTGTGGCTCAAGAGGAAGGGTGAACAGCCAGGGTCGTTGCACATATCACTACCAACAAAATAGGTGGGTGAAGGGGTGAAGTGCTATGGAATATACAAAGTTAGAAAAGAGATTAAAAGCAGGACCTTGAAACATAGAAACATAGAAAATAGGTGCAGCAGTAGGCCATTCGGCCCTTCGAACCTGCACCGCCATTCAATATGATCATGGCTGATCATTCAGCTCAGTAGTCTGTACCTGCCTTCTCTCCATACCCCCTGATCCCTTTAGCAAAAAGGGCCACATCTAACTCCCTCTTAAATATAGCCAATGAACAGGCCTCAACAACCTTCTGTGGCAGAGAATTCCACAGACTCACCACTCTCTGTGTGAAGAAATGTTTTCTCATCTCGGTCCTAAAAGACTTCCCCCTTATCCTTAAGCTGTGACCCCTGGTTCTGGACTCCCCCAATATCGGGAACAATCTTCCCGCATCTAGCCTCTCCAACCCCTTAAGAATTTTATATGTTTCTATAAGATCCCCCTTCAGTCTTCTAAATTCCAGCGAGTACAAGCCCAGTCTATCTAGTCTTTCCTCATATGTAAGTCCCGCCATCCCAGGGATCAATCTGGTGAACCTTCTCTGTACTCCCTCTAAGGCAAGAACATCTTTCCTCAGGTTAGGAGACCAAAACTGCACACAATACTCCAGGTGCGGTCTCACCAGGGCCCTGTACAACTGCAACAGAACCTCCCTGCTCCTAAACTCAAATCCTCTTGCTATGAATGCCAACATACCATTCGCTTTCTTCACTGCCTGCTGCACCTGCATGTTTGCTTTCAATGACTGGTGCACCATGACACCCAGGTCACGTTGCATCTCCCCTTCTCCCAATCGGTCACCATTCAGGTAATACTCTGCTTTCCTGTTCTTGCCGCCAAAGTGGACAACCTCACATTTATCCACATTATATTGCATCTGCCATGCATTTGCCCACTCGCCTAATCTATCCAAGTCACTCTGCAGCCTCCTAGCATCCTCCTCGCAGCTAACACTGCCACCCAGCTTCGTGTCATCCGCAAACTTAGAGATGTTGCATTCAATTTCCTCGTCCAAATCATTAATATACACTGTAAATAACGGGTCCCAGCACTGAGCCTTGCGGTACCCCACTAGTCACTGCCTGCCATTCCGAAAAGGACCCGTTTATTCCTACTCTTTGCTTCCTGTCCGCCAACCAATTTTCTATCCACCTCAACACTGAACCCTCAATACCGTGTGCTTTAAGTTTGTACACCAATCTCCTATGTGGGACCTTGTCGAAGGCCTTCTGAAAGTCCAGATATAACACATCGACTGGTTCTCCCTTATCCACTCTACTAGTTACATCCTCGAAAAATTCAGACATGATTTGCCTTTGGTAAATCCATGCTGACTTTGTCCGATGATTTCACCACTTTCCAAATGTAATGCTATCACATCTTTAATAACTGACTCTAGCATTTTCCCCACTACCGATGTTAGGCTAACTGGTCTATAATTCCCCGTTTTCTCTCTCCCTCCCTTTTTAAAAAGTGGGATTACATTAGCTACCCTCCAGTCCTCAGGAACTACTCCAGAATCTAAAGAGTTTTGAAAAATTATCACTAATGCATCCACTATTTCTGAGGCTACTTCCTTAAGCACTGTGGGATGCAGCCTATCTGGCCCTGGGGATTTATCTGCCTTTAATCCATTTAATTTACCTAACACCACTTCCCGACTAACCTGGATTTCCCTCAGTTCCTCCATCTCTTTAGACCCCCGGTCCCCCGCTATTTCCGGCAGACGGTTTATGTCTTCCTTAGTGAAGACAGAACCAAAGTATTTGTTCAATTGGTCTGCCATCTCCTTGTTCCCTATGATCAATTCACCTGTTTCCGACTGCAAGGGACCTACATTTGCCTTAACTAATCTTTTTCTCTTGACATATCTATAAAAGCTTTTGCAGTCTGTTTTTATGTTCCTTGCCAGTTTTCCCTCATAATCTATTTTCCCTTTCCTAATTAAGCCCTTTGTCCTCCTCTGCTGGATTCTGAATTTCTCCCAGTCCTCTGGTATGCTACTTTTTCTGGCTAATCTGTATGCTTCATCTTTTGTTTTAATACTATCCTTGATTTCCCTTGTTAGCCACGGATGCACTACCTTTCCTGGTTTGTTGTTTTGCCAAACTGGGATGAACACTTGTTGTAGTTCATCCATGCGACCTTTAAATGCCTTCCATTGCATGTCCACCGTCAACCCTTTCAGCATCAATCGCCAGTCTATCTTGGACAATTCACGCCTCATACCCTCAAAGTTACCTTTCTTTAAGTTCAGAACACTTGTTTCTGTATCGACTTTGTCACTCTCCATCCTAATGAAGAACTCTACCATATTACCATGAAGGTGGTAATCTCTGGATTACTCGCAGTGCCACATGTGAACGAGAGCAGGAACATAAGGATAGGCCAGATGAATGCATGATAGAGGAGCTATCCCAGGGGGTAGAGGTTAGGTGTTTTTTTATCATTGGGATCCCTTCTGGAGCAGAGGTGATCTATGCAAATGCAATGCGTTTACATTTACATTTGTTTAAATGTCAATTAATGTACATTGTCCCCTTTTCAAATATGTATATATATATTTTTTAAGAAGTTGAGGTAAAATACTGTAGTCAAAGAGAGCAAGATTAGAGGCAGGAGGTTCACAGCAAATGAAATAAAGCAATAGTAGTTTAAACTACATTTATTGCAGTGCTTGAGGCTTAACGGGTAAATTATCTCAGGGCGTGGAGTGGCTTGGGGGACTGAGATATTGTAACCATAACAGAAATATGGCTGAGAGAAAGGCAGGACTGACAGTTCAATGTTCAACTGAACATTGTGTAATAGAGGTGTAAATAGGAGAGAAGGGGATAAACCCGTTTTGATCAGGGAAAACAATAACTACTGTGCATAAAGAGGACACAATAACTATGGTGCTTAGATCCATGCGGGATCATCCAGTGAGGCTATGTGGGTGAAACAGGAATGGAATGATTACTTTGATGGGACTGTGTTACAACATCAACCCTGCTCTTAATGTCAGTAAAACCAATAAACTGATTGTTGACTTTGGAAGAGGAAGGCTGAGGATCCACAAACCCGTCTTCATCAAGGGGACGCTGGTGGAGTCAATATCTTCAAATTTCTGGGCGTGCATATCTCTGAAGATCTTTCCTGGACTCAGTTCATTGATATAATTATAAAGAAAGCCTATCAACACCTCTACTTCCTTAGAAGACTGAGGAGATTCAGTATGTCAACAAATACTAACTTGAACTCTTACAGGTGTAGAGTAGAGACCATATTGACTGGTTGCATCATGGCCTGGTTCAGCAACACGAACACCCAGGAATGAAGAAGATAGCAAAAGGTGGTGAACACTGTCCAGTCCATCACGGGTACCGACCTTCTTACAATCGAAGGGATGTACAGAGATCGCTGCCTCAAAAAGACAGCCAGCATCAGAGACCCGCACCACCCTGACCATAAGTAACATTGGTTAGAGTTTAGGATTAAGTTGCAAGACCAATCTCAAACAATTATATTATGCAGACACTGGCCTCTCAATATCTCATTTATGCACACACTGTCCGAATCCTGTGGAATTAATCTGCAAGTTTTACATCATGCGAATCAATGGAAAAGGCTGTTTTCGTTTCCAGAACCATCAGCAAATGAAACAGCTCCATTGAAAGGCAGGGTATGTCATCATCACTGATTGAAACAGATGGAATGATGATTTGAATATTAACAAGGACTGAAAGTGTCATCACCAACGATTTACTAGACACCATCGACAGCCTGCCTGCCATGAAAGAGCTGAATACAGACTCTGCATTGGAAAAGCTTAGTAAAGCTACTGACTCGCATGCTATGGGCTAAATTCCAGATGATCAAACCATTCCTCCTGAACACATCAAGCATCGAAGTGAGAGATCTGGCACCATCTGTCTGAACTTCCGTGTCTCTGTTAGAGCGAGGGTACTGTCTCAGGATATGTGGAATACAAAAAAATGTAACACGATGGGAAAAAGGCAACAACAACTATCATACAAACCAGCACAGCATTTTCCTGCTTGCTATTATGGGAAAAGTATTTGTTAGGGCATAAATTTTAATTATATTTATTTACCTAGAATTCTAGTGGTTTAGTATTTAGAGATCCAAATACTAAATCCACACTATAAATTATTTTTTCAATTCAGCAGTTGCAATAAATAATAAAGCCATAGGTGAAGAAGACCACTACATGTGGCCTGCATTGACCTCACTGAAGCACTGCAAATGAGGGTTGTTAACTCAAGCTGCAGAAGAAAATTGGCTGCCCACCAAAGTTGGACAATGTGATCTTTTATTTTTATGACAATATGAAGACTAGGGTTAAATATGCCAAGGCAATATCAGAACACTTTGAGATTTGCAGCAGCTTTAGGGTCAAATAAAGTTATGTGCTGACTTCAAAATTATTCTGAATATTTTTCTAAATGCTGCTTCGAGACCAGAACTGATGGGAAGGTTTCTACTTTGGTAGTCTGAGAGCCAAGACTAAAGTGCCTCAGGAGCTTATCAGGGAGCTGCATGATGCCAACAATGCCAGTGTGTAAAGAGTGTCTAATTGTCATGTGTACTGGGAATGGAACAATGAAATTCCTATTTGCTGCAGCTATACAGGCCCATTAACCCAATAACACAACAAATAAATTTATAGTAATCAATAATACAATAAATTAATAAACACTAATACTAGGTTACTAGAGCATGACAGTGCAAAACCAAAGTCTGTGGTGCAACCAAAAATTAAGTCCATAGTAGTTCACTGCTGAGATAGGGCTGTATTTAGGGTTGTACAGTATGGTTCAGGAGCCTGATAGTTGCTGGGAATAAGCTCTTCTTGAACAAGGAGTGACATTTCACGAGCTCCTGTACCTCTTCCCAATGATAGCAGCGAGATGAGAGCGTGGGGTCTTTGATGATTTTGGCTGCCATTTTTTAGCGAGGCTTCCAATAGATCACTTTGATGGTGGAGAGGTCAATACATGTAATGGAGCGGGCAATGTCTACCATTTTCTGCAGCAACATTTGTATCTGGCCATTCAAGTTACCAAACCAGGTCACGATGCAACCAGTCAGTATGCTCTCCATGGTACATCTGGAGAGATTCAATGGCATATTTGTTGACATACTAAATCCCTTCATTTTTCCAAGGAAATATTGGCGCTGTGGAGCTTTATTTGTGACTAGACCAAGTGGACCCGTTGGGCCCAAACCTCTCCTACATTGGTGCAGCACCCTCCCCTCCCCCCTCCATCTCCTCCCCTCCCCCCTTCATCTCCTCCCCTCCCCCCTCCATCTCCTCCCCTCCCCCCCTAACCTCCTCCCTACCCCCCCTTTGCTCCTGCCCTCCCCTCTCTCCCCCTCCTCTCATACCCCTCCTCGCTCCCCTCCCTCTCCCCTCCACTTCCCTCCACTCCCCTCCACTTCCCTCCACTCCCCCCTCCACTCCTCTCCCCCCCTTCACTCCCCTCACCCTCGGCCCAGACGCTGCCTAACGGATAGCCTCCCCGCCTCCCGGCCCGGGTAGCCACCATTAGTGGAACGGGGCGGGGGGGGAAGAGTCCTGTCCCGTCCCAGTTCGGGGGTTCAGTGCGGTGGGTAGACGGCGGCGTCTCTCCAACTGACGGCCCTCACGTCGATGCCGCTGGACTCTGCGGCGTGGGGAAGGCGCTGAGCCGGCCGGGTAGAGGAGGGGGGATGGGGGAGCCGAGGGCAGGCCCAGCACCAGGCCCAGGCCTCAGCCTCCACCAAGAGCCAGCCTCACCACCGCTGCTGCCACCTTTCCCCTTGGCCCACCCCAGGCCCAAGCTCCAGTTGCTTTCCCCGGCACCAGGCCTGGTTCTCCCGCCACTTTGGAGCCAGCAAACCCGCCAAGAGACAGGTGGTCGAGCCCTGCTCCTACCCGATATCAACGGGCCCCAACTGCGCAGGCGCGCACGCGCGGACACGTTTGTTCTGCGCATGGGCGGATGTGGCGGTCATCTTACGTACCAGATCAACGATGTCCCAACTGCACATGCGCGTTTTTAAAAACTTTAAAATGTGAATAACATTAAGAATATAACACCAATTTCAATGAAACTTCTGCTATAGGACCACGGGACGATGGTGAGTAAGTTGGGCCTAAAATTGTCACGCTATCGTGTACCGTTTTGGCTGTAGTTCAGGAACAAGCGAACAAACAAGAGTTTTAGTATATAGATTACATCAACGTGTTGGGTCCAGGACAGATCTTCAAAGATACGCACACCCAGAAACTTGAGGCTTAACCAACAAGAGTCATAACCAACCTGTTAAAGTACTTTACCGCAACGGACATTAGTGCCTCTGGTCTGTAATTATTGAGGCATGTCACCTTGCTCTTTTTAGTAGAATAAACCAGTATTATTGATGTCCTTTTAAAGCAGATGTGGACTGTGGTAACAAGAGATTGAAGATGCCTGCTAAAATCCCTGACAATTTGTCTGTGCAGTTTTTAGCAACACGGCCATATACACTATCAGGGCGGAGGCTTTATGATGATTGACCCTCGAGAAGAATCCTTTGACATCAACCTCGGGGACTATGATCATTATGTCGTTGGGGGTTGTGGGGGTCTAAGAAGATAGATCAATGCGGAATCTCTCTTGCCTATAAAGAGATTGGAATTAACCTTATCATTAAGAAAATAAATGTCAAGCGAGAGGGTTCTGCCACATCACAATCAATAGGCATGGATTCTGTGTTACTGAGATTTCTTAACTGTCTTGCTTACCTGGGCTTCACAAGCACCTCCAACCTGTCACTTAATACTGAAATCAACACTGTATTGCAAAAGCTGAAGCTGTAATGTTGAAGCCAAACAAAAGAGCATGGGCAAGCAGCAACCTGACAATAAACACAAAACTGCAAGTCAGTTAAGCCCACCCTTAATATCGTTCTCCACAGTATTTAGGCCTGGACAGCATGTGCAAGGCATGAGAAAAGACTTGATAGTTTCTATCTTTGTTGTCTCAAACATATCCTAGGCATCTCCTTACTTGCTAAGGTTACAAACACAGAGGTCTTAGAACGTGCTAAGTCTATCAGAACATAAGAAATGGAAGTAGGAATAAACTATTTGGCTCTTCATGTCTGCTCTGCCATTCATTAAGGTAATGGCTGAGCTTTTGCTTATGTGCTGCTTTCCAGTAATAATGTAAAGCACTTGATGCCAATTAATAACTAAAAATCTATTAATATTTATCCAAATGTATTAATTAACTGCCCTCCCCCCCCCCCCAACTAGGTCCCTTGGGTTAGAAATTACCTAGATTCACTTCCCTTTGGTTGAAGAAGTTTCTTCTCATCACAAACTCATCTTCTCATCAAGATGCCCAGCTAATGAAAGATGCCGAACGAAACATGTACTCTATCTACCAAACCCTGTAATAATTTTGTTTCGGTGAGTTCACTCCTCACTCTTCTAACCCAAGCGTTTTGACTTAATCGCTTCTTATCTAATAAACTCACCATTCCAGAAATCAATTCTGGTGAATCTTTGCAGCAAGTATATAGAACATTGAACAGCTCAGCACAGGAATGGGTCCTTCTGTTCACGATGTTTGTACCAAACATGATGCTGAGTTAAACTAATCTCAGCTGCCTATACATCTGTCCTGAGATAAGGAGATCATACTGCACATCATATTCTAGATAAGATCTCACCAGAGCTCTATATAATTGTAAAATATCTCTACTATTCTACTCGAACTTGCTTTCAATAAAGGCTAATGCACTATTTTCCAATTACTCCGACGACATCAATTTGATTAATGTACAAGCTCCTCAGAACTCCAACATCTTTTAGTCTTTTACCATTTTAAAGAATGATCAGTGTTTCCACTTGTTTCCAGACTGGATGACTCATTTCACCACATGTCTTCTATCATCAGGAGATAAAATTGGCGTGTCACAAATGTAATGCTACGGTGGTTATGGGAGATTTCAACATGCAGGTAGACTGGGAAAATCAGGTTGGAAATGGACCCCAGGAAAGAGAGTTTGTAGAGTGCCTTCGAGATGGATTCTTAGAACAGCTTGTACTGGAGCCTACCAGGGAGAAGGCAATTCTGGATTTAATGTTGTGAAATGATCCTGGTCTGATAAGGGGACTAGAGGTAAAAGAGCCATTAGGAGGCAGTGATCACAACATGATAAGTTTTACTCTGCAAATGGAAAGGCAGAAGGGAAAATCGGAAGTGTCAGTATTACATTATAGCAAAGGGGATTACAGAGGCATGAGGCAGGAGCTGGCCAAAATTGACTGGAAGGAGGCCCTAGCAGGGAAGACGGTAGAACAGCAATGGCAGGTATTCCAGGGAATAATGCAGAGGTTGCAGGATCAATTTATCCCAAAGAGGCGGAAAGACTCTAAGGGGAGTAAGAGGCACCCGTGGCTGACAAGGGAAGTCAAGGACAGCATAAAAATAAAAGAGAAGAGGTACAACAAAGCAAAGAAGAGTGGGAAGCCAGAGGATTGGGACTCTTTTAAAGAGCAACTGAAGATGACTAAGAAGGCAATACGGGGAGAAAAGATGAGGTACGAGGGTAAACTAGCCAATAATATAAAGGAGGATAGCAAAAGTTTTTTTAGGTACGTGAAGAGGAAAAAAATAGTCAAGGCAAATGTGGGTCCCTTGAAGACAGAAGCAGGGGAATTTATTATGGGGAACAAAGAAATGGCAGACGAGTTAAACCGTTACTTTGGATCTGTCTTCACTGAGGAAGATACACACAATCTCCCAAATGTTCTAGGGGCCGGAGAACCTAGGGTGATGGAGGAACTGAAGGAAATCCACATTAGGCAGGAAATGGTTTTGGGTAGACTGATGGGACTGAAGGCTGATAAATCCCCAGGGCCTGATGGTCTGCATCCCAGGGTACTTAAGGAGGTGGCTCTAGAAATAGTGGAAGCATTGGAGATCATTTTTCAATGTTCTATAGATTCAGGATCAGTTCCTGTGGATTGGAGGATAGCAAATGTTATCCCACTTTTTAAGAAAGGAGGGAGAGAGAAAACGGGTAATTATAGACCAGTTAGTCTGACATCAGTGGTGGGGAAGATGCTGGAGTCAATTATAAAAGACGAAATTGCTGAGCATTTGGATAGCAGTAACAGGATCATTCCGAGTCAGCATGGATTTACGAAGGGGAAATCATGCTTGACAAATCTACTGGAATTTTTTGATAATGTTACTAGGAAAATTGACAGGGGAGAGTCAGTGGATGTGGTGTACCTCGACTTTCAGAAAGCCTTCGACAAGGTCCCACATAGGAGATTAGTGGGCAAAATTAGAGCACATGGTATTGGGGGCAGGGTACTGACATGGATAGAAAATTGGTTGACAGACAGAAAGCAAAGAGTGGGGATAAATGGGTCCCTTTCGGAATGGCAGGCAGTGACCAGTGGGGTACCGCAAGGTTCGGTGCTGGGACCCCAGCTATTTACGATATACATTAATGACTTAGATGAAGGGATTAAAAGTACCATTAGCAAATTTGCAGATGATACTAAGCTGGGGGGTAGTGTGAATTGTGAGGAAGATGCAATAAGGCTGCAGGGTGACTTGGACAGGTTGTGTGAGTGGGCGGATACATGGCAGATGCAGTTTAATGTAGATAAGTGTGAGGTTATTCACTTTGGAAGTAAGAATAGAAAGGCAGATTATTATCTGAATGGTGTCAAGTTAGGAAGAGGAGATGTTCAACGAGATCTGGGTGTCCTAGTGCATCAGTCACTGAAAGGAAGCATGCAAGTACAGCAGGCAGTGAAGAAAGCCAATGGAATGTTGGCCTTCATAACAAGAGGAGTTGAGTATAGGAGCAAAGAGGTCCTTCTACAGTTGTACCGGGCCCTGGTGAGATCGCACCTGGAGTACTGTGTGCAGTTTTGGTCTCCAAATTTGAGGAAGGATATTCTTGCTATTGAGGGCGTGCAGCGTAGGTTCACTAGGTTGATTCCCGGAATGGCGGGACTGTCGTATGTTGAAAGGCTGGAGCAATTAGGCTTGTATACACTGGAATTTAGAAGGATGAGGGGGGATCTTATTGAAACATATAAGATAATTAGGGGATTGGACACATTAGAGGCAGGAAACATGTTCCCAATGTTGGGGGAGTCCAGAACAAGGGGCCTCAGTTTAAGAATAAGGGGTAGGCCATTTAGAACGGAGATGAGGAAGAACTTTTTCAGTCAGAGAGTGGTGAAGGTGTGGAATTCTCTGCCTCAGAAGGCAGTGGAGGCCAGTTCGTTGGATGCTTTCAAGAGAGAGCTGGATAGAGCTCTTAAGGATAGCGGAGTGAGGGGGTATGGGGAGAAGGCAGGAACGGGGTACTGATTGAGAGTGAGCAGCCATGATCGCATTGAATGGCGGTGCTGGCTCGAAGGGCTGAATGGCCTACTCCTGCACCTATTATCTATTAGAAACATAGAAACATAAAAAATAGGTGCAGGAGTAGGCCATTCGGCCCTTCAAGCCTGCACCGCCATTCAATATGATCATGGCTGATCATTCAGCTCAGTAGCCTGTACCTGCCTTCTCTCCATACCCCCTGATCCCTTTAGCAAAAAGGGCCACATCTAACTCCCTCTTAAATATAGCCAATGAACTGGCCTCAACTACCTTCAATGGCCTCAACTTCCTTCAATGGCCTCAACTACCTTCTGTGGCAGAGAATTCCACAGACTCACCACTCTCTGTGTGAAGAAATGTTTTGTCATCTCGGTCCTAAAAGACTTCCCCCTTATCCTTAAGCTGTGACCCCTGGTTCTGGACTCCCCCAACATCGGGAACAATCTTCCCGCATCTAGCCTCTCCAACCCCTTAAGAATTTTATATGTTTCTATAAGATCCCCCCTCAGTCTTCTAAATTCCAGCGAGTACAAGCCCAGTCTATCTAGTTTTTTCCTCATATGTAAGTCCCGCCATCCCAGGGATCAATCTGGTGAACCTTCTCTGTACTCCCTCTAAGGCAAGAACGTCTTTCCTCAGGTTAGGAGACCAAAACTGCACACAATACTCCAGGTGCGGTCTCACCAAGGCCCTGTACAACTGCAGCAGAACCTCCCTGCTCCTAAACTCAAATCCTCTTGCTATGAATGCCAACATACCATTCGCTTTCTTCACTGCCTGCTGCACCTGCATGCTTGCTTTCAATGACTGGTGCACCATGACACCCAGGTCACGTTGCATCTCCCCTTCTCCCAATCGGTCACCATTCAGGTAATACTCTGCTTTCCTGTTATCGCCGCCAAAGTGGACAACCTCACATTTATCCACATTATATTGCATCTGCCATGCATTTGCCCACTCGCCTAATCTATCCAAGTCACTCTGCAGCCTCCTAGCATCCTCCTCGCAGCTAACACTGCCACCCAGCTTCGTGTCATCCGCAAACTTAGAGATGTTGCATTCAAATCCCTCGTCCAAATCATTAATATACACTGTAAATAACTGGGGTCCCAGCACTGAGCCTTGCGGTACCCCACTAGTTACTGCCTGCCATTCCGAAAAGGACCCGTTTATTCATACTCTTTGATTCCTGTCCGCCAACCAATTTTCTATCCACCTCAACACTGAACCCTCAATACCGTGTGCTTTAAGTTTGTACACCAATCTCCTATGTGGGACCTTGTCGAAGGCCTTCTGAAAGTCCAGATATAACACATCGACTGGTTCTCCCTTATCCACTCGACTAGTTACGTCCTCGAAAAATTCTATAAGATTCGTCAGACATGATTTGCCTTTGGTAAATCCATGCTGACTTTGTCCGATGATTTCACCACTTTCCAAATGTAATGCTATCACATCTTTAATAACTGACTCTAGCATTTTCCCCACTACCGATGTTAGGCTAACTGGTCTATAATTCCCCGTTTTCTCTCTCCCTCCCTTTTTAAAAAGTGGGATTACATTAGCTACCCTCCAGTCCTCAGGAACTACTCCAGAATCTAAAGAGTTTTGAAAAATTATCACTAATGCATCCACTATTTCTGAGGCTACTTCCTTAAGCACTCTGGGATGCAGCCTATCTGGCCCTGGGGATTTATCTGCCTTTAATCCATTTAATTTACCTAACACCACTTCCCGACTAACCTGGATTTCCCTCAGTTCCTCCATCTCTTTAGACCCCCGGTCCCCCGCTATTTCCGGCAGACGGTTTATGTCTTCCTTAGTGAAGACAGAACCAAAGTATTTGTTCAATTGGTCTGCCATCTCCTTGTTCCCTATGATCAATTCACCTGTTTCTGACTGCAAGGGACCTACATTTGCCTTAACTAATCTTTTTCTCTTGACATATCTATAAAAGCTTTTGCAGTCTGTTTTTATGTTCCTTGCCAGTTTTCCCTCATAATCTATTTTCCCTTTCCTAATTAAGCCCTTTGTCCTCCTCTGCTGGATTCTGAATTTCTCCCAGTCCTCTGGTATGCTACTTTTTCTGGCTAATCTGTATGCTTCATCTTTTGTTTTAATACTATCCTTGATTTCCCTTGTTAGCCACGGATGCACTACCTTTCCTGGTTTGTTGTTTTGCCAAACTGGGATGAACACTTGTTGTAGTTCATCCATGCGACCTTTAAATGCCTTCCATTGCATGTCCACCGTCAATCCTTTCAGCATCAATCGCCAGTCTATCTTGGACAATTCACGCCTCATACCCTCAAAGTTACCTTTCTTTAAGTTCAGAACACTTGTTTCTGTATCGACTTTGTCACTCTCCATCCTAATGAAGAACTCTACCATATTATGATCACACTTGCCCAAGGGGCCTCGCACAACAAGACTGCTAACTAACCCTTCCTCATTACTCAATACCCAGTCTAGAATGGCCTGTTCTCTCGTTGGTTCCTCGACATGTTGGTTTAGAAAACCATCTCTCAAACATTCCAAGAAATCCTCTTCCTCAGCACCCCTGCCATTGTCATGTCATTGCACATTCACTGTCGCTTTGCATCCTCTTCACAGCTCACATTTGCTAAGGATTGGGCACATCTATCACAGATGATAGCCACAACCTTCAGAACATTCTGTGTCATGAACTGCTCACTGGGTTACAGTCTGCTTGACACTCATACCTCCACTTCAAAGGCCAGATGGGCATCGGTACATAAATGAGCGAGAACCATGACCATCAGGATTTCGGAAATCTCTCTGTCCAGGTGCAGAGAAATGTCAAGTTTTGCTGGGTGAAGTGACGGCCCAGAAAAGACAACGAGGCCAGCGAATTATACATTTTCTCATACTTGACCTGTACTAAACGTGCCACAGACTGCCCTGCGAGAGTGGAGCACTGGGACACACCAGAAAACATTCAGCATGAAGTTGAACACTGAGGGGCAAATCATCGACCTACGGGATAGCAAGAAGCTGCCAAACATCTGTCTGAAGAAGGGTCTCGACCCAAAACGTCACCCATCCCTTCTCTCCAGAGATGCCGCCTGTTACTCCAGCATTTTGTGTCTTATCTTCCATGACTGGTGGTCGTGAGAAGATCAATAGACAGTCCAATCCGAATAAATACTTGCAATGCAGATGTATAATGTTAGCAAAAGGCATTTCTGCAGTGTAGGTAGTTTTGCTTATTGCATCGTACAAAGAGCAACAAGGGTCCTTGTCGTGCAAGTGGGCGAGGAGCCGCGCGCTGCCATGCCATGCCAACGGCCAACGGCGAAGGGTTGCCTCCCTCCCGCGCGGGGGGAGCAGGAGGCTCCCGCGCGCCACCTGCTCCGCCCCGCCCCTCCCGCGCGGCTCCCCCCCGCCCCGCCCGCCAGTTGCCGCAGCTGCCGCTGACTGACGGAGCGGGCGGCCTCTCGCTGTCGAGCGGGGGCGGATCAGCCCACTCCCCACTCCCACCCCCCCTCCAGTCGGCAGCAATATGCCTCTGATAGGAATATGGCGGCACTTCACTAAACTATTTCGCCGCGATGCTACCCGTTCGGTTGTGTTTACCAACGTTAAATAATAATCTCGTTGGTAAAACACATTGGGGTCGGCGGACAGCGAGCGGCGTTTCCGACGAGCAGATCGCAGTTGGGTTGCTGAGCACACGCCTCCCTCCCTGCCGCACCATTCGCCGTGGCGTTTGGATGGGATTCCGCCAGGCTCTCCCGCTCCTCGGGCTCCAGACATTCAGGCACATTTCACCAAAACTCATCTGATTAAATCAGCCTGCGCTGCGAGGGACACGGGCTGGCTCCGGAAGCTGGGAGAGGAGGTGTGTTCAATCTTCTCAAGTCTGCTTTTTCTGTTAAACATGTTTCTTTCTCCCGGATCACCCTCTCTTGTCTGTGTCTGTCTTTTGTTGAACGATCTGGAAATCGAAATTGACGAAGAAATGATAAATCACAAACTCCCTCGTTCTCGCGGTCGAATAACCACGATTTGTCACGGATGTGTCAAGTCTCGGTCATTTTTCCTTTGTAGTTTTGTTGAGATCAGCATTGAATTTTTCTTTATGCTCCCGAGAACAACGAGCTGAGCTTTGTAAATTGGTTCATCGTGGGTCATATTCTTTGTATCGATCAGACCTTTTTTTCGGTGAATAAACTGGGATTGCCTGTTTGGGATTTGGGGTTTTGGATTCTGGAAACCAGTATTGGTATTATTTCTGTGTTATTGTTATTGCTTGTGTTATTATGGAATATACTGAACGTGTTATGTCCCACATGATAATACAGCAGCGGTTAAGGTAGGGTAGTGCTGTGATCCTCACGTTTTGTGAAAAGTGCTGTGCGTATTGTGACCCAAGTGGCATAAAATATCGAAACGTGCTTTATTTTTCTTAGCAGTGGAGAATGGCGGCGTACTGATTCCCCCTTTGAGTACATATCGGTTGCTTTGATTTGTGTTACATTTAACATTTTAGATTTTCGTTTACGTACTGAGATGTTGTAGGGACTCACTGGGTCCATTTAACTGCCTGCGCGACGTTGTAGTTGTCGGCTTCATCCATTGATTTAACATTCTGCATTGTTAATACTAAACGCCGCAACGATGTTAATTTAAAGAGTACATATTTTCAAGTGGGTTAAAATATATAATTTTAACGTTTTGGAGTGGTTCGATAGATTTATGCCCGGATGAGTATATTTTTTAATTGTAAAATTCAAGATCAAGCATCTTGCTGTTTAAAAAGAACCAATTGCCATTAATACAGCGCTTGCGTGTGCATTACGAGATTTCTTCAAGATGTTGACAATCTTATGCCTTGAAGATCTTTCTACAGGCTTTGTTTATAGAAATAATTTGGGATCTTCAAATTGCAAATAACGCGATTTTAATTGTGATTCTATATAATATAATTGAAATGTAAAAGGCATTGATTTGGCGTTGATTCCGCTGAGAGTGCAACGTTTTGAATGGAAAAAAGGTGAAACGGAATCTTCGGAGCACCTGGAATTTACCCTTTTCGAAAGTGGTATTTTAGATATTTCAACCAGTGTAATAGTTAGGTAGTGCCGATCTGTGGACAACCCCAGAAGGGGTTTGTCACAACCTAAGTTGTATACTTCAGTTGAGAAACTATTTTAATTAGCAAAATTGATGGAAAATGGTCTTCTACATTATTTAGACGTTAGTCGATTTTCATATTTGATTGCTGCTCAGAAATATATATGATGCTGGAAAAAAAGTTGTTGAAGAGTACAACAAAATGAAAACATAGAAAATATAATATCAAATATAAGTGCAGAAATGTACATCAGGGCCCTGACTTCAAAATGGCAAAATGTCTCAGCATATCTAGTAAATATAGAATATGCTTGTTCAACCAGCACACTGGGGTTTGAGTGTTCCCCAAAAAATGGATAAACATATGAATTCAGAACTAGCTTAGTCATAGAAGACAGGGTTGTAGTGGAAGGTATTCTAGCTGGAGGTATGTGACCAGTGGAGTTCAGCAAGGATTTGTGCTGGAACCTCTGCTGTTTGTAATATATATAGTAGAATAAGTTTGTAGGCGACACCAAAATTGGAGGAGTTGCAGACAGTGAGGAAGGCAGTCAGAAGATACAGCGGGGTATCGATCAGCTGCAAAAATAGGTGGAGAAATGGCAGATGGAGTTTAACCCGAGCACACGTGAGTTGATGCAATTTGGTTGGTTGAATGTAAGAAGAGAATATACAGTTAATGGCAAGACCCTTAACATCATTGATCTGCATTGCGATCTTGGAGTCTAAGTTCTTCGCTCACTAAAGGAGGCAACACAAATAGATAGGGTGCTACAGAAAGCATTTGGTATGCTTGCCTTCTTTGCTTGCGGTGTTGACTACAAGCGTCAGGAAGTCATGATGCAGTGCTATAGGTCTTATCGTTAGGCCACATTTGGAATAATGCATGTAGTTCTGGTCGTTCCGTTACAGGACAGATGTGGAAGGTATGGAGAGGGTGCAGAGGAGGGTACAAAATGCTGCCTGGATTAGACAGTTTCAGCTATAGAGAGAGGTTGGACAGACTTGGATTGCTTTCTCTGGAAAGTCGGAGGTTGATGGGAGACTTGATAGAAGTATATAAAATTATGAGAGGCATAGATAGGATAGACAGTCAGAACCTTTTTCCCACGGTGGGAATACCTAACACTAGAGGGCATAGGTATAAGGTGAGAGCGGGAAAGTTTAATGGAGGCATGTTTTACATAGTGTTTTACACCGAGGATGGTGGAGGCATGGAATGTATTTCCAGGGATGGTGGTGGAGGCAGATACGGTAGTGGTGTTTAAGAGGCTTTTGGATAAGCACATGGAAGTGCAGGGAATAGAGGGATATGGATCATATGCAGGCTGATGAGATCAATCCTGCTAGGCATCATGTTCGGTACAAACATTGTGGGCCTGCACTATTCTATATTCCATGTTCTGTATCCTGATTTATCTAGTATAATAATACATTGAATCAAAAATAATTTCTACTTCTGTCTGGATGGGTTAGGAAATGCAGTACTTTTCATTTGTCAACACTGGTGTATGTCAAATGGGTTGTGTCAAACACCAACATGGGGGGGAAACTGTCCAAACTTGGAGACCATGTGCGGAGAGTCCTACTAGAGATGAGGCAGTACTTGATCGTAGGAAATGAAATTGGGCAAGTGTAGGAAGGAACTGCAGGTGCTGGTTTACACCGAAGACAGACACAAAACGCTGGAGAAACTCAGCGGGACTGGCAGCATCTCTGGAGCGACAGAATGGGTGATGTTTCGGGTCGACCTTTCTTCAGGCTGAAATTGGGCAAGTGGTGGAAGTGTCAGTGTGGGGGAACACTGGGAAGAGTGACCATAATTCTGTAAGTTTCAAGATAATTCTGAAAAGGCATAGGTTTAAGGAGTTGAATTGCTGGGAGGCTGACTTCAATAGCATAAGTGAGGAGCTGGCGAAAGTAAATTGGGAGCAGATGCTGGAGATAAATGATGGACGATAGCAGGAGACTTTTAAGACAGTAAAAGTTCTGAGCCAGCACTTTCTGGAAAGGATAAAAGACATGAAGATGGCAAGATTAGAGAACCTTGGATGACAAACATTACTGAAGGTTTGATCAGGAAAACATAGAAGACTTGCAGCAAATATAGGCAACTGGGACCAAAGAGGTATCTTAAGTAATATGTGTGAGAGAACTTAAAGAAATAGGAAGGTAAAAAGGGGCATGAAATATCCTTGGCAAGTCAGATAAAGCTGAATCCCAAGCCATTCTATTAGCATACCAGGAGCAAAAGGGTAGAAAGAAAAAAAGAGTGACCAAAGGTGTAATCTATGTGAAAGGCTGGGCGATGTGGACAATGTCCAAAATAAATATTTCTCATCTGTATTAACCAAGAAACACATGGAAGAAAGTGAGTTTGAGGAAGGGTTCATAGATAATTTGGAACAGGTCAGTATTAAGAAGGAGGAAATGGTAGATGTCATTGGATATATAGGGGTTTATAAACCTTCAGGGATACGTGAGGTACATCCAGATTGCTATTGGGAGCAAGGGAAGAAATAGCTTGGGCCCTGATGGAGATTTTATTTAAGCAAGGCAGTAGGGATAAGCCAGTTAAGTATAAGCCTGTGAAGCTCATTTTAGTGGTAGGGTAATTATTGGAGAGATGTGTAAGAGATAGGATTTATGGACAATAGGAAAGGCAGGGACTAAATGAGAATTGTCACCATGTCTCACTAATTATTTTTTTTTGACAAGGTAATGAAGAAGATACAAATGTTGGTGTGTTGTGGATAACAAAGAAGATTGTCTAAAGCTAGAGCAGGATACAAATCAGACTGATGTTGAACAGAGTGTTGTGATGAAATTAAATGTAACCAAGTAAAGGCGGATGCATTTTGGGAAATCAAATTTTAAGGATATATACAATAAAAGGTAGAGAACTAAAGAATGTTGATGAACATGGTCCAAGTCTATAGACAATAGACAATAGGTGCAGGAGTAGGCCATTCAGCCCTTCGAGCCAGCACCGCCATTCAATGCGATCATGGCTGATCACTCTCAATCAGTACCCCGTTCCTGCCTTCTCCCCATACCCCCTCACTCCGCTATCCTTAAGAGCTCTATCCAGCTCTCTCTTGAAAGCATCCAACGAACTGGCCTCCACTGCCTTCTTCTGAGGCAGATAATTCCACACCTTCACCACTCTCTGACTGAAAAAGTTCTTCCTCATCTCCGTTCTAAATGGCCTACCCCTTATTCTTAAACTGTGGCCTCTTGTTCTGGACTCCCCCAACATTGGGAACATGTTTCCTGCCTCTAATGTGTCCAATCCCCTAATTATCTTATATGTTTCAATAAGATCCCCCCTCATCCTTCTAAATTCCAGCTATACAAGCCCAATCGCTCCAGCCTTTCAACATACGACAGTCCCGCCATTCCGGGAATTAACCTAGTGAACCTACGCTGCACGCCCTCCATAGCAAGAATATCCTTCCTCAAATTTGGAGACCAAAACTGCACACAGTACTCCAGGTGCGGTCTCACCAGGGCCCGGTACAACTGTAGAAGGACCTCTTTGCTCCTATACTCAACTCCTCTTGTTATGAAGGCCAACATTCCATTGGCTTTCTTCACTGCCTGCTGTACCTGCATGCTTCCTTTCATTGACTGATGCACTAGGACACCCAGATCTCGTTGAACTCCCCCTCCTCCTAACGACACCATTCAGATAATATTCTGCCTTTCTATTCTTACTTCCAAAGTGAATAACCTCACACTTATCTACATTAAACTGCATCTGCCATGTATCCGCCCACTCACACAACCTGTCCAAGTCACCCTGCAGCCTTATTGCATCTTCCTCACAATTCACACTACCCCCCAGCTTAGTATCATCTGCAAATTTGCTAATGGTACTTTTAATCCCTTCGTCTAAGTCATTAATGTATATCGTAAATAGCTGGGGTCCCAGCACCGAACCTTGCGGTACCCCACTGGTCACTGCCTCCCATTCCGAAAGGGACCCATTTATCCCCACTCTTTGCTTTCTGTCTGTCAACCAATTTTCTATCCATGTCAGTACCCTACCCCCAATACCATGTGCCCTAATTTTGCCCACTAATCTCCTATGTCGGACCTTGTCGAAGGCTTTCTGAAAGTCGAGGTACACCACATCCACTGACTCTCCCCTGTCAATTTTCCTAGTTACATCCTCAAAAAATTCCAGTAGATTTGTCAAGCATGATTTCCCCTTCGTAAATCCATGCTGACTCGGAATGATCCTGTTACTGCTATCCAAATGCTCAACAATTTCGTCTTTTATAATTGACTCCAGCATCTTCCCCACCACTGATGTCAGACTAACTGGTCTATAATTACCCGTTTTCTCTCTCCCTCCTTTCTTAAAAAGTGGGATAACATTTGCTATCCTCCAATCCACAGGAACTGATCCTGAATCTATAGAACATTGAAAAATGATCTCCAATGCTTCCACTATTTCTAGAGCCACCTCCTTAAGTACCCTGGGATGCAGACCATCAGGCCCTGGGGATTTATCAGCCTTCAGTCCCATCAGTCTACCCAAAACCATTTCCTGCCTAATGTGGATTTCCTTCAGTTCCTCCATCACCCTAGGTTCTCCGGCCCCTAGAACATTTGGGAGATTGTGTGTATCTTCCTCAGTGAAGACAGATCCAAAGTAACGGTTTAACTCGTCTGCCATTTCTTTGTTCCCCATAATAAATTCCCCTGCTTCTGTCTTCAAGGGACCCACATTTGCCTTGACTATTTTTTTCCTCTTCACGTACCTAAAAAAACTTTTGCTATCCTCCTTTATATTATTGGCTAGTTTACCCTTGTACCTCATCTTTTCTCCCCGTATTGCCTTCTTAGTCATCTTCTGTTGCTCTTTAAAAGAGTCCCAATCCTCTGGCTTCCCACTCTTCTTTGCTTTGTTGTACCTCTTCTCTTTTATTTTTATGCTGTCCTTGACTTCCCTTGTCAGCCACGGGTGCCTCTTACTCCCCTTAGAGTCTTTCCGCCTCTTTGGGATAAATTGATCCTGCAACCTCTGCATTATTCCCAGGAATACCTGCCATTGCTGTTCTACCGTCTTCCCTGCTAGGGCCTCCTTCCAGTCAATTTTGGCCAGCTCCTGCCTCATGCCTCTGTAATCCCCTTTGCTATACTGTAATACTGACACTTCCGATTTTCCCTTCTGCCTTTCCATTTGCAGAGTAAAACTTATCATGTTGTGATCACTGCCTCCCAATGGCTCTTTTACCTCTTGTCCCCTTATCAGATCAGGATCATTACACAACTCTAAATTCAGAATTGCCTTCTCCCTGGTAGGCTCCAGTACAAGCTGTTCTAAGAATCCATCTCGAAGGCACTCTACAAACTCTCTTTCCTGGGGTCCATTTCCAACCTGATTTTCCCAGTCTACCTGCATGTTGAAATCTCCCATAACCACCGTAGCATTACATTTTTGACACGCCAATTTTATCTCCTGATTCAACTTGCACCCTATGTCGAGGCTACTGTTTGGGGGCCTATAGATAATTCCCATTAGGGTCTTTTTACCCTTACAATTTCTCATTTCTATCCATACTGATTCAACATCTCCTGATTCTATGTCACCCCTTGCAAGGGAATGAATATCATTCCTTACCATCAGAGCAACCCCACCCCCTCTGCCCACCTGTCTGTCTTTTCTATACGTTGTGTACCCCTGAATATTCAGTTCCCAGCCCTGGTCCTCTTGTAGCCATGTCTCAGTGATCCCCACAACATCATACTTGCCCATGACTAACTGAGCCTCAAGCTCATCCACTTTATTTTTTATACTACGCGCATTTAAGTACAACACTTTAACTTCTGTATTTACCTCCCCTCTCACATCGGTCACAAATGGCCCTGCCCTTAATTTCTTTTCCCCTCTAGAACCTCTGTTCCCATTCTTCCGAGAGTCTTTTGCAATATCTCCTGTATTCCCTTTTACCTCATCTTCATATTCACAATTTGTTAACCCCAACCCCCCACTACTTAGTTTAAAGCCACAGGTGTCGCACTAGCAAACCTGCCTGCCAGAATGTTTGTCCCCCTGCTGTTAAGATGTAACCCGTCCCTTATGTACAAGTCACCCCTATAGTTTCTTGACATTTGAAAAAGAGGTAGACAGAGTAGTGAAGAAAGCATTTTACTCGTTTAACCTCATTGGGCTAGGAATATAAAAGTTGGGACTTTATGTTACAACTTTACAAAACACTGGTTAGGATGTGGTTGCAGAGGAATGAGTGTAGAGGAGATTTACTAGGGTGTTGCCTGGATTGGAGGACTTTATTTATGGTTAGAGATTGTGGATAGACTGGGTTAGTTTTGCCTTGAGCAAGGGAGGCTGAGGAGTGCCTGATATAGTTATGTACAGTAAGATTATAAGGTAGGTAGGCAAACAGTCTGAACCTTTTTGTAGTATTTTCAAAAATAAGAGGTTTAAAATGAGTGGAAGAAATTTGAGGGGAAAGGGTTTTTTTTACACAGAGAGATGTTGATTGAGCAACTGAGTGAGTTGATTGAGTTGCTGATTGATTCAGTATTTAACTATGAATTTGATAGTAGCAGTCAAAGGTTCCCAAATGCACAAGAAAGAGCTCTGTGTTCAATTTAAGCCTTAATCCCAAGGATGAAATAAATGTAGAATTCTATCGTTACAAAACCCAGTTTGTACTTTATCGAATTGAACAGTTGAATGGCCAGTGTACGTCACATTGGTGCTCATACAAGTAGGTATAAAAAATTAGCTTTGTCAGCCAGTATTAGTTTATTTATATTTAACCTTTCCCTACTATGCGGAAAATGGTAAAAGACAGGTTTCTAAGTATTGCAATCTACTTTGGAGAAATACAATCATTCAACCATGCCTTGCACATTGGGGATCTTTCATGCATGTTGTTCTTATAATAATAATAATAATAATAATAATATTCATTTATTGTCATTGCAACGAGTACCACGAAATTAAAAAATAGCCAATCCTGACGGTGCGTACAAACATATATGCAATAAATGCAAAAACAAATAAATACATAAATACAATTAAATACAATTATATTAAGTACAAGATTTTTTAACGGTGTTGCCTAGTGCAAAGGTAGTGTTCAGTTCTCGTATGGCCCTGGGGTAAAAACTGTTCTTAAGTCTGTTTGTTCGGGATTTGATCGACCTGAAACGTCGACCAGAGGGCAGATGAACAAACAGACGGTGGCCGGGGTGGGATGGATCTTTTATTATTTTGCCTGCTCTACTGAGGCAGCGTAGGCTGAACAGGTGCTCCAGGGAGGGCAGTGAGCAGCCGATGATCTTCTGGGCCGTCGTGATGACCCTCTGAAGGGCCTTCCTGTCCTTTTCTGAGCAGCTGGCATACCATGTGGTTATACAGTATGCCAGCACACTCTCGATGGAGCAGCGATAGAAGGACAACATGAGCTTCTCCTGCAGGTTGGTTTTCCTGAGGATCCTCAGGAAGTGGAGTCTCTGCTGTGCCTTCTTTACTGTGGTGATGGTGTTGGTAGACCAGGTAAGATCCTCTGCGATGTGCATACCCAGGAACCTGAAAGCTGGTACCCTTTCCACACAGACCCCATTGATGTAGAGTGGGTCGTAGTCTACACTGGTTTTTCTAAAGTCAATTATAAGTTCCTTTGTTTTGGAGGAGTTCAGGACCAGATTGTTCACTGAACACCATGCTGCCAGCCTTTGGATTTCATCCCTATAGGCTGTCTCATCTCCTTCTGAGATGAGTCCAACCACAGTCGTGTCATCCGCGAACTTGATGATGGTGTTGGTGAGATGGGTGGGGGCGCAGTCGTGAGTGTAGAGGGAGTAAAGGATGGGGCTCAACACACAGCCCTGTGGTGAGCCGGTGCTCAGTGTAATGGTGGAGGAGAGATGAGGGCCTATTTTGACGGTCTGGGGGCGGTTGGTCAGGAAGTCCTTGATCCATTGGCAGATGGTTTGGGAAAATCCAAGGTCGGAAAGTTTGGTGACCAGTCTGCTCGGGATGACCGTGTTAAAGGCAGAGCTGAAGTCGAGGAAGAGCATCCTCACATAGCTCCCCTGGTGTTCAAGGTGGGTCAGTGCAGTGTGAAGAGCAGTGTCGATGGCATCCCCTGTAGACCTATTTGCTCTGTAGGCAAACTGGTGTGGGTCGAAGGTGGGTGGGAGGCTGGCTTTGATGTGCTGCAGGACCAGTCTCTCGAAGCACTTTGTGATGACCGGTGTGAGTGCTACCGGACGGTAGTCGTTAAGACCGCTGATGACAGACTTTTTAAGCAGTGGGATGATTGTGGCGGACTTCAGGCAGGGAGGGATGGTGGATTTTAAAAGGGACAGGTTGAAGATTTTTGTGAAGACCTCAGATAATTGGTCTGCACATTCCCTCAGCACTCTGCCCGTCACACCATCGGGGCCTGCAGCTTTCCTGGGATTCACTGCTCTGAGCACGCGCTTAACATCATACTCCTGCACAGTGAAGGTGTTGCTGTCAGGTGCTGGAGAGGGTGTTATGTCTGCCACTGTAGCTTTCACCTCGAAACGAGCAAAGAAACAGTTAAGTTCCTCTGCCAGCGAGGCGTCGCCGTCGGCAGTCGTGCGGTTGCTGGTCTTGTAGTTGGTGATGTGCTGGATGCCTTGCCATACCCGCCGTGGGTCATTGTTGGAAAAGTGGTCCTCAATCTTCCTCTTGTAGGACGCTTTGGCATCCTTGATGCCTCTCTTCAGGTTGGTTCTAGCAGCACTGTATAGAGCTCTATCACTAGACCTGAAGGCGGTGTTACGGTCCTTGAGGAGAGACCTGACATCCTTTGTCATCCAGGGTTTTTGATTGGGATACAACCGGATGCGTTTGTCGACGGTGACATTGTCAACACAGTTTTGGATGTAGCAAAGTACAGTTGATGTGTACTCCTCCAAGTCCTGATCCTCAAAAATATCCCAGTTGGTCCTTTCGAAGCAATCCTGCAGCTGCGAGGAAGCTCCTTCAGGCCAAGTCTTTTGGATGCTTGCCTTTTAAAACATTTTTTGATACTGAAAGGGCAGTTAATTTATGTTGATAAAAATGCAGTATGAATGTTATTCAATGAAAATAATATATATTTTAGACTGGTACTTTATGCAGATGAATGGAGTATTTTTGAATGATATTGAAATCGTCATTCTTGTTGGATTGGAGATCACTTTCGGTTGGACAACACAACCATTTAGTAATTTAAAATTGAAATTAATTCAAGTATTAACAAGATCAAATATGGTAATATGGGGAACATAATATGATGGTTCATAGTACATGCTTTGAGTGAAATGGTGGCCTTTAAGGAGTTGTACATCAAGGTTGCGTGGACATTCCCAAAGATGACATGTGAAACAATGCTAAAATGTTATTTGAGAGTATGACAGTTCATGTAGATCTGACAGTTCATGTCATCAGAAAACATTTATAATAGGATATATCCATCAAATGCAACAGATATTATCAAACCATCTATTATTTTTTTAACTATAAAGAACATCTGTATGAAGAGTTTGTACTGTGAGTAACTTATCTTGAAAACAACAGAATCTTGATGGAGAGTAAAGGTGAGATATTGAAGTATATGAAGAGTGGAGATGTTGGAGAATTTGATAGCATTTCAGCATGGGTACTTGAGAGAGGCTGCATGAAAAGCTAAGGGGTCCTCTGTAATAATATTTTGTAATAATATTTACAGTAAACCCTTGTTTAACAGACCCCTTGTAATGGATTTTGATTATAGCGGACCTACCAGGTGCTGCTTTCAGCCCAGCTCCCAACGTCACCCCTGGGTTTTACTGCCTCCCCGGCCACATACAGCCCAGGCTTACCACACCTCTTCCAGCTTGCACCGCATCCCTGGCTGTTAACAGTCCTGGCTCCCGACCTCATCCCCCGACTCACACCACCGCCCTGGCCACTTACAGCCCCAGCTGCCCACGCCACCCCAGCATGCAACACCTCCCCAGCCCGTTCCAGGCCTGGCTACCCACATCATCCGCAAAATGCACTGCTTCCACAACTGCTTCCAGCCCCGGCTTCCCATGCCATGCCCAGATCGCACTAACTTTCCGGCTGCTTCCTGGTCAGACCAACTACTGCCACTACCGGCCCACACAGCTTCTTCGGTCGCTTGCAGGTCATGCCTGCCGTTCATCCCTTATCTGTACTCTGGCTGTCCATTGGCCATGTCCATTTGGTGACTATTTGGATTCAAGGCCCAGTTCCGGACTGAGAATCAGAAGAAGGGTCTCATTGCGAAATGTCACCAATCTATATTCTCCAGAGATGCTGCCTGACCTGCTGGGTTACTCCAGCACTTTGTGCCCTTTTTGTGTATTAACCAGCAATTGCAATTGTTAGCTTTTACTACTTATTCAATGATAATATCTTACTTAGTTATAGGGGACTATTGGCAATAACAGACACCATCCCACACCCCCGATGGTCCATTATGACGAAGGTTTACTGTACATTGTTTTGCAGGAAATGAAATCTGACATATTGACAGTCTTGTAACTCCCCAGTAATTTTTACAGTTCCTGTATGTATTATTGTCAGTCCATCTCTTTCTCCTACATTATTCAAATAGGCATGCACAGGTGTGGATTGTGTCAAGGCAGCATTCCTCCTTTGGCCAGAAGGGAGTTTCTGTTGAAGGATATCATGTTTCATTTCTTTAGCAAAGTATGATAGAGTACAAGTTGGGAAGAAAATACAATGCAATGTGACATAGATTTGTGGTGTAATCTCAGTATCTGTAGCTGAAATGAGGAAAATAGTAATGTTTTGTGAACAGATATCACTACCAGATTTTATGGCTGAAGTTTGCTTTCAAGGTATAAAAGTACCTCAAAAGTTTTGGAAAATTTCTCTTCGTGATGCATTATATAATTTTCATCTAAAAGGATCCATTGGATCTTTTATAAACTTCAGTGACCAAAACAGGTAAGCTTATTAGCAAAATATTTTGTTAATACAATTTGCATAAATATATAACGCAGCACTTTTTTACATCAACCTTTTAGCACGCCATGTCATTCCATTTATATTATATAGCCATGATATCAATTTTCCTTTACAAACTTTTCTTAATAGGAAAATTAATGTAAAATACTCTGAGCAGTTTAGTACAGTTTTCAATTCTTCATTATGCACTCCTAGGGCAGGAGGGCCTTAAAATGGCTTTTTCTCATAGAACGTGTGCAGCAGCTGCACTGAGCTTCAGCTACTCCTTCAGCGTAGTGCTCTGGTTCTTAGTGGTGAGAAAATAATTAGTTGATTCATGATATGTAATAACCTTGACCAACTACCAAGCTCAACAAGATTCAACTGTTCCCTAACGTTGTATGTGCTGTATAACAGAACAGTACAGCACAAGAACATAGCCCACAATGTTTGTGCCGAACATGATGCCAAGATAAACTGATCTCATCTGCCTGAACGCGATCCATATCCCTCTATTCCGTTCACTTCCATGTGCCTATTCAAGAGCCTCTTAAACGCCACTATCGTATCTATTTATTTCAAAGTTTTATTTACAGTTGAAAGTTTAGAGATACAGTGTGTATACAACTCATGCCTTCAGACCACCGAGTCTACTCCGACCATCAATCATCCGTACACTAGTTCTATTTTACAACCTGCACATTAGGGACAATTCTATAGAAGCCAATTAACCTACAAAATTGCACATCTTTGGAATGTGGGAGGAAACTGGAGCATCCAGAGAAAACCCACATAGTCACAGAGATAACATAAAAACACCGCACAGACAGAGGCAGGATCGAACCCGGGTCTCTGGCACTGTGAGTCAGCAGCACAAATGTGCCTCCCATCTTCTAGATTTTCAAATACAAACTGGATGTAATATTACTCTGCATGTCATACATCAGCCACAAATTTATCAAGAATTATCAGCATTATTTGCAATTGCTTTTTTGGAACGGGTTACAAGTACAAATATGAATACTTATTAGTTCACACTGCACCATCCAAATGATGAATCATACTAATGACATTATCCAGTCCATGGACAGATGTGAGACATTTCTATGTCCAGAGAAGAATGGATACCAATGTACCCGAATAGCTCCTGGCAAATACAGTTAATAATTGAACAATTTAAGAATATTCATTGGTAAACTCAAAGTGTCTGATTGTTAATTATTTATTGAACATTCCTGTCACTATGATTAAAAACAGACAATGTTGGGAATGCTCAGCAGTTCTGATCTGAGGAATGGTCTTTGACCAGAAATATTAGCTGTGTTTCCCTTCCCAAAGATGTGGCCTCATTTTCTGATTATTTTCAGTATTTTCTTTTTTTCTCCTAGATTTTCACCACCCACAGTTTCTGATTTCCCCTTCCTGACAGCAGGATGCTGCTGTTAGCAGTTTCACAGATCTATCATGATGAAATACAAGTGATTGCAGACCCTTCATAGAACATGTTGGTTTGGAGGACAGCACTGAAGGTAAAATCAGAATTGATGGGGGTTGAAAGAATTAACCGATATAGAAGATGAGACTTCAAATGGATTTAGACCAAAGGATGATTTTAAATTTGAAGTGTTTGAGGATTTGGAGAAAGCAGAAAAAAAGGAAAAGAGAACAAGAAGAGTGGGAAAGTGACAGTGAGTTATGGAGGGACAGAATTCTTTGGAGGGAGAAGTTTGGCCATTTGACCAGGATATCATGAAAATGACAAAAGGATGCAAAGGTTTCAGCAAGAAATTGCCTGAGCCATAAGTTTATTCAACCATGGGTGCTATCTGTACGGAATTTGTATGTTTTCCCTGTGACTGCGTGAGTTTTGTCTGGTTGCTCTGGTTTCTTCACAAATTCGAAAGATGTACAGGCTTGTAGGTTAGTGTCCCTTGTCCCTAGTGTGTTGGATAGAAGTAGTTGATGCAGACCCAGTGAGCCTAAGGGTTTGTTTCCATGCTGTATCTCGAAACTAAACTAAACTCAAGGCTAAAATAGATTTTTGGGCTACAGGGGAAATGAAGGGTTATGGAGATCAGGCAAGAATCAGATCATCCTCAATCTTACTGGATGGCAGTGGGATGTTTAGTCTACCCTTACTCTGATGAGACAGGCCTGAAATAGTTCATTTTTGAGAGATTTGTGGAGAAGCTACAGAAATAGAAGCAAAGTTGCTATAGTCATAATCTACCCAGAACACCCCATGGCCAGGAAGGGAAATGACCAGTGTTCTTACAGAAAGTATAGTACTCTCTCTGAGGATTAAAAAAAAAAATGTTGGGTTGTGCTCTGGGGAAAAAGGAGATTTAATGAAAGTTCAGGTTGAAAAAGAATGAATTTGCCTTGGGTACTACAGGCAAGGAGAAAACTAATGGATGTCATTAAACAAGGAGAGAAATGTAAGTAATGTGCATTAAAACATTTAGATGGGAAGGGCAGAGTAGACTTTGTGGACCCAAGCAATTATTTATATCAACACAATTTTGTAAAGAACAAACTAAATGAATTGCAAGCCCAAATTCAAATTGGAGACTCTGACATTGTTGGTATTGAAAGATGGCAGCAAGCTGGTCAAGACTGGTAACTACATGTACTATGTTAAAGAATGTGCAGAATAAAGAAGACAATAGTAGAGGGAGAGAGGGGGGAGGGGGGATTCTTGCTGCTTTGCTTGTGAGTGACACTATTTGAAAGATGTCATCATAATCAGATGGAAGCAGATAGTGGACACTTTATGGTGGAACAATGGATAGAAAAGGATTTGGGATGGTAGTGGCTGTGTGTGTAGATTCCGAAGCAGCAGCAGTGAAGTGGTTGAATGCATAATGCACTGTTTAGGCAAACCTGGAGTAAAGGCAGAGTAATTTCAATAAAATATTTAACTTTCATTTATATTTAAATGATTGGACTATATGTCAGAAAAATAGTGGACTTATTGATCGTGTTTAACATATCCTTGAACCAAAAGGGGCATATTACTAAATTTAGAAATGAATAATATGCCACGTATACTTAATAGCCTAAAGATAACATTTATTTCATAGTGATTATTAATGTGACTGCATTCATTGTAGCGGTTTGAAAGGCAGAAATAGTTCTAGATACAGATATGGTTGATATTTACACAATAGAGAGTGTTCAAAGCATACTTAATATGATGCAAAAAATCAAACTGTTGGAGGAACACAGTGGGTCACATTGGAAGCAAAGGCATGGTCAATGTTTTGGGTCAGGTGCCTGCGTCAGGACTGAGACGTTTAGTAATCATGTAAATATAAGAAATAGCTGGAAGAGTAGACTGTCTGGCCCTTCAATTTTAATCATTAAACAAAATCATGCTGATTTTCTACTCGAAACAGCAATTTCATGCTCTATCTCCCTGTCCAATGATTCCTCTAATATCTTTGTTTTGAATTAAATCAATGACATGTCCTCCACAGCCCTCCCAGGAGAGAATTCCAAGATTTTAAGTGAAGAAATTTCTCCTCCATTCAGTTCCAACTTACCTATTATTTTGAGATTCTGACCCCTGGTTCTGTATCCTCAGCCTGTGAAAGCATTCTGCCTGTATCTACCTGGCAGAATCCTCTTGAAAATTTTGTATGACTTAATGAGGTCACCCCAACTCTCAAGATTAGGGACATATTGCTGATAGTCTGATGGATCTTCATGGCACTCCTTCAATAGCAATTTTTAATGAAAGGACACATCTGGTATAGTCTCGCCAAGGAAATATATCATTGTAAGTCATCTTTACTTTTGGCCCCAAATCCTTTCACATGAAACCTATGATTTCTCTTCTTAACTGCCTGCTGCTTCTTTATGTTAGATTCCAGTATTTTCCAACTATCGGTGTCAGGCTAACGGATCGGTAGTGCCCTACGTTCTGAAATTGAGGAATCGCTTTTCTATCCAATTTCCAGGAACTATTCGGGATTCTATACAATTTCTGAAGATAGTAATGAAGCACCTGCTATCTCCATTGCCACCCTATTTAAAACTCGGATGTAGAATATTGGATCTTTGGAACTTATCAATTTTTGGTCTACAGCTTGGTGTTTTACATCATCATCCTCTCAAAAATTATTGAAGTCGGGGAAATGGCTCGCTACTCGACCCTAAGCACTTAGATCCTTGACTTCCTAATTGGCAAACTTCAATTAGTACGAATTGGCAACAACTCTTCCTCTGCTATAACCATCAACACCTCAAGACTGTGCCCTGCTCTGTCCTCTATTCTGTTCTCTGTTCCATGACTATATAGCCAGACATAGCTCCAATCTATGTTGGACGAATAATGGGTAACAATGAGTCAGAATACAGGAGGAAGATTAATAATCCAATTGAATGGTGTCAGAATAACAATCTTGCTCACAAATTCACAAAACCAAGGAGTTGATTGTTGACTTCAGAAAATGAAAGCTGAGGATTCATGAACCTATCTTCATTGATGGGACCGTGGTGGAGAGATTCTACAGCTTCAAGTTCCTGATCATGCATATCTCTGAAGATCTCTCTTGGGCTCAGCACATGGATGTAATCACAAATGATGCTCATCAGTGCCTCTACTTTTTGAAAGATTGAAGAGATTCGGTATGTTGTTGAATACTCCATCAAACTTCTACAGGTGAACGTTAGAGATCATACTGAATGGTTGCATCACGGCTTAGATCAGTAACTCAAAAGCTCAGGCATGAATGAGGCTGCAGAAAGTGGTAGGCATTGCCCGAACCATCATGAGTATTGAACCCCTCACTGTCAAAGGGAACTACAGGAGGCACTGCCTCAAAAAGGCCACTCATATCATTAAAGGCGGCCTCCTCATCTCACTGCAACTATCGGGTGGAAGATACATGAGTCTGATAACTGTGACTACCACATTTAGGAACAGCTTCTTCAAATCAACCATCGTCCTTCTCAATCACTGTGCACAACCATAATCACAACCCTACCAGAACAACAATCCACTGTGGACTTAGTTTGAGTCGCAGTATGTACTTCAGTTTTGTGGTATTTTGGTCTCGTTACCTAATATTACTGATTTTTAATGTACTGTTTTATTGATTATTGTATATTTATTTGTTGTGTAATTGCATTGTTAACTTTGTAAAAATGCAGAAGTAAGAATTTCTTGTTTCCTTCCTCCTGCATTTAACAATACTTTTTACTTTACTCTCTTGACATTAGTTTCTTCAATAATATTTATTTACTGGTACTTGTATCTTTCTATTTCTCATTAGCACTGGACCCTTGCTGCTCTAGTATTCCTGTGAGGTTTGTAGTGTTTTCTACTGTGAAGATAGACACAACGTATTTTTTAATTTCGCTGCCAGTTCCTATAAGCAAGTTTGGTATCTCAACCGCGCATGCGCAGGTTATAGGTCACCTGTGCTAAACATTCTCGCCGCGGAGCCGCTGCGTGTACACAGACCTGAGTTTCATCCATATTTTCCAGTTTTGATTCTTTGAGGTAAGAAAATACTGCTTTCAAAACTATTAATTAGATATATTTATGGTTAATTTGTACAAAACAACAATGATTTTGTAGGTTTTATTGCTTTATGCTTCGGTGAGTGAGCGAGATCGTGACGATTTTCTTTTGCATTGTAACTTGTTACAATGCTCCTTAAGTGGGAATATGTCACGCTTCCCAAACCATAAGTTAATCTTGGCTTTCTCAATCGTTCTTGGATTGTCGGCGATGCAAAAGAAAAACAAACGTTTGAGTGAATTAATTGCTGCTTTGTGCAGGCAGTGGCTACAGTCTGGAATGTCAATGGATGACCACTGTAAACTTGAAGCTGCTGTTCGTGCAGCGATTAGACAGCTGCAGAGGTCAACATCCAGCGGCGCGGTTTGTCTGATCAAACCCTCCCTATAATATCACCCAAAATGGTGGAGTAACTTACCAGGATAGGCAGCATCTCTGGAGAGAAGAAATGGTTAACGTTTCAGGTTGAGACCCTTCCTGTAGGGTCTCGACCTGAAACTCTCCGAAGCATAAAACAACAAAACCTACAAATTCATAGTAGTCTTGTACAAATTAACCATAAATACACCTAATTAATAGTTTTGAAAGCAGTATTTTCTTACCTCGAAGAAGCAAAACTGGAAAATACAGATGAAATGCAGGTCTCTCTGTACACTCAGCGGCGAGAATATTTAGCACAGGTGACCTATGACCTGCACATGTGCGGTCGAGATACCGAACTCACTTATTCTCACGGTACCAAAAATACCCCTTGTTCTTTGTTCATGCTACACTGGGGTGACACAGCTTAACTCTATAAGGTTGGTCCAGATGATTATGTAGAAAGCAAATTTCAGATTAGATTAGATCAACTGGCATTTGCTGGCACTTGACGCTTTCAAAGACATTTTCAAGGTTTTTTCAACTGAGTACAAATTTCAAAATGCTGACATCATGGATTTTTTTTGGAGCAGCTTCATTTTCTCCCGCGTGATCTTCCAGATGCTTGAGCAAGAACAGTTGAATATGATGGCTCTGATTATCAAGCGATATGTGTAAGACACACATCGTGGTACAACTAGTCGAACTGGTGCCTCAGCTCCAGCAACCTGGGTTCAATCCTGACAACTGGCGCTGTTTTGTTTGAAATTTGCATAGCCTCATTTTGACTGTTGAGTGTTTTTTCTGGGTTCTGTGGCTTTCTCTCACAACCCAAAAGGTAAGGGTTGATAGTTAATTGGTCGCTGTAAATTGCTGACAGTGTGAAATTGAGTGGTAGAATCTGGGGGAGGTTGATAGAAATGTGGAGAGAAAGTTTGCAGTGAAGGCTAAGTGGACCTCCTCCTATGTCATATAGAAATCTGAATACTACAGTATAAAAAATAAGAAAGCTGTTAATGCCAGTTCATAATGGCATTAAGAAAGCATCTTCATTGTGTGTAGGGGAAAATAAATCCATTCTTACTGTTTGAGATATAGGCTAGAAAGCCCATGTTTTATAGATGTTTGATTTGAAGTGAAAAATCACTTGTGAAACCTGATTGGCATTGTGAGATTGGCAGTTGATGCCACAGTGTATTGTGGTCGGTGCACATAAAGCTACAATGATAAATGACACAAGGGCAGGCAATAATGTCCATCTGTGTACAGTGCACTTTTGAAATTACTGCTGAAAAGTTGGAATTGAAGAAAAGTACTGAATGAACCACAAATGGTTCAGTCAGAGCAGGTCTGAAGAGACCCTGTTTGGGTGCTCAAACCAATTGTTTTCATGTAAGCTGCAAGTGTAAATGTTCCCATGATTGGGAGGCCACGGACATTTACTATAAACCCACTGACTCGCACAGCTATCTGGACTACATTTCTTCCCACCTGATCCCCTGCAAAAAGTCTATCCCCTACTCCCAATTCCTCGGTCTACGCCGCATCTGCGCCCGGGATGAGGTGTTTCACACTAGGGCGTCAGAGATGTCCACATTCTTCAGGAAATGGGGCTTCCCCTCTTCCATTATAGGTGAGGCTCTCACTAGGGTCTCTTCTACATCCCGCAGTTCCGCTCTTGCTCCCCCTCCCCCCACTCGCAACAAGGACAGAATCCCCCTCGTTCTCACCTTCCACCCCACCAACCAGCGGATCCAACAAATCATCCGCCAACATTTCCATCACCTGCAACGGGACCCCATCACTGGCCATATCTTCCCCTCCTCTCTCTGCGTTCTGCAGAGACCGTTCCCTCCGTAACTCCCTGGTCCACTACCCAAACCACCCCATCCCCGGGCACATTCCCCTGCAACCGCACGAGATGCAACACCTGTCCCTTTACCTCCCCCCTCAACTCCATCCAAGGACCCAAACAGTCTTTCCAGATGAGACAAAGGTTCACCTGAACCTCCTCCAACCTCATCTATTGCATCCGCTGCTCTAGATCTCAACTTGTTTACATCGGCGAAACCAAGCGCAGGCTCGGCGATCGCTTCGCTCAACACCTGTGCTCGGTCCGCATTGACCAAACTGATCTCCCGGTGGCCGAGCACTTCAACTCCCATTCCCAGTCTGACCTTTCTGTCATGGGCCTCCTCCAGTGCCATAGTGAGTCCCACCGGAAATTGGAGGAACAGCACCTCATATTTCGCCTGGGCAGCTTGCAGCCCAGTGGTATGAACATCGACTTCTCCAACTTTAGATAGTTCCTCTGTCCCTCTCTCCCCCCCCTCCTTCCCAGATCTCCCTCTATCTTCCTGTCTCTACCTATATCCTTCCTTTGTCCCGCCCCCCTGACATCAGTCTGAAGAAGGGTCTCGACCCGAAACGTCACCCATTCCTTCTCTCCCGAGATGCTGCCTGGCCTGCTGAGTTACTCCAGCATTTTGTGAATAAATACCTTCGATTTGTACCAGCATCTGCAGTTATTTTCTTATCCCTTCTTCCCTGGTGTCGTTGTCATTTAGAAAGGTAGGATATCCATTCTTGCTTCAGTCATTCATGTTCAGAACTGCACATTGAGAGCTTCTTGCAACAGAATATTGTGCTTTGGAGTGCAAAATTATGCATTTTTGCAAGTTAAATCAGGACAAGACTTATCCAATAAATGGCAGTGTCCTGCAAGTGTTGTAAAGCAGAGAAACCTAAGGTTACAGGTACACAGTTACCTGCAAGTGGCGACGCAGCTAGACAGGGTGGTGAAGGACGCATATAAGATGTTCCAGCTGTATAAGACGTTGCTGAGGCTGCACTTGGAGTAATGTGTGAAGTTCTGGTTGCCATGTTATTGGAATTATGTGATTAAGCTAGATAAGTTGCAGAAATGATTAATGAGTATGTTGCTGGGACGAGAGGGCAAATGCATTAAGTTGGGACTGGATAAGCTGGGATTGTTTTACCCAAGAGCAAAGAAGGCTGAGAAGTGATCTTATAAAGGTTTATAAAATTATGAAGAGCGTAGATAAGATGTACGTTCATATTTTTTCCCCATAAGAATACGGGTGTGAAGGAAAAGATTTAAAACGTAACTGGGGGGCAACCTTTTCACTTGCGTATACAGGTATATGAGCTGCCAGAGGAAACGTTAGTGGCAGGAACAATTATGTTTAAAATCATTTAGACGTAGGAATGGTTCTGATAATCTGTATAAGACGTTGGTGAATCTGATAATTCTAAGTACAGATACAATCAAGTCGAACTCAAGTATAATAGGTAGAGCAAAGGGAAAGGTGTGCACAATATAGTTCTCAGCATTATAGAGTACCAGTTCCAGAGACAAAGTCCAATGTCTGCAATGGGGTAGAGGTGAATCAGGCGGTACCCTAACTTATGGAAGAACCATTCAGAAGATTGATAACAGACGGAAAGAAGCTGTTCCTGAGTCTGGTGGTGCGCGTTTTCAAGCTTGTGTATTTTCTGCCTGATGGGAGTAGGAAGAAGGAATGACCAGGGTGGGATGTCTTTGATTATGTTGGCTGCTTTTTTTAAGGCAGCATGAAGTGTGGATGGTGTCAATGGTCTGCATTTGCGATGGAATGGGGCGACATCAATAACTCTCAGCAATTTCTTGCGCTCTTGGGCAGAGCTGTTCCCAAACCAAGCTGTGATGCAATTTGATAGTCTTTAATGTCATGTTGGCCAAACTGATTGGAGTGTATGCTGGAGATGCTCAACAGGTCAGGTAGCTTCTTTGAATTAACATTTTGGGACATGATGAATGGCCATTGGCCCAAAAGATCAGTTTGCACAATTGCTTACTGTCCTGTTAAATATTAGAAGCACTTTGTTTTATTTTAGGTTACCTGCCCCTGTGATTTATTTTTTTCCTTTTTGAACCCATTTGCAAAGGAATCATGAACATTTTCCAGCATTTTGGAGTTGAACAGTAGATTATGAAAATCACAATTGTGACTACATTAACTGTGCAAGTGGTGTGGAATTTCAATATGTAAAATTTCAGTTGATCAACCAGCACAAAGAGTCTAATATTTTTTTTTGTTCCTTGTCCAAGTTTGTTTCTGCTTTATTCTTCCAAGATTTTGTTTGTTGCTCAAGTTTTCAGCATCCATAGTCTCTTGTGCCCCTGTTCCTGTTTTGATTGTAAGCATCAGGGGTCAGAAAGAAACAGAAAACTCGACTTTCAAATAAGACTGTATATACACTTTTCAATTGTGCCAACGTTTCAACAGAAAATATTATGCTGTACAGTAGTACTACTGTTTATAGTTTATACCATTAAACCTAATGTGTTTTGTTTACCTAATTAAATCTGAAGCCCACACAATTCTATTCAAATTACATTGAGGTACTTGTCCAAAATAGATTCATATTTTTTGAAAATGTATCTGCGTAATGTAAATAAAGCAGGTTGAGAAGGCAAAGGGATTAAGTTTACCTTTCTAAAGGACTTATTCACAAAATGCTGGAGTAACTCAGCAGGTCAGGCAGCATCTCAGGAGAGAAGGAATGGGTGACGTTTCAGGTCGAGACCCTTCTTCAGACTGATGTCAGGGGGGCGGGACAAAGGAACCTTTGTCCCGCTCCCCTGACATCAGTCTGAACCTTTGTCCCGCCCCCCTGACATCAGTCTGAAGAAGAGTCGACCCGAAACGTCACCCATTCCTTCTCTCCTGAGATGCTGCTTGACCTGCTGAGTTATTGCAGCATTTTGTAAATAAATACCTTCGATTTGTACCAGCATCTGCAGTTAGTTTCTTATACATATATTTCTAAAGGACTTAAGTAACTTCATGTTTGCAGATGAAATATTGAAGAGTTTTACAAGGTTTTTACATTTGAATTGTTTGTTTTCTCCAGTGGTGTTCTCAAAGCTGACAGCACATTGATAGTGGAAAAACTAGTTTCATTGAAACTACCTGAGGTGTGTCTGGTTTCTCTCATCTTTGTAAAAGAAAAGGGTGTGATCTGTTTTTCTGAATCAAAATATTGAAATTATCTAAAAACTGATAAAACTTCTACTTGCAATGCCTGTTATTTCTTGGAACAGTTTGGGGGTAATTATGGCTCAGAACTAATTTTGGTGTAATTATTATGGTTTAAGATTAATATTAGATTGTTTATCCAGGCAGGTTTGTGTGTAACTGATGTATGCTGATTACTTCCAAGTACATCTCTGCTCATTCTAGATCAGCTTCTCCATATAAAAGATGGATATGCTTTACTCTTTTAGCCTTGTAGCTCTTTAGAAAGGAGAGAATATTCAGTGTGGGGATGGGGAGGGAGGGGGGGGAAGGAAAATAAAATAATTTCAACCTCAAGAAAGTTAATTAACCAGGCAATGCACAATTGTCTTTGAGTGCAGTAATTACGCAACATTGTTATTCTGATGAAAGCGTTTTTCTTTAAAGAAAACTCACTGGATTAAAGGCTTTCTGAAAGCTGAACAATATTCACATGCGCTTATGTAATGTTTCACATGTATTGTAATTTTTCTGTCCAGAAACGGAACAGGAGTAGCCATATAGGTAAAGTGCCACAAGAGCGGGTCAGAAGCTCAGACTCTTGTGAAGCGAAAGCCAACTTCTAACTCCCCATTGCCTGTACATCATCTATGAGGCTGGAGTCAGGAGGTTGACTTTTTCTTCAGAAGAAGGATCTTAACCCGAAACGTCACCATTCCTTCTCTCCAGAAATGCTGCTTGTCCCGCTGAGTTATTCCAGCTTTTTCTGTCTATTTTCGATTTAATCCAGCATCTGCAGTTCCTTCCTGCACATTGAGTCAGGAGTGAGATGGAATACTTTCCATTTGTCTGGAACATAGAACATAGATGCCTACTTGATAGGCACTCCATCCACAACCATTCACACACTCCACCACCAATGCACAGTAGCAGCAGTTTATACCGCCTATAGAATGCACTGCAGCAATTCGCCAAGACTCCATAGATAGCGCCTTGTAATTGCAAGCCTTAGAAACATAGAAACATAGAAAATAGGTGCAGGAGTAGGCCATTCAGCCCTTCGAACATGCACCGCCATTCAATATGATCATGGCTGATCATTCAGCTCAGTAGCCTGTACCTGCCTTATCTCCATACCCTCTGATCCCTTTAGCAAAAAGGGCCACATCTAACTCCCTCTTAAATATAGCCAATGAACTGGCCTCAACTACCTTCTGTGGCAGAGAATTCCACAGACTCACCACTCTCTGTGTGAAGAAATGTTTTCTCATCTCGGTCCTAAAAGACTTCCCCCTTATCCTTAAGCTGTGACCCCTGGTTCTGGACTCCCCCAACATCGGGAACAATTTTCCCGCATCTAGCCTCTCCAACCCCTTAAGAATTTTATATGTTTCTATAAGATCCCCCCTCAGTCTTCTAAATTCCAGCGAGTACAAGCCCAGTCTATCTAGTCTTTCCTCATATGTAAGTCCCGCCATCCCAGGGATCAATCTGGTGAACCTTCTCTGTACTCCCTCTAAGGCAAGAACGTCTTTCCTCAGGTTAGGAGACCAAAACTGCACTCAATACTCCAGGTGCGGTCTCACCAAGGCCCTGTACAACTCAATAGTCAATAGTCAATAGTGGTTTATTTGTTACATACACATAAATGTGTAGTAAAATGAAACATTACCCGCAGTTGAACAATAAGACCAATAAGATTAATCAATAAAATTGCAATAACACATACAATCACAACTAACACCAAACAAAAAGAAACATCCATCACAGTGAGTCTCCTCCAGTCCCTTCTCACTGTGATGGAAGGCCAAAAATGTCTTTTTCTCTTCCCTGCCGTCTTCTCCCGCGGTCAGGCTGTTGGAGTTGCCACGTCGGGGCGGTCGGGGCTCCCGATATTGAAGCCCCCGCCGGGCGGTGAAAGGTCCATGGCCTATTCCAGGCCGCGCCGGATGGTGAAAGGTCCGTGGCGGGCCGACCCAAGCCCCGCGATTCGGGGCGGGCGAACACGCTGCCTCTGCCGCTGCCGGAGCTCCCGATGTCGGCCCCCATCCAGGGGCCTGCGGGCTTCCGACGTCCACGCGGCCCGCGCCGGAGCCTCCGGAGATGAGTCGCAGCCGCGTCCGCAGCATCCGCAGGCAGCCAGCGCCGCAGGTGGTGAGTCTGGGCCGCGGGCTCTGCGAACCAGAGCCCCAGGTGGTCCCAGGTGCATGGCCGGTGGTAGGCCGCAACGGGAACGGAGACACGACACAGAACAAAGGTCGCGTCTCCGTTCTGGAGCGAGAATGTTACAGTTCCCGTTCCCTCCCACCCCCCCCCCCCCCCCAAAAACATAACATACTACACTACATCATATTAAAACTACAATTCAGACAAAAACAACAAAAAACACAAAAGACAGACCTCCCTGCAGCAGAACCTCCCTGCTCCTAAACTCAAATCCTCTTGCTATGAATGCCAACATACCATTCGCTTTCTTCACTGCCTGCTGCACCTGCATGCTTGCTTTCAATGACTGGTGCACCATGACACCCAGGTCACGTTGCATCTCCCCTTCTCCCAATCGGTCACCATTCAGGAGATACTCTGCTTTCCTGTTCTTGCCGCCAAAGTGGATAACCTCACATTTATCCACATTATATTGCATCTGCCATGCATTTGCCCACTCGCCTAATCTATCCAAGTCACTCTGCAGCCTCCTAGCATCCTCCTCGCAGCTAACACTGCCACCCAGCTTCGTGTCATCCGCAAACTTAGAGATGTTGCATTCAATTGCGCCTTGTAATTGCAAGCCTTCTATTAGCTGGATGGACGAGAGCAGCCTAAGCTGGGAACATCAACATAAGGAAGTTGTACTCTAAGCCACGCCATCCTGACTTGGAAATATACTGCCATTCCTACACCATTGCTGGGTTGAATCCCTGGAATTCTCTCCCTAACAGCATTGTGCGTATACCCACAACTCAATGATTGCAGCGGTTGAAGAAGGCAGTACCTTCTTCAGGGCAATTAAATGCTGATTCAGCACGATAAGCCCACTTGATTGCATAAAAAAAGCTTTTTTTGGGTTCAGTTAATTTCCTCCAGTGGTTACTGGTATTGCTCGAAAGAAGTTTGAACTACAAAGTAAAACCAAGTGATGGCAAGGCATCAGTCCTGGACAAGCTCAATAAGTTCTACGCATACTTCGATAGGGAGAATGCTGATGTGCTGTAGCCACCAATGGTATTGTAATCTCAGTCACCAAGGCCGATGTCAAAAGATCCTTCAGGGGGGTGAATCCTCAAAGAGTGAACGTGATGGTATACCTGGTCCCGTTCTCAAAACCAGCGGGTTTATGGACATCTTCAACCTCTCAGTACTGAGGTCCCCACCTGCTTTAAAAGGGCATCGATAATACATGTGCCCAAGAAGGGTAAAATGACGTACCTCAATGACTACTGACCACTGGCACTAACACACGTGGTGATGAATTGCTTTGAGAGGTTGGTCATAGTGCTTATCAACTCCTACCTTAGCAAGAACCTGGACCCACTATAATTTTCCCACTGCCACAATAGATCAAGGGGGGATGCGATCTTGGTGGTACTCCACTCTGCACTGTGCGCCACCTGGACAATAAAATCATATACGTCAGGCTGTTTGTTGTTCATAGACTACAACCCGATGTTCAACACCATCATCCCCTCCAAACCTCTCAGCTTCCGATGGGGTTCCGTTCCCAGAAACCAATCGGAAACTGAAAGTATTGTAAGTCGAAATGCATTGAAAACGCACGATCACATGCCCAGAAAGCGAGTGGCTGCTCGTTACGGGTCGAACTTTCGCAAGACAATAGAAAATAGGTGCAGGAGTAGGCCATTCGGCCCTTCGAGCCAGCACCACCATTCAATGTGATCATGGCTGATCATTCACAATCAGTACCCCGTTCCTGCCTTCTCCCCATACCCCCTGACTCTGCTATCATTAAGAGCTCTATCTAACTCTCTCTTAAGAGCATCCAGAGAATTGGCCTCCATTGCCTTCTGAGAATTCCACAGATTTACAACTCTCTGAGTGAAAAAGTATTTCCTCATCTCTTTTTTAAATGGTCTACCGCTTATTCTTAAACTGTGGCCCCTGGTTCTGGATTCCCCCAACATTGGGAACATGTTTCCTGCCTCTAGCGTGTCCAATCCCTTAATAATCATATGTTTCAATAAGATCCCATCTCATCCTTCTAAATTCCAGTGTATACAAGCCTAGTCGCTCCAGTCTTTCAACATATGACAGTCCCGCCATTCCGGGAATTAACCTAGTAAACCTACGCTGCACTCCCCCAATTGCAAGAATGTCCTTCCTCAGATTTGGAAACCAAAACTGCACACAGTACTCCAGGTGTAGTCTCACTAGGGCCTTGTATAACTGCAGAAGGACCTCTTTGCTCCTATACTCAACTCCTCTTGTCATGAAGGCCAACATGCCATTAGCATTCTTCACTGCCTGCTGTACCTGCATGCTTACTTTAAGTGACTGATGAACAAGGACATCCAGATCTCGTTGCACTTCCCCATTTCCTAACTTGACACCATTCAGATAATAATCTGCCTTCCTGTTCTTACCACCAAAGTGGATAACCTCACATTTATTCACATTCAACTGCATCTGCCCACTCACACAACCTGTCCAAGTCACCCTGCATCCTCATAGCATCCTCCTCACAGTTCACACTGCCACCCAGCTTTGTGTCATCTGCAAATTTGTTAATGTTACTTTTAATCCCTTCATCTAAGTCATTAATGTATATTGTAAATAGCTGCGGTCCCAGCACCGAGTCTCGCGGTACCCCACTCGTCACTGCCTGCCATTCTGAAAGGGACCCGTTAATCCCTACTCTTTGTTTCCTGTCTGCTAACCAATTTTCTATCTGTCAGTATCCTACCCCCAATACCATGTGGTCTAATCTTGCCCACTAATAGACAATAGGTGCAGGAGTAGGCCATTCGGCCCTTCGAGCTAGCACCACCATTCAATGTGATCAATGCTGATCATTCTCAATCAGTACCCCGTTCCTGACTTCTCCCCATACCCCCTGACTCCACTATCTTTAAGAGCTGTATCTAGCTCTATCTAATCTCTCCAGCTAATCTCCTATGTGGGACCTTATCAAAGGCTTGCTGAAAGTCCAGGTACACTACATCCACTTGTCCATTTTCCAAGTTACATCCTCAAAAACTCCAGAAGATTAGTCAAGCATGATTTCTCCTTTGTAAACCATGCTGACTCGGAACGATCCTGTTACTGCTATCCAAATGTTCCACAATTTCCTCTTTTATAATTGACTCCAGCATCTTCCCCACCACTGATGTCAGGCTATCTGGTCTATAATTTCCCGTTTTCTCTCTCCCTCCTTTCTTAAAAAGTGGGATAACATTAGCTACCCTCGAACCATCGTAACCTGGGGAGTGCCTGTACTTGTTATCTAGTTTAGGGAACTAGGTCCCTGGGCATCTCTTTGCAACTGGATCCTCGACTTCCTCATCAACAGAACAAAACCGGTACAAACTGTGCTGGTTACATTAGGGACTTTGGCCGTTATTTTGTTTTGCACTTTTTTGTTTTTTTAATTTATTGAACTCTTTTTTTTTGTTTGTTTATAATGTTATCTATTGAGTACTGTGTTTACAAACCTGTTGTGTTGCTGCAAGTAAGAATTTTATCTTTCTGTTTCGGTACACATGACAATTAAACACTCTTGACTCATAAACAATGTAGGCAGAGCGTCAGCTGGCAGTGGCTTCTTTCACTGTTCGTTTTGTGCTACCAAAGGCCCTTGCATTGCACAAGTGGACATTGCATTAGGAGTATAATGTAAACCTTTGCAATCCTATACTTTTCAGACTGGGAAATTAGCACGTCAGCCTGTGCCAGGCAAACTTTGACGAAGGAAGGTAGTCTGATTGGAAATGGTGGGAAAGAACCGCCAGGGAAATGGTAAATAGACCATTTAATTAGATTTATCTCAAGTTAGTTTGAATGTATTTAATTACTTTCAACAACATGTCCCTCTTTTAATTTATAGAAACTTTTTCTTCTTAAAAGTACCTGAACTTCAGTGCTCCACAGACTCCAGCTGGCAGTGGTATTTTACATTGTAGCTTCATTTTGCCAACTTTCCCCACATTCTCAAGTAGACAACTCATGGAGTCCAGTGGTGTGATGTGAATCTTATCAATTGTTTTTGAATGTTTGTGATCATGTCAAAGCTAATGTGCGAGTGCAGCTGTCAGCATGCTGGGAAAGGTGTACATTGTTTCACTCTATGGTGATCTTCAATGTCCTGGAAGAGAGTGTTCCAAGAGAGAATAGGCTATTCGTGGAACAATGCTGGAATAAAGGCTAACCTAGATGAATATGCCACTGCTGTCACAGACTTCTTCAGCAAGTGTGTAGAGGACTGCATACCAAAGAAGACAGTACGCGCGTTCGCCTCCCAAAAACCATTGATGAACCATGAGGTCCACCCCGAGGTGAAATCCAAGTCTGGTGCATTCAAGTTAAACAATCCTGAGCAGTACCACAAATCTCTATGACCTATGTGGAGCCATTAAGGATGCCATAAGGAATTCCACATCAAACAGGAGTCCCGAGGCAACGAGATGGAGTCTGCTGTGGACCTGTAGTGACAGGAGTCCCAAGTCCTGAGGGATACCCATAAATTATGGAAAGGTTTGCATGTTACAACAGGCCGCAAAGTGAAGGTGAGCTGTGTTGCTGACAACAATGAGTCCCTCCCCGATGAGCTCAATACATTCTATGCCCTCTTTGAACAGAAAGTTGGTGGAGGAATGTCACCCGCCCTGCCAGTCATACCTGTACCAACAGTTAGTGTAGGAGACTTAAGATTAGCCTTCTTGGGAGCGAATCCGTGCAAAGCAACTGGCCTGCATGGTCTGTGGCCATGTCCTGGGAATTGTGCAGATCAGCTAGCAGAGATATTCACAGACATCTTTAACTTCTCACTGAGGTCCTCACCTGCTTCAAGAAGACTAGTACTAAGGAAAGATCAAGTATTGTGTCTTAATAACTACTAACCAGTGACTCTGACATCCACCATCATGAAGTGCTTCAAGATGGTACACATCAACTCCAGTCTCCTAGCCAGCCTTGATCCATTGCAGTTTGTTTATTGTCACTGCAGGTCCACAGCAGACACCATCTCCCTGGCCCTGAACTCATCTCTGGAACACCTAGCCAACACGAACTCCTACGTTAGACTACTATTTATCGACTATAGGTCTGCCTTCAATACCATAATCCTATCCGAACTTATCTGCAATCTCCTGGACCTACAAATCAGACCCCCTAGTGCCACTGGGCCCATGACTTTCTGACCCATAGACCACAATCAGTGTGGATAGGTAATGACACCCCCTCTACATTAATTCTTGGAACACCATTGCCCCGCAAGGATGTGCTCTCAGTCCTCTACTATACTCCCTGTACATTCACGATTGTGTGGCCAAATTCGGATGTAACTCCATCTGCAAGTTAGCAGATACCACTGGTAGGCTGCATCACGAATAATGACGAGAGGAGTACAGAAAGGCGTTAGAGAATTTTGTATCATGTTGACAGGGCAACAACCTTCAATATCAGCGGGGTGAAGGAATTAGTTATCGATATTAGGAAGCGTGGTGAAGCATATGTCCAATCAGCATCAATGGTGCTGAAGTGGAAAGGGTTGAGAGCTTCAAGTTTCATGGCATTAATATTACCAACATTCTGACGTGGACTAACTAGTTTAATGTGACAGCTAAGAAGGCACACCAATGCCTCTACTTCCTTAGGAGACTGAGGAAAATCGGCATGACTCCAATGATTCTTACAAAATACTACAGATGCACCATAGAGAACATACTGTCACATTGCATCCCATTAGTTTGGGAACAGTTCTGTGCAAGACTGCAAGAAATTGCAGCGAATTGTAGATGTAGCTCAGTCCATCATACAGACCAGACTCCCCATCACTGGCTCCAACTACACATCATGCTGCCTTGGAAAAGCAGCCAACATAATCAAAGACTTGCTCCACCGTGGTCATTTTTTCTCCCAGCACCTATGGGGCAAAAGGTACAGAAGCTGGAAAGTGCACTTCACCAGTCTCAGGAACAGCTGTTTCCCCTTCATTATCAGGTTTCTGAAAGGTCCTTCCATATGCTAAGGTGGTGTCCATTTTGCCTCCGCCCCATTGCGGACATTGGACTTTATCTCTGGAACTGTTGCACTACAATGTTGAGGACTATATTCTGCGCTCTGTATCTTCCCCTTTGATCTACCTATTGTCCTTGAATTGATGTATTTAATTTATGTATATTATCTAATCTGTTTAGATAGCATGCAAAACAAAGCTGTTCACCGTACCCTGGTAATGCGCCAACAATAAATCTTAACCTAAATAGCATAGTGCAAGTGTATGTAGGTGGCTGGCAATCAGTAGGAAGAATTGGCTCATGAATTTGGCAGTGTCCATCACTTTCCCAGGGGCAGCTTTTACATTTCTTTTGATTTTTCCACTGTTTCTATCATTGAATTTCTTTTTATTATTAGTTGTAATTATTGCTGTGTGTTTGTTTTCTTGCCTTACAGCAAGATGGATCACACACACTGGGATCGCCTGAATCTACTTGTTTGGGTGGATGTAACAATTCTTTTGATGCATACCATCACAATCGTCATAATTGGTTAATCTTTTGTTGTGCTGCCAAATCATTTACATGATTGATGTGGGAATTTTACCTTATTCTCTTATTCCCACACACTTAGTCCTCAAGCTCAACAACATCGAAATAGGTCCTGCAGCCAAACTCGTTCCAAGTTAACTAGTTTGCCTAACTGAGCTAATTCCATTTGTTTGCACCTCGCCCAAATTGCTCCAAAGCTTTCCAATCAATGTACCCAACCAAACGTCTTTTAAATGTCATAAATACCCCTACCATTTCCTTTGGCGGCTTGTTTCATATCTCCACCACCCTCTGTGTGGAAAAAGTTACCTCTCAATTCCCTTTTAAATCTTTCTCCTTTCACCTTAAACATTTGCTCTCTAGTTTTAGACTAGAATTTGATTTTCTAATTAGTTCCTTGGAATATCTTTGGGGCGCAAAGGGTTAATTACATAGAACATACAACATAGAAACATAGACAATAGGTGCAGGAGGAGGCCATCCGGCCCTTCGAGCCAGCACCGCCATTCATTGTGATCATGGCTGATCATCCACAATCAGTAACCTGTGCCCAACTCCTCCCCATATCCCTTGATTCCACTAACCCCCAGAGCTCTATCTAATTCTCTCTTAAATTCATCCAGTGATTTGGCCTCCACTGCCCTCTGTGGCAGTGAATTCCACAAATTCACAACTCTCTGGGTGAAAAAGTTCCTTCTCACCTCAGTTTTAAATGGCCTCCCCTTTATTCTTAGACTGCGGCCCCTGGTTCTGGACTCCCCCAACATTGGGAACATTTTTCCTGCATCTAGCTTGCCCAGTCCTTTTATAATTTTATATGTCTCTATAAGATCCCCTCTCATCCTTCTAAGCTCCAGAAAATACAAGCCTTGTCTTTTCAATCTTTCCTCATATGACAGTCCCGCCATCCCAGGGATCAATCTCTTGAACCTACGCTGCACTGCCTCAATTACAAGGATGTCCTTCCTCAAATTAGACCAAAACCGTATACAATACTCCAGATGTGGTCTTACCAGGATCCTATACAACTGCAGAAGAACCTCTTTACTCCTATACTGAAATCCTCTCGTTATGAAGGCCAACATGCCATTAGCTTTCTTCACTGCCTGCTGTACCTGCACGTCAACCTTCAGTGACTGGTGTACAAGGACACCCAGGTCTCGCTGCATTTCCCCCTTACCTAATCTGACACCATTGAGATAATAATCTGCCTCCTTGTTTTTACGGCCAAAACATTCCCAAGTTGCATCTTATGCACCCTTGTCTTAAGAAGTTTGTGGAATTTTTTTAATGATTTAGCTAGGCAGTTAAGGGGAACCCATTTCCTGTGATGGATAAATCCAGAACAATGAATTAAATCACAAATGGCATGAGAAATTTTGAGTGTAGCCTTAATGTGTGGAAGCTGGGTTATTTGACATTGTTATGACTACATTTATTAAGATATGAGACCAAGTGGACCCATTGGGTCCAAACCTCTCCTGCATTGGTGCAGCACCCCTTCCTCCCCTCCCCCTCCCCTTCACCGCTCCCCCATCTGCTTCACCCCTCCCTCCCCTCCCCTACCCCCTCCCCATCCCCTTCACCCTCTCCCCCTCCCATCCCCCCATACCCCATTCCCTCCTCCCCTCTCCCCCCCTCCCCTCTCCCCCCCCTCCCCTCTCCCCCCCTCCTCTCTCTCCCCCTCCCTCCCCCTGCTCCCTACCCCCCTCCTCCCCCTTCACCCTTCCCCTCCCTCCCCCCTTGGCCCAACCTTGGACCCGTTGCCGGGCGGGGAGTGCCCCCATGGCTGTGTGCGGGCAAGGGGGGACAGGGAAAAGGCACTGATATCGGCGCCGTTTCTCCTGCGGGCCTCTCCTGCGAGCCGGGCGTGGAGCCGAAGCGTCTCATGCAGCTCGGCTGCAATCTGCGGCGGGGAACGGTGGTGACGGCCTGGACCCGTTGCCGGGCAGGGAGTGTCTCCCGGGGCTGTGGGTGGGCGAGAGTGGACAGGGAGAAGGCACTGACCGTGGCACCATTTCTACTGCAGGCCGGGCGTGGAGTCGAAGCCTCTCCTGCAGCTCGGCTGCGAGCGGGGGGGACAGCCATCTTGTGGACCCTCTGCCGCACGCTGCACCACGGGAGGAAGGTCAGAAGTGGGGTACGCCAGGACCGGCGCCAGTCCTCCCGCTGGTCCTCCCGGGGGGCGGAGCGCATTTATTAAGGTTTATTAGGTAAATTGTTTTTTTTTAATTAAAAAAATTGGGTTTATTCAGACCATGGGGGAATGGTGAGTAGGGTGGGCCTAAAATTGTCGTGTGCCGTTTTGGCTGTGTAGAGGGCATGGTACACACATAAACACATAAACACAAACAAACCGAGAGTTTTAGTAATATATACTAGACCAAGTGCACCTGGTGTGCCCAAAACTCTCCAGCATTGGTACAGCACCCTCTCCTCCCCACTCCCCTCCCCCTTCCTCTCCCCTTCCTCTCCCCCTCACTCCATCCCCCTTATCCTTCCTCCTCCCCCCTCACTCCCTTCCTCCCCCCTCCCTCCCTAGGAGATAGATTTAAACTTTAAATTGTGAATAATAAAAAAAATATTACACCGATTCCAATGAAACTTCTTCCATTAGCACCAAAGGGACGACGTGAGTAAGGTGGGCATAATATTGTCACACTATCATGTACCGTTTTGGCTGTAGTTCAGGAACAAACGAACAAACAAACAAACGAGAGTTTTAGTATATAGATATAGATATAGATAGATAGAGAGATTTCTTTGGTAAGGCATCCGGGGTATGATTGCAGCTAATTTGAGTAGAGCTACCAAATTGTACAATATGGTAGTTCTAATCTGATGAACGGTGGAACAAGCTCAGAGTTCGATGACCTTCACCAATTGCTGTGTTCCTGTGAAACTGCAATGCTTTAGAATGTATTCACTTCTATTTCAACGAGTTCATCAGCAGTTTGAGGATGTTTTTTCTTGAAGTGCATCTTTTTCATCATAAACCTTGATGTTCTTTTCTCCTTGTACTTACTATTTTGTTTGGGTACATGGACAGTTTCTGTTGCTGCTGCAAGCAAGGTAATTTGTCAAAGAGCAGAGTTCCTTGAATTGATATTGGAAAATTCAATTTAAAAATAACGGTGTATTTGTCACTAAACAATCTTATTTATCATGACTCGTTGAAAACCTTGCCACAGACAAGTTTCAAGCCAGTTCCAAAAAGAAGGCAAGGAGTTATTACTGTTGATTTGCAGAGTCCTGAGATATTACATTTATTGTTGGGCAAATTATTTAAAAGTTTTCATCATTTACGGTTTTAAGATTTATTGAAAAATATAAACTACAGATGCTGGAAGTCTAAAATAAGAACAGAAAACGCTGTTAACAGGTAACCAGCTGAACTCTGCAGTGCAAACAAAGACACAGTTCATAGAAGATCAGAGTTGCTGGTTGGTTAGTATTACCCAGTGTTCAAAAGCCTGATAGTTGCTGGGAAGAAGCTATTCTTGAACCTGGTTGTCACTGTTTTCATGCTCATGTATCTTCTTCCTGACAGTAGTATCAAAATGAGATCGTGGTCAGGGTGGAACGGATCTTCGATAAGAGTTTTTGAGGTAATGCTGCAACAGATATCTTAAACAATGGGGAGGACAGTACCTGTGATGGATCAGGCACTCTCTGTGGCTTCTTACATTTCTGGGTGACCAAAGTGCAGAACCACACCACGATGCAACTATTCAGTATGTTCAGTAACAGACATCTCTAGAAGAGCGATGGAGTATTCATTGATGTACCAAGTATCTTCAATCTTCTGAGGAAATAGCGGCATTGATGAGCTTTTCTTATGATTGCATTAATGTGCTGGATCCGGGACAGATCCTCAGAGATATGCACACCCAGGAACCTGAAGTGTTCCACAATGCCATCAATGAAAACAGGTTCCAGAGTCCCTGGCTTTCCCTTCCTGAAGTCAACAATCAGCTCCTTGGTCTTGCGAATATAGAGAACAAGATTGTTGTTCTGGCATAATTCAGATAATTCTGATTTATCGTTACTTGTTACTCATCCAACAATGGAGGTATCGACGATGAATTTAAAGATGGTGTTGCCATTGTGTCCGACTACACAGTTAAGGGTTTAGGGAGAGTAAATAGTGGACTGAGCACACAGCTTTGGGATTCACCTGTGTTCATGGTTATAGAGGAGAAAGTGTTGTTGCCAATTCATACTGACTATTGTTTGCTAATGAGGAAGTCAAGGATCAAATTACTTAGAAATAAACAGAAACTGTTCTCAGAGTTTGATGATACATTTGGGGGGGATAATGGTATTGAACGCCGAGCTTAGGTGATGAGCAACAGCCCAACGCATGTGTTATTGTTGTCCGAGTTGTTGAGTGCAGAGTGGAGAGCCAGGGAGATGGCATCCCCTGTTGATCTGTTTATGTGGTTGGTGAATTGTAATGGGCCCTGGTCCTTACTAAGGCAGGATCTTTTAAAGTTACTAAGGTGTGTAACACCACCATCCCCTCCAAACTTATTATTAAGCTCTGTGTGCATCCCTTTGCAACTGGATCCTCGACTTCTTCATTAACAGACTACAATTGGTACGAATTGGCAACAATGCTTCCTCCTCGATAACCATCAGCACAGGGGCACCTCAAGGCTGAGTGGTCAGTTCATAATCCTCCTGGTCTACTCACTCTATACCCATGATGGTAGAGCCAGACACTGTTCCAATTCCATCTTTAAATTCACTGACGACACCACTATTGTTGGACGACTTATGGATAATGATGAGCCAGGATGTAAGAGGGAGATCAATCATTTGATTGAATGGTGCCGGAACAATAACCTTCTCTCAACGTCAGAAAAACCAAGGAGCTGATTCTTAACTTTAGAAGAGGCAGGCCGAGGGATCACAAACCTGTTTTCATTGATGGGTCAGTGCTTGAAGTCATCCACTTCAAGTTTCTGGGTGTGCTTATCTCTGTCACAAGATTTCTAGGGACAGGATTTATTTATATTTGGAAAAGCATTGACTTATTAGGTAGGGTAGTCAATATTGTTTTATGTGGGAATGTCCTGTCTCACAAATTTTATTTTGTTTTCTGCAAAAGTGACAAAGATGGGTTTTGAGGATGGGGCAGTGAATATTGTCTACATGGACATTACTAAAGCATTCAACAAGGTCCATTATGATAGGCTGATCCTGAAAATTAAGTCATGTGAGATCCATGGTGAGTTAGATAATTGGTTCCAAAATTACTTTAGTCATAGAGGACGAGCGTGGTGGTAGAAGGATATTGTTCTGACTGGAGGTCTGTGACCAGTCGTTCTGCAAGGATTAGGGCTGAGATCTCTCTTGTTTGTAATGGTTTGTATGAAAATGCAGATAGCCTGATAGTAAGTTTGTTGATGACACAACAATTGGTTGAGTTGTGGGCAATGGGGAAGGTTGTCAAAGGATATAACAGGATATATAGATTGATCAATTGGAAAGTTGGCCGAAGAATAACAGATGGAGTTTAATCTGGACTAGTGTGAGGAGATGCATGTAACATGTAAATGGAAGGACACCAAGAACCATTGATATACAAAGGAATCATGGGGTACAAGTCCATAGCTCCCTGAAAACTGTAACACCAGTAGATAACAGCGGCGCCATAACGGCGCAGCGGTAGAGTTGCTGCCTTACAGCACGAGAGACCTGGGTTTGATTCTGACTACAGGTGCTGTCTGTACAGAGTTTGTACGTTCTCCCTATGACCACGTTGGTTTTCTCCGGGTGCTCTGGTTTCCTCCCACATTCCAAAGGCGTGCAGGTTTCTAGATAAATTTGCTTCTGTAAATTGCCTCTAGTGTGTAGGATAGCATTAGTATACGGGTGATTGCTGGTCGCCGTGGACTCAGTGGGCCGAAGGGCCTTTTTCCACGCTGTATCATTAAATTAAGCTAAAGAATAAGTTGTATAAGAAGGTAGACAGCATACTTTCCTTTTTGGTTGGGGTTGAAAGTATGAAAGTTGGGAAATCATCATCTAGCTGCATAAAGACTTTGGTTAGCCACATTTGAAGTATTGTGTACGTTCTGGTCACGGCACACTAAGAAGGATATGGAGGCTTTGTAGAGAGTGCGTTCACCAGGATGTTACCTGGACTGGAGTGTGTTAGCAATAAAGAGAGGTTGGACTAACTGGGATTGTTTTCTCTGTAGCGTCAGAGGAGGAGGAATGACCCGATGGAGGTTTAAAAAATGATGTGAGGCATAGATGGGGCGGATAGTCAGAGATTTTTCCCAGGGTGGAAATGTTAAATACTAGTGTGATCAGCAGAGGGGTACTGTTGAAATCACGAAAGATGCCATCCTGAGAGGGGAAAGCAGTTATGCTTCTTGGAGCGATTCCCACTCCTCAAGACAGTGTTTTTTAACAATTCTATTAATTAATTGGAAGACAGATAGTGGAACGGCCATGATGTTCCCAAAGCAACTTTGATCACTGGTGTCTAAAACATGTTGGCAGCAGTCCTGAGATTGCCTGACAAGAATCTGAGTTACTGCACTTGGCATAGATAGGCCTATATCTGCAGCATTCGGATGATGTATTTGTTTGTGGGAAGATAAAATAGCTTCTTGTTGTCAAGGTTAATATGAGAAAAATGGATGATCATGGAATAGTATCAGAAAATCAATATGGGACAAACTTGTGTGTTTTTGGTTGCATGAACATTTCTTTTAGCATGCTCCTCAGTTTTAATTTATTTTAACTTTTTTTTTCAAATGGAAGAGTTAGCTATCAATGATGAAGAGGGGGAATAGTTAGGTTTATGTTCAGCATGTTAGTTTCCTAAGTTTTTTTACACCACATACTTGGTCTCTGCTCTAGCTTCAACCCAGTGGCTAACCAGTCAAATTGTACAATGCAAAATTTCAGCACTTTGGTTATGTGGCTGTGAACAGAAAATATATCTTGGCATTTGTTCAACAGCTGTCAACTTTATAATGGCCTGTTTTGCTTTGTATTTTACACATTCATGTAGGTCTTTTGTATTCCATTAAGACATGGCTGAACATGTTTGCATTCAGTAATTAATCATAGGGGTGTTTTTTTATCCCCGAGAATTTAAAGTTGCAGCAAAAAGCAATTAACTTTGTCTTTTTAAAAAGAAATCGCGGAAATCCTAACAATCTTATGAATTTTAACCTTTTTCATCATTGTCAACAGTTTAAATAAATGATCAGATAAAAGTTATTGTGTTGATAAATTGATAGTTCTACAGGTCACAACAGAATTACTGCTGCCAAGTTTTAATGTAATGAATATTACTTGTTCAAGTTTGTTTCTTTGGGCAAAAGTGAGATAAATAATTCTGCAATACCTGCTTACAATGGTCATGGAGCCATTAAAAATAAGATAGAGTCACCTCTTTTACATTACAAGAAAGATTCACCTCTTACATTTTGGACTGATTGGACTAGGATTTCTGAAATTGGTGGGCCATTTGAATTGAAGTCCTTGTGTTGCAGTAGTAAAGTTATGCTGACACCAAGAGCAATTCCTTAACAGACAGGTAGTTCCATAATTTATTTTCCAGTTTTTCTAAAGAGTGGGGACTGATGTTGCTCAAAACCATCAGCCTGGGGATTACAATTTATGATTAACCCTTCTGTTTGATTGACAATTTTGTGTGGTCTATTCATTGTAATGATTTAAGGGCTTATCTTATATGCATTACACTGGTTGTTAATTTAAGAATAGCTCGTGCCAATTTAAACTGCTGTGCACTACTAAAACACAGGCTTCATCTCATGCAGTAGACGTACATTGTTGCAGATGTTGAAAGTCATTGTGGCTATATTTGGGGTTCTCGGAGAATGGACATAGCACAACACAAAAGGCTGAAGGCTCTCTACGTTCTCTGCTCCATTGAAGTGTGGTGGAGGTGGTAGACAGAAAGAGCTATGTCCAGAATTAATCAATGATTTTCAGGGACATGCTCAAAAGACGGTGCAAAGATCACTTTATGAAAGTCAGTGTCAGAAGACAAGCCCAGAAATTGAATGCAGATCAGCCAGAAGAGTCATCTCTCATGTGAGCAAAGGCAATGAACGTGGAACACTTGGCAACACACCCTCCAGTAGAGCTCCTGATCTAACTCCCTCTCCCCCACCCAACTCCAATGAAAGGAAGGAACTTTTCTCCACAATATGTGCGAGGCCTACTCTTCTGCACATTATGCCTTGGGTATCTTGCATGCTGGAGGGAGGGCGTGACACAAGATTTGCCTGCAGAGTACATTTTTAATGTCTCAATGGTTCTTTATTATCACATGTACAGAGGTATAGTGAAATTATTTTTGTTGCATACATTTCATTAAGGAATTACTATACATAAATACAATCCCTGATTAAGTACAAAGTGTACTTAAATAGTCCCTGACACCAGAAAGAAAGAAAGAAAGAAAAATGTAGGCGAACTCTGCCGCTCTGTGCCGCTGCAGGTCGTGTCTGGTCCATGTGCTCGGTCTCTGGAATAACACTGTTTCCAGGCGAGCTCCGGGCTGTTGCAGGGCCTCCAGTCGTCACCTCGGGCGGATTGACCAGTGAACCATCGTCCCTCTCTTCGCCCGGCCACTATTCAGCCTTTGTGTCCCAGGAGCGCCTCTTGTGGTCAACCTTTAGGGTAAGACCCTGGTTCTTTTACCAGTCTTTTGGTCTTGTGTCTGCTGTCGCCGACTCCTTTTTACGGTCCTCGGGGATTACCAGGTCCTCAGTGGCTTCCCTCTGCAGGGCGGATTCACAGCTTCGCGGCGGCTGAGCCAGGCCTGCTGCTGGGGGATAGCTGTGGCACGATGGCCTTCTGATGTGTTGCACCACAGTCTTCTGCCATTCCTGGTGCAGAATAATATTTATGAGTGAAATATTAAATATTTAACATTCGTACATAATGTGCCTTCCTCTATCCAAGTAAAGTCTCTTTCTTTCTCTTGCACTTCTGAGTGGTATGACTCGTGATCTCACAAAATGCTGGAGTAACTCAGCAGGTCAGGCAGCATCTCAGGAGAGAAGGAATGGGTGACGTTTCGGGTCAAAGAAGGGTCTGAAGAAGGGTCTCGACCTGAAAAGTCACCCATTCCTTCTCTCCTGAGATGCTGCCTGACCTGCTGAGTTACTCCAGCATTTTGTGAAATAAATACCTTTGATTTGTTCCAGCATCTGCAGTTATTTTCTTACTCTTGTGATCTCAGTAGACTAAGAGCCCTACTCTGAGCTGTACAAAGTGACAAATGATGATGTCAATATTGTGCAATACTGATTGATGTCAGTTCTGCCATGTTGGAGCACAATATTTCAGTGAAGCCCTTTTAACCTCCCAAAGCTAAACAAGTATTAAACAGCTGAAAAGGCATCCCACCAGAACTTGGATGTGATCATCAACTTTGTATCTGTTACTGGGAGCATGCATGCTTTATTGCATTCCAGGGTTCCTTAAAATTTAAAGTCCACAGGTAATATTGTGACAGGTATTCAAATATCTTGGCCTACCTTCTGTAGTACTACTAGTTGTCCTGGACATTGCTGTGTTGACACGCAAGGAATTGCAGACGCTGGAATCTTGAGAAAATTACGAAAGTGCTGCAATAAATCAGTGGGTCAGGCAGCATCCTTTGAGAACATGGATAGGCGTGTTTGAGGTTAGGACCCTTCTTCAGATTGATTGTAGTAGAGGGAAGAAAGATGGAAAAGAGGTGGGGGCAGGCCAAAGCATGTCAATGCTAGGTGGATGCAGGTGAGGGTGGGTTGATTGGCAAATGGGTGGACAAAGGCTAAAGATGAAAAGAAGAGAAAAGGGTGTCAGATAGATAAGTAGAGAAGAGGAATGAAAAGAATAAAGCTGGTGGTGGGTCCCGGGGGGTGGGGGGGGGGGGGGGTGATATAGGTGGAAGGGGATGTTAAACGGGATTATTTTCCCCTTCATCTTTCCTCAGTGAATATACTGAAACAACACACCGTTCCTGCTTCAACAAGTTTATTCGTTACCCTGGGGGACTTACTCTGGTCCAGAGCCTCTGACTCCCAAGGAGTCCGAAGTGTTCCCCAGAAGTAAGTGGTTTACAATAGGCATAATACAAGTATATAAGCAGTAGCAAGCAAAAGCAAATTTGGCGCGCTTTCTTGGTCCTCCAATCATATCATGACGGTATGTGTGTAAAAGCAAAGGTCGGGTTCCTCAAGGCAAGTGACTCGCAAGCGCATAATCTCATTATCACCAGTAGGTAGACACAAAATGCTGGAGTAACTCAGCGGGTCAGGCAGCATCTCGGGAGAGAAGGAATGGGTGACAGTTTCGGGTCGAGACCCTTCTTCAGATTGATGTTAGGGGAGGGGGCGGGACAAAGATAGGAGACAGGAAGACTAGTGGGAGAACTGGGAAGGGGAAAGAGAGGGACAGAGGAACTATCTGAAGATACTCCAGTATTTTGTGTCTACCTTTATTTATTTTTTCCTACTCCTCATTATCACCAGTGATCAGGTCCTTTAAATGACTCATCGCAATCGCATGACCCATTATCGCAGTTAGGTTCCTCAAAATAAGTGACTAACTTCTTTATCACAGCTGCATCAGAACCTAGTATTTTCCCACTCAATGTTGTAATTTCACACTAACTTACACAGCAAAAACCAAACTTGTCATGGATAGGGTGGGGAAAAGAAAGTGGAAATGGAGCGGGCTAATGTGTGAAACGGGTGAGCACTGCTGTGGGAAGGCACAGGAAAGAGGTGAGGGGGAGAGGTAAATTGTTGTGTTGAGAATGACCTGAGGTCATTCTGAGAGAGATTTGCTGATAGAAAAGCTAGGAGGATTGGGTGAACAATTCTCAACAAGTGAGACAAGTTATTTTCATCTTTAACATAATAAAATGGTTCAAACATTTACAGAAGCTAGATCAAACACAGTCTGGCACCAAACCATGTATGAAAATATTAGAAATAAATGCAGAAAAATGCTGGAAATAACCAGGCTGAGGAAGATGTGGGCTGAGGACAGGTTTGAGGTTGATGACCAGAACTGAGCAAATTTACCAGGCAGGCATGTTTAAACTTGCAAACCAGACCTCTTGTCCTCTGACTTACAGTTGGCTAAACATTAAAAAGCCTTCAGCATCCTTTCTTGGTCCACACAATTCCATGCCAGCTCTCTACTCTTGGTCTGCATCCAATCACAAACATTTGCTTTATTCTCTCCATACCTCTCTCTTTACTGCAAGTTTAAACATGTTTGTTTTCTACTTTTTCCCATTCTGAACAAGGCTCATCAACCTCAAATGTTAGCATTGTTTTCTCTTTCGAAAGATGTTGCTGGAACTGCAAAGTATTTCCAGGATTTTCTGTTTTAATTTCATATTTCCATATTTGTAGATATTTGCTGTTTTATTACTGGTGAAATATAAAGGAAGATAACATTTTTTTAAATTATAGGTTATAGAAATAGGTTTCATGGAGTGTCTTAGTGGAGGAAATGGTGTATAGATGAAGACTTTAAGATGGAATTCCATAATTTAGAGACCTGGCAGCTGCAACATAAGTGCCATAGGTGCTGCAGTTAAACTTTGGAATGCTCCAGAGGTCAAAGATGTAGCAATACAGATATTCCAGTAAGATGTAATCATAGAGTCATAGTCATACAGCATGGAAACAGGCCCTTAGACCCAGCATGTCCACGCCAACCAAGGTTCCCCATCTACACTAGTCCCACCTGCCTGCATTTGTCACACGTGCCTCTAAACTTTGCCTTTCCACGTACCTGTCCAAATGTATTTTAAATTTTATTATAGTTTCTGCCTCAACTACCTCCTTTGTCAGCTGACTTAATATACTCACCATCCTCTTTCTTCGCTGCATCGAAGACTGCATCGGGACTGCCTCCTGCACCCGTGTAGAACTCATTGATTACATTCACTTCACCACAAACTTCCATCCTGCCCTCAAATTTTCTTGGATTATCTCTAAAATCTCTCTCCCCCTTTTTTTAATCTCTCTCTGTCTCCATCACAGGGGACAGACTATTGACTGATGTGTATACAAGTCCACCCACTCCCACAGTTATCTGGGCTACACCTCTTCCCACCCTGTTCTTGCTAAAACATTATCCCCTACTTTCAATTTCTCCATCTCTGCCGCATCTGCTCCCAAGATGAGGCTTTTCATATGAGGACATCTAAAAATGTTCTCTTTAGTAAACATGGTTTTGCCCCTGCTGTCATATATTGATCCCTCACCCATGTCTCCTCTGTGTTCCGCAGTTCTGCTCTTGCTCTCCCTCTTTCCGCCCTCCCCCACGCAGAAACATAATTCTCCAATGTTTCCGCCACCTTTGACCGCGGGACTTAACATCGCCCGGTGCGGCTCGGCCGCGGGACTTTACATCGCTGGTGCAGCTCGGCCGCGGGACTTTTCATTTCTGGTGCGGCTCGGCCGCGGGACTTTTCATCGCTGGTGCGGCTCGGCCACGGGACTTAACATCGCCCGGTGCGGCTCGGCCACGGGACTTAGCTGCGCAAGGCTTGGTCGCGGGCCTTTCATCGCCCGGTTTGGCCGCGAGACGTTTCAGCGCCCGGTGCGATTCGGCCGCGGGGACTTCCATCCCCTTGCGGGGACTGTGCGGGTCGGTCGGGGACGAGCTGTCTGTCCGTGGGCGTGAGGAAGAGAGTGGAAGTTTTGTTGCCTCCATCACAGTGAGGGGGTGTTTGGAGTCACTGTGATGGACGTTTGTGTTGGGGTTATGTGTCTTGTGTTCTTTTTTTTCTATGACTGCTATGTAGTTTCGTTCGGTACTTCGGTACCGAATGACAAATAAAGCTCTGTTATACCTGTTATGTGATACCACCATCAGTCGTATCTTCCCATACCCATCCCTTCTCCGCCTTCCGGAGAGACCGCTCCCTCTGTAACTCCTTGATTTACTCATTCCTTCCCACCCAAACCACTCCCTCCCCAGGTACCTTTCCCAGCAACTGCAGGAAATGTAACACCTGTCCCTATATTTCCTCCCGCGCATTCATCAATCAACTCAAGCAGTCCTTCTAAGTGAGACAGGTTCACGTGCACCTCCTCGAACCTCATCTACTGCATTAGATGTTCCCGATTTTATTTTTCTAGAGTCCGAAGAAGGGTCCTGACCTGAAACATCAGCTATCCATGTTGTCCAGATGTCTGACTCGTTGAGTTACTCCAGCGCTTTGTATCTTTTTTTGTAGACCGGCATCTGTGGTTCCTTGTATCTTCCTCCCTTTAATATTTCTGACTATTTGGTCATTTGGTAGATGTACACTTGCAATCAAAGTGTAGATAAAGGAACTAATTTCCAAGTTAATCGTGGCCTTGAACTTCTGGGCATTGAGCTCCTTCCAGGCAAGAACTGGAGGTATTAGTGATATTTTGCAAATTGCTGTTGTCTCTTGCATGAGGGAAACTCCCCGCTCACTGACATTCCCTCTACTGTGCCAGCGGCAATTCAAGCAACACCATTGCATTGTAAGCCACAGAATGCACGCATATTATATTGCTGCTGTTCCAATAGTAATAGACAGGATATTAAATAATATGAGATTAAAATGAAGCTCTGCTCTTTAATAAAAGAAAACTAAACCCCTCTGGACCAGTAATGCAGAAATCAGGCTTTATAGGGTTTTTCTTAACAAAATCATAACAGCAAGAATGCTTTAAGAACTTTTTTTTTTAAGGAAATATTTAAATAAAAAGAAATATTCCAAAATAATACCTATGAAATTATTGTGAATTTTTGTTTTGTTTGTTGATTATATAATTTGAAGGATGGAATTGGGTCTGGACACACGGAGAACTTCCTGTTCTCAGTGGTATCTCCGATGTTCACCTGAAGCGATAGATTAGTAAAACAGAATTTAAGCGCTAAATCTGAAAATTAACATTTGACTTTGCAGAACCATCCTGGTTATGAACTGGATCTGTAATACAAAACCTGAAATAAGACTATACTGCAAATGTCCAAATCAGATTATGTCAATTTTATAGGCAGAATGTTTCTTCTTAACTCCTCCGACTAGAAATTGGCACGGTGTTCCACAAAATTCTGGATGTAGAGACATGGACAAGACAATCTTCATTACCTCAACACTTGCTGAGCCAGCGTCATCTATTTGCCCCATGAAGGAGGAATATTCCCGTTAATACCCCGACTGTTGTTCAGTAAGACTTCAGTAAGGGCGGCATGGTGCTGCAGCAGTAGAGTTGCTGCCATACAACGCCAGAGACCCGGGTTCAATCCCGATTATGGGTGCTGTCTGAACAGAGTTTGTACGTTCTCCCCGTATCCGCATGGGTTTTCTCCGAAATCTTCGTTTTCCACCCACACTCCAGAGATGGGTAGGTTAATTGACGGTATAAGTGTCGAATGTCCCTATTGTGTGTAGGACAGTGTTAATGTGTGGGGATCGCTGGTCGGTGCGGACTCTTAAGGCTGAAGGGCCTGTTTCCTCGCTATATCTAAATTCAGAAAGCCACCGATTTGTTTGCACTTTTAATGTTTTAATTTACTGTTAAATAACTGCAGAAAAACATTTGAGCTCTGACTTTATTTCTTTATCAAGTAAAGTTTATTGTCATATGCAAAAGTGCGGTGGGGAAAAGATACAATGAAATTGTTGCTTGCAGAAGTGTCACCGGCACATAGCCATAGACAACATACAAAAAACATACAGATTGCATGTAAATTCCACAAGACAGTGAAAAGAAAAAGACTGAAAAAACAAGATATTGGGACAAAACAGAATTAGAAAGCAAGTGCATGATAGTGCAAGTGGTGGACATGGTGATCCATTGCTGAGGTGGGATTAAGGTTATGCAGGTCAGTTCAAGAATCTGATGATTGGAAGAGAGTAGCATTTCCTGTGTGGGATTCAAACTTTTGTACCTCCTGCTGAAGCTGCTAACTCTTTGATTTGATGGCGCATCCAAAAAGATTCCGTTTGTGTATTACTGACCTACTTTACCTCTGACAAGTTATTAGAATTTGGAAATGCAACCAATTGAGTTCCATGTGTTCAAATGTCATGCATTTTCATTTGTAGCTGCTGTACAGAAAATATAGATTTGGTAGCTGGGGAACAGGTTATAATGGAAGCAGTTCTAAAATATTTATGGGAAAGACCATAAAAGTTGCACAAAATCCTGAATTACTAAATTTTATTTTAAGAGCTGCTGAAATTGTGATGAAATATGTTGAATTGATCATGTTTTTATTTGGATTATTCAATGAAAGGAAACCTATACCAATACCTGTTTTTAGGAAGGTGGTTGGAATTGCTCAGAAAGCCCAAGTTGTACGCGAAAAAAACGACTACTTTTGCAGAAACTGCAGATGCTGCTTAGTACACAAAATGACACAAAGTACTGGAGTAACTCAGTTGGTGAGGCAGTATCGCTGGAGAACAGCAAGACCCTTCTTCAGACTGATTGTGGGGGGGGGGGGGGGGGGAGAAAGCTGGATAAGGGGAGAGGCTGGGCAAAGCATGGGAGGTAATAAGGGAACATGGACAACGGAGGTTTTTGATAGGCAGATGGTTGGAACAAAGGCGAGAGATAAGAGCAGAAGGTGTGCAACAGGTTTGAAGAGTTACAGATTGTGAAGCCAGAGGGAAGAAAGTAAAGGGGGGGGAGGGGTGGAGGGGAGTAATAGGTTGGTGTCAAGGTAGGGCACAGGGGAGGAAGGGGGTGGTTTGGGGGGAAAAGGAGGAGCTTGGGGGGGTTAGTTAATATTGAAGAATTCCATGATTATATCAATGGGTTGTAAACTACCCAAGTGGAATATGAGGAATATGAGGTGCTGCTCCTCCAGTTTCCTCACTCTAGAAATTTAGGTGGTCCAGGACAGAAAGAGGCAGTGTGGGAATGAGAAGGGAGTTAAAATAGTTAGCAACCGGGAGATCCACTAGGCTTTGGCGGACCGAGAGCAAACGTTCAGTGAAATGGCCGTCATGTCTATGCTTGGTCTTGCCAATGTATAGGAGGCCACATTTACCGGATGCAGCAGATGAGGTTAGAGTAGGTGCACATGAAACTCTGTCTCACATGGAAGGAGTACTGGGGTGCCTGGATGGAGGTGAGGGAGAAGGTATAAGGTCAGGTGTTTCATCTCCTGCAGTTTCAGGCGAAAGTACTTGGGGAAGGAGTGGTTTGGGTGGGAAGGGATGAGTAAACCAAGTTGGAGAAGTTGTGGAGGGAGCGGTCTCTGCACAAAGTGGAAAAGGGTGGAGATAAGAAGATGTGACTAGTGGTGGGGTCACGTTGGAGATGATGGAAATGTCAGAGTATGATGTGTTGGATGTGGAGCCGGGTGTTGGGGAGTGGTGAGGGGAAGATGAAAACCAGGAGAACTCTTTCTTTGTTCCATCTAGGGGGAGGGGGAGCAGGAGCAGAACTATGGGAGACAGAGGAGACATGGGTGTGGGATCCATTTATGCCAATGTGGGGGCAACTTTGTTTACTAAAGAAAGAGAACACCTTGGATGTCCAAGAATGGAAAATCGCATCTTGGGAGCAGATGTGGCAATCCGGCAGATTGAGAATAAGGAATAGCATCTTTGCAAGAAGCAGGCAGGGAGGAAGTAGGCCAGATAACTGGGAGTCGATAGGGTTACAGTAGCAGCTGTGTTTCGTAGAGCCCTGTTGTGTTTGTTGTGCATGTGCAGGCAGCCATGTTTCCTTGTTTTTTTGCGGCACTGTCACTTGTTCTATCAATCCAAATAAATGAAATGGTTGTGCTGCGTATTTAACAAAGGATGATATGTTAGAGAAGTACGCACAGAAAAGTATTTAGGAAAGCATACTTACACATACAATCGCTGCTGGGGTAGTATAAAGATAGGCATTGTCCTTGACTAAACTGTAATGGTGTTCTGCTTATTGAGAATGTAGAGAGTGGAGATTAAACAGATGATCCCATGATTCGAACCATGCGTGTTGCCATGCACGATGCAAAATTGAAATATTACTCTGTTTTAGTTATTTCTACCTTGTTTAAAAAAAGTCATAGATTGTGGCGATCTAATGCACTGCTCAAATGGATTTTGAATAACTCAATTTAAACCTAAATTCTGAGAATTGAGCCAAATAGATTATTTTAAATCTGATTACTTACCATTCAGATTGCTGGGAATTTTAAAGAATTAAAATGTAAAAATAATGTATATAAAAGCTAGAGTGAAATTTGTATTAATTTCTTTGTTTGATTTATATATTGGATGGGTAATCTTGTACATATACTTTGGTAGATCATCTGATGGTTGAAATTGGGAGCAATGCCCAAACCTCTTGTATAGCCTACAACTCAACAGCATGAACATTGAAATCAGCAATTTCAAGTAACACCTCCCTCTCTGTCCCCTCCTCACACTGGTGCGCATACATTTCTCCCACCACTTCATCAGCTTGCTCCTTTCCCCCCCTTTGTATGCCCATCTACCCTCTCCCACGCTCAGTTCCCTTGTGCCCTTCTGCTGATATCCGTCCCTTTGGCTTTACATTTAACTCCTCTTCTTTCCTTATCTGACACTATTCTGTTTCCTTTTCACCTTTGTAATTAATTCCACCCATCTGCCAAGAAACTCTCCCCGCCTGCCCCATCTGTACCCACTTATCACTTGGCAGGCATTACCCCAGTCTCATCTCTCCATATAGCTTTCTTCCCCCTGCTCCGTCAGAATGAAGAAGGGTCCCAATCCAAAACATTGTCTGTCTATTCCTTCATAGATTCCCGCTGAGTTACTCCAGTATTCTATGTCTATATTCCTTTATAGATACAGCTTGATCCATGGAGTTCCTCCAGCACTTTGTTTTTTGAAGAAAGAACATGATGGATTTGGGCAGAAAAATAATATTTAATGCTTGCTCAGCACAATATGGAAGAGAGCAAACTGATTTTCCACAGCAGATAGAAAGAGTTTACTTTACTCTTAATATTTAAATAATCTGATACAAATTATTTGATGTTAATCTTTAATGAAGGAAGGAGGAATTTTTGTTCCATGGATACCAAATTGAAGTCAGACATGTGCTGCCATATTTGTGTAAGATTGAGTATGTGCAAAACAAATGTCTTTTGAAAGTATGCAGAGAAGGGAGATCATAACATCAATTAGCCTGCATCACAAGATTGATGCTGATGCCACTGTTTGGAGCTGAACACTCCAGCAAGTGAACCCTCTCAACTTTGCAGAAATGAATGGGTTCATCAGCCCATAGGATATACCACACAATATTATTTAAAGGGATCATCAGTTACTTCCAGGTTCTTCTTCTTGGTTCTTGGTCCTCCAAAATATTCCAAATGGAATTTAAACTGGTGAGTGGTCAATTGAATTTTATTGATAGTTGCTACAATTCTACAAACTTTTGTGGAGTATTTAAAGTTGCTGAGGTATAGATGGTGTTGTAACAGGTGCTCAAGTGTTTTGATCTGACTTAAAAATTTCAAAGGATCAGTTTCTCATATGTAATATATTGAGTGCGTACCCCTGGTAAGATTTGTATCACATGACCATCAGTTCTCCACGTTATTGATACCAGTGATTCTCTATAGAACTGGGAAGAACCAGTTTGTATGTCAAGAACTAAGCCTCAGGAAAATTGTATGTCAAGAACTAAGCCACAGCCCAGTTGTGAGCGTTAAAAAGATAAAATACACTTGCTATAGCTTGAATCACCAACTAATTTCTAGTATCTTACAGAAAGCGAAATCCATCTCCCTGTCGTGGATTGTGTGAGATAAATCTCTCTGTACGTAGCTTGACTGGGAGAATAAGCAGTGGGTGTGCAGAAGATGACAAGATGCTTTAAAATAGTCGGGGTGGGCAGAAAGGTGCTTATGGCTGGATGGGCCCACATCCACTGTTTCAGAGCGCTTTTCTTCTTTCTAAATCTTAGTTAGGTGCAGCAGGTGATGTAATCTGTGTATATTAAATGTTTTCACTGAAATATATCACCTCTTGCTGTTAGAACACTTGTGCAAAGGAGACCATTTATGGCCTTTAATTGCATTTTATTCCCTCTTTCCAAGACAAAGCTGCAGGCAAATGCAAGCTCATGTTTTTAGGGAGATTGCAGGTTTCCCTGTTGTGCAAGCCACCGGCCATGCACAAATCACCATGCAGACTGTGTGTTTCAAGTCAGCACTCTGCAATATCCTGCAACTGAAAGTAATTGCGATTCTTCAATGAGCAGTAATAAACGTATAGAGGCAGTGAATGCTAGAGCTCGTTCTGGCCACACATAGCAATCATGCACATTAGCACAAAATTGTGGTATGGCTTTGGAAGTAATGGTGACGGGATAAATGCACATCATAATTGGTATGCTCATGTTAAGGGGCAGTTGAATTTAGCAATTTTAATCTAAATTAATCTGTAAAAAAAAATATTGTAATGAACATTTTTAGTATTACATTTTACTTCCAATTGAATGGTTTTTAGATAAAACTAAAGGCCTAAAAATGATTTGGTTGTGATACAGGATATTTCAGAATAAATATCGTGTATATTTTAAGTTATATGCACTATTCTTTTAATTTAAGGTAGACACAAAATGCTGGAGTAATTCAGCAGGTCAGGCAGCATCTCAGGAGAGAAGGAATGGGTGACGTTTTGGATCGAGACCATTCTTCAGACTGATGTCAGGGGAGGGGGCGGGACAAAGATAGGATGTAGTGGGAGACAGGAAGACAGTGGGAGAACTGGGAAGGGGGAGGGGAAAGCGAGGGACAGAGGAACCATCTGAAGTTGGAGAAGTCAATGTTCATACCGCTGGGGTGTAAACTGCCCAAGCGAAATATGAGATGCTGTTCCTTCAATTGCGGTGGGCCTCACTATGAGGGAATGCGAGAATTTCCTCGACAGGACCTATTGTGAGGCTGTCACGCCAAGGGTCCAGGTCGAGCGAAGGTGGGAGACTGTTTCAGGGGGGAGTGGACGTGGACTACAGGAGACCCCAGTGGCTGTGCCTATTGCAAATAGGTATACCCTCTTGGGAACTGTCGGGGCAGAAGACGTTTCCAGTCCGAGTGGCGGACCTGTTGGCAAGGATACTCGACAGGGGAGACCGAAGTCAGGAAGTGCCATAGTGGTGGGTGACTCCATCGTCCGAGGGACGGACAGAAGATTCTGTGGCAGCAGGAGGGACTTGAGGATGGTCTGTTGCCTCCCTGGTGCCAGGGTTCAGCACATCACGGACCGGCTTCAGAAAATCCTAGTGAGGGAAGGCGATCAACCTAAAGTCGTTGTGCACGTGGGCACGAATGACGTCGGGCGGAAGAGGAAGGAGGTGCTACAGCGGGAGTTTAGAGAGTTAGGAAAAAGACTGAGAAGTAGGACGTCGAAGGTGGTTATCTCTGGACTGCTACCGGTACCTCGTGCTGGTGAGGCCAGGAACAGAGAGATAGAGGGTATGAATTTATGGCTGAGGGGCTGGTGCAGAGAGCAGGGATTTAGATTTCTGGACCACTGGGATCTCTTCTGGGCTAGGGGTGACTTGTACAAAAGGGACGGGTTACATCTTAACAGCAGGGGGACAAACATTCTGCAGGCAGGTTTGCTAGTGCGACACCTGTGGCTTTAAACTAAGTAGTGGGGGGGAGGGGTTAACAAATTGTGAATATGAAGATGAGGTTAAAGGGAATACAGGAGATATTGCAGAAGACTCTCGGAAGAATGGGAACAGAAGTTCTAGAGGGGAAAAGAGATTAAGGGCAGGGCCATTTGTGACCGATGTGAGAGGGGAGGTAAATACAGAAGTTAAAGTGTTGTACTTAAATGCGCGTAGTATAAAAAATAAAGTGGATGAGCTTGAGGCTCAGTTAGTCATGGGCAAGTATGATGTTGTAGGGATCACTGAGACATGGCTACAAGAGGACCAGGGCTGGGAACTGAATATTCAGGGGTACACAACGTATAGAAAAGACAGACAGGTGGGCAGAGGTGGTGGGGTTGCTCTGCTGGTAAGGAATGATATTCATTCCCTTGTAAGGGGTGACATAGAATCAGGAGATGTTGAATCAGTATGGATAGAAATGAGGAATTGTAAGGGTAAAAAGACCCTAATGGGAGTTATCTATAGGCCCCCAAACAGTAGCCTCGACATAGGGTGCAAGTTCAATCAGGAGATAAAATTGGCGTGTCACAAATGTAATGCTACGGTGGTTATGGGAGATTTCAACATGCAGGCAGACTGGGAAAATCAGGTTGGAAATGGACCCCAGGAAAGAGAGTTTGTGGAGTGCCTTCGAGATGGATTCTTAGAACAGCTTGTACTGGAGCCTACCAGGGAGAAGGCAATTCTGGATTTAGTGTTGTGTAATGATCCTGATCTGATAAGGGGACTAGAGGTAAAAGAGCCATTAGGAGGCAGTGATCACAACATGATAAGTTTTACTCTGCAAATGGAAAGGCAGAAGGGAAAATCGGAAGTGTCAGTATTACAGTATAGCAAAGGGGATTACAGAGGCATGAGGCAGGAGCTGGCCAAAATTGACTGGAAGGAGGCCCTAGCAGGGAAGACGGTAGAACAGCAATGGCAGGTATTCCTGGGAATAATGCAGAGGTTGCAGGGTCAATTTATCCCAAAGAGGCGGAAAGACTCTAAGGGGAGTAAGAGACACCTGTGGCTGACAAGGGAAGTCAAGGACAGCATAAAAATTAAGGAGAGCAAGTATAACATAGCAAAGAAGAGTGGGAAGACAGAGGATTGGGACTCTTAAAGTGCAACAAAAGTTAACTAAAAAGGCAATACGGGGAGAAAAGATGAGGTACGAGGGTAAACTAGCCAATAATATAAAGGAGGATAGCAAAAGTTTTTTTAGGTACGGGAAGAGGAAAAAAATAGTCAAGGCAAATGTGGGTCCCTTGAAGACAGAAGCAGGGGAATTTATTATGGGGAACAAATAAATGGCAGACGAGTTAAACCGTTACTTTGGATCTGTCTTCACTGAGGAAGATACACACAATCTCCCAAATGTTCTAGGGGCCGGAGAACCTAGGGTGATGGAGGAACTGAAGGAAATCCACATTAGGCAGGAAATGGTTTTGGGTAGACTGATAGGACTGAAGGCTGATAAACCCCAGGGCCTGATGGTCTGCATCCCAGGGTACTTAAGGAGGTGGCTCTAGAAATAGTGGAAGCATTGGAGATCATTTTTCAATGTTCTATAGATTCAGGATCAGTTCCTGTGGATTGGAGGATAGCAAATGTTATCCCACTTTTTAAGAAAGGAGGGAGAGAGAAAACGGGTAATTATAGACCAGTTAGTCTGACATCAGTGGTGGGGAAGATGCTGGAGTCAATTATAAAAGACGAAATTGCTGAGCATTTGGATAGCAGTAACGGGATCATTCCGAGTCAGCATGGATTTACGAAGGGGAAATCATGCTTGACAAATCTACTGGAATTTTTTGAGGATGTAACTAGGAAAATTGACAGGGGAGAGTCAGTGGATGTGGTGTACCTCGACTTTCAGAAAGCCTTCGACAAGGTCCCACATAGGAGATTAGTGGGCAAAATTAGAGCACATGGTATTGGGGGTAGGGTACTGACATGGATAGAAAATTGGTTGACAGACAGAAAGCAAAGAGTGGGGATAAATGGGTCCCTTTCAGAATGGCAGGCAGTGACCAGTGGGGTACCGCAAGGTTCGGTGCTGGGACCCCAGCTATTTACGATATACATTAATGACTTAGATGAAGGGATTAAAAGTACCATTAGCAAATTTGCAGATGATACTAAGCTGGGGGGTAGTGTGAATTGTGAGGAAGATGCAATAAGGCTGCAGGGTGACTTGGACAGGTTGTGTGAGTGGGCGGATACATGGCAGATGCAGTTTAATGTAGATAAGTGTGAGGTTATTCACTTTGGAAGTAAGAATAGAAAGGCAGATTATTATCTGAATGGTGTCAAGTTAGGAAGAGGGGATGTTCAACGAGATCTGGGTGTCCTAGTGCATCAGTCACTGAAAGGAAGCATGCAGGTACAGCAGGCAGTGAAGAAAGCCAATGGAATGTTGGCCTTCATAACAAGAGGAGTTGAGTATAGGAGCAAAGAGGTCCTTCTACAGTTGTACCGGGCCCTGGTGAGACCGCACCTGGAGTATTGTGTGCAGTTTTGGTCTCCAAATTTGAGGAAAAAATATTCTTGCTATTGAGAGCGTGCAGCGTAGGTTCACTAGGTTAATTCCCGGAATGGCAGGACTGTCATATGTTGAAAGACTGGAGCGACTAGGCTTGTATACACTGGAATTTAGAAGGATGAGAGGGGATCTTATTGAAACGTATAAGATTATTAAGGGGTTGGACACGTTAGAGGCAGGAAACATGTTCCCAATGTTGGGGGAGTCCAGAACAAGGGGCCACAGTTTAAGAATAAGGGGTAGGCCATTTAGAACAGAGATGAGGAAGAACTTTTTCAGTCAGAGAGTGGTGAAGGTGTGGAATTCTCTGCCACAGAAGGCAGCTCGAAGGGCTGAATGGCCTACTCCTGCACCTATTGTCTATTGTCTATGACAAGGGAGGAGGCCCCTGACAGAAAGGTCAGAGTGGGAGGGGCAGTTGAAGTGCTCAGCACTCAGAAGAGATCAGGTTGGTTAAGGCGGACTGAGCGAAGGTGTTGAGCGAAACGGTCGCCGTGCCTGCGTTTGGTCTCGCTGATGTAGAGAAGTTGACATCTGAAACAGCGGTATGAACATTGACGTCTCCAACTTCAGATAGTTCCTCTGTCCCTCTCTTTCCCCTCCCCCTTCCCAGTTCTCCCACTGTCTTCCTGTCTCCTACTACATCCTATCTTTGTCCTGCCCCCTCCCCGACATCAATCTGAAGAAGGGTCTCAACCTGAAATGTCACCCATTCCTTCTCTCCTGAGATGCCGCATGACCCGCTGAATTACTCCAGCATTTATAACAGTATAACAGTATAACAGTATAACAGAGCTTTATTTGTCATTCGGTACCGAGGTACCGAACGAAACTACATAGCAGTCATACAAAAAAAGAACACAAGACACATAACCCCAACACAAACGTCCATCACAGTGACTCCAAATACCCCCTCACTGTGATGGAGGCAACAAAACTTCCACTCTCCTCCCCACGCCCACGGACAGACAGCTCGTCCCCGACCGACCCGCACAGTCCCCGCAAGGGGATGGAAGTCCCCGCGGCCGAATCGCACCGGGTGCTGAAACGTCTCGCGGCCGAGCCGGGTGATGAAAGGCCCCGCGACCAAGCCTTGCGCAGCTAAGTCCCGCGGCCGAGCCGCACCAGCGATGAAAAGTCCCGCGGCCGAGCTGCACCGGGCGATGTAAGGTCCCGCGGCCGAGCCGCACCGGGCGATGTTAGGCCCCGCAGCCGAGCTGCACCGGGCGATGTAAGGTCCCGCTGCCGAGCCGCACCGGGCGATGTTAGGCCCCGCAGCCGAGCTGCACCGGGCACTGTTAAGTCCAGCGGCCGAGCCGCACCAGCGATGTAAAGTCCCGCGGCCGAGCCGCAACGGGCGATGTTAGGCCCCGCAGCCGAGCTGCACCGGGCACTGTTAAGTCCCGCGGCCGAGCCGCACCGGGCGATGTTAGGCCCCGCAGCCGAGCTGCACCGGGCACTGTTAAGTCCAGCGGCCGAGCTGCACCGGGCACTGTTAAGTCCAGCGGCCGAGCCGCACCGGGCGATGTAAAGTCCAGCGGCCGAGCCGCACCGGGCGATGTAAAGTCCAGCAGCTGAGCCGCACCGGGCGATGTTAGGCCCCGCAGCCGAGCCGCACACCGCGCCGTGAGGAAGAGAAAAGTTTCCCCCACCCCCCACCCACACCACCACCCCCCACCCACACCACCACCCCCCACACATACACAACCAAAAAAAATACAAAAACCATCCCAACACCGACACACAACAAAAAAAAGGAAAAAAGACGAACAGACTGCTAGTGAGCCGCTGCCGTTAGCCACTTCCGCTTTATTTTGTGTCTACCTTCAATTTGAACCAGCATCTGCAGTTATTTTCCTACACATTCTTTTAATTTATGTATACATTAATAGGTTTGATAGTTTTTTAACTAATTTACAGTTTGGCTGAAAATTTTAACATAACATTTATATTAAGAAATTAAAATTTTAACATGGCATTTAAATTAACAAATGAAAATTAATTTGGTTATGAATGATTAAATTGCTATTTTGAATGCTAAATTATTTGAGGCAATGTTGTTTTATGTTTTGTTTGCAATGTGGCGCGGCGATAGCCCCTAAACCCCTGCCATTTATCCCTGTAGCTAGGGGCCGCCCCCGCACTAGTCCATTCCCGTGCCGAGAGGTTCAATAGTTGAATGGCCCGATCCTTGGGAGCCGCCACAGGGGTTTAGGCGCGATCGTTCTCTTGCAGACCCGACTGGACAAGAGAACGACAGCAAATAAAATTCCTCCCGAAACACCTGGCTCCTCGCCTTCATTTCGGGCCTATCGCCGCGCCACAGCAAAATATTTTTTTCTTTCCCACAGAGACATAGTGAAATATCTCTGATAGAGCAAAGGATTTCTTTTTTTTTGTCCTGATTTAGCTCGTTGCATCTGGAGTGACAATGGGAAGAGGGAGCATGCTGGAGGTTGAGGAGGGAAACATAACCCAGATATCCTGCTTCATATCCTATCTCTGGATACCAGCTGGAAATTTGCAAGAGAGAACAATTTGGTATTCAACAGTAAATCTGCACCCCTTCAGCCATTTTAACTCGCTCACTGTGCTTAGGGTTTACCTGAAGTGAAAAAACACTTGGTAAAGATAATGGAAGTCTAGCATCTCTCGTGATATATAGAAACCGGGAATATCTTTCATGATGGGAGGAGAACAAAACTGATATTAAACATTTTAAAAGTACTTTTAAATGATATGTATAGCTTTGTCTGTAATGTTGTTAGGTTGTAAACAAAGTTATAAACAAAGTACGGTGTACAGTTGATGCAAATTTTGACTTGAATATTTTGCATGTTTTGATTCCCGCCCAATCATGCCCTTCTGTAGAAATTCTAATCCTAATAAAAAAATTCATCAGTATATCAGTGAACAATTTACATCAAAGATTTGAGAAAAAGGTAAATATTGAGTAGACTAAATTGGTGGAAAATGAGGTGGTATTGAAGAAAGGTAGACCAACATTTTAATGAAGACCGTATTTTAATTGTAATTCAATTGTAAATCTACATAAACGTATGTGCAGATACTAATTTCAAATAATTATTGGTCTTTGGTATTGCTGAAGCTAATTATGCTAAACGTAGTGATTAGTAGCTCATTAGATGTAAATGACAATTTAAAGAGCCTAGAGATAAAACGTGAAATTCCATCAAGAAAACAATTGACAGAGTGGTCAGGCAACAGACTGATCTAATCGTATCCACAAAATTATACCTTACAAACTACATGCCATATTCCACCATTCCAATCACTAGTACATCTGATCCCAGTAGAAGAGCAAATCCACTAGCAGTAGCAGCCATGTAGCTCAGAGTATCCCTTGGAGTCTTCAGTTTTGACCAGACTGCATCAAATTCAGTCAAGCAAGGGCAAGAAAAACTCTTCCTAATTACCATCTAACATGTTATTTCTGCTGATAAAACAATGCTCCTCCATGTTGAGCAACATTTGGACGAAGCACCAAAAATAATGTCCAGAGGTGGGGGACTGCAGTGTTTATCCCCAAGAGTGACTTGGTAAAATCATTACAGATTAAGTGGCTGAACTTCGATGACATGGTAGCCAGACCGTGTCTGCAGAAGGTTGTAAATGAACCAACACAAAGGATAAACTTGTCTACACTACAATGTCAGAAAACCAGTTCAATCCTGTCCTTGGATGCTGTCTGTACGGAATTTTGTACGTTCTCCCTGTAACCGTGTAGGTTTTTTCCCATATTCCATAGACGTGCAGGCTTGTAGGTTAATTGGCTTCTGTGAATTGTTTCTAATGTGTAGGATAGAGCTAGTTTATGGGTGACTGTTGGTCGACACGGACCCAGTGGGCCATAGGGCCTGTTTCCACGCTGTATCTCTAAACTAAACTAAATTTAGCGACTGCAACTGTCCATGACAACATTGATAGAAATGATTACCACACAGTTCTTGTGCAAAAAAAGTCCCGTCTTCATACTGAGAGTATCCTGCACCATGCTGTGTGGTACTACAAATGCAATAAATGGGATAAACTCCCAACAGATCCCAAAGCTCAAAACTGGATATCTATCATTAGTAGTTGAATACACTACCAAAATCTGACACTTCATACATCACAATGTGTCATTACTAACAAGCCAGGGAGTTGATTCCAGTTAAATGAGGAGTGCAGAATGCAGCCATATCTTTGTTTTGAGCAGGCTACTCTGGATAATTTTCCGTACAGGGCTGATGTTATTTTGTGATTGTATTGGAACAACTAAGCCAGACGCACATCCAAAGTCTTCGAGCTGGCTTTCATTATTATCCCTGGAATGTTAAATTTTGAATGTTCCCATAGCTTTTGTTATATTCGATGCTCTCAGCTATTTCCTGATTACAAACAAAATGAATTAAGTTGTCAAATGACTGGCTACTGTGATGATTAGGATTTCGAGAGAAAGCCAAGGATAACCCGCATGGTACTTCTCATTGAACATAGCTGTATATGTTTCAACCTAATATGTAGCACCCACACACAGGGCCCCATCATCGTCAAGGATGGAGATATTCTTGGAGTTTCTCCTCCTAGTTGTATAATTGTCCACCTCCATTCATAACTAGATGTGACAGAACTGCAGAGGTTTGATCTAATAGTTCAGTAATTTGAAACAGAGTCCCATAAAGTAGATAAAATGAAAACAGAGGATCGGGAAACTTTCATAGGACAACAGAAGGTAACAAAACGGGCAATACGGGTTGAAAAGATGAAGTACGAGGGGAAGCTGGCCAAGAATATAAAGAAGGACAGTAAAAGCTTCTTTAGATATGTTAAGAGAAAAAGAGTAGCAAAGTCAAATGTGGGTCCCTTGAAGGCAGACACGGGTGAAATTATTATGGGTAACAAGGAAATGGCAGAAGAGTTGAACAGGTACTGTCTTCACTAAGGAAGACACAAACAATCTCCCAGATGTACTGGAGGACAGAGGATCTAGGGGGATAGAGGAACCGAATTTATTTTTCATTAGGCGAGGATGAGTAATGAAGGATGAAAAATTCCCAGGGCCTGATGGTCTGCATCCCAGGGTCCTCAGGGAGGTGATTCGAGAAATAGTGGACGCATTGGTGATCATTTTCCAATGTTCAATAGATTCAGGATCAGTTCCTGTCGATTGGAGGATAGCTAATGTTATCCAACTTTTCAAGAAAGGAGCGAGAGAGAAAACGGGGAATTACAGACCAGTTAGCCTGACTTCGATGGTGGGAAAGATGCTGGAGTCACTTACTAAAGAGGTAATAATGGTGCATTTAAATAGCAATAAAAGGATGTCCAAGTCAGCATGGATTTATGAAAGAGAAATCATGCTTGACTAATCTTCTGGAATCTTTTGAGGACATGACAAGTAAAATGGATGAAGGGAGCCAGTGGATGTAGTGTATCTAGGCTTTCAGAAAGCCTTTGATAAGGTCCCACACGGGAGATTGGTGAGCAAAATTAGAGCACATGGTATTGGGGGTAGGGTGTTGACATGGATAGAAAATTGGTTGGCAGACAAGAAGCAAAGAGTAGTAGTAAACGGGTCCTTTTCAGAATGGCAGGCAGTGGCGAGTGGAGTGCCGCAAGGCTCGGTGTTGGGGCCGCAACTGTTTACCATATATATTAATGATTTGGAAGAGGGAATTAGAAGCAACACTAGCAAGTTTGCGGATGACACAAAGCTGGGTGGCAGTGTAAACTGTGAAGAGGATGTTAGGAGGTTGCAGGGTGACCTGGACAGGTTGAGTGAGTGTGCAGATGTGTGGCAGATGCAGTATAATATAGATAAATGTGAGGTTATCCACTTTGGCGGCAGAAACAAGGAGGCAGATTATTATCTCAATGGAGTTAGGTTAGGTAAGGGGGAGGTGCAGCGAGACCTGGGTGTCCTTGTACACCAATCGCTGAAAGTTGGCGTGCAGGTACAGCAGGCAGTGAAGAAAGCTAATGGAATGTTGGCCTTCATAACAAGAGGATTTCAGTATAGGAGTAAAGAGGTTCTTTTGCAGTTGTATAGGGCCCTGGTAAGACCACATCTGCAGTATTGTGTACAATTTTTGTCTCCTAATTTGAGGAAGGACATCCTTGTAATTGAGGCAGTGCAGCATAGGTTCATGAGATTGATCCCTGGGATGGCGGGACTGACATATGAGGAAAGATTGAAAAGACTAGGCTTGTATTCACTGGAGTTTAGAAGGATGAGAGGGGATCTTATAGAAACACATAAAATTATAAAAGTACTGGACAAGCTAGATGCAGAAAAAATGTTCCCAATGTTGGGGAGTCCAGAACCAGGGGCCACAGTCTTAGAATAAAGGGGAGGCCATTTAAAACTGAGGTGAGAAAAAACTTTTTCACCCAGACAGTTGTGAATTTGTGGAATTCTCTGCTACAGAGGGCAGTGGAAGCCAAATCACTGTATGGATTTAAGAGAGTTAGATATAGCTCTCGCGGCTAGTGGAGTCAAGGGATACGGGGAGAGGGCAGGCACGGGTTATTGATTGGGGACGATTAGCCATGATCACAATGGATGGCGTTGCTGGCTCGAATGGCCTGCTCCTGCACCTATTTTTTATGTTTCTCTGTAACATCATTTAAAAGCAATCGGATGGTGAAATGGAAGTGGAAGACTGTGATCAGCTGAGACAGTTTAACTAAAGTGACCATTCCTCATCTTTAATTTTGGTGAAATATTTCTAAATGCAAGCCCAAGTTATATCATAAAAACAAATAAATACATTATACTAGAAAGCTGATTTTTTAAAATATTAACTGAATATTAGGTTTCCAAGTCCTGATGTGGGCCTGAAACACTGACCATCCATTAGCCTACACAGATGCTGTTCGACCCGCTGAGTTCCTTTCATAGTTTGCTTTTGCTTCAGATTCCAGCATCTGCAGTGTCTTGTATCTCTCTCTCAATTCAAAGCTAACGCCTGTGCTAATTAATTTCAAAGTTTAGTTGATATATCTGCATCCTCTTGTATCTCTCAATTCAAAGCTAATGCCCTTGCTAATTAATTTCAAAAAGTTAAATGGATTAAAAATATATATATACAAGAGGATGCAGATATATCAACTCAAATAATTTTAACTTCAATAAAATGTGATTTGTTGAAGAACGATGTTATGTTAAGAACAGTCAATTCTAAATCTGATAAAACCACAAGCATGTTTAGACATGCTGACACAGTTCAAATGCTAAAGAGTAAGCAAATATAATCTTCTCTGTTTTTAACTTAAATAGATACTACATTCTTTGGGCTGAGGTTTGTCTCTGAATAATTCATAAAATAATAACTAATTTCAAATGAAATTGATTCCTGCTAGTTTGTATCTTTGCCTCAAATATAAATGTGTATAACATAGCAATTGCTTAAAGTACATTGTTAACTTATTTAGTATTATCCAACTGTGTGTTGTTTGAGTTGTATTTCACAAATCAATCTCTTTTTCACTTAATTATGTATTTCTACATACAAATTTGCCTGTTCATTATGTATAATTTTGGTGTCAATTCCATTTTGCTTCCAAAAAAATCTAAAAGCAATGACTTGTTTATTCAAAACACAATGGAAATGGTGAAAAAACCCATCTCTCCCTTGACACTGTAGAGATAATGTAGCTATTCACTCAATGATATGATAGCAAATGGAAGAAGATTTCCCTGAGACAAACAAATTGGGATGTCAAAAATTGTCTCAACTAACTGAAATAAGTTGAGAAGCCATGTTTCCAGTCAGCGGACAATTTCACATTTAATGGATGATATGCTGACTTTAAAGTAGGAAAGACTATTACTTGATGAGTTGTCATCAGTACTCCGAGAGTTTAGATAATGTTTAAAGTTGTCTATGCTTGCCAGGATGTAGTCTGGATTTTATTTGTTAATCTCAGCAGTGAGGGTGCAAAAATGGGCCTTGATGAGCCAACATTGGAACTACTGATGGGGAAGGAAGAGCCTGATGGTTCATTAGTTTCTGCTCCTAATGCTTTGCTGTGTGCTCCTGATATATGAAACAGAGATTCTCTTTACTATCCCAAATGATTTTCACCACCTTGAGCAGTCATGGGTGATGCTCATTAGTGAGGATGCTACAGTTTATCAGGTTGGCTTTGAGCAGATCTTTCAGCCCTTTCCTATCTGACGCGTAACCTCTTCCATGGCAGAGTATGGAATATAGTGTCTGTTTCAGAACTGATCTCCTACTCTCTAATTCCCACTCTCTTCATTAAGTTGTTGAATTTAATTGCTCTTTCAACTGACATAACAAAAAAATCTGTCAGCATAATTTAATGGTTTGTGTCCATTAGCCATTCCAATCTTCATCACCTAGAGTCATCCTGGAGCAAAATCTAAAAAAATTATCCAAAATCTAAAGAATACAGTCTTTCAGCTCTTTAAGGTTGTGGTTTGAAGCTCCACTTTATGGCTTGGTTATATGACAATGACATTCATTGCAATGTCAGGAGTTCCATCTTTCAGATGAAATATTAAAGACGCACTCGGCCTGCCTATTTAGATGGAGGTCAAAGACATGAGAATACATTTTGTCCTTTCTATTAGAGAAAACTGAAAGTAGCAGGTGTTGTACACCGTCATCAAATTTACATTTACAATTACTTCATTGTAAAAAGACAAATGGGGAGCCCACAAAACGGGGAGTCAATTTGGTATTGCCAATTTTGTGACATAGTCCAATCTGTGGCCAGCATTATAAATGTTTTATTTTGCCACTGTATCAAAATCTCAGAATAACCATATCCTTACTTGATTAAGGCTCATCATTCTGATGAGAAGAAACACACAGTAGTAGGATGCTGAACTCCATCTAATGTGATCATTTATAATACAGGGCCAGAAGTTTTCCAGAAATATTTCAGGAGCTGATTAATAGAAGAAAGTCACACCAACTTCCTTCATTTGAGTTACATATCACATGTCCACATGTGGTATCCTCATTAAGTTGCTAATATACGACATTATGAACAAAAATAGTCAAACAGCATAATTACGTGAATAACAAGAAAAACTACAGATGCTAGAAAACTGCAGTAAAAACACAAAATGCTGGAAAGACTCAGTAGGTCACCCAGTGTCTATGAAAAGTGAGACAATTAAAGCTTCATATAGAAGACCTTTCACTAGAATTACATTGTAAAACATTATTGCATGTTAAGATTGTTGCTTACTATTACTGTTCATACCAGTTCAAGCTGCTCTCTCCTGGGAGGGAAGGCATTTGTCCAATTGTTAGCCAAACAGTTTTTGAACGCATAAAAACTGGCAGCCTTCTTGAATATGCAGAGGTGAAGAAGTAGAAGAGCCACATGATACAATATTGAACCATGCAGATCAAGAAGATCATGTGTTTGCCAAATCCTGATCTACTGCCAGTAATATCTGCATTAATATTATAAAGGATATACTGGCATTATCCAGGAGTCTGGAATAATGATGTGAAGGTACCAAATCACATTAAGGTAACTCGTGAGTTCAAATTTAAAGGTTGAATAAAATGTTTTGCCCAACAGTGAAAATGGTACTGTAGTTACCATTTATTTATACTTTAGCTGTAAGTATGTTTTTATACTTTTGTTGTGATGCATCATATATTAAAAGCACAAAAACAAAAATCAAAACTCCCTTACTATATAGTCTTTAGAATTTAAATTATATCGCCAAACATAATTTTTTTAAAAACATGCTTTTTTGAGAATCACGTGTCCGCATTATAGTTAGCTGCAGATTATTTAATTCAATACAGACCTGTGTTCTGACCTTGGATCTTCTGATCAATGAATAGTAGAGTCTAATCTGCTGAGAGGCATGGTGGAATAATTTTGCAAACTTGAGTATGAAGAGATTTTTAAAAGGAGAATGTTCTTTTGTACAGTACCAGGTTCGTGTATTACAAAACTAATATGTCAGTTTAAATGGTAGAGTTAACACGCAATCTTTCCGCTGTCTGGTACTTGTGACAATAAACTAAGCTAAACCGGAAACCCTGTTAGCAAATGATTGTGAAAACATATGTTTTATGATCAATAAATAACTGCATCCTCTGATGGAGATTGTCACTTTGTAAATGTTACTGCTGGAAAACCTAGTGTTTGCTGATTTTACTGCATTTGCTTGGTAAACAAGTATCTGAAATAAGAGCTGAAGCAGATCAACAGTATAGCTGAATTGCTTGCTACTTTTCTCTTCGATCAGTGTTTTACGCAGTGAAACCCTTGTTCTTTATCATAGAACTAGTGAAATTTGGTCCTATTCAGTGAATATGCTCTAATAAACTGAGCAATAATGTATCACAATGTTTTCTCAGCCAATTCCACTCCTAAATGTCAAGATATTGACAAGTAAGTAGCTCACAATCAGAACCAAAAATTGAGATCCAATGGATCTCAGAGCAAAGGAAACAATTTGCAATCCGACGGATGCCTCCTTGCACAGTAAATGGTCGGGCCTTGGGAAGTGTTGTGGAACAGAGAGATGGAGGGGAGCAGGTACATGGTTTGATGAAGGTAGTGATGAAGGTAATGGAACTTTCCCCATACAAATCACTCCCCAAAAGATTGAGATACAGAATGTGACTGACTGATGCTCCCTCGGATGGACAAAAACGATCCCTTTGTGATGTTTTAAAAATGAGCTGGGTAGTTTTTCCTCGTGTCTTGGTTTATATTTATTCCTCACTCAGTATAACTAAAGCATTATCCGGTCATTATCATATTGTGGTTTTTATGTTCCAATTAGCTGCTTCGTTTCCGACCTTGTTGATCACACTTCCAAAGTATAATTGGCTGTAAAAAGAATCAAAGTCTTGGAATAAAAAAGTTAAAAATAAGAAAATGCCATTGACAATGGGTGGTGATTTATAATTTGTTTTAAGATGTATGGTAAATAGGAGATGTTCTGTTTCTGACAATGTGTGATGGAACACACATTTACACAATGTCAGATACAAAAATTACTTGTTGATTATGTACAATGGGTTCCTTTCTATTCTTCCAGAAGGTGAATCAATTCAGCACTCATCGCAAAGTGTTCCTTGTATTTTTATTTTGAAGGACACATTTAAAAATACGAATTTTTGCTCTGTTCAGCAGCATGTGTATTGGATAGTGGACAAGGTTAAATGAGTGAATAATAAAATTACATTGTGTTTTGTTATTACTTTTCCTCAAAGAGCTGACACATGCTGATTATTACAATTTATGGTGAAAATATTTGAAGATAATAGAATATAGAACAATAGTACAGCACAGGTTTGGGCCCATCAGCACACAATATTTGTGCCCAACATGATGCCTAGCTGAATTGATCTCATCTGCCTACACATGATCCATCTTCCTCTATTCCCTGCATTTCCATGTGCCTATCTAAAAACCTCTTAAATGCCACTATTGCATCTGCCTCCACCACCACCAACCTCTCTATGCCCCCTACTTCTCTCTATGTAAAAAACACTTGTCCCACACATCTCAATTAAAGGGGCGACTAAGACGGCATACAATGCTTCAAATGCAGCCTGACTAAAGTCCTATAGAACTGCATCAGACTTCCTGACTCTTATATTCATTGCCCCTAACAATGAAGGCAAGCATATCATATGCCTTCTTTACCACCCTATCTACCTGTGCTGCCACCTTTAGTGAGTTATGAACTTGAACTCCAAGATCCCTCTGTACATCAATGCTATTAATGGACTTACCATTTTCACTGAGACATGGCTACAAGAGGACCAGGGCTGGGAACTGAATATTCAGGGGTACACAACATATAGAAAAGACAGACAGGTGGGTAGAGGGGGTGGGGTCGCTCTGTTGGTGAGGAATGATATTCACTCCTTTCCAAGGGGTGACATAGAATCAGGAGATGTAGAATCAGTATGGATAGAAATGAGGAATTGTAAGGGTAAAAAGACCCTAATGGGAGTTATCTACAGGCCCCCAAACAGTAGCCTCGACATAGGGTGCAAGTTGAATCAGGAGATAAAATTGGCATGTCGCAAATGTAATGCTACGGTGGTTATGGGAGATTTTAACATGCAGGTAGACTGGGAAAATCAAGTTGGTAATGAACCCCAGGAAAGAGAGTGTGGAGTGTATCCGAGATGGATTCTTAGAACAGCTTGTACTGGAGCCTACTAGGGAGAAGGCAATTCTGGATTTAGTGTTGTGTAATGAACCTGATCTGATAAGGGGACTCGAGGTAAAAGAGCCATTAGGATGCAGTGATCACAATATGATAAGTTTTACTCTACAAATTGAGGGAGAAGGGAAAATCGGAAGTGTCAGTATTACAGTATAGCAAAGGGGATTACAGAGGCATGAGGCAGGAGCTGGCCAGAATTGACTGGAAGGAGGCCCTAGCAGGGAAGACGGTGGAACAGCAATGGCATGTATTCCTGGGAATAATGCAGAAGTTGCAGGATCAATTTATCCCAAAGAGGAGGAAAGATTCCAAGGGGAGTAAGAGGCACCCGTGGCTGACAAGGGAAGTCAAGGACAGCATAAAAATAAAAGGGAAGAAGTACAACAAAGCAAAGAAGAGTGGGAAGCCAGAGGATTGGGACTCTTTTAAAGAGCAACAGAAGATGACTAAGAAGGCAATACGGGGAGAAAAGATGAGGTACGAGGGTAAACTAGCCAATAATATAAAGGAGGATAGAGTCATAAAGTCATAGAGTCCTACAGCACAGAAAGAGGCCCTTCGGCCCATTGTGTCCGCGCCGCCCGTTACCAAACACAGTCTAATTTTAATCCCATTTTCCCGCATTTGGACCGTAGCCCTGAATGTTGTAGCATTTCAAGTGCCCATCCAAATGCCTCTTAAACGTTGTGAGTGTTCCCGCCTCCACCACCACCCCAGGCAGTGAGTTCCAGACTCCAACCACCCTCTGGGTGAAAAAGTTCTTTCTCACATCCCCCCGAAACCTCCCTCCCCTTACCCTGTATCTATGTCCCCTCGTTATTGAACCTTCCACCAGTGGAAGAAGTTCCCCGCCATCTACCTTATCCATGCCCCTCATGATCCTGTACACCTCAATCATGTCCCCTCTTAGCCTTCCCTGCTCCAGGGAAAACAATCCCAGTCTGCCCAGTCTCGCCTCATAGCCGAGGCCCTTCATCCCTGGCAGCATCCTGGTGAATCTCCTCTGCACCCTCTCCAAAGCTATCACATCCTTTCTATAATATGGTGACCAGAACTGTACACAATACTCCAGCTGTGGCCTTACCAGTGTTCTGTACAATTCCATCATTACCCCCCTACTTTTATATTCGATGCCCCGGCTAATGAAGGCCAGTAACCCATATGCCTTTTTAACCACCCAATCCACCTGTCCTGCTGCCTTCAAGGACTTGTGTACCTGTACTCCAAGGTCCCTCTGTACCCCTGTCTTCCCTAGGGTCCTTCCATTCATGGTGTACTCCCTCTCCAAGTTATTTCTGCCAAAGTGCATCACCTCGCACTTTTCAGGATTAAATTCCATCTGCCACTGCTCCGCCCATCTGACCATCTCATCTATATCTTCCTGCAGCTTGCAGATCCCTTCGCTATTCACCATCCCCCTACCTTTGTGTCATCTGCAAACTTGCTGATCATGCCCTGTACGTTGATATCCAGATCATTTATGTAGATTACAAACAGTAAGGGACCCAAAGCTTTTTTAGGTATGTAAAGAGGAAAAAAAGTCATGGCAAATGTGGGTCCCTTGAAGACAGAAGCGGGGGAATTTATTATGGGGAACAAGGAAATGGCAGATGAGTTGAACCGGTACTTTGGATCTGTCTTCACTCAGGAAGATACAAGCAATCTCCCAGATGTTCTAGTGGCCAGAGATCCTAGGGTGATGGAGGAACTGAAGGAAATCCACATTAGGCAGGAAATTGTGTTGGGTAGACTGATGGGACTGAAGGCTGATAAATACCCAAGGCCTGATGGTCTGCATCCCAGGGTACTTAAGGAGGTGGCGCTAGAAATTGTGGACGCATTGGTGATCATTTTCCAATGTTCTATAGATTCAGGATCAGTGGCTGTGGATTGGAGGGTAGCTAATGTCCCACTTTTTAAGAAAGGAGGGAGAGAGAAAACGGGAAATTATAGACCAGTTAATCTGACATCAGTGGTGGGGAAGATGCTGGAGTCAATTGTAAAAGACAAAATTGCGGAGCATTTGGATAGTAGTAACAGGATTGTTCCGAGTCAGCATGGATTTACGAAGGGGAAATCATGCTTGACTAATCTTCTGGAATTCTTTGAGGATGTAACTAGGAAAATTGACAGGGGAGAGCCGGTGGATGTGGTGTACCTTGACTTTCAGAAAGCCTTTGACAAGGTTTCACATAGGAGATTAGTGGGCAAAATTAGAGCACATGGTATTGGAGGTAGGGTACTGACATGGATAGAAAATTGGTTGACAGACAGAAAACAAAGAGTGGGGATAAATGGGTCCCTTTCAGAATGGCAGGCAGTGACTAGTGGGGTACCGCAAGGCTCGGTGCTGGGACCACAGCTATTTATAATATACATTAATGACTTGGATGAAGGGGTTAAAAGTATCATTAGCAAATTTGCAGATGATTCAAAGCTGCGTGGTAGTGTGAACTGTGAGGAAGATGCTATGAGGTTGCAGGGTGACTTGGACAGGTTGTGTGAGTGGGCGGATGCATGGCAGATGCAGTTTAATGTGGATAAGTGTGAGGTTATCCACTTTGGTGGTAAGAATAGGAAGGCAGAGTATTATCTGAATGGTGTCAAGTTAGGAACAGGGGACGTACAATGAGATCTGGGTGTCCTAGTGCATCAGTCACTGAAAGGAAGCATGCAGGTACAGCAGGCAGTGAAAAAAGCCAATGGAATGTTGGCCTTCATAACAAGAGGAGTTGAGTATAGGAGCAAAGAGGTCCTTCTGCTGTTGTACAGGGCCCTAGTGAGACCGCACCTAGAATACTGTGTGCAGTTTTGGTCTCCAAATTTGAGGAAGGATATTCTTGCTATTGAGGGCGTGCTGCGTAGGTTTACTAGGTTAATTCCCGGAATGGCGGGACTGTCATATGTTGAAAGACTGGAGCTGATCTATAACCTGCTGTATCTTCCAACAGCCTTCCTCACTGTCTGCAACTCCTCCAATTTTGCTCACTTACTCACCAACTCATCTACATTTACATCTAGGTCACCAGCACTGATCCCTGCGGAACTCCACTGGTCACAATCCTCCAGCCAGAATGTCTACCTTCCACCACAACCATCTGTCTTCTATGAATAAGCCAAATCCATACGACCAAGTTATCGTAAATACCATACATCTTATTATTCTGGATCAGCCTACCATGAGGAACCTTATCAAAACCCGTACTAAAATCCATGTATACAACATCCACCACCCTGCCTTCATCAGTCTCCTTGGTCACCTCCTCAAAAAACTCCAAGTTAGCGAGGCGTGACCTGTCAGGTACAATGCCGTTCTGGCGATCCCTAATTAGACCATTCTCTATTATAAAATGATTTCCCTGGACTGCTCCTCCTTTTATGTGCACTTGAAAACCCATCTATTTTAACTAAGCTTTTGTCATCTGTTCTCATACTCATACTTTATTAGCCAAGTACGTTTTGCAACATACGAGGAATTTGATTTGCCATATAGTCATACCGATAAAAAAGCTGATACATTCATAATTAGCTCTTGTTAATTTCTGTTTTATAATGTTCTTGTAACACCCCATAAGTTGTTTTATGATCTGAAATGTACTATACTCATTCAAGTTGTTATTGTTGTTGCACTTGGGTTTGAAGGTTTGTTAACGCTGCATAAGTGTTTCTAGGTTGGTTGTTAGATGACTCCATTAAACACGAGAACAGCTTGGTGCAGTTACTGGAAGTAATTTTTGTCTGGCTTCCTGGCTAATCCTTCTACTTTCCCAGAGAATTTGTCAGCTGGCAATCTTTGCCCAAGCCATTCGTGACCTTCAGTTTGCCTGCTTCTTGAATATCTGATCAATTGCTTATCTTGGCTTATCTTCCTATTTTCCTTGAGAAATTCACAGTTTAGAGAGTTCAGAACTTATTGTAAGTTTAATTGTGTGTGTGCCCATGGCAAGTGCTTTCCATCAGGCTGACGCACGGTGTTTTCTTTTTCTTTACAGCGCTGAGTGTTTGCCTACTTGATGAAAATTGAAGAGAAACATCAGACTGAGAGAAAAATAAGCAAAAACAAAAGGAGAAGGAAATCGTTGCATATGAATGAATGTACCATACAGAAAAAAGGTAGGAATGATACACAAATTAAAGGAAAGAAAAGGAATAGACAACTGACATGGATTGGAAAGATATACAAATGAAAGGGAGGAGAATCAAGTAAAGGAGGGGCGAGAATGATGTTCCAAAACAGAACTTTTTTGGGGGGATCTTTTTCTTCCTTCCAGCTCAATCATTTCCTCAGTCATGGTGGATCCATTTGATGCTGCCACATTAATTTTTCTTTCAGTGGTTGAGGCATTGCGTTTCTTTGTAGTCTGCGCTTGACTTTTCCCACAACACAATCCAATAATAGCAGCACTGTCAAAACTAATTACCTCAGTTACATTCTGCACTCGAGCCTCCTTGCCTGTCCCAATTCCTCCAAAGGTTTCACATTACTGGTGCATTACCAATCTGCTTCCTGTGCCCTCAACTATTGACCTAACCACGACTGAATTAATGAGTTCCTACTCGTTCGCTGGTTGTGTCTTTGCTGAGCATGCATTATTTAATTAAATTGGTTTAAACTCTTAACGTTTATTGCAAACAAATAATATTTTATTTAGATTTAGATTTAGATTTAGAGATACAGCGCAGAAACAGGCCCTTCGGCCCACCGGGTCTGCACCGCCCAGCGATCCCCGCACATTAACACTATCCCACACCCATTAGGGACAATTTTTACATTTACCCAGCCAATTAACCTACAAAGCTGTACGTCTTTGGAGTGTGGGACGAAACCGAAGATCTCAGAGAAAACCCACGCAGGTCACGGGGAGATCGTACAGACGGCACCCGTAGTCAGGATCGAACCTGAGTCTCCGGCGCTGCATTCGCTGCAAGGCAGCAACTCTACCGCTGTGCCACCGTGCTTGTACAACACATAAGTTGTGCTTGCGTATAAGTTAAGAAGTCATGAACCTAAGAAATGGAATGTTTGTTGATTTGTAATTCCAAATTTATACAGATAGAGACAAATAAATAAGTTTGTGAAGATAAATTCTGTATAAAGGACTCTGTTGTAGGCATTTGCCATTGCAAATCTTGGGAGAAAGTGTTCATTCACAAGAGTAATTATCCAAAGAAAAATGTTTAGAAGTCTGAGGGAGAAATTGTCAGTCATTTTTCACCTCGGAAAATTTAATATTGAAATAGGCCAAATCAATTAGTTAAAAATATGACATCTCTTTGCAGACTGCAGGGTTCAGTGCGAACAATTTTTGTTAATTACATAGAAACATAGAAACATAGAAAATAGGTGCAGGAGGAGGTCATTCGGCCCTTCGGGCCAGCACCGCCATTCATTGTGATCATGGCTGGTCATCCACAATCAATAACCCGTGCCTGCCTTCTCCCCATATCCCTTGATTCCACTAGCCCCGAGAGCTCTATCTAATTCTCTCTTAAATCCATCCAGTGATTTGGCCTCCACTGCCCTCTGTGGCAGAGATTCCACAAAGGCGTGGATGAGGGTTTCTGCAGCTGTGGAGGAGAGGGATGGACGGAGACGGGCGATGTTTTTGAGGTGGAAGAAGGCTGTCTTGCTGGTGTGTTTAGTGTGTTTGTCGAAGGAGAGGGTTTGATCAAAGATGATGCCAAAATTCCGGATGTGAGGGGAGGTGGATACTGAGAAACCGTCGATGTTGAGGGTGAAGTTGTGGGTGGATTTGGTGGGCGTTTTTGGTCCAATGATGATGATTTCGGATTTGTCACAGTTTAATTTGAGGAAATTGATTTGAAGCCAAGATTTTATTTCAGGGATGCAGTTTGTCAGGATAGAGTGTGTAGTGGTGGTGATGGACTTATTGGAGATGAGGAGCTGGATATCATCGGCAAAGCAGTGGAATTGGAGACCATGACGGCGGATTAAGTGACCAAGGGGGAACAGGTACAGGATGAAGAGGAGGGGGCCGAGAACTGAACCTTGGGGGACACCTTGGGGGAGGGGAGCAGTGGGGGATTTGCAGTTATTAATGGAGATGAACTAGTGCCTGTCGGAGAGGTATGATTTGATCCAAGAGAGGGCAGTGCCGGTGATGTTAAAGGTGGTTTCAAGTCGGGTGAGGAGGATGGAGTGATTGATGGTGTCAAAGGCGGCGCTGATGTCGAGGGGGATGAGAATGTTGAGGTTACCGGCGTCAGAGGAGAGGAGAAGGTCGTTGGTGATTTTGAGGAGTGCAGTTTCAGTACTGTGGTTGGAGCGGAATCCGGATTGGAATGTTTCATACAGGTTATTGGCAGAGAGGTGATGTTTGAGTTGAGAGGCTACAGCGCGTTCCAAAACTTTGGACAGAAAGGGTAGGTTGGAGATTGGTCTGAAGTTGTTTGGGTCCAGGTTTTTTCAGAATAGGGGTGACAGCAGCGATTTTGAGGGATGGTCGGACGATGCCAGTAGACAGGGAGGAGTTTATTGTTGCAGTGATAAGTGGAGAGAGAGCAGGAAGGCAGGCCTTGACAAAGTTGGAGGGGATGGGGTCCAGAGTGCAGGTGGCAGTTTTCATTCCTGTGAGGAGTTCAGAGAGGTCGGTAGGGGAGATTGGGGAGAACTGAGACAGGGGTTGGCAGGATAAGGGGGGGCAGGTGGTTTGAGGGGGAGCAGGTGCGGTGGTGGTTAAGCTGCTGTAGATGTTGTCTATTTTGCTTTGGAAGATTGAGAGGAAAGAGGTGCAGTTGTCGACTGTGAATGACTGGGAGGTGGTATCCAGGGGCTGAGGAGTTTGTTTATTGTAGAGAAGAGTGCTTTTGGGTTTCCGGAGCCAGAGTGAATTATTTGAGAGTAGTAGGTGGAGTGGGCGCGGGAGAGGGCATCTTTGTAGTGCTGCAGGTGGTCTTTGTAGGCTTGGGAGTGACTTGTGAGACCTGTTTTGTTGCAGAGTTGATAGATATCCAGTTTTGAGCTTTGGGATCTGTTGGAAGTTTATCCCATTTATTACATTTGTAGTACCACACAGCATGGTGCAGGATACTCTCAGTATGAAGACGGGACTTTTTTTGCACAAGAACTGTGTGGTAATCATTTCTATCAATGTTGTCATGGACAGTTGCAGCCGCTAAATTTAGTTTAGTTTAGAGATACAGCATGGAAACAGGCCCTATGGCCCACTGGGTCCACATCGACCAACAGTCACCCATAAACTAGCTCTATCCTACACATTAGAAACAATTCACAGAAGCCAATTAACCTACAAGCCTGCACGTCTATGGAATATGGGAAAAAACCTACACGGTTACAGCGAGAACGTACAAAATTCCGTACAGGCAGCATCCGAGGTCGGGATTGAACTGGTTTTCAGACATTGTAGTGTAGACAAGTTTATCCTTTGTGTTGGTTCATTTACAACGTTCTGCAGACACGGTCTGGCTACCATGTCATCGAAGCTCAGCCACTTAATCTGTAATGATTTTACCAAGTCACTCTTGGGGATAAACACTGCAGTTCCCCACCTCTGGACATTATTTTCGGTGCTTCGTCCAAATGTTGCTCAACATGGAAGAGCATTGTTTTATCAGCAGAAATAACATGTTAGATGGTAATTAGGAAGAGTTTTTCTTGCCCTTGCTTGACTGAATTTGATGCAGTCTGAAGTCAAAACTGAAGACTCCAAGGGATACTCTGAGCCACATGGCTGCTACTGCTAGTGGATTTGCTCTTCTACTGGGACCAGATGTACTAGTGATTGGAATGGTGGAATATGGCGTGTAGTTTGTAAGGTATAATTTTGTGGATATGATTAGATCAATCTGTTGCCTGACCACTCTGAGGGACAGCTTTCCAAAACTAAACATTAGTTCCTCGATGTTGTGAGGAGAACTCTGCAAAAGTGATTGGACTGGAGACGACATGGCTTTGCTTATCAGCGCAGATGTTGATGCCAGCAAGTCTGCCGGGATTATTTTCTTCTCTGTTTAAACGTAGCTGTACTGATACTTCTGAGTGGGTTACTAAACAACTTCTGAGAGCATTTAAGAGTCAACTACATATAGTTACTCTGGGGTCACATGCAAGCCAAACCAGGAAATTAAGGCAATTTCCTCTCTGGAAAGCTATCGGTGAGCAGGTGAGAGTTTGTAACAATCCAGCAACTTGACCAGAATAATAAATTGACTCCAATGATTCATTTTCAAGAATTCGAAAATGAAGGTCACATTCTCTGAAATGTAAAAAGGCAAAATGTAAAAATGGTTTAAATCATTTTTTTGAAATTTTAGGGGTAAATGATAGGGAAGATTGAGAAAATCTAATTCTGCTTTTTGGTGTATACAGGAGTGGGTCTTGGGTGTATAGTCCAAAATAAGTGCTAGACTTTCAAGAGAGATGTCCTCAATACAGAGAGAATGGTAGAAATTTGGAACTCTTCTGCAAATGACATTTGAGACTAGAGAAAAGTTAAATGTTAATATTTTATTGCCAAAATTCCATCTGAATTGCAGCAAAAACTTGAAAACAGAGAATTTACTGTAATTTACAAATATCAAACATCCTCTTTGTCTCTGGGGAGAAATGGCTTAAATTACGCAAATTTTTTAAATGTTATTTTAAACATTTAAATCATGGCAGTAAAATTATTTCTGTGCATGTTTTGCCTCAGTCACTGCCTTTTTTTATTTCCAATCAGTTCATGAAATACATTCTGAAGTGGTGAGGACTGTTAAATTTCTGTCAATTGTTTTCTTGATGGAATTTCACGTTTTTTCTCTAGGCTCTTTAAATTGTCATTTACATTTAATGAGCTACTAATCACTATGTTTAGCATAATTAGCTTCAGCAATACCAAAGACCAATAATTATTTGAAATTTAATATCTACACATAAGTTTATGAAGATTTACAATTGAATTACAATTAAAATACGGTCTTCATTAAAATGCAGATTTTCTTCAATACAACCTAATTTTCCTCCAATGTAGTCTACTCAATATTTACCTTCTTTTCAAATCTTTGATGTAAAATTTTCACTGATATACTGATGACATTCTTTATTAGGATTAGAATTTCTACCGAAGGGCATGATTTGGCGGGAATCAAAACATGCAAAATATTCAAGTCAAAATTTGCATCAACTGTACACCGTACTTTGTTTATAACTTTGTTTACAACCTAACAACATTACAGGCAAAGCTATACATATCATTTAAAAGTACTTTTTAAATGTTTAATATTAGTTTTGTTCTCCCATCATGAGAGATATTCCCGGTTTCTATATATCACGGGAGATGCTAGACTTCCATTATCTTTACCAAGTGTTTTTTCACTTCAGGTAAACCCTAAGAACAGTGAGCGAGTTAAAATGGCTGAAGGGGTGCAGATTCACTGTTGAATACCAAATTGTTTTCTCTTGCAAATTTCCAGCTGGTATCCAGAGATAGGATATGAAGCAGGATATCTGGGTTATGTTTCCCTCCTCAACCTCCAGCATGCTCCCTCTTCCCATTGTCACTCCAGATGCAATGAGCTAAATCAGGACAAAAAAAAAAGAAATCCTTTGCTCTATCAGAGATATTTCACTATGTCTCTGGGAAAGAAAAATATTTTTTTGCTGTGGCACGGTGATAGGCTCGAAATGAAGGCGAGGAGCCAGGTGTTTCGGGAGGAATTTTATTTGCTGTCGTTCTCTTATACAGTCGGGTCTGCAAGAGAACGATCGCGCCTAAACCCCTGTGGCGGCTCCCAAGGGTCGGGCCATTCTACTATCAAACCCCTCGGCACGGGAATGGACTAGTGCGGGGGCGGCCCCTAGCTACAGGGATAAATGGCAGGGGTTTAGGGGCTATCGCCGCGCCACATTGCAAACAAAACATAAAACAACATTGCCACAAATAATTTAGCATTCAAAATAGCAATGTAATAATTCATAACCAAATTAATTTTCATTTGTTAATTTAAATGCCATGTTAACATTTAATTTCTTAATATAAATGCTATGTTAAAATTTTCAGCCAAACTGTAAATTAGTCAAAAACTATCAAACCTATTAATGTATACATAAATTAAAAGAATGTGTAGGAAAATAACTGCAGATGCTGGTTCAAATTGAAGGTAGACACAAAATGCTGGAGTAACTCAGCGGGTCAGGCAGCATCTCAGGAGAGAAGGATTGGGTGGCGTTTCGGGTTGAGACCCTTCTTCAGATATGTCGGGGAGGGGGCAGGACAAAGATAGGATGTAGTAGGAGACAGGAAGACAGTGGGAGAACTGGGAAGTGGAGGGGAAAGAGAGGGACAGAGGAACTATCTGTAGTTGGAGAAGTCAATGTTTATACCGCTATTTCAGATCTCAACTTCGCTACATCGGCGAGATCAAACGCAGGCTCGGTGATCGCTTCGCTCAACACCTTCGCTCAGTCCGCCTTAACCAACCTGATCTCCCGGTGGCTGAGCACTTCAACTCCCCCTCCCACTCCCAGTCTGACCTTCCTGTCAGGGGCCTCCTCCATTGTCATAGTGAGGCCCACCGCAATTGGAGGAACAGCATCTCATATTTCGCTTCGGCAGACATCTCTAACTTCGGATAGTTCCTCTGTCCCTCTCTTTCCTGTCCCCTTCCCAGTTCTCCCACTTTCTTCCTGTCTCCTACTACATCCTATCTTTGTCCCGCCCCCTCCCCTGACATCAGTCTGAAGAAGGATCTCGACCCGAGACGTCACACATTCCTTCTCTCCTGAGATGCTGCCTGACCCGCTGAATTACTCCAGCATTTTATGTCTACCTTAACTTAATAGAATAGTGCATATAACTTAAAATATACACGATATTTATTCTGAAATATCCTGTATCACAATCAAATCATTTTTAGGCCTTTAGTTTTATGTAAAAACCATTCAATTGGAAGTAAAATGTAATACCAAAAATGTTCATTACAATATATTTTTTAACAGGTTAATTTAGATTAAAATTGCTAAATTCAACTGCCCCTTAACATGAGCACACCAATTATGATGTGCATTTATCCTGTCACCATTACTTCTAAAGCCATACTACAATTTTGTGCTAATGTGCATGATTGCTATGTGTGGCCAGAACGAGCTCTCGCATTCACTGCCTCTATACGTTTATTACTGCTCATTGAAGAATCGCAATTACTTTCAGTTGCAGAATATTGCAGAGTGCTGACTTGAAACACACAGTCTGCATGATGATTTGTGCGGTGATTTGCTGCACAACAGCGAATCCTGCAATCTCCCTAAAAACATGAGCTTGCATTTGCCTGCGGCTTTGTTTTGGAAAGAGGGAATTAAATGGCTCTTTTGGAATAAAAGGCCATAAATGGTCTCCTTTGCACAAGAGTTCTAACAGCAAGAGGTTATATATTTCAGTGAAAACATTTAATATACACAGATTATATCACCTGCTGCATCTAACTAAGATTTAGAAAGAAGAAAAGCACTCTGAAACAGTGGATGTGGGCCCATCCAGCCATAAGCACCTTTCTGCCCACCCCGACTATTTTAAAGCATCTTGTCATCTTCTGCACACCCACTGCTTATTCTCCCAGTCAAGCTATGTACAGAGAGATTTATCTCACAGAATCCACGACAGGGAGATGGATCTCGCTTTCTGTAAGGTACTAGAAATTAGTTGGTGATTCAAGCTATAGCAAGTGTATTTTATTTTTTTCAAGCTCACAACTGGGCTGTGGTTTAGTTCGTGACATACAGTTTTCCTGAGGCTTAGTTCTTGACATACAAACTGGTTCTTCCCAATTCTCTAGAGAATCACTGGTATCAATAACGTGGAGAACTGATGGTCACGTGATACAAATCTTACCAGGGGTACGCACTCAATATATTACATAACCCATATGTCACAGGAGAAACTGATCCTTCAAAAAAATTTAAGTCAGATCAAAACACTTGAGCACCTGTTACAACACCATCTACACCTCAGCAACTTGAAATAATCCACAAAAGTTTGTAGAATTGTAGCAACTATCAATAAAATTCAATCGGCCACTCACCAGTTTAAATTCCATTTGGAATATTTTGGAGGACCAAGGACCAAGAAGAAGAACCTGGAAGTAACTGATGATCCCTTTAAATAATGTTGTGTGGTACATCCTATGGGCTGATGAACCCATTCATTTCTGCAAAGTTGAGAGGGTTAACTTGCTGGAGTGTTCAGCTCCAAACAGTGGCATCAGCATCAATCTTGTGATGCAGGCTAATTGATGTTATGATCTCCCTTCTCTGCATACTTTCAAAAGACATTTGTTTTGCACATACTCAATCTTACACAAATATGGCAGCACATGTCTGACTTCAATTTGGTATCCATGGAACAAAAATTCCTCCTTCCTTCATTAAAGATTAACATCAAATAATTTGTATCAGATTATTTAAATATTAAGAGTAAAGTAAACTCTTTCTATCTGCTGTGGAGAATCAGTTTGCTCTCTTCCATATTGTGCTGAGCAAGCATTAAATATTATTTTTCTGCCCAAATCCATCATGTTCTTTCTTCAAAAAACAAAGTGCTGGAGGAACTCCATGGGTCAAGCTGTATCTATAAAGGAATATATAGACACAGAATACTGGAGTAACTCAGCGGGAATCTATGAAGGAATAGACAGATAATGTTTTGGATTGGGACCCTTCTTCATTCTGACGGAGCAGGGGGAAGAAAGCTCCATAGAGAGATGAGACTAGGGTAATGCCTGCCAAGTGATAAGTGGGTACAGATGGGGCAGGCGGGGAGCGTTTCTTGGCAGATGGGTGGAATTAATAACAAAGGTGAAAAGGAGACAGAATTGTGTCAGATAAGGAACGAAGAGGAGTTAAATGTAAAGCCAAAGGGACGGATATCAGCAGAAGGACACAAGGGAACTGAGCGTGGGAGAGGGTAGATGGGCATACACAGGGGGGAAAGGAGCAAGCTGATGAAGTGGTGGGAGTAATGTATGCGCACCAGTGTGAGGAGGGAACAGAGAGGGAGGTGTTACTTGAAATTGCTGATTTCAATGTTCATGCTGTTGAGTTGTAGGCTACACAAGAGGTTTGGGCATTGCTCCTAATTTCGGTTTGTGGTTCAGTGCCACATATGCAGATGACGTCTTCAGTGTCTATATAACCCCACTTCTTGAGAGTCGCTTTACATCGACCAGTACAAGCTCTCGGTCTGTTGAGGCATTTCCATTCAGCCCAGCTTGATTCGGCCCCAGGAGGAAGTTCGTCTTTGGCACTTATGGACATGAATGTCGTTGATGGGAGATTGGCTAGTCTCTCTTCCCATAATGCAACTCTAGTACCTTCGGCTTCAGCATTTGGTTCAACTTCGATGAGGAAGCTTTTTCTGGACTTTAGCCGACTCTTTGCTGGTTCATGGCCGAATAGAGGAACTGATTTTAGATGATCAGCCAAGAACGTATTGAATGGCAGTGCTGGCTCGAAGGGCCGATTAGCCTACTCGTGCACCTATTTTTTTTATGTTTCTATGTTTCTACTTGCTTTTCTTCATGTGATACTGAATGGAAATGCCAGTTTGATTGATGTTTTACAGCTTACTTTATTTTATCAGTAGAACATGTTTTTCTATAATACATTGTCACATTTACCGAACTATTCATTGTAGGCCTTTTGTAATTTTTCATTGAAGGCAATTTCTTCGTGATACCTGAGGATATAAGTGTTGCTGAATCTTTGCCACAATGGCAACATCTACTGCACACTCCATCTGAAGTTTATTGGTGAAGTTGCTTAAGTTTAAAGTCGATCAGCAAGGTATGTTTTTACAATCTTGCTGCCTAATAATTCCCTCTGCGTGCTCTGCTTTGTGCTGTGATGTATAATGCACATTATTTCAAAAAGCAAAAGGAACATTATACAAACAGTGGTAAATTCAGAAATTGAAATTTTATGAAAACAAATCATGGAAATAGTTTACCTATTTGTGTTTTAACCTATAATTCTGCTATGCTATTGCAGAGTGCAATGTTGCTCTGAAGTAGCAAATTCACAATGGTCTGTGAAACAAAATGTATTTAATATGTTTTTACTAAAAGCGATATTTTCAACTATGCATGCCTAATTCACCATTCAAATTTTAAAGTGGCACTAATTACAAAGAAAAAATCATAAATATTCAGAGGAATTACTGGTTAATTTTGATTAATTTTGGTTTAATGTTTTACGGGTTACTGCAGAGTAAATTTCCTTTTGAGCTGCTCATATTTCTAACCTTATACTTAACCATGAGAAATTATGCAAGTTTCTAAGCAGTAACTTAGAACTCAAGTGTTCAAAAACTGTTGATTTAGATTTTAAAAGCTTTAGAATTTTACGAAAAGATTATTAAAGTTTAAACGGTAACATTTGTTAATTAAGTTAATCGGTCAGGGCCTTAAACAATGGCGTACCGACTCCTTTTTCTCTACAAAAAAAGCACTGGGTAATAGTAATATGAAATAAGAACAGAAAAATTTGGAGATACTCATCAATTTAGGAACAGTATCTGTGTGGAATAGCAAGATGACATTGAGAATATTCTGTAACATTGATATTGGAGACAAAAGAAAGCGGTTGTCTGCCTCTATCCTGCTGCAGTGAGCTTAATCTCATATCTACAAAGCTTTTAAATGTGAGGATATTACCAATGTGGGGAGCTTTGCTCACCAATTTTAAAGAGGATAATTCTGCATTAAATTTTGTTACAACAAAGGAGGATTATACCTGAAGATTGTTGGGAATAAAGTTGATATAAAGGTTCATTATTGATCTAGGCTAGTGCTCATTACATGGAAAATGACATTGTAATATTGTAACTAGCAGTGTGCCTCATGGATCGCCGCTGGGTCCATTTCTGTTTGTCATCCATATCAACAATTTGGATGAGAATTACAAGGCACAATTACTAAATTTGAAGATTACTTCAAAAATAGCTGGAATTATAAGTGAAGATGGTTATCAAGAATTGCAGTGGGATCTTGATCTGCTGAGCAAGTGGCCGAGTAATGGCAAATGGAGTGTAATTCAAATAAATGTGCGTTTTAGGAAATCAAACCAGGGCAGAACCTTCATAGTGAATGGTAGAGCCCTGGGGACTGTTGTAGAGCAAAGGGATCTAGGAGTACTAGTACATAATTCTCTGAAAGTTGTGTCGCAGGTTGTTTAGTTTAGTTTATTATAGTCATGTGTACTGAGGTACAGTGAAAAGGGTTTTGTTTGTGCTATCCAGTCAGCGAAAAGAGTATACATGATTACAATCAAGCCATCCACAGTGCACAGGTACAAGATAAAGGGCATAACATTTAGTGCAAGATGAAGTTCAATAAAGTCTGATTAAAGATAGTTTGAAGGTCTCCAAGAGTAGATGGGAGGTCAGGACCATACTCTAGCCGGTGAGAGGACGGTTCAGTTGGCTGATAACAGTTGGAAAGAAACTGTCCCTGAATCTGGAGGTATGCTTTTTCAAAGTTCTGTGCCTCTTGCCTGATGGGAGAGGGGAGAAGAGCTAGGGTGGTTAAGAAAGTGTTTGACACGCTGGCCTTCATCAGTCAGAGTATTGAGTATAGAAGTTGGAACGTTATGGTACAGTTGTACAAAATGTTGATGAGGCCACACTTGGAGTATTGTGTACAGTTTTGGTCAGCTTGCTTTTGCGAAGATGCAATGAAGCTGGAAAGACTGCAGAGAAGATTTACAAGGATGTTGTCAGGACGAGGCCCTTAGCTACAGGGAAAGGTTGGGAAAGCTAGGATTTTATTCATTGGAGTGCAGGAGGCTGAGAGGTGATCTTATTGAGGTTTATAAAATCATGAGGGGATTAGATAGGATGAATGCAGTCTTTTTCCCAGGGTAGGAAAATCAAGAACTATAGGGCATAGGTTTAAGGTGAGAAGGAAAAGATCAATTAGGAGCCTCGGGCAACATTTTCACACCGCGGGTAATTGTTGTGTGGAACGACCTGCCAGATCAAGTAGTTGAGGCTATCACAAAATGCTGGAGTAACTCAGGAGATCGGACTGAAGAAGGGTCTTGACCCGAAACATCACCCATTCCTTCTCTCCAAGATGCTGCCTGACCTGCTGAGTTACTGCAGCATTTTGTGAATCAGTCTGAAGAAGGGTCTCAACCTGAAAAGCCACCCATTCCTTCTCTCCAAGATGCTGCCTGACCTGCTGAGTTACTCCAGCATTTTGTGATACCTCCGATTTGTACCAGCATCTGCAGTTATTTTCCTACACAAGTAGTTGAGACTGGTACAATAACAACATTTAAAAGACATTTGGACTGATACATAGATCGATTGATACATAGAAGTTTTAGATTGACATGGGTAAGGTGAGGGCAAATGGGATTAGTTTGGATGGGGCATCTTGGTCGGCATGGACAATTTGGGCTGAAGTGCTTGTTTCGTGCTGTATGGTTATGACTTATGAATGGTACAGCACAATTGAGAAAGCGATGATGAATGGAATTTCAAAACTGCAGTTTTGTGCAGCCATTAGCTAATTCCTTGCCCAAAATATGAGGGTGAATTTAAATATTTGAACCTAGTTATATTGCTTCTCGTTTTCACCCCCACCCAAATTCCACCAACTTCTCATTTTCACCCAACAAATAGCTACCAATGGCCTGTTTCCTTTATCATCGTTACTTTTTTGTATATCTTTAATTCATTGTTCTATATCTCTCTACATCATCGTCAAAATCTCTTGTTTCCCTTTCCAGTGACTTTCAGTCTGAAGAAGGGTCTCGACCTGAAATGTCATCCATTCCTTCTCTCCAGATTTGCTCCAGCTTTTTGTGTCTATATTGTACAAAACATGTTCTCCAGCTTGAATCCAGCCACAATAACCAACTTTACATTAGTTGCTCTTAATTTTTTTTTGGAACCTTACAAAACTTGGAACTACCATTTGAAAATATTGAGCCAAGATTTACCATTTAACACTTTATTTTTATCTTGAGCTGCTACCATTAAATATTAATCATGTGTTTTCTTCCCTTGTTATAGTTCCACGGCTTGTCTTTATCTTAAATTTTGAAGACCAGTTGATGTTTTCTTAGTGGTGCCAAAACATGGGAAATTCAGAGAGCCAGAATGATGGGGAACGAGCATTTTCGGGAGATGAACGTGTAGGTCTGGCACAAAGGCAAATGTCTCGATCACTTCGTATTCCACCTAAAACCTCACACAGAGCCAGGCCAGCTTCTACAGTTAGAATGGCACACAGAAATTCAGAAACTAGCACTAAATCTAGCAGCACTCCGAGCATCCCACAATCACTAGCAAGAGATGATCTGGACTTGCATAATCCTGGAATGCATAATACCTTGGCAGAAGACTTTACTCAACTTTCTTGGCTGGTTAGGATGGGTAAAAGTGTGAGGCCTGTGTCTTATCACACAAGTTCCTCAGTTTCCAGTGACAGATGCAGGACTACTGTGGATGAACTCGACATTTGTTTGGACAAGCACATTGTCCAAGGTATGCAAAACCTTGATGAATTAAGGATGGATTCCAGTTCCAAAAGACAAGTTGGAGATTTGCTCCCAATTACCAGAAATGGAACTATTGTTTTAGAAAGCACAAGTATCAGGAAAAAACGATCCAAATCTGCTGATATGTGGCGACAAGATAGCATGGAGTTCTCCCTATCTGATCTTAGTCAGGATCGGTTAAGCAGCACTGAAGATCTGTTGGATAATACAGATGAAAAGGAGTATGAGGGGAATAGACTGATAAGCAGCAATTCCATGGATTTGGAACAACTAAGTGGAACCCAACGTGCCAACTCTGTAAATGAACTATATGGTGATAAACCAACAGGCACCAGCACAAACAAGACACGGAGAAATAGGTTTATGACATATTGTCGGAACTTGAGGGCACATTCACAAGGTACAATGCATATGGAAAATGTAAGTACTGTTACATGGACTGCTGAAGAAGATGCAAGTGCCACCTCGTATGCTGCCTCTACACTACCCTGCAGGAAGTCCCATTGTCTTTCTGAAGGAGCCTCTAAGGGACGGTTAAGCCAAAAAAGTGACCAGAATAGAAGCACACATGTCAGGAGGTCCAAAACAACACAGGTATTTAATTTGTTTTCAATGGATTTTTAAAAATCATTCAGTCATTGGTACAAGTTTATTGTAAACACTTATTGTGTTATCCTTTTTTAAGCCATCAGGTGTATTTAAAACAATGTTCTGAAAAAGATGAATTATTTTTACCTTTTGGTAAAACTGTTGGTAGAAAGTTTCTTTATTTTTAAGTGACAACATTCAATTCATGTTTACTAACATGATCACAGTTGTGTGATTGAAACACCTCTAACTGTGGTAAAGATCCAAAACATTATTTCTGGCTAAAATATCATTTTCCTGTGCCAATACAATGCCTGTGAAATGGATTTATTAAACACAATAGGCCCGGAATACCGCCATGTATATTAAGCTTGAAGATTATTTCATGTACATACAAAGATCCAACCACAACTTTCCCTGTTAACTGCAAATGGTTTCAAAAGAGTGAAAATCAATGTGTACTGTGCTTGTAGGTTGTAAGGTTGTAGGTACTCCTCTTGAAATCTCCATTCAGCAAGAACTATTTTTGCTTGCTATACTGAGTCATTTTGGGTGCTTTTTTACCATTTGGCCGTGGTTACATTTTTGACAAGCCTGCTTTTTTCAGCATTGTCAAAATCCGTGTAGACAACATGAAATGCACTATTCTCAATGACCCTCCTTTTTTTGCATCTCAAAAAATCTCAGTCAGGTTGGTCAGATAAGACCTTCCCTTAAGAAATTCACACTGCTTGCCCTTGATTAATCTTAGCCTTTTGAAATAAATTGATTCCATTAATGTGTCGCATGTGAAGTTAAACAGTCTGACCTGAGGTCACTTGATTTATCCCTCTTCCCCATTTTAAATAGACCATAGCAGTCCACCGGTTCACTGGACCATAACATGTATTTTACAATTTCTTCCCTTTTAATCATCTGCGCTATATATCATTTGAGCCTCGACACCTTACCAGTTTCAAAGGTGCTAAACACCTTCGAGCTGCTTCTTTCACAATGTTTATCTTGTCCAATATTTTGTACCCATTCTCTTTACTTTCAATATCATCTTTATTTCATTGATTTGTGAATTTAGCTACCAAATATTCATTGAAAACCCTGCAGACATACTTTAATCTGTAGATAAATTACAATTGTGGTCTCTAATTCCCTCCTAATTCCTTAGTCCATTTTTATAGTTAATATTTCATTTTTTCTGTACAACACTGAAGGAGGCTATTCAGCCCATTGTGTCTGTTACCATCAGTTACCTTGCCCCATTAATTTTCCTGCAACCGATTCTCTTTAACGGCCATAAACTCTCCCAAAAGTCTCCTGCCAGCCTCGTCCACTGTTTACAGTAGCCAACTGTTTACAGTAGCTACTGGCACATCTTTAGAATACAGGAAGAAACAGCATCTGGAGGAAACCAACAAGGTCACAGGAAAAATGTGCAAACTTCACAGCCAATATTAGAATCAAATCCGGGTCACTGTGTGACAACAGCACTAACTGCTTTGACTCTGCCATTTGTTTGTTTTTTACGTCTTGTGTTTTTTTGTAGCAGTATTTTTACCCTTCCTTTGGTTTTCTAATTTCCCTTTTAATTTCACTCAATTAATAATTTCTAATTAACAAATAACAATTCATAAATGAACAATTTCTATGCTCTTCTCTGCTTTTCACAGGCTTAGTGGCTGATTCAAGGTTCTATTTTTTTGCCTTGTTTCCACATTATCACCCTGGGATTTCTAAAGGTGACTGTCCCACTCTCTTTTGGAATAGATTTGTGCTAACCCCCTTGAATCTCTTCCTTGAATGCCCCCCCCCCCCCCCCCCCCTTGCCCAAATTTAGAACCTTTGGTCCTAGTTTATCATTGTTCCTTTCCACAAACTGAATTAAGATCACTTCTGTAGAAATTACCTCCCACTAATACTATTTCCACCTGCCTAGTTCTATTTCCCAAGCTAATAGCCACTGCAGCTCCCACCAGCAAAAAATCATTTGGGGGCTTGGTGCACACTGGCTTGAAAAGTTTTTCCTGAATATAATTCAAGAATTCTATGGTTTCTATACTTTTTGAACTATCACAATTAATAATTGAAATCTGGTATTTTTGTTGTTGTCAGAAATCTGTCTACAAACATGCACTTCCATCTAAAACTGTTCAATGGTCTATTAGTTGTGCGATTGCCCATTTTTTGTCATTCACTTCAATCTGTACAATTTAATGGTCCTTCTAACACATCACAACCATAAAGTACAAGAGCAGTTGCTCTTACCTCATTTCACAAATTCTTCCATTTCAACAAAATTTTGCTTCATGTTTTCTACTACCTCTCAGGCTACAATATAATTCCATTAATAGCAGCAGGTTGTGTATCTGGTTCACCATAGCAGCCAGGTTATGTATTACTCCTAAAGGAATAGAGAATAAAATAAATGGCTGTGCATTTACAGTTATATTTATGTTGTTCTTTTGTTGAGACCTCTCCTTTTTTAAAGTTGGAAAGTCAACTGAGCAACTCTGATATCTCTTTGTATATGTTTTTATGCAGGATGTTACCACAGGAGATGGAAGTGAATGTGCAGATAGTGGTATTGATGGTGCAACAACAGATAACGACCATCTTTCCCGCTATTCCAATATTAGCGGTTCAATGTGCTATCCATCTACTTTTAATCGTGAGTTTGGCTCAGCAGGAGATGCACATCGTCAGGGCGTGTATGAAAATTTTAGATGCACATTGGAGTCAACTGTTATTAACACAGAGAATCCAGAAGAAGCAGAGTCAGCCATAAGTGATGAACAAAGCAGTGGCACCCTCAGTTCCCCGGGACAGTCAGATATTCATACTACGGACCAAGGCACTGTGCGCAAAGCAGGCTCACTTGCTGTGAAGAACTTTTTGGTCCACAAGAAAAATAAAAAAGTTGAATTAGCCACACGAAGAAAATGGAAATGTTATTGGGTATCATTGAAAGGTACAATTTAATGTCTATCGATCTACCGTGTTTTTGAAATCCCATTGTTAATGTGAAAAGAAGTTGAATGCTACTCAGAAAAAACGAGTTTTTAGTGTATTTAGATTTGTAAATATTTTTCTGCGTTGTGACATAAATGCTTATTCTATATTCATCTTAGATCAATCCTAACATTCTGCTTGCTGGATTGGATTGTCCTCAGTTATTACCTTTTTTTGATGTAATTTTGACATAAAACAATGGAAAAGCTTGCAACCAATTCTCTGCTCTTCGTGGAGAATTTTGCCATTTTCTTCTTGTTCTGACCTTTCTGAGGCCTTCTAAAATATGTCTTCAGCCTGGAAACAATGAAAAACCATGTACTAATCCAACACAAGAAACAATGCCTCAATAATAGTCCTGTCACTGTGCTGGCAAAATGGAATTGCTGGCTTGTAATCACTTTACAGTTTCATTTTGCTGAAAGGAATCTTTTAATTTAGAAAGGTTATGAATGTGATACCATCTGGAGCTGAATTTAGGAAATGGCTGTATCCTTGCTGAAGAAGTTGAAACCTATTTTTTTGTATTGCAGCTGACCTTTCCCACTGCGGGAACTGTTGGCCAAACTGGTCTCCCGGTGGCCGAGCACTTCAACTCCCCCTCCCATTCCCAGTCTGACCTTTCTGTCATGGGCCTCCTCCAGTGCCATAGTGAGGCCCACCGGAAATTGGAGGAACAGCACCTCATATTTCGCCTGGGCAGCTTGCAGCCCAGTGGTATGAACATCGACTTCTCCAACTTTAGATAGTTCCTCTGTCCCTCTCTTCCCCTCCTCCTTCCCAGATCTCCCTCTCTCTTCCTGTCTCCACCTATATCCTTCCTTTGTCCCGACCCCCTGACATCAGTCTGAAGAAGGGTCTCGACCCGAAACGTCACCCATTCCTTCTCTCCCGAGATGCTGCCTGACCTGCTGAGTTACTCCAGCGTTTTGTGAATAAACATCTTCGATTTGTACCAGCATCTGCAGTTATTTTCTTATATTTCCCACTGCAGCTATCCATTTACTTTCACTTCTCCCTTATGAGAGAGAAGAATGATGAGGCTCAGTAAGAAGCACTGGATAATGTGACATTGATAAAGCAGCATTGATAGCAGTTAGCATTAACTGGGAAGCATACTGTGAGATGCCAATGTGTCAGAAGATGTAAATTATCATTGGAGACCATAATAAAGTTTTTCTAACTACAGATCTGTAGCTTGCATCAAACAGTCAGTGACATTTTACCAGATCCCACAGGTCTGTTTACCAGATGCCACAGGCAAGTATGATGTTGTGGGAATCACTGAGACATGGCTACAAGAGGACCAGGGCTGGGAACTGAATATTCAGGGGTACACAACATATAGAAAAGACAGACAGGTGGGCAGAGGGGGTGGGGTCGCTCTGTTGGTGAGGAATAATATTCATTCCCTTGCAAGGGTTGACATAGAATCAGGAGATGTAGAATCAGTATGGGTAGAAATGAGGAATTGTAAGGGTAAAAAGACCCTAATGGGAGTTATCTGCAGGCCCCCAAACAGTAGCCTCGACATAGGGTGCAAGTTGAATGAGGAGCTAAAATTGGCATGTCGCAAATGTAATGCTACGGTGGTTATGGGAGATTTCAACATGCAGGTAGACTGGGAAAATCAGGTTGGTAATGGACCCCAGGAAAGAGAGTTTGTGGAGTGTCTCCGAGATGGATTCTTAGAACAGCTTGTACTGGAGCCTACTAGGGAGAAGGCAATTCCCGATTTAGTGTTGTGTAATGAACCTGATCTGATAAAGGGACTCGAGGTAAAAGAGCCATTAGGATGCAGTGATCACAATATGATAAGTTTTACTCTACAAATTGAGAGGGAGAAGGGAAAATCGGAAGTGTCAGTATTACAGTATAGCAAAGGGGATTACAGAGGCAGGAGCTGGCCAGAATTCACTGGAAGGAGGCCCTCGCAGGGAAGACGGTGGAACAGCAATGGCAGGTATTCCTGGGAATAATGCAGAAGTTGCAGGATCAATTTATCCCAAAGAGGAGGAAAGATTCCAAGGGGAGTAAGAGACACCCGTGGCTGACAAGGGAAGTCAAGGACAGCATAAAAATAAAAGAGCAGAAGTACAACAAAGCAAAGAAGAGTGGGAAGCCAGAGGATTGGGACTCTTTTAAAGAGCAACAGAAGATGACTAAGAAGGCAATACGGGGAGAAAAAATGAGGTACGAGGGTAAACTAGCCAATAATATAAAGGAGGATAGTAAAAGCTTTTTTAGGTATGTAAAGTGGAAAAAAATAGTCAAGGCAAATGTGGGTCCCTTGAAGACAGAAGCGGGGAAATTTATTATGGGGAACAAGGAAATGGCAGACGAGTTGAACCGGTACTTTGGATCTGTCTTCACTAGGGAAGATACAAGCAATCTCCCAGATGTTCTAGTGGGCAGAGATCCTAGGGTGACGGAGGAACTGATGGAAATCCACATTAGGCAGGAAATGGTGTTGTGTAGACTGATGGGACTGAAGGCTGATAAATCCCCAGGGCCTGATGGTCTGCATCCCAGAGTACTTAAGGAGGTGGCGCTAGAAATTGTGGACGCATTGGTGATCATTTTCCAATGTTCTATAGATTCAGGATCAGTTCCTGTGGATTGGAGGGTAGCTAATGTTGTCCCACTTTTTAAGAAAGGAGGGAGAGAGAAAACGGGAAATTATAGACCAGTTAGTCTGACATCAGTGGTGGGGAAAATGCTGGAGTCAATTATAAAAGACGAAATTGCGGAGCATTTGATTAGTAGTAACAGGATTGTTCCGAGTCAGCATGGATTTACGAAGGGGAAATCATATCATATCATCATATCATATATATACAGCCGGAAACGCCTTTTCGGCCCACCAAGTCCGTGCCGCCCAACGATCCCCGTACATTAACACTATCCTACACCCACTAGGGACAATTTTTACATTTACCCAGCCAATTAACCTACATACCTGTATGTCTTTGGAGTGTGGGAGGAAACCGAAGATCTCGGAGAAAACCCACGCGGGTCACGGGGAGAACGTACAAACTCCTTACAGTGCAGCACCCGTAGTCAGGATCGAACCTGAGTCTCCGGCGCTGCATTCGCTGTAAAGCAGCAACTCTACTGCTGCGCTACCGTGCCGCCCATGCTTGACTAATCTTCTGGAATTCTTTGAGGATGTAACCAGGAAAATTGACAGGGGAGAGCCGGTGGATGTGGTGTACCTTGACTTTCAGAAAGCCTTTGACAAGGTTCCACATAGGAGATTAGTGGGAAAAATTAGAGCACATGGTATTGGAGGTAGGGTACTGACATGGATAGAAAATTGGTTGACAGACAGAAAGCAAAGAGTGGGGATAAATGGGTCCCTTTCAGAATGGCAGGCAGTAACTAGTGGGGTACCGCAAGACTCGGTGCTGGGACCACAGCTATTTACAATATACATTAATGACTTGGATGAAGGGATTAAAAGAACCATTAGCAAATGTGCAGATGATACAAAGCTGGGTGGTAGTGTGAACTGTGAGGAAGATGCTATGAGGTTGCAGGGTGACTTGGACAGGTTGTGTGAGTGGGCGGATGCATGGCAGATGCAGTTGAATGTGGATAAGTGTGAGGTTATCCACTTTGGTGGTAAGAATAGAAAGGCAGAGTATTATCTGAATGGTGTCAAGATAGGAACAGGGGACATACAACGAGATCTGGGTGTCCTAGTGCATCAGTCACTGAAAGGAAGCATGCAGGTACAGCAGGCAGTGAAGAAAGCCAATGGAATGTTGGCCTTCATAACCAGAGGAGTTGAGTATAGGAACAAAGAGGTCCTTCTGCAGTTGTACAGGGCCCTAGTGAGACCGCACCTGGAGTACTGTGTGCAGTTTTGGTCTCCAAATTTGAGGAAGGATATTCTTGCTATTGAGGGCGTGCAGCGTAGGTTTACTAGGTTAATTCCCGGAATGGCGGGACTATCATTTGTTGAAAGACTGGAGCGACTAGGCTTGTGTACACTGGAATTTAGAAGGATGAGAGGAGATCTTATCGAAACGTATAAGATTATTAAGGGGTTGGACACGTTAGAGGCAGGAAACATGTTCCCAATGTTGGGAGAGTCCAGAACAAGGGGCCACAGTTTAAGAATAAGGGGTAGGCCATTTAGAACTGAGATGAGGAAAAACTTTTTCAGTCAGAGAGTTGTGAATCTGTGGAATTCTCTGCCTCAGAAGGCAGTGGAGGCCAATTCTCTGTATGCTTTCAAGAGAGAGCTGGATAGAGCTCTTAAGGATAGCGGAGTCAGGGGGTATGTGGAGAAGGCAGGAACGGGGTACTGATTGAGAATGATCAGCCATGATCACATTGAATGGCGGTGCTGGCTCGAAGGGCCGAATGGCCTCCTCCTGCACTTATTGTCTATTGTCACCATTAAACAATTTGTACTTGCATGATATTTACTGCTTTAAATTTGGGTTATTCACCCCAACAGTTCCATACCTGCACATGAGGGAATGAAGGAGCTTATGCCACATAAATGCATTTCAAAACCCATCATTGGCCCTTCTGTCTTTCTTACCATATTCCCACCAAATATTCTAATCCATGCATATGTCCGAGTGTATTTTAAATATTGTAAAGGTACCCTCCTCTACCACTTTCTCTGGCAGTTCATTCCATGTATGCACCACCCTCTGTATGAAAAAGGTTGGTCTCAGGTCTCTTTTAAATCTTTCCCCTCTCACCTTAAAACTTATGGTCGCTAGTTTTACACTCCCCTAACCTGGGAAAAAGTCTTTGTTCACCACTAAGCCTTGTACACGCCAGAGAAAAAAGATCTAGCCTCCACTCATATTTCGAACCCTCCAGATCCAGTAGCATGCTTGTAAATCCTTTTTGCACCCTTTTCAGTTTAATGATATATTTCCTATAGTCGAGTGACCAGAACTGTACACATTACTCAAAATGTGGCCTTCCCAATGCCTTGTACAGGTGTTACATGACATCCCTACTCCTGTCAGGATTGGTGACAGGGAGGAGATGAATCGGGTGCAGAAAGACCTGAAGGCGAGACAGAGACAGGGCAAGGACGACTACAGGAGGAAGCTGGAGCTGAAAAGTCAGCAGAACAACATGAGGGATGTGTGGAGCGGTATGAAGAGCATTACAGGCTGCAAGAAGACCAGTGGCCTGGGAAGGGAAAGCAATCAGGACTGGGCCAACAAGCTAAACCTGTTTATTAACAGATTTGATGGTGAGGCCTCTGCCTACCTGCTCCCCGACAGACTCTCCTTCTCAATCCCCCTCGTCCACTACCTCTGCCCTGAGCTGAGCAGACTCCGCCCAGACAAAGCCACTGGTCCCGATGGTGTCAGGCCTAGAGTACTCAAGGCGTGTGCCAGCCAGTTGTGCCAGTGTGCCAGGAGTACTCCAGCATATCTTCAACCTGTGCCTGAGCCTGGAGAGGGTTCCTGTGATGTGGAAGACATCCTGTCTGGTTCTTGTACCAAAGAGGACGCGCCCCAGCTCCTCCAATAACTACAGACCGCTAGCGCTGACTTCACACATCATGAAGTCCCAGAGAGGCTGGTGCTCACTCACCTGCGACCCCTGGTTAAACCCTACCTGGCCCCCCTGCAGTTTGCTTACCAAACAAATATGGAGGTTGAGGACGCCATCATCCACCTGCACCATCATTCCTGTGCTCACCTGGACAAGCCGGAAAGCATTGTAAGAGTCATGTTTTTTTACTTCTCTAGTGCTTTTAACACGATCCGCCTGCACTGCTAGGGAGCAAACTGACGAAGATGCGGGTGGATGCTCCATTGGTGTCCTGGATCACCAACTACCTGGCTGGACGAGCACAATATGTCAGGCTACAGAACTGTGTCTCGGACATGGTGGTGAGCAACACAGGGGCCCCACAGGGGACGGTCCTCTCTCCCTTCCTGTTCACCATCTACACCTCGGACTTCAGATATAACTCTGCCACCAGCAGAGGTTTTCAGATGACTGTAATTTGGGGCTGCATCAGTGAGGGGAGGGAAGCTGAATACAGAGGTGTAGTCAACGACTGTTGAGTGGTGTGGGCTGAATCACCTGCAACTCAACACCAACAAGACTAAGGAGTTAATGGTGGACTTTAGGAGGAGAGGAGCACCCCTGTCCCCTGTCTCCGTCAATGATGTGGATGTGCAGTTTACCAGGGAGTACAAATCCCTTGGAGGGTACCTGGACAGAAAACTGGACTGGTCCAGGAACGCTGAGGCCCTGTACAAGAAGGGGCAGAGCCAGTTGTACTTTTTGAGAACGCTCCGCTCCTTCAACGTCTGCAGTGAGATGCTGCAGATGTTCTACCAATCGGTGGTAGCCAGCGCCATCTTCTTCACTGCCGTGCGCCGGGGCAGCAGGGCGAAGGCTGCGGACACCAATAGGATCAGCATACTCATCAGGAAGGCTGGCTCCATCCTGGTGAACCTGAGGAGCACCTTCAACAACAGACTTTTTCCACCAAGATGCAGCACAGAAGGCCACAGGAGATCCTTCTTCCCTGTGCCTATCAAACTGTACAACTCCTCCCCCTTCTGTCGTGGGGTAGAGTGAGACTGACTCCCCTTCCCCTGTCGCTCCTGCCAACCCACCTCCTAAATCTTTGCACATCCCCTAAACCTTTCCACTCATTTCTTTAATTTCACGTTTCATGTATTTTGTGTTTTGTATGACTGTTGGCAGACCAATTTCCCTCCTGGGATAAATAAAGTTTTATTGTATCGTACTCAATACCCTGGCTGATGATGGCAGCATTTTTCACCACCCTGTCAAGTGTCCCCTTTTTCATAGAACAATGTACTTAGACCCTTGGTCTCTGCTCTACAATACTCATATTTACATTTACTGTGCATGTCCTGTCTTGTTCTCTCAAATGCAACATCTCGCATTTATCTAAATTGGCCCCGTTGATCAAGATCCTGTTGTAATCATAGATAACCTTCTTCACTGTCCACAATACAACTAATTTTAGTATTATACACAAACTTACTAACCATGCCACCTACATTCACATCCAAATAAAGGCAAAAGTCCTGGAGTAACTCAGCGCGCAGGTAGCATCTCTGGAGAATATGGATAGGCGATATTTCGGGTCGCCAAAGGTTTTTGCATCAGTCTTGATGCCAGAAGGGTGTCAACTTGCCAGAAATCTAAAGAGAGTCAGAGGGCAGAAATGAGTGCAGTCACTATTACTATGGAGTAAGTGCCTGGGCAACTGAAAGCTCTGATGGTGAATAAGTCAACTGGACCAGATGGACTGTCGCAGGATTCAGAAAGAGATAGCTGTGGATATTATCATATCATATCATATATCTACAGCCGGAAACAGGCCTTTTCGGGCCTCCAAGTCCGTGCCGCCCAGTGATCCCCGTACATTAACACTATCCTACACCCACTAGGGACAATTTTTACATTTACCCAGCCAATTAACCTACATACCTGTACGTCTTTGGAGTGTGGGAGGAAACCGAAGATCTCGGAGAAAACCCACGCAGGTCACGGGGAGAACGTACAAACTCCTTACAGTGCAGCACCCGTAGTCAGGATCGAACCTGTGTCTCCGGCGCTGCATTCGCTGTAAAGCAGCAACTCTACCGCTGCGCTACCGTGCCGCCCTGTGGAGGCATTGTGGAGGCATTATTGTGGAGGCATTATTAGTGATCTTTAAAAAATCACTGCAGTCAGGAATCGTTCTAGAGGACTGGAAAGTCGCAAATGTAACTCCACTGTTTAAGAAGGAAGCAAGGCAAAAGAAAAGAAATTATAGGCCAGATAGGTCTGACTTCTGTGATTGATGTTAAGGTGTCACACGTGAGGCTGCTAAACAAGATGAGAGCCCATGGTATTAGAGGCAAGAAGCGGGTATGGATAGATGATTGGCTGAATGGCAGAAGGCAAAGATTGGGAATAAAGGGGGTTTTCTCTGGCTGGCTGCTGGTGACTAGTGGTGTTCTGCCTTGGTAGGTTTCAATGAGATTCCTCCTCATCCTTCTAAACTTCAGCGTGTACTGACCCAGAGCCATTAAACGCTTCTCGGATGTTAACCCAATCATTTCTGGGATCATTCTCATAAATCTCCTCTGAGCCCTCTCCAACATCATTCCTCTGTTCAGCACCTTATAAAGCCTTAGCATTACATCCTTGCTTTTATATTCTAGTCCTCTCGAAATGAATACTAACATTGAATTTGCCTTCCTTACTACCAACTGAACCTGCAAAATAACCGTTTGGGAATCCTGCACCAGCACACACCAGTCCCTTTGCACCTCCAATTTCTGAATCCTCTCCCCAAGGCCTAGATAGATTGGATACGGAGAGGATGTTTCCACTAGTGGGAGAGTCTAGGACCAGAGGGCACGACCTCGGAATTAAAGGACATATCTTTAGAATGGAAATGAGGAGATGGTGAATCGGTGGAATTCATTGCCACAGACGGCTGTGGAGGCCAAGTCGTTGGGTATTTTTAAAGCAGAGATTGATAGGTTGTTGAATAGTAAGGGTGTCAAAGGTTACGGGGAGAAGGTAGGAGAATGGGGTTGAGAAGTAAAAATAAATCAGCCATGATCGAATGGTGGAGCAAACTCGATGGGCTGAATGGTTTAATATTGTTCCTATGTCTTATGATCTATCATTATAAATAATGAATAACATTTGACCCAAAATGATCCATCTGGCACGCCACTTTTTACAGGCCACAGTATGAAAAACTGTATCCTTTACCACGACGCTCTGTTTCCTGCCTTCCTTATTTAGTACAGATTGAAGCTTCCTAGTTAAATGAAATAGATTCAGACATCTTCAGATACTTAAGAGTATTTAGAATGGCAGCGTTGAAATATATTGTTATTGGAATCAATTAAGTTCAAGGAAGGGGCTCAGACACAAAATGCTCTTCTGCTCTTCAAACTCTTTCAATTAAGGAAGGTAGGAAACAATCGTTTTTAAAAATGATCAGAGTGTACTGTGGTCGATAGGTTAAAATAATGGGACATATTCAATCTAACAACAGCAAACTCTCGAAAAAAAACCAAGCAGCAAATAGATCTTGTCATCGGGTAATTATCCGTCATGGACAAGAGCCAAATTATTTGTGCAGTTGTTATATGGCTGAAATGATGCTTGTGTGTTTCCCTCTGAATCCTCACTGCCTTTTAGCTGCATTAGGATTTTTTCCAGCATGCATTTAAGAGCCTTCATTAAATAATAATATCAAGTGTTGGAATTCGATCGCTACTAGATGCACCAATGAATCTTGTTGTTAAGTTAACCATGCATGGACAGGAAAAAACCCAAAACATTTTGTATGTTTAGTTTATTTTTAAACCAAGAGCAGCATGCTACTTCAGTCACCACAACCAAGCCTTGAGTCTCCCTCCATCCCCACTTTACCTCAGGCACTGTTCCCTCCAGCTCTGGAACCTCTGCCACCAGTGCCTGACTCCCACGCCAAAAAATACAGAGATCAAATACATTGACAACTGCAAATCCAGAGGATGCGGTTCTTGCCTAGGCAATGCCAAAGTGCCTTTAAAAGCGGAACTTTGTGGATACTGAAAATAGGGAAACAAGCATAAGCATTAAGATCAAGCAGTGTCTTAAAGGAGCTAATATTTCCAGTAATTAGGTTTTTTCAGATGAAAAATTGGAAAAACTACATAAATCTAAACAAGAAAGTTTAGTACAGCTGTGAATTTGCCTTATGTTTTCAGAAATGTTAGTCTTTATAGATACAGCGTGGAAACTGGCCCTTCGGTCCACTGAGTCCGTGGTTTTAAGCGATCACCCCTATACACTATCCTATACACTAGGGACAATTTACAATTTTTACTAAAGTCAATTTACCCAAAAATCCTGTGCATCTTTGGAGCATGGGAGGAAACCAGAGTACCTGGGGAAAACCCACGAGGTCACAGGGAGAATGTATGAACTCCATACATACAGCACCCCTAGGCAGGATCGAACCCGGGTCTCTGGCACTGTAAGGCAACAACTCTACCACTATGTCATTGTGCCACCCTTAGAAATGATCTGGACAGACACACAGAAAAGAACAGTGGTTGATCTTTGTAATACAATATGTGAACAACTAATTAATTGAATTTAATTCAAAAACTTTATTTTTCAATTTCAGGCTGCAACTTATTTTTTTATGATGCAGAAGGGAGATCGGGAGGAGATCAGAATTGTGTGCCAAAGCACATGGTTTGGATTGAAAATAGCATTGTTCAGGCCGTGCCTGAACATCCAAAGAAAGATTTTGTCTTCTGTCTCAGTAATTCGCTTGGAGATGCTTTCTTATTTCAGGTTGGTAATCAATCACTTGTTTTTGAGCATTTCTCACTTGAAATGTTGATTTTAAGTTCTCTAATATTGTTTCATGCCAATTGGCTTTTTGTTTTGTTAAATGGTACATGTCACTAACTAAACTCTCTGCTCTACACTTGTGAAAATAACTAAATTGTGTTAAATTTGATTTGTTCTTCTTTATACCTTGTTGTTCAAAGTTTGAATTTGTTGAATTTACCCAGCTTGTTTCATTCATAATTTTTCAATTAATTTTATGTCTTCAAACTGACACAGATCTGAAACACATTTTATTGAGTGTATCAATGAATCTCTTCAAATTAATTCTTGGACTACTGTATGAAAAAGGCATATTTAGATTGAGTAGGCCATCACACAGGATGAGATGATAGACAATAGACAATAGGTGCAGGAGGAGGCCATTCACCCTTCAAGCCAGCACCGCCATTCAATGTGATCATGGCTGATCATTCTCAATCAGTACCCCGTTCCTGCCTTCTCCCCATACCCCCTGACTCCGCTATCCTTAAGAGTTCTATCCAGCTCTCTTTTGATCAGGATGTGGAGATGTGATCAGAAAGAGGTAGATGATTAGGATGCAGGGAGGAGACAGATAGGTTCTGTGGTCATGTTCAGGGATGAAGTCAAGGAGTTGGAGAGCAGATTGGGTTCTGACGTGAGAAAGCTGAGGCAGAAATCCTGTGACAATGGAATTAATTGGCAGAGAGTAGAGACCTCCAATCATAGAAGTTTGGGGCAACTGTTCATTTATTCCGATATAAAACGAATCAAAAAATATTTTGAAATATTCAGTAGGTCAGGCACCATCAGTTTAATGGTCAAGACTGGGAACTGGAACTTCCAGATTATTGAAGAAGTTAGGAAAGTGAAAATGGGGTAGTGTAGCATTAGTGACTGAGGATGGTATTAACGAGAGGATATAATGAGACATAAAACAGGTAGTGGAGACGTAACCAAGAGAATTAAGCAGTAGAAAAGGATTTAACATGTTCTACATAGACCCTGATTACAGCTGTGAAGTAGCAGGATGCAGATTTTTTTAAAAATTGGATAATTCTTGCAAACATTGGGTATCTTTATTTGAACAACATGGTCTTTCATATACATTGAGATGAAAGATGAATCGATTTGAATTGAGATGAAAGATAATCGATTTTTGAAGAGTGTAACCTTCTGTTTAAAAACTATCGTAATATCACATTCAGTAATTGAAACAATTAATAGGATTCTAGATATGACTGGCTGAATGCTATCCATGATGAAATGGGCAAATCTGCTAACGACCAACACATTGCAGGGTGTGAGAGGTGTTCAGAAAGTAATTTGCTGTGACACAGAACGAGATTACACTCCTGAACATGTGAAACAAAGCCAGAAAATACAGAAATATTCAGTGGGTCAATGGCAGGTGCAGAGAGAAACAGTGAATGTTTCAGGTCGATTTTGTCCCCCAGAACCGGTAAACTGTAGAAAACAGTCATGTTTAAACTACAGACAATGAGGAGAGATGATGGAACAAAGTGAATGTATTTTGGTAGGAAATGACACTGACTGGTGTTTAGGAAAATAATTGCAGATGCTGGTACAAATCGAAGGTATCACAAAATGCTGGAGTAACTCAGCAGGTCAGGCAGCATCTAGGAGAGAGGGAATGGGCGACGCCTCGGGTCCAGACCCTTCTTCAGACTGGGGTTTGCTAGGAGAGGAAACAGATTGTTAATGGCAGTTGTCTAGGGGAGGACAAAGGGGAGAAAAAAATCTCGCCAGAACTGTGATGTGCAGAACACAGCAGGTGCTGGAAATCTACAATAAAGGAGAATACTGGGAAAGCAACAGATCTGAAAGCACCTGTGGTGAAAAAAAGATTAAGTTGCATCAGAATTGCCAAGGATTTAAAAAGCCAGCAACTGCTGTGTTCTGTATCTCACTCATTTGAAATGACATTAACTTTGGTGTTGTAAGTACAAGAGCCGAGACATTCATAGTTTTCAGCACAATGTTGGGGGGGGGGATAGCTTTTCCCGCTATCTCACATCATGGTGCAAGATGGAATTATGATCAGGAAGTAGAGTCGCGATCCATATAGCACCTGAGGTCAGGATCGAACCCGAGTCTCTGGCACTGAAGCAGCAGCTTTGCCAGCTGCGCCACTGTGCACCCACATTAAAAACAGAAGACAAAAAAAATCAATCAATTAAAAACTGTAATGCTAGGTAATGCACAATACTGTAAAAATCGAAGTCCATAGTGCACTCTTAAGACACAATCCATGGAACTTCAGAATTACTGAGGTTAGTGTTGTGTAATGTTCAAGAGCCTGAAGGTTGCTGAGAAAAAGCTATTCTTGAAACTGGTGCTCACAGATTTCAGGCTCCTGCATCTTCTTCCTGATGGTAGGAGAAAAATGAGAAGGTGGCCAGGGTGGTTGTGGGCCTTTGATATTGACTGCCTTTTTGAGGCAATGCCTCCTATAGATGGTGGGGAGGTCAGTACTTATGATGGACCAGGCAATGTCTCTGTATCAGAGTGGCACAGATCTTGTGACAAATGAGAGTGGGGCCCTATCATGCCAGTCGTGAGCAATGACTCCATAGAGAAATGGAAAACATTAACTTGAGGGATATCAGTACATTATCAGCCTCCTGGCAGCATCACATGTTGGGATAGGCCTAGTAATAAAACAGTAGTAGGTGTTAACTCTCTGGTTCAGATATGTCCCATTGGATATGTATGATGGCATCATTGGTGCATTCACTCCACTGCACACACCCATCTGCCTTTATTTATATGCACATCATGCACATGGAGGGAGGATCTTGCTCATGGAAGTGGACAATGAGCACACGAGAGAGGGCTTCCAATAATACTATTATTTAGCTCACAAAAATATTGAATTATTATATTATTGCATGATGCAGTTTATTTTTACTGAAACTAGCAAAAAATATAGTGGACAAGTTAATAATAAAGGCAGAGGAAAATTAAAACAGCATCCATTGGAACTGTATCTGAGATGCTTACGTAATATGTATCTGAGTGCTTGTGTATAGTGATACTTGTACTGAACTGTATACTAAAAATGAATTTCACTGTACCTCGGTACATATGACAAATAAAGCACCAGATTACCATAGTGACAGAAACAAACTATTGAAAACATGGAAAAGATAAGAGAAAATAAAATAAAATGTTCCAGGTTGCAACCTTTTAGATGAAGATGTTCAGTGCTAAAACATCCACAAAGTACATAAGAATTGCTTTTCAGATGTGGAAAATCTGCTCTCCAGTTCTTTTTTATATATACCGTAGGGACAACCCAGGCCTATTTTTAACAAATAGGTCACTCAACAGAGTGGAACGGTGGGGTAGTTGTAGGAGCCATGTACTACATACCATTATACACATGACAGTAATTCCAGCAGGAATCCATCCAGATAAGGCTGATAAAATGTAACAATTATGAATGTGCAGTTCCAAAGGTCCTTTGTACAGATTCAGTATTCCTGTATGTTTAATTTAACAAATCAAATCGCAATGGGACAGGTTCATTTGGTAACTAACAGAACATAATCACTCATGGAATCTACTGCAGCTTATTTAAAATTGCATCCGTTAATTCCATTAAAAATATAATGGAAACCCTCTCACAATCATATGACCAATTACTTTGAATGATACACTGTACAAATAAATTAAGTTCACCTGAATTTTTGACAGATATTAAACTCGTCTTAAAATAGCAATGTGTGTTTGGTAAAATTATTTATTCAATAGCTAATCATCCACAAATAATGAGTGCTTATCATTTTTGACCTCTTGTTCCTTGAGTTTAGCTAAATACAAAGTTATTTTATATTTTTAAGTAGCCTTAGAAAAGAACTCAGAAAAAAGTTATGACATATTTTGGAAATTATTAAATCGGACAAATGTTACAAATCACAATGGGACAACAATTTGTTGACAACAGCAAAACCTCCTTTGTGGAGACAGGAAAATGAGGATGCCGTTTATTATTTATGAGCCTCTTCCATTCATTAATACAATGGCTGATCAGTGCCTGACCTACATAAACCCTTTTCCCATGTTCTTAATACCTAGGCTTAACAAAAGTATTTCAAACTTGGATTCAAAATGAATAATTTGTCTTGCATCATTTGCTGCTCACAAAAGTAATTCCCATGTTTCCACCACCTTTGTGATTTAAGATTTGATGCCCTAACGCTCCATTGTCTGTTTGAACTAAGGTTCCATATTACAATAGCACAACATCTATCCTCTTGTTCTCTTGTCCTTTGGTCCTCTAGATATAAAATTCAAGATTCCTTACCTTTTTGATTATTTTCTGGACCTTCCTTTGACATTTTAATGATCTACATGCACGGATCTTCAATTCTCTTTGGACCTCTGAGAGACACAAAGTGCTAGAGTAATTCAGCGGGTCAAGCAACATCTCTGGAAAACATGGATAGACAATATTTTGGGTCGGGACCCTTCTTCAGTCTGAAGTTATGCCAGCACTTCACTTTTTGTATTAACCAGCATCTGCAGTTTCTTGTATCTACTCTGTCGACCTCTTTCGTTTCTAACCTTTTACCATTGTAAGAGTGCTTTGTTCTATTTTTCTGAGTTCCAAAGTGAGTTCCCATTAGTTGACATGAAAATGCAATTAACATTAGACGCCTGTTCACTTAATTACCATCTCCTTGTAACTCAGCATCTTCCTCAACCTTGCTAACAATTGCACTTTGTTTCATTTGCCACTTGATGATACGACTTGTTTTCTCTTCATCTAATTTATTTATAAATGCAGCGATTAGTTGGTGTACTTATACAGTCTGTAAGTGCTGCCATTTAAATACCTGCCCATTAGTCCTCCTCCAGCTCCTATCCCTCAGCCAATGTCTGAATCAGACAATAAATTGCTTTCAAGCCCATAAACTTCAGCTTTAACTTGCTCAGCCAGATTCCATACAGTCGTACTGGCCAGGCTGGCTCATCCTGATCAGTTGAAAACATTTTGAGGTGTTCAGTCATTCAATCCTTCATTAAAGATTCCAGTAATTACCTGACACTGTGTTTAGCAACAACTCTACCATTCCATTATTTCTCTCTTTTCCTCAAATAATGGAATTCCATGCATAATTTCCATCTAAATGTTTTCAAAGGAAGAGAACATTGGAAAATTTACTTGATGCATTTGCAATGTTCTTACCTACTCCCTCTGAAACTTTTCGGTGGAAACCATTTCTTCCTGTATATCCAGCATATTTTCTTAATCACTGTTACTTTCCTTGTTAATTTTGATGAGGACATGTTTATAATTCAATATTTACTTTCTTGGAATGTTCTACCAGATCATTCAAAAGTTATTTGTTTCTTATTTTCCTTTGCAGCACTTGTTTGTGACTGTAAAATTGTTGAACCACCTTTTGTTGTCCTTTCCATTTCTTCCAGTTACTGGTCTCTTTTGGATGTTTTTTCTTTCAGTTTATGTTGTTTTTTAACTCTTTGATTGTCCATGGACTTTTTTGGCAACTGAAGTTTTTGCCCATCGGGGTATTCAATGAAATAAACAGACAGTTCTGGAAATATTCAATAGACCAGGCAAGTGGATAATGCACTAAACACATGCGGTGGGTTGTATTTATAATGCCCCTCAGCCTGATTGTCGTTCGACAATGGTAAGTTAGTGTGTGTCCCTCACTGCCTGAGTGAAGCAATCTGTGGCACGATGCCTGGATGTTGTTTCACTCAGATTCAGTTTATAGAAGGAAACAAAGAATTTCAAATCCAGCTTTGCTTTGGATTAGAATTTCTTTGTTAGTTAAGAGCCCGTTATTAATGCGGGGAGTGGGATAGGAACCACAGCAAATTATGACAAGGAAGTAATAAATATGCAATGAATTGCAGATTGGCACATCTTATTATACAAATTGCTCTGCTCCTCTATTTTGTGTCACAGGAAAGCAGAACTCTCACTACAATAAACCAAGTGTTTCAGTTAACCTTCTCACCCTGTGATTCTGCAGAAGTCAGGGGTACTTAACCATGAAAGCACAAACTCAACCAGGCAACTACTATTTCTACAATCCTATTCAACTTTGGCCAAAAAAGGAACCGCATAAACTTAATGATTAATGTCTCATTTTTGCAGTTAATAATTATTTTCTGGCAGATTTTTTAAATAAGTTTAATTTGTTTATTAATTTTGTTTCTGTTTGTTTTTCTTTCCTTATCCCAACCTTTTGTGTGCTCTTTTGTTTCACTTTCTGTATTTAATGTTAATGACACTATTGCACGATTGCTTCTTCTGCCTTTCTGTTTGGTCAGTGAGATGGACTGTTGATGTCTTAATCCATCAAGGTCCCCCATTGTCACTTTTTGTATTCAGCAATTCATAGTCCAAAGAGTTTTTGCACCAGAGAATAGGAAGAAAAAGTGTATAAATGTGCAATGTTTCAAAATAAAAACGACTAACAAACTGTTAAAATTTGACATTCTAAACAATGCCAAAACATTAATAAAATGCAAGCCCCAGTCAAAAGCATTCTGTGAAAAATTACTGAACTATTTCAAAAATGTCCAGGCATGTCTTTGCAGAATTATCTCTGCTGCACACACAAATGTTAGAGAGAAGATAGACATGGAGTGCTGGAGTAACTCAGCGGGTCAGGCAGCATCTCTTGAGAAAAAGGATGGGTGACATTTCGGGTCTGAACCCTTCTTCAGATGAAGAAGGAGGGTTCCAACCTGAAACGTTCCGACACAAAATATCACCCATCCTTTTTCTCCAGAGATGCTGCCTGACCCATTGACACTCCAGTGCATTGTATCTATCTTCGGTATAAACCAGCATCTGCAGTTCTTTTCTACACTCAAATGTTACTTGGATATAGATCTTGTTTTATAAAACTCCAAAAAGAAAAAAATAGGAAAAGGCAGTTGTACAGTAGTATAGGTTTCAGAAATGCATTCTAAACATTACGTGTAACTTTAAGGCTATGAAGAAATAACATACAAATAAATTGGCTCATTTGCTACGGATTTAGAGTAAACTAGACCAAGTGGACCCGTTGGGCCCAAATCTCTCCTGCATTGGTGCAGCACCCTCTCCTCCCCCTCTCCTTCCCTCTCCTCCCCTCTCCCCCTCCCCCCTCTTCCTCCCCCCCACTCCATCCCACTCAACCCCCCTTATCCTCCCTCCTCCCCCTTCCCTCCCTCCCTCCCGAGGAGATAGATTTAAACTTTAAAATGTGAATAACTTTAAAAATGTAACACCGATTTCAATGAAACCTTCCATTAGCACCAAAGGGACGACAGTGAGTAAGGTGGGCCTAAAATTGTCGAGCTACCGTGTACCGTTTTGGCTGTAGTTCAGGAACAAATAAACAAACAAATGAGAGTTTTAGTATATAGATGATACAGAGGCATATGTCTGTGAAGATAATCCGGTTGCACGAGAGACTGGGCTAACAATGTAGGTTCTGTTGTATTTATATTTCCAACCCAATCTATGTTAGTATATTATGGAAAATATTAAAATCTAATATTATCAAGTGATGTTTTTAATTGTTATTTTGCATTTTAGATTTAAAATCTTCATTCAATATCGTGCTGCAAAGTTGGAAGGTGTTTATCTGGGGGTGGGAAATGATGAGAATCAAATTACTGATGAGCGCACTTTGCTTTATTTGAGATGAATACATAACCATTTTCTTGCATTTTGTGTGGATTCTTTTGAATATATCCGTTTTAATTCTGACTCTGAAGGTGGTATAAACCACAAAGCTTAAGCCACAAGAATTGTAAAAAATATTGGGATTATATTATGTAAAACTGAGTTTGTGGCTCTTTTATTGCAGATTTGCTTTTGGCAGGAATATTAACCTTTTGATTCCTTTATTTTTTTAAAATTGGAAACTCGTTGTGCTTTGGCTACAATTTTTTTCATTTCACAAACAGACTTGCAGCCAGACAGAGTTGGAAAATTGGATTACTGCTATCCATTCTGCATGCGCGGGTGCAGTAGCAAAGCAGCATCGCAGAGAAGATACCGTCAAACTATTGCAGTCAGAGATGAAGAAGCTAGAACAGAAAATTGATATGGATGAAAAAATGAAGAAAATGGGGGATATGCAGTTGTCTTCAGTTAATGATCCAAAAAAGCGAAAGACTATACTTGATCAGGTAATACCTTTTGCAGAATTTAATTATAAACTACGTTTCCAATTAATTATACACGTCCTAAAAGTCTGCGAAGAAATGCAAAACTGGAAAATTAACAAGGAAGTGACTTCAAAAGTTTATTGTGCGGACATAAATCTCTAAATCTAAATCTAAATCTAAAAAAATCTAAAAAATAAGTGATTCTGAAGTGTAACTGAAACCATCCTTTACAAAGCCATATTTAATTCAATAAAGGAGATCACGCAACTAAGATGTAAGACAAACTATTTTTCCGGTCTTTTTTTTGAAACACCAATTTTGTTTGACTATTTAATTCCTTTAACTTGTCTCAAATTTGTCAGCATATAAGGGGATCATTTCCTGATTGGAGGCAGACATTTAGAGATATTCCATTCTTTCGAGCAAGATCAAAACATAGCCTGTGCTTTGTTAAGAACATTTCCACAAATCAAAATAAAATCTAAATTAAAAGATCATGTAACCAGTTTTCAACACTGCACCTGTCTTGATATTTAAGTGGTAGAAATAAATTATTTAAACAATATGCGTGCTCTCCCCGTAGTATTTAGATTTTTTTAATTTAGAGATACAGCGCAGAAACAGGCCCTTCGGCCCACCAGGTCCGCGCCGCCCAGCGATCCCCGCATACTAACACAATCCTACACCCACTAGGGACATTTTTTCTTGTTTTTTCTTTTTACATTTGCCCAGCCAATTAACCTACATACCTGTACGTCTTTGGAGTGTGGGAGGAAACCGAAGATCTCGGAGAAAACCCACGCAGGTCACGGGGAGAACATACAAACTCCGTACAGACGGCGCCCGTAGTCAGGATCGAACCTGAGTCTCAGGCGCTGCATTTGCTGTAAGGCAGCAACTCTACCGCTGCGCCATCGTGCCGCCGTAGTTGTATATTCCAATTCAATTTGGATTCCGTGCACCCATCCCTGTGCTTACCAATAATACTACCGATAATGTAAAGCTACTTGGACAGCTGTTGGGGGTAGTGATAGCAAGGCCCTTGATAAGGTGATTGCTTAGAGAAGCTTCAACTCAGAAGTAAAGGCCCAGCTGATGAAGGATGGGAAGAAAGAGGGTAAGGGAATGGGAGGGGATTCAGACAGAGAGATCTATGGGTTGGGGTTGGAGGGAAGAAGAGGATTAGGGAAAGCAAATTCCAGGATGTGAACGACGTTGTGCGTATTTCCAGAAATAGCGGTGGTGGTGACTGCCAATTCATACTTCATGCCAAACCATGCAATGACTTAAGTAAATAATTTATTTACCTTCTCTCACAGCTTTATTGTTGTCTTTTATTACATCCCCAATGGAAATCTTTCATGAAAAATTAGTTTGGTTATGCTGTGCTGTGCTGTCTTAATAAGCTTTTAAGTATCTGAAACATCTGACAACACAACAAAATTGGACTTTTTTCTTAAGATGTTGCAATAACTGTCTTAACAGGTTATTTCTTGGTCAGCAGACAAATAAATTAGTCTTCCAGGCAAACATATATGCAGTTTTGTTTCTGAGGTGACATATTGGTTGCCTTTTAAAATATATGGGGAACAAAATTGGTGTTACTACATAGAATGTTTCAGTGTTTCCTTTGTCAGTTATATTTGTGAAACCATTTCAACGCTTTCAGCACCTTTATTTTACAATGTCTGCTCCACAGAAGGAAGCAAGCATTGAAAAGCTGATAATCTGTACAGAAATTAATTATGAATGTTTCCTCATTATTTGCTGTATTTTCTTCCATTGTGCCATTCTGACATACGTTTCCTGCTGCTCACTCAATTTTCTGCCTTTGGACCTCTCCAGGGACTCTGCTGTTTAGTTAATGAAATCTGCTTGAGATTTATTGATGATTGTGTACCATATGAGAGTGGATTAGATGAGCCCTTGTTTAGTTTAGTTTATTGGGACGTGCATGTATCATTAGAGTAAGGTGTGGCGTTGGCTGAAAATTGTGATTTTTATACTGAGGAATAAGATACCTTGATATTTATTCAAAGAAGAAGCGCATGAAGCTTTCCTATAGCGTTTTGCCAGTTCCAATTAAATGCTAAGTTTAACTTTTTTTTAAATGCCAGGAACTCAATAATCAATATTTTGAGATTTACAAACAGATAAATCTTTCACGACATTATACTGTGTATCTGACCCTGGTAAAGAACTATCCTTGAACACATGGTCTTTCTTATATTGGATTACAAAGAGTAACGGCGTTATTCCAATAGTGGTGAAAAGTATATTTTCATTTTATTCCATTTTTTTAACCAGATCTTTTTATGGGAACAAAATCTGGAACAATTTCAGATTGATCTTTTCCGATATCGTTGTTACATGGCAAGCATTCAAGGCGGAGAATTACCAAACCCGAAAAGACTTCTTGCATTTGCAAGTCGACCAACCAAACATGCCATGGGTCGTCTAAGTATTTTTTCAGTGTCATCCTTCCACGCCCTGGTGAGTTTGTTCTATTTGGGATTTACTCTAAGCTGAGGATAAGATTACTTTAGCAGATCCATAAACCAGCTATATTTCATTGCAAGGCAAATAGCATGGTTGACTGAACCCTTTTAAACTCGAGTTGTATCCCTATTTGTTTAATCCTGAACTTTATAATTTGTTATAGGGGATAAAGCAAAACAAAATAATTAGCGAGGATTTTCAGAATCAAGATCAATAAATTTTATGTAAAATGCCAATTAATAGATCATGGAAATTATATTAAAATTGATCGTGTGTGAAATGTAGGTTGTATAGCTATTATCTCCTTTAGATTTAATTGCATAATTACACTTTTACTGCAGGGTTGGATGCTGGTAGCTGATATGGAGAATTAAGGATGTAAAAATAAAAGTGTTTTCAGATGTATTGACAACACGACAGATTTGGCATGTGTGTCATTTTAAAAAATTAAAATATACAGGAACCTGCATAATAACTTTCATATAACTTTAAAGTACATTATTGTAAATATATTAGCAATATAAGAGCAAGGAATTATTACTAGAACTGTAGACAATGCTAATTAGACACAGCTTGAGTAATGCATGTATTTGGATGAATACAATTAGATGTTTTTATGCTTGATACTGGAGTATTGTAAGTCTGTTTCAAATATTTTGCATAGAAACAGGCATTCATTTGATCAGCTATATATTTAGTTTGCACAGCCCATGTGGTATTCATTCTTTTACATTGAAGATTGACCCTAATCAATCATTTGATTATTCACAACTGTCTTATAGTGATTATGAAATTATTGTGTTAGGTGGCAGCTCGAACTGAACCTGGCTTGAAAAAACAAACTCAGGCAATTTCCAGATCAGTTAGCAAACGACGCAACAGATTTTCTTCCCTCTGGGGACTGGATACAACTGCAAGAAAGAAAGCAAAAGAACGGCCCAGCATTAACCAGGTTAGATGTTGCTGCTGTGTTTGGTTTTTGTAGATTCCACACAAAACAACACATGCATCTCATTATTTGTACATTGCAGGATTTTTACCTTGTTTCTAAAGCTGAAGTATGATTTGTTTTAAGATGGTTTGTATTTTAACCATTACAAACCGCATTAACTGAAACCTGAGGATATATCGACTGTGGAAGAGATAGTTTCAAAAGATGGTGGAGAAAGTATTTAGCATTGATTACTGACCAATCGACAATTATGTAAATTGACAACACAATTCATAAGTGTACAATGGAGAGCACTCTTTAGAAAAGTGGGAGCTGAAATGTAAATAATGGAATATTGTTGAGTATGAAAACAAAAGGAATGACAGCAAAGGCAAAATAGCCAATTGTGCAGCCCACTTGTCAAGGAGCGAAAACAAAACTAAATGGTCAAACAGAAATATTTCTCTTGCTGAACAACTCTTTCAGTTGGAATGATTGGTCACAAAGTTGTTTTGTACGACTGTCATCAGCATGTACTGTTACCTGGCATATTGCTATTCAGCAGTCTTCAGTCAGATGTAAGTTTCTGCTGCAGAAAATAATAGGACTCTTATAGCTTTTAACTTAATTTTCTTCAAGCAATAGTCTTTCGGATATTAATATTGATGTTCACAACTTTTATTCATTCCTGGGATGTGAGCATCATTTGTGAGGCAGGGATTTATTTCCACTTCATTGGATGGCTCAGGTTTGTGCTATTATTTTTGTAGGAAATTTCAGACAATTGTTGAGGATTAGCCCAGTGTTTGAGACTGAAGTCACTTGTCAGCCAAATAGAGTACATGTTGCATGTTTCTTTCAAGACCCAGTTGGGTTTTTGTTCATTTACAGTTTTATTTTTCAGATATCAGGTTAGACTTTCAAATTTGTATTTGATAATGTCTATTTTTACAACTCAAAATTGATTGACGATACAAGTTCCAAAAGCATATCATTCAAATCAAGGAATAAATGAGTTAACAATACAATACAATACAATACAATACAATATATCTTTATTGTCATTGTACCCAGGGGTACAACGAGATTGGGAATGCAATAATTTAAGTAATTAACAGCAACCCAACGAAACGAAACAATTGTAACAGTTTTTAGACAGGGTAAAGTGCAAGTTGATCTATGCGTTGTGGCCATCCGGCTCAGCAGGACCGGTTCATAGCAGCTATGGCCCTGGGGATGAAGCTGTTCCTGAGTCTGGAGGTGCGGGCGTAGAAGGCCTTGTATCGTCTGCCCGATGGAAGGAGTTCGAACAGACTGTTGCAGGGGTGTGAAGAGTCTTTGTGGATGCTGGTGGCTTTTCTGAGACATCGTGTGTTGTAGATGCCCTCCAAGTCTGGTAGCTGTGTTCCGATGGCCCTCTGAGCTCTATGGACTACCCGCTGTAGAACTTTCCTTTCTGCCTCCGTGCAGCTGAGGTACCACACAGGGATGCCATGCGTTAGGATGCTCTCTATGGTGCAGCGGTAGAAGGTCGTCAGCAGCTGTTGGGGTAGACCAGACTTTTTCAGTGTTCTTAAGTAGAACAGTCTTTGTTGTGCCTTCTTGACCAGCGCAGCAGTGTTATTGGACCATGTTAGGTCCTCCGAAATGTGAGTGCCCAGAAACTTGAAGCTGGACACTCTCTCCACACTGTCCCCGTTGATAGAGATCGGGGCATATTCCCCGTTATGTGACCTACGGAAGTTGATGATCAGCTCCTTGGTCTTGGTGGTATTTAGGGACAGGTTGTTATCCGAGCACCAGTCCGCCAGGTTCTGCACCTCCGCTCTATAGTTTGTTTCATCCCCGTTGGTGATAAGCCCGATCACCGTTGTGTCGTCTGCAAACTTGACAATGGTGTTGGTGTCGAATGCAGGAACACAGTCGTGTGTGAAGAGTTGAGTAGAGCATGGGGCTCAGAACACAGCCCTGTGGTGTGCCGGTACTCAGGGTGATAGTGGAGGACAGGTGCGGGCCCATTCTCACTGCCTGCGGTCGTTCCAGCAGGAAGTCCAGGATCCAGTCACATAATGACGAGCTGAGGCCTAGCTGGTGGAGTTTGGTGATGAGCTTGGTGGGGATGACCGTGTTGAAGGCGGAGCTATAGTCTATGAATAGCATCCTCACGTACGTGCCCTGTCTCTAGGTGAGTCAGGACAGTGTGAAGAGCCAGAGAGATGGCGTCCTCTGTGGATCTATTTGCCCTGTATGCAAATTGATGTGGGTCCAGTGAGTCAGGGATGCTGGATTTGATGTGTGAGAGGACGAGCCTCTCAAAGCACTTCATGACTATCGGCGTTAGACTAACGATTTGGCTTGTAACTGCTTGTTAGAATAAAACATAAAGTACTGGAGTAACTCAGTAGGTCAAGTAGTATCTGCGGAGGGAATGCATAGGCAGTGTTTCGGGTTGGGATCCTCTTCAGACTGATTGTAGTAAGGAGGAGCAAACAGGAAAAGTGGTGGGGGCAGAACTAAGCCTGGAAAGTAAACAGCAAGAGAGCAGCAGGATATCACAGAGGGGGAGCAGTGAGAGAGGGTCTCACAGAACTCCTGTGGGAGAGAGGAGACGGAACTTAGAGTGACCTGTCCTTCAGCCCAACTCGTCCATGCCAACCAAGAAGCCCATCTCAGCTTGTCCATTTGCCTGCACTTGGTCCATATCACTTCAGTCTTTCCTATCAATGTACAAGTCCAAGTGTCTTTTAAATGCTGTTATTACATTTGCCACAACTACCTCAACTAGCAGCTCATTCCATATACCCACCACCCTTGGAGTGAAAAAGTTGCCCCTCAGGTTCCTATTAAATATTACCCTTCTCACCTTAAACTTATGTCCTCTGGTTCTTGATTTTCCCCTATCCTTAGTAGACTCTGCGCGTTCACCCTATCTATTACCCTCATGATTTTATACATCTCTATTCTGCCACGATCGCCATGACGTTCTCTATAAACAGTAAAGCAACTCCCCCTCCTTTGTTACTCACACCTCTATCTCGCCTGTAGTAACTGTTCCCTGGAACATTAGGCTGCCAGACCTGTCACTCCCTTAGGCATGTTTCCATAAAGGCTGTAACATTCCAGTCGCATATACGTAACCACGCCCTGAGTTCATCCACCACATCTGTTGGGCCTGAAATAAATGCAATTTAATCCAACAGTGGTTTGGATTGTTCTCTGCTGTGCTCCTAACTATCCTGTCCACTGACCTTGCTTTCATCATCATCCGTACTGACGTCCAGTCTCTCACCTGCCTCACTCAAACATTGGATCCCGTCCCCCTGCCAAGTTAGTTTAAACCCACCCAAGTTGCACTAGCAAACAGGGATGCACAGCTGTGATCTTGCAGAGACCAGGGTTCGATCCTAACCTCGGGCGCTATCTGTGTGGAGTTTGCACGTTCTCCCTGTGACCATGTGGGTTTCATTGGGGTGCTCGGGTTTCCTTCCACATCCCGAAGATGTGAGGTTTGTAGGTTAATTGGCCTCTGTAACGTACCCCTAGTGTGAATGTGAAAGTGGGATAACAGAACTAGTTGGAATGGGTGATAGATGGTCAGCATGGTCTCAGCAGGCAGAAGGGCCTATTTCCATATTTCAATCGATCAATCCAAACCTGCCTGCCAGGATTTTGGTTGCCCTCCAGTTTAGATGCAACTCGCCCTTCTTGGACAGGTCACCTCTATCCAAGAACAGATACCAATAGGTACAAATTTGAATCCCTGCCTCCTGCACCAACTCCTCAACAGTCATTCACCCTATCCTATATTCCTGTTCTTACTCTCACTATCACTTGGCACCAGGTGCAATCTAGAGATTACTACCCTCAAACCTCTGCTTTTAAATCTTTTGCCTTTCTGCATTCACTCTGCAGTACCTCTTCCCGATCTCATTTGCACAATGACTTCTGGCTGCTCATCCTCCCTCTTATGTCTGTTCTGCAGTCGCTCTGAAACCTCTTGGACCCTGGCACCAGGGAGTGAAATCATCTACTGGAGCCTTGTCTATTGCCACAGAATCTCCTGGCTGTCCCCTTAACTAATGAGTCTCCTTTCACTAACTCTCTGCCTGACTTCACCCTTCCCTGTTGTGCATCAGAGCCAGGCCCAGCACACAGACCCGCTGCTGCTCTCTCTAGACCAGTCCTTCTGCCCAACAATATATCAAGGGTCATACTTGTTGTCAAGCGGAATGATTTCAAGTGATACCTGTACTCTCTGCCTACTCCCTTCCCTAGTGGCCACTTTATGCATGCACCATAGGCGTGACTGTCTCACTTAACCCCTATTTGTGACATTCTCTCCAGGATAATCCTGAGGGCGCCCAGCTCCCTAAGGTGATCTGTAAGGAGCTGCAGCTAGACGTACCCCCCACAGGTGTAGTTCTCAGGATAGGTATATTTTCAGGAGATTTCACAGTGGAGCACTAAAATGGAGAAGCGAGGAAATGCAGATGCTGGAATTTTGAGTCAAACACTGTGCTGGACTAACTCACTGGGTCAGGCAGCATCTGTGGAGGGAATGAACTCAATGGCCAGCTGGTTGGGATGTTCACTTGTCTGTCAGATAAATCAGCTTCATTATTTGCCTAAGGTACGAGTAGCTAAATTGTATCAAGTCAACTTATTGAAAGAATTATGAAATACTGAAGAGCAAAACGCACATTTTAGATCACTTGGGTTGGTATTGTTAATTGAAGATTATTCTCATATATAAATCATGACTGAACTGTGCAGGGCATTGCTGAATGCACAACATTCCAATGGCATCCCTGCATCTGAGGAAAATCATTTATTTAATTGAATTAAATCTTGCATTTGAATTATCTTCTCATGCGCTGGATGAAGAACATCCTTGTGCACACTTCAAGAACTTATCCTTCTCTTTACCCTTTACAGTTTGTTTGAAAATTAATTAAAATTCATTGTAATCATTATTTTGTTGCTTTACATGTTGCACAGATGAATCATCTTCTGGCCTCGTCCCTTTCATTCATTCACTATGGTGGCAAAAAGAAAAATAATGGGGTAGCAAATGAGAGATGACTTTTGATTACACACCAAATGAGGCCAGGTCATCTTTACCCAGTGCTATACTCCTGATCAAGTAAAATGCTAGGTTGTACTATGTTGAACCAAATTAAATGATGAAATATGTTTTTTTGATTTGTTACATTTAGCATGATAAACGAACTGACATATTTTGATTCTATTTTCTGTTTGACTTTGTGTGAGATTATCTGATTGCATTTCTTGCTGGGCGAACATGAGTTACGTCTTAATTGCCCATCATCTTCTCTGTGATGTTTATAAGGATTGGATTAATTCAACTTGATATTAATACCAACAAAAAAGCAGCTCATCAGGATGTAATCTTTGGCAGCTGAATGATTTAGATTTTATTTATATTGAGCTGAATTTAACTAATGGAATATCTTTTAACATGTTATAAAAACTCCACAACCAACGTATGACACCGGATAATAAATATACAATTCTGCCACAACATTTGTAAAGTAAACTGATGTGTTTACAATTAAAAGTTTCAACTGTAGATGTTCATAAACAATGACGAGATGTGAAATACAAATTAAGGACAATAAGTACTTTGGAAAAGAGCAATAGCTCCATTAACAGCAAGTTCCATTTTGTTGCCATCTGGAGTGGTTATATATGAAACAATTGGGTACTAAAGGGATGAATTTAAGATAAATCTAATGTCCTTCCTCCTCTGGGTTTATTTTGACCCTACCAAAACTTATAAATCTCTCAGTATTTATGTTTCAACATCATTTAATCCATATATATGCTATCTATGTATTCTTTCCAGAATTAATACCCTTAACACTAATTATTAACCGTTCAATTATCTATCTGATTATTGTCTTAATTTTTGAACTGCCTTTTTTCAACTCTATTATTCGTCCAGCTTCTGTGTTAATTGCAAATGCTGCTATTTATTCCTATTTTAACACAGAGAGGTCCTTCCTGGCAAATAGCAGGGAAATTCACAATGGTGATTTGTTCAGTTTTGACATGTATGCTTTCTGCAATTGTTGGGCATAGTGTAAGAATATAGAAGCTGAAGAAATAAAACAATAGAAAACAAAAGTAAAATAAAAAAGTACAGCAGCTTATGGGGAACAACTAGACAAATAGGGGCAAAATGTAAAGAAAATAGTTATGTGTTATCAAGATAATTTAATGTACCTTTATTTTTAGCTGTTCGGTGAGAGTGAAGCAACACTGAAGAAATCTTTGGAAGGCATCTTTGATGAATCTTCATCAGATACCAGTGTAAGTATGTATTGTAATGTGTACCTGTTTGACAAAATCTTAACTAACATCAGATAAGGTATATTGTATTGAGATTACAGTTTGCGCAAAGGCCACTTGTGAATCAACAAAACTTAAAAGTGTGTTTTTTGCATTCATACCATACTTGGAAAAAACACAGCAGTAAGTGTGTTTTCTCTTGGGCTATTTAAAAAAAAGTATTATATGTGCAAATCCCGTGTTAAAAGGGTGGTGTTTCCATTGCAAGAAAGCAGACTGTGTCACAATTCTTTGTCACGTGCAGCTCTGCAATCTGCACATGTGTCAAGAAATGGGAGTTGACAATTAAATTGTGTTGATCTGGTTTTTGTTTTGGGAAAATTCTGTGAGAATGAATTTTATTCCATATCTAAAATTTTGGGGTAACGATTTTAATTTCGGTAACGTGAATAGCTGTAACATAGGAACCACATGTAATTACGACATTTTCTACTGAAACCACTGGGAAATAATGTTCTGTTGGTTTCCGATGCAGTTATGTTGCAAATGGGGGATAAATCTAACTGAACAAGTTGTTTCAAGCACCTTTCCCTCCTCCCACCCCATCAGTGAATAGCCGAGAATCCCTAGACCAAGAAGATTGTTCCCATCACCAGTCTTACTGGCATTATCTGGAGCAGTGCATGGACTACTTCCTCTGTCTTTCCTGCAAGACAGTGAGAGTTATTATGCTATTTGATTTTGATTGCTTCTGCTGGATCTCTGCTGAATATTTAGTCACGGTAGCATTAAGTTAGAGCCTAATATTCTTATTGTCAATTCAGAGTCAAACTTGATGAATGAATGATGTTGATTTTTGTGACATTCTTATGACTTCTCTAGAAGTATGCATTGGGTAAATTGGCAAATTGTGACATGAAAAACTGGTTGCAAATTAGTTGTTTCTGAATACTTTTCACTTCATGATTATAATCATGCACATTTATTCCAATTTTTTTAGTTGAGTTTATGACCAATAGAGGAATCAGTTTTCGGCTTTCTGAGAAATATTTTAACGCAATTAGAGGTACTGCCTTCAGTTAGGTTTATAGATTAACTCAATTTTCTAATTTTTAGAAATATTAATGATTACAAATTACTCAACTTAAATTTTGTAAAAAAATTAATTAGGTGGTCAGGCAAGGATTAGATCATTAATGGATTTGAAAAAAGGGGAAGAGAATGGATTAGTGGCAGGCTACTAGGGATTGATGTACAAGAATAATAGTTAAATTTGATATGTTGCAAAGATGAAGTTTGTCTGATTTTAAAAAAAATAGAAGGGCATGTTTCCTCAGCTGGTGAGAGGCAGTTGTGATAAATACTCATTGAATTTCTTTAGTATAAGATATTTTAGGGTAAATAATTATCCCGATCTCCAACAATGAACATGTGTTGATTTAGGAAAATCAAATTTATGTAGCACATTTTTGTCGCAGATCACATCAAGGCATTTCACGGCAACCTCGTTAACTAAAATTTGACAATGGTTACTTAAGAAGGCAGGAAGTTAATGTTGCTAGCATTTTACCTCCAGTTTATCCCTGATTTCATGTTTCACTGCATAGCTTTGAGGTCAAAGATAAGCTAAACAGTGAGGAAGAGATAACCAGCTGTTCCACCCAGCCCAAATGAACAGACATTCAAAAGCTTGGTCAAAAGGGTCGTTATAAGCAGTGGAAGAAAGAGTGAGATGGACTGGAGAAATCTGGAGGCAGGGGACATAGATTCCAGAGTTTTGAGCCATTCCAGCCACAAATACTGCCTCTTATAGTGATTAAATTAAGTTTGTAGATGCGCCAAAGGCCAGTATTAGAGGATAAAAGATATACCACCGGTTGGCGCTTCGATGGCAGCCTCGCCTACAGTCTGTCTGTCGTTTTCGTCTTTTTTTGTTATTTTTAGTGAGTTTTAAAAGTATGTGTTAATGTTCTCTGGTCTGTTTTATGTGGGGGGTGGGCGGGGGGGTCGGGTGAAACATTTTTTCAATCTCTTACCTTGCCGGAGATGCGATTGTTTCCGGATCGTATCTCCGGTCGCTCTGCGGTCTAACTTGGTGGAGCTGGAGGCCTTGGACTGACTTTGAGCCTCACTGCGGGGCGTGGACCTACCATCAGAGCGTACGATTCCTTGCCTGGGATCGACTCTCCAACCGTGGCCTGCGGACTTTAACATCAAGGAGCCCGCAGTCTCGGGTTGAAACCGAAGTCGGGAAGCTCCAAAAGCCGCACGACATTCGCCAAGACCCGACCCGGGGTAGATCGCCTGGTGCGGGGCAGCTGAGATTGCCCCCCGATGCAGGAGCTTGATCGCCCCGATGAGGAGGCCCGCCGCTGGCTATGGGAGTAAGATCATCCCGTCAAGGGAAGGTTAGAGGCTCCCGACCGCTGGAGGACAAAGAAGGGAGAGATTGAACTTTTTTCGCCTTCCATCACAGTGAGGAATGCGGACGAGTCACTGTGGTGGATGTTCATGTTAAAGTGTGTTTTGTGTGTTCTGTTGCTTTTTATTTGTATGACTGTATGGCAAATGAAATTCCTCATATGTTACAAAACATACTTGGCTAATAAAGTATTATTGTGATTATGATGATCTCCGTGAGTATGGGTTTTGCAGGGGATTACAAAGGCAAGAAAGGATTAGATCATTAATGGATTTGAAAAAAAGAGGGAGAATCAATTAGTGGCAGGCTATTGGAGATCAGTGTGCAAGGATGATAGTTAAATAGGACATGGTGCAAGTTAGGACAAGCAACATAAATTCAGGGGACCTTACATATTTGGAAAGTAAAGTGAGGAAAGCTGGCCTGTATAATGGTCAGTTCTAGAGATACAAAATGATCCAAGTATATGGTCTGAAATCCATCTTATGGTCAAACATGTGACAAAGGTTATGAACAAAAATGATTCCGTTTCAGGTGCTGGAGACAGGGACTGAGTCAATGAGAATTAAGTTTCTGATGGGAACTAAAAACATTTAATTATGCTTATACTTAATTGGAAATCAACTTCATCCAGTGCTTTATGTTCGACAAGGAGATCTGAATATTTAGAGACCAAGTAGAACTCAAAGTGAAATAGGTACAAGGAACTGCAGATGCTTGTTTACACAAAAGTACACAAGTGCTAGAGTAACTCAGTGGGTCAAGCAACATCTCTAGAGAACATTGATAGGTGACAGTTCAGGTCGGGACCCTTCTTCAGGCTTACTGTTAAGTGGGGGGTGGTGGGGGGGGAGGAGAAAGCTGAAAAGAAGACAGGCAGAACAGAGCGTGCTAGGTGGACAGACGAGTGGGTGGGGGGTGAGGGGTTGATAGGCAGATGACTGGAACATAGGCCAGAAATAAAAGCAGGATTGAAGAGAAATTGTGCACCCAGTGGAAAGAATGTAGGAGGAGACAAAGGGGGAATAAAATGGTGGGGGTGGTGTGCGGGAGTAAAGAAAGTTGTTTGTGAAGTAGAGCTGTGTGTTTTCAGCATACATGTGAAAACCAAAGTTACTTGTGACTAAAATAAATAGGGCAGGATGGTGAAAGGCATTAGTGGTGAGTTTATAGGATCAGGAAGAAGAATCATTGCTCATCATTCTCATTCATGGTAATGTGTTATTTCTGTTGTATTAATTTTTCTTTGATTTAATCAGTCATATTTGTTCATTCGGTTTATACTTGCATTGTTTCAAAATATTTTATCATGACTGATTTCTCCTTTAGTGTTGCGATGTATTTTCACATGAATCTTGTTGCAAAAAGGAACTGGTACAACTTCAATTCAAAATTATGATGATATGTTTTACATTTACTTGCACAAATTTTGGCTGAATTCTTAAGGAAAGTACAGATGCCACCTACTGGTTAGAAGGGTAAAAGGCTTTCATTATCCGAGAAGAAATGTGAGGGATGTGGGAACAAACCTGCATGCCATCTTTCACATTTGGATGCGCTGCTTAGTTTCCATATATTATTTATGATCATTTCTCATTGCTTCTTTACCATTTGAATAAAATTAATTTACACAATAATTGTCACATACTTGACCTAGTAGATTTATTGTCCCAATAATGCGAGAAAGTCAAACCATTGAAGCATGCTGAGATCTTTTGTAATCATACTTTTGCTAGTTTATAACTTGCAGCCAGTTATTGCTCGCCTAGTAAATTACATTTTATATATTCCCGTCAGCTTACTTTTCTGAAATGAGTTTTTTTTTAAAAGTCGTCAGTGGAAAAAAGTAGAAGTTAAAGTCATATAGTCATACAACACAAAAACAGGTCCTTCAACCCATCTTTCCCATGCCTCATCCAAGATGCCTCATCCATACTAGTCCCACCTGCTCGTGTTTGGGCCACAGTAAACCTTTCCTATCCATGTACCTGCCCAAATATCTCTTAATTGTTATCGTACCTGCCTCAACTACCTCCTCTGGCAGCTTGTTCCATATGCCACCACCTTCTGTGTGAAAAAGTTGCCTCTCAGGTTCCTATTCAATCTTTCCCCTCTCACCTTAAACCTATGTACTCTGGTACATTATTTGCCTGTTTTGGGTAAAAGACTGTGCATTCACCCTATCGATTCCCCTCATGACCTTATACATACTGTAAGATCACCCCTCAGCCTCCTGTGCTCAAAGGAATAAAGTCCTAGCTTGCCCAGCCTCCACCTGTAGGCCTTCAAGTCCTGGCAACATCCTCAAATCCTCTCTGCACTCTTTCCAGCTGAACAACATCCTTCCTATTGCAGGGTGATTGAAATTGTGACACAACACTCTAAATGTGGCCTCACAAATGTCTGATACAACTGTGACATAATATCCCAACTTCCATAATTAATACCCTGACTGGTGAAGGCCAATGTTCTGAGAGCATAGAAACATAGAAACAAAAGAAAACTGGTGCAGGAGTAGGCCATTCGGCCCTTTGAGCCAGCACCGCCATTCAATATGATGATGGCTGATCATCTAAAATCAGTACCCCTTTCCTGCTTTTCCCCCATATCCCTTGATTCCACTAGCCCTAAGAGCTAAGTCTAACTCGCTCTTGACCACCCTATCTACCTGTGACACCACTTTCAAGGAACTATGTACCTGCACTCCTAGATCTCTCAGCTCTACAACACTCTCTAGGGCCCTGCCATTTACTGTGAAGTTCCTGGCCTTCACCTCACACTTATCTGCTTTAAACTCCATTAGCAATTTCTCAGCCCGCTTGCCCAACTGATCAAAATCCTAAATTGGTTTACCTTCAATTTCGGTCATCCTGCAATAGGGTGATCTTACAGTGTGTGTAAAGTCATGAGGGGAATAGTTAGGGTGAATGCGTAGAGTCTTTTAACCAAAACAGGAGAATAATGTACCAGGGTACATAGGTTTTAGATGAGTGGGGAAAGATTTAATAGGAACCTGAGAGGCAGCTTTTTCACATAGAAGGTGGTGGCATATGGAACAAGCTGCCAGGGGTAGTTGAGGCAGATACAATAACATTTAAGAGACATTTGGATCCCAGGAATGAGCCGACAAGCACTGCGCTGGAGTTTAGAAAAATGAGGGGGGATCTCATTGAAACATACAGAATAGTGAAAAGCTTGGATAGAGTGGATGTGGGCAGGATGTTTCCATTAGTGGGAGAGGCTAGGACTAGAGGTCATAGCCTCAGAATTAAAGAACATTCTTTTAGGAAGGAGATGAGGAGGAATTTCTTTAGTTAGAGTGTGGTGAATCTGTGGAATTAATAATAATAATAATAATATATTCCTTTATTCGTCCCACACCGGAGAAATTTACCACAGAAGGTTGTGGATATATTTAAGGCAGGGGTAAATAGATTCTTGATTAGTACGGGTGCCAGAGGTTATGGGGAGAAGGCAGGAGAATGGGGTTAAGAGGGAAAGATAGATCAACCATGATTGAATGGCGTAGTAGACTTGATGGGCTAAAAGACCTAATTGTACTCCTATCACTTATGATCTTATGACCTTCTATATGTAACTGATTATTTTTTTTAATTTAATTTTTTTTAATTCAAAAAAATATATTTGCTCTGATGATAGCATTTGCTTTCAAATAATGGTTGTATGGGTGAATTGCTCTTCTTCAATTCTTGTGGTAGAAAACTTTTATATTGACCCAATTGTTGCAACAAAAAGTTTGAATAGAGGTTATTATCGCCCTTTCTCCAGAGAGAGAAGAATCTGACCACAAGTATTCGGCAACAAACAACTGGGAGTGACAACTGGGTGATGGATTGCCTCGCACCTTCGTGGGTCTGCTTACCAGATAATCAACCTATATTGGTCGTACTACATCCAGGAAACTCGGCACAGGATATTCTCGAAGTAGCCTGTAAGGTATGTCCACTGTTAATTTACCTTATCTTTTCAATAAATTGATTATATTAGAACATACTTTGAAACTAATGGTTGCTTAAAATGGGAGTCTCACAGAATTTTTAAGTATTGATTACAGGATGAAAATGTTTTATTGCAATTGATGGCACGCTATCAAACCTGGATAGTTAAAATGTAGTCACAAGGAACTGCAGATCATTTGTATCCACCTATCACTTGCCCGGTGAAGACATAAAAAACTGGAGTAACTCAGCAGGTCAGGCAGCATCACTGGAGAAAAGGAATAGGTGATGTTTCGGGTCGAGGCCCTTCTTCAGAAACTTGCCAGGCTTTGTCACGCCGCCCACACCTGTCTTCCAGCTTTCTCACCCAATACTGCAATCAGTCTGAAGAAGGGTCCTGACCCGAAAGGTCACCTATCCATGATCTCCAGATATGCTGCCTGACCTGCTGAGTTACTCCAGCACTTTGTACCTTTTTTGTTGTTGTTAATTAAGTATGTTTTGTCAACAACTTTTTATTCAGTTTTTAAAATTTACTTTGCCATTTCCGTTACTTAAAATATCAATTCTTTTAAATTTCCATTACTATCTTTATAAGCCCCAAATGTGATTACTTTTTGCTGGGTTCTGCGGAGAACCTTCAGTGAGGTGCTTTATATGGCTAGCTCCAACTCTGAGTCCAGCATTAGGCTGCAAACACCTTGTTGAGAGGCCATTTGCATTTGGTCCCTCAATCTCACATCATTTGAATGAGGCCCTTGATTGAAAAGGCGAGTGGAGGTCATTAGTTTGTTTTGTTTAACTTGTTGTTAATTCTTTAAATTATTTTACCTCTGTTAAATTTGTTTTTTGGGTAAATTAATTATTTAAAAAATCTTTTAATAACTATTTAAAGGATAATTTATTGCATCATTTTTAAATGCATCATGTCATCAACATCATTTAAAAGCAGTTGACAACACTGAGTTGTTTTCAGGCCATTTAAGGTCCAGGCCTGCTGTCTGATGTCTAGTTGCTGCTTATGAACCACCTGCCTCACATGATGGCTTGATTCCGGACACAACACACCCTCCATGGAGATTGTTGCTGACTGATCAATCCTGCAGGAGATTTCCTTGCATATTGTCTATTTTTCCCCAAACACGTACTTACATTACAAAAATCTCATCCTTGACAATTTTATTGATGTGAACCATGTCTTTTCAAAAATACTGTCTGGGTGCAAGTAGGTCCACTTATGTCTACAATTTACTCCATTTAATTCATCCTTGTTATCAATTTTCACAGCAAAGCTGTATTGACAGTGAAAAATTCTGAATTTACCAACTCCTTAAAAAGTCATTACTCATGTAATCCATTTTTTCTGTTGACTTCAAAGTTCTCTGGACAATTGTACCACAGGAAGTCTGTAAGAAAGCAGATATGTAAATTGTACCCTCTGGGTTAGCCTTATTTGTGTCTCTATATAAATGATTCTATTCACAGATTCTTCAGCTCAAAGGCTGCTTTAAAGGTTTCCTGAAAATATCAGTGGTTCCTTATTGCAAGCTGATTTAGGAAATTTGGTCAATGTTATTTAAAAGGCCACTCCTGGCTTAATAATATCTGAGAACTTTAACATTGGTTTATAGTGAGTTAATTGCATTAAATGCAGGCTTCATTACATTTCCCTGATGGCATGATGCAGTCAATTCAAGGGTATGATTTTAATAACACTGAAAGAACATTAGGTATCCATACCAGGTATGTAGCTGATAGAAACTGGAGTTTGTGGCATTTCTTTGCTGTTTCTATATATATCTTTGGTTGCTGTGGTTCTGCAGCTTGGTTAGGATAGTTATTGACAAGTTGCTGCAGAACCTTCTTAAGAACATATTTGGTGCTATCATCGTGATTAGTGTTGGATGGGTTGGATAATTAAATCTATGGTTGAAATATTGATCAAGCAAACTTCTTTTCTGAAACTAAAGTAATGAAAAGTAAAGATTTTAATATATTAGGGTATAATTATCAATTATGCATTAGTATAAAAACAAGTGACAAATTGGCTACTTTTTTAAACTTCATGTCAATTTTTACACAAGAATTAACAGCAAATCGCTGATGAAGACTGAAGTTTTAGAAATTACATTTTTGAAAAGCAACAATTTAATATTCTATTAATGATATTGCTATGTGCATCCAAATTGTGACACCATTTAGTGACACTTATTGTTTACTAATCATTACACTGTATTTTTTTAAGAATCATGCTTATCAGATAAATACAAAATTGTTTTGGAATATCTTAAGAATTTTAGTTTTAGAGGTACAGTATGGAAACAGGCCGTTTGGTCCACCGAGTCCATGCCCACATCACACAACGATCACACATTGATCACACATTCACACTAGTTCTATCCTACACACTAGGGACAATTTACAGAAGCCAATTAACCTACAAATCTGCACGTCTTTGGCGTGTGTGAGGAAACCGGAGCACCCAGAGAAAACCCACGCGGTCACAAGAAGAATGTACAAACTCTGTACAAACAGCACTAGTAATCAGGATGAACCTGGGTCTCTGGCACAACTCTACTACTATGGTGCTCCACATATCTCTTAACGTTTATGACTTAACAAAATTACATTGACTATTTTGTTGATGCCTTTTGGTGTACGAGCAAGGGTCACAAAATAATAGAATCATTTTATTCATAGTTTATTTTATTTATCTGAAATTGTTACGCAAAAGGCAGAGCGAGAAGCTTGTCACTTCTAGCTTTCCAACGTGCTGTTGACTTACAAGTGAGATGTTTGATTAATATATTAGGGTATAATTATCAATTAATTATACTTTGAGAGAAAGAGAAACAGAGTTTATGGGAAAAGGAATCAAAGTACAGAGGTAGGCAGAGACATTTTGAGAAATGTTGATAGATACACTGGTACATGTATACTCAAATACATATAGGGAGATATAGAGAGATTGAGAGAGAACTATAATTGAGAAGTGAAGATTGAGGTTGGTTATGCACCGACATAAATGAATTTATTTCATGACTGAAGCTTGCCTGAAGATAAACTACACATAAAGATCATTTAAACAATGGTATTAATTTTATTCTTGAACAGATTTAAATGTTGCTGGTAGACGTTTTGAAATAGTTTTATAATCTGAGATTCTTGTGACAAAATCAATAGTGACTGCAATGTTATTGCAGTACAACTCTGATAATCCGGCATGCTTGGGACTTCAGTGTTGCCGGATTAGTGGACTATCTGATGTACTTTTAGTAATACCACAACATTATTTTCATTCCTTTTTAAGATGTTATACAATATGATAAATTGTTGAGTGAATCAGGTATGTTGAAAGGGAGCACAGGAACTGGGGTTCATGAGTGGAAAATCAGTGTGAGAATCGGAGACCTGGTAAGTGGCAGTTGAGTGCAGCAGCTGAGTTAAGAGGGAGCATGGCAACCATTACCTGGTGAGTCAGATGCTGGACCATTGGGATATTCGACCTGTTAACCGTGCACTTATGGAGTTCTATATTCACCTGGCCATGTGCTTTTCAGGAAAATAGAAACATGTTATTGTAAAAGCATCACTATATATAATGCACTTGTTTTCCACAATCTATTCTTATAATGGCTGGATTACCATGAGATGGTTTGTTCGTTAGAATTTTAATAATATAACAATATTTATCAATCAATGAGATTTTAAATATTTTTAATTTTTCTATTTGATCAAACATGATGCTCTGCGCGAAAACATTTAGCATTAAGTTTATGTATACCTTGACGTGGTCTAAATCACGCTCCCATTTTTGTTTGCATTTCTCATTATTAATCATATTCATGAAATATACAAATATAAATGAAGTTGGTTATAAATTATTCTGATGCCTTCTTCTGTATTATAACAGCTTTCGTATTTTTTCTCCTGTCTCTTGCATCAGCTCATACACATTTCCCTTTTAGTTTGATCTGCATCTTCTCACTTCAAATCATAATGTGAGTTAAGAACCTGAAGTGTTCTAGCACAGTAGTATCATAAAGGTGTCAAGTAATCAAACATTTCATTACAGGCTTTTAAGAGACAAGCAATCTTATTTATGTTTTTTATTTGTTGGAATAATTTTTAAAATCACTAGGCTTTGGCCAAGGTTTTTCCATTTTTAAAATATTTTGATGGATAAAAGTATTTGAACAAAATAATTTTTGTTTTTGATTTTCCTACATATTTGAAGACTTGTTTTAAAAGCCTGCACTGGAATTTAGAATGCTGCTTAGTTAGTTCTGATAGATGCTTTAAAATATTTTTGGGGGCAAATGTTTTTCATTTTTGTATTGCAGTTCATTGTTTAAAACTTTAACCATTAATGGCATTCCTTCATAGCCCCTTTGAAAATAGATCTGTTATTTAAATATAAAACCAAACCTCGTACTACCTAATTAATTTGCACAGCATATTAAACTGTGTCTCAATTATTTTTCTAACATTGTGCTGCTTGCTTTTTTGATCAACAGTAGTCTAAAAATTAACAAATGTAAACATGCCACCCAAGGAAGGGAGAAAATCTGTTTCAATGTAAAAATAAATTAAAATGCAGTGAAACCTTCTGAATAGCCTGGTTATTTTGGTTTGAAAGACAAAGATTCTTAAAAGCAACTGTTTAACTAATTCCAGTTTCAAGAAATTGTTTAGGGAAACCCCATCAAAGAAGTCCAAAATAACTATTTACCAAATGAGTACTGTGCTGTTGGCAAATCAATGCAGATATTGGGATTATTAGATGATATCCATCTCACTTTGCCATTTTGGATTGCTTTCTGTGTACTGCAAGATGAGCAGAGGGATAGACAAAAGGTTATTGATGAGCAGTCTTCTGATCAAAGCTGTGGGTACATTTCATTATAAAGAACAAATGATTTCAGATAACAATTTAATCTCTATCCATCAGACGAATGTCTGCATACTTTCATAAGGCTTTTGATGAAATGTTTAAGAAAATCTGAAAAGAGATAAACTTGAAGTTTACCATATTAAATGTTTCTTATTATAGCAGGATTTTGTTTTGCTTTGTACAGTTATCTGTTTTGAGGCAGCATCATGTTCTATTTGGAACTTAAAGTGGGAGGTTGCGTGGCAAGAACCTTGTACAAAGCAGACCTTGTGTTATAGCAAACCTTGAACTAAACTCAAATCGTGGATTTTGTAAAGTGAGAACACAAATTCATTTCTAAAGTTGTTTGTAGATTTGGATATTTTTCAAATAAAGAATCATAGACCACCAACTAAAAGCCTCTATCTAAGTTTCAGTTCTGTTTTACCTTCATCTTCAGGTGATAAAATTGGTAGAGCAATCCATAATATCTGAAACATAGTTGATCTGGTTGAAGATAATGGCAACTACATTTTATTTGCTGATCATAGAAATTAGTTCTTATTCATTTGTTTATACCAAAAACTAGTTCTCAGCCTTCAATGAGTTTGTATGATGAGCTTGTATTGCTGTTATTAATGTCTGGAACTTCATTAATTTAGCACGTGGTCTTGATGATGTACCATCATTTGATCAGGACTAAATTATATTCAAAATCCTAACGACATTGATAGAAAATAATTTATAACACGGCATTACACTGTTAACTCCTTCGAAGATAAATCAGAAAGTATGCAAATAACTTTCTTTTTTTTAAAAATCGGATTAATTATCTTATTGGTAGTTCATAACATTAGAAGAAATATTTTCATCTTCCACATGCCAGAGAATTTCAGCTTAGATAATTTCCACAAGGAGAACATTAATCCTCCAAAACTGTCATAAGCGCGAAGAATGAGTGTGGAATCTTAATTAAGCTCTTACTCATTTAATACATCCAAATCTGCATTCAAATCTTTAGTGCTTCTGGATGCACGGACATAAAAGTGAAAGAGATGCACGGTTATGATTGAAAAGAGATAGACCGGGTATGTTCTACTCAACCACAGTTCTCATGTTACCACACATACTTAACAAATTCCACAGAGTAGAAGAATCTGAAAGCTGAAGCACTCCCTATATCGTAAATTCAAAATAATATTGAATTACAGATTTTCCCCAGGTATGTTACATTATATTTCAAATGGAATGTCATTCACTGCATTTGTATTAACCACAACAAGATAGTGATCACTTTCTCTTTTATCTGTTTCTACTCATGCATTGTAGGCACATCATTTGGAGCCAGGTGGCCACTACGTTCGTTTGAAGTTTACAATGAATAATCACATTCAATATTATATACCTAAACAAGAGGATATTCATGAATTGGTAAGCAACCTGAGTTTGAATATTAGCAGCCTATAAGTCAAGTCAAGTCAAGTCAATTTTATTTGTATAGCACATTTAAAAACAACCCACGTTGTTTATATATAAGTATATATGGAGAGTGCAAAGGTCTTATCTCATTATTTATTCCTATCATATTTACTTTTTCCCTACTGTTATCAGATCACTGAATGGTCCTCTCACAAGGAAATGGTCTTATTTCATGATTTATTCCAATCATATTTAACTTCTTAATGCATTTGTGCATAGATCACAAGAGAATTACAACAGAGACAGCAGTTTGGTCAGGTTTACCTTGCCATCATTTGGGAAATCCCATTGTCCGGAGCCCATGCCTCCTGCTATTTCACAGGAATGGTAAGATGTGGGTTCTGGTAATGGGAGTGCATTTTCTGGTGTCTTTTGACCATTTTACAGAAAGGTTTTGGTGCTTTGGATGCAAGAAAAGGTTAATTGATTGCAACAAAAAGCACTGTGAATTGGAAAGTAATGACATTTTAAAAATGTGCTTCATGTAACAATTTTTTAACATCTTTGTCCTATCTATGAGTCTTAAAGCAAATCTTGACAAGAAGTCACTTACTAAGATGGAGGGCTGATGAAAGTGATGGTGTTGAGTGGAATAAAGAGGAATATAGACATGAAACCAGGATTTAAAGCATTTGAAGCAGAAGACATGGTGTGCCAATGATGAAGTTATTAAAATTGGGGATGTTTAGATGGCCAAAGTGGGGACCACAGATATCTCCAAGTTTTGTTTTCATTTATAGGCTGTTAAAATACAGTGGAGTTCAGCTTTGCAAGGCTTTGAAAGAGAGATTAAAAACTAGAGATGTTACTTAACTGCGAAGAGGTCCGAACCTATAAAGTTTCGAATGCATCTGTCCTCAGATTTTATTCACTTTTTATGTATGGGCTACATTTTCTGAGATCGCCATTAATAAATTATATTGGTATCCATTATAGATAATTCTCTAAGTAAGTCAAGAAAAGGATGGTTAAAAATACATTTAGAAACCATTGTCTTGACATCACTACCTTTGGGAGATCGTAATGCAATGTTGTTGCACGCTATCCTGCAGCAAATGTGGCATGTGAATAAGTGAGAACTGAACATATTCATATTATAAATAAACATTAATAAATTGATTATTAGTATTTCTTAGCAATATTGATTATATTTTGCTCTGACGTTATGCCTATGTTTTCAATTAATAAAATTATTTTATTTTCTCAGTTGTATCAAGAAATTGAAATTTGTCCTAAGATTACACATCATGTTCAATTTGACAAGTCTGATACTTCTGTCAGTTATGGTAAGGATATGTGCAAAATGTTACACAAATATTTATGCCATTTTTTCAATTACTTATATTTGTTACTTATACCTTTGTTTTCATTGCTTTTTTTTAAACATCCATCTTAAAATAACACACTTAATTGTTCAGTATTTGTATGTTGGAATAGTTGTATTAAATTTAAGATCAACTTTAAAACTGGCATGTGAATTATTTGTTTGATTTGATCAAGGGAGAACATGCATAACGAAAGATTTGGTTATAGACAATAGAAAATAGGTGCAGGAGGAGGCCATTCGGCCCTTCGAGCCAGCACCGCCATTCAATGTGATCATGGCTGATCATTCTCAATCAGTACCCCGTTCCTGCCTTCTCCCCATACCCCCTGACTCCGCTATCCTTAAGAGCTCTACCTAGCTCTCTCTTGAATGCATTCAGAGAATTGGCCTCCACTGCCTTCTGAGGCAGAGAATTCCACAGATTCGCAACTCTGACAGTAAAAGTTTTTCCTCATCTCAGTTCTAAATGGCCTACCCCTTATTCTTAAACTTTGGCCCCTGGTTCTGGATTCCCCCCACATTGGGAACATGTTTTCTGCCTCTAACGTGTCCAACCCCTTAGTCTATTTCCTTTTTAACACGCAACAATTGATTTTGAATGAATAAGAATTATTGTATTTATATTTTCCTGAAATAGCCACATTTTTCTTCCTCCAAATTTGTACATTCATCAGTGTCTAGATTCTAACACAAATACAGGAAATCAGCATGCTGCCCAATTCCTGAGAATGAGTTCCTTGCTCAGAGGAATTCGGCACTAAACTGGGAATAACGCTACTTACTTTTTCTCCTTAACTAGAAAATTAAGCAAAACTGTGCAATTAAACTTTTAATCTAGGTTGGTGAAAGATTAGTGCAGCTACTAACTATTTTTTAAAAATCCCTGGAAACTAGAATGGTGCAAATGAACCTGGTGGGAGCAGATATTTCACACCATTCAATTAAAGCGAGAAAGCATAATCCCTGAAATACAGGCCAATTAGTTTCAACTCAATTATAGATAATCTTCTGCAGTTCAGTATCTCACTACTCCTTGGTTTTACTTGGAATGCACCTTGCAGTACAATGTTCCTTTTACTATGTATAGTTCCAACCAAACAGAAATTCTGTCATTGATTCCTCTGCACTCTTCAGACCTTTACAAACCACAAACGTTGAAGTAAATAATTAAATCATAATGATTATCTATCAAACTTTATCTCACTTTATCTTGCTCTAAATTTTGTACCCTTTATCTGTTCACTGTGGACAGCTTGATTGTAATCATGTATCGCCTTTTCGTTGACTGGATAGCACATGTGACAATAATAAACTAAACCAAACTAAACTAGCCTCCAAATGTAGTAAATTTAATCCATATGGGAACAGTTCAGAACATCTTAAATTCCTCTTTGCCTCTCAATCCACAAACCAAAATACTAACTGAAATCAATGTAGTCTCAACTGCTCTACTATGTCGTACCTGGCAAAGAATCAGTGTTGTGACTCCCAAATCAGTAAGTCAAGGCCCCGCATTAAATTTCATGGGGAATCCTATGACTCAGTGTAGTGACAGACTCAGCTGGAGTACACAGAGATAGTGTATACATGGTTGTCTACTCTAGTTTAAGTGCCTGCCCAACCAACACCATTCATACCAGTGGTTAGTATTGTGAATGTCTAATTTTCAAAAGAATCTTAAAACTGCAGAGAGTACATGGTGCAGATTCACCAATTTGATCTTAGAAATGGAAAATTATGGATTAATGTAAAATTGGAGCCACTACCATTGAAATGAAGAAAGCTGGGTAAAAGTATTCAAATATTAATATTTACACAGTGAATGGGTGCTTCCTCAAAAAAGCCAGTGACAAGCACTCAATGTGGTCTTTGAGAGAATAAATTGATAGGCTTTCCTTTTTATTAAGTTCTAGAACCAGGAAATATTTTAGCACAGGAAGTAGCTGCAGCAGAGCCATTAAATATTCTAAGCAAAAACTGGGAAATTGAGGCAGAGGAAGATATAGGAGAAGGTAATAGTGAATAAAGATGGGATGTGATTGAGGTAGTTGACCATCCCCAAAAACCTTTGCAAAGTGGGGACATCTGCTGGCGCCGTCATCTCACCAATAGCCATCGTTTTGAAAGGGTTGACTTTAAGGCCTTCGCTTGTAAAAATGTACCCAACATAGCAGACCTGACTTGCACTTGAGAGGATTAAGCTTCAAATGCACCTCTCTGGCACATTAAGCACTTTTCTCAAATTAGCGTCGTGTTCTTCAACGATGATCGCGCAGGGATACCCTTCGAAAATCTGTTCCATGGTACACTGGAATACCTCACTGGCAGAGTTGAGTCAGAACGGCATCCGTAAAATCCTGTAGCAGCTGAAAGTGGTTAGCAATGAAGATTTATAGTCAAGCGGAATCTGCCAGAAGGAGCTCTTGGCATCCAACACAGAAAATATCGTTGCATTGTCCATGTGTGCAGCCACGTCTCCTACCGTGTGCATGGGGTGGTGTGGCCTTTTCAGAGCAGCATTCAGGTCCTTCGGATTGATGCATATACGGATTTCTTGTTTGTTCTTTTTGTTGGCTGCAACCATAGAGGACGCCCAATCGGTCGGCTCCATCACGGGCGTGATGATGCCCATTACCTGCATTCTGTCCCGTTCAGCTTTGACCCGGTCCTGCATAGCCCCAGGAATGCGATGTGCAGGACAAACAACAGGTCTCGCATCCGGGTCCAGTGTCGTTGAATAGGTCACTGGGAGCTTTCCAAGCTTGTCAGTAAAGAGATCACTATACTCCGTAAGAATTTGGTGTGATACATCCTCTTTAACAGGGGTCAACTGGTGAACATCCTTGCTGAACAAGACCAGCCCCATTTCCTGGCATGCATGAAGTCCTAGCAGTGGTGCAGCACCTTTGTGGACAACATAAAATGGAAGTGTGTATAACTGTCCCTCTCGGTGGCACTGCAACTTCACCATTCCAACAGGTTTGATTTTGGTGCCACCCCCATACGCAATTAAAGTGGTGGCTTTACTGCACGACTTTAATTGTTCACCATCCCAGAGACGCATAAATGACTTTCTCGAAATCACATTGCACTTAGCACCAGTGTGTACCTTCATTTCTACTGAGGCACCATTAACTTGCATGGTGATCATAGCTTCGTCATTTCTTACTCTTTGTGCATCAAATGAATCCATTTGTCAAGTCAAGTCAAATTTATTTGTCACATACACATACACCATGTGCAGTGAAATGAAAGTGGCAATGCCTGCGGATTGTGCACAAAAAAGAATTACAGTTACAGCATATAAATAAAGTTAATAAGTTACTATAGTGTAGACAAAAATTTAGTCTCTGGGGTTATAAAAGTTGACAGTCCTGATGGCCTGTGGGAAGAAACTCCGTCTCATCCTCTCCGTTTTTACAGCGTGACAGCGGAGGCGTTTGCCTGATCGTAGCATCTGGAACAGTCCGTTACTGGGGTGGTAGGGGTCCCTCATGATCTTGCTTGCTCTGGATCTGCACCTCCTGATGTATAGGTCCTGCAGGGGGACGAGTGTAGTTCCCATGGTGCGTTCTGCCGAACGCACTACTCTCTGCAGGGCCATCCTGTCCTGGGCAGAGCTGTTCCCAAACCAGACTGTAATGTTGCCGGACAGGATGCTCTCTACAGCCCCAGAGTAGAAGCAATGAAGGATCCTCAGAGACACTCTGAATTTCCTCAGTTGTCTAAGGTGGTAAAGGCGCTGCTTTGCCTTACCCACCAGTGCGGCAATGTGCGTTGCCCACGTCAGATCCTCTGTGATGTGGACTCCCAAGTATTTAAAACTGCTCACCCTATCCACAGTAGACCCATTTATCTCCAGTGGCGTGTACGTCCTTGGATGTTTAGCCCTTCTGAAGTCTACAATCAGCTCCTTCGTTTTAGTGACATTCAAATGTGATCCCATCAACACCAACTGTCTCATCGGCATTGCTGTTGGTTTAATTTGATTGCAACTGGTGAACAAACTCTTTGGGTTTCTCCCTGTGTAAGTCTGTTGTGTGGATTTGCACCATCTCTTGAAGTGATTGCGTTTTCTACAGGCATAACACTGTTGACCAAAAGCTGAACACGTTTCCCTTTTAGCTGCATGATTACCTCCACAATTGTTGCAGTCGGCAATAAATCGTGTCCCAGACTTTTCTGACTGGATTCTCATCATTATCTCAGGCTTACGTTCTCTCTGGAATCCAGCTTGAACAGCATTGATACTTGTGGCAGAACGCTGCACAATAGTTAGCATCTCATTATGCACTTCGGCCATCTCGTGAACTTGACAGGTAGAAATAGCCTGAACCAATGTCAAGTCACTATCACACAGTACTTTCCTTCATGTATCATCACTAATACCACATACCAATCTATCTTTAATAAGCTCATCACAGAGCCCTCCAAACCTGCAGCTCCTTGCTTGTAACTTGAAAGCATTGACATATGATTCAATTGTCTCACCAGCCTTCTGATTCTGTGTGTTGAACTTGTGCCGTTCCATGGTGAGATTAATTTGAGGGCTGCATAACTCTTGAAATTACCTCTTGAGACATTGAGGATCCTCTTTCGATTCAGCGGGGTAACAACCTATTCTCCGCCTCCCACGGCAGGCTGTCTCACCTCCTCCACATACAGAAATGATCACGCACACTCAATAGCCTCCTGTCCCACCAGGTTGAGAAGAATATACGCTAGAGTGCGGGGTGGCTTTTCGGAGTGTGTGACTATGACAGAACTGTCATATCCTTCCTCGAAGATGCGCCATCTCTCGCCGATGTTGCTGTCGAAGACAAGCGAGTTCGATCTCCAGAATGCATCAGCCATGTTCGTTTGGCAAACAAACTTTTCGTTCTCTCTTGTCGAGAAAAAGAGAGTGGAAAAACTCACGAATGTCAAGCCGATGAAGTTCCGGACTAATACTTCTGACACCATGTATGAAGTTGTGTTTATAACGACAAGTCGTTTAAATTCATAATAGGTTTTGTTAACCACGAGGCTGCAGACCACAGATAAAAGCCTTTACATTCCTGCGGATCCCTCGCTGTCTGAACCGAACCTGGATAGCGCGCATGCGCTAGATAAGATGCTCCAGGAACAGTCTGAACGAATACCCGACATGATCAGGAATATAGTAACTGGTCTACATCTACCTTCAATTTTATGGGGTTACTGAGAGCAACCACATCTACAACTTTATATTAAACAGTTACTAGTTGTCTAGTAGAAGAGGGCCGATGCTCCTGGTTGCCTCACAAGTACATACCATGGAAAAAGGGATTGCTGTTGATAAGAATCAGTACTTGCTATTGAACAAAATGAGCTGGGTCGATGATATAAACAATTGCTTCTTTGATTTAAATAGGGGAAATGTTATTATTTTGCTGTGAAATAACTTATTTTGGGCACAAGAAAATTGTTTAAGCTTTGGCAAAGCAAACCATGAAATCATATTGGTAAATTAAAGTCATGGATTTTCAACTGAAATGCAGAGAGGTGCACTGGTCTGAACAGCCTGCTCCTCTAATGTATTTTCTAAGATTCCATGTAGCAAGAGAAAATAAATAACCACTGTGTGGTGCTGCAGAACATTGTTCATATCATTTTTTCATTAACACTGGAAAATGAAACAGTCGTAACAACTAATAATAATAATTATTATATATTCCTTTATTCGTCCCACACCGGGGAAATTTACAATTACAACTATTCTCCAGTTCACTTTACAAATAAAATCCTATCCATTGACCAATAATCACATATTAATCATTTTGTTGGTTATGCTGGTATGAATAAATTAATTATGTTGATTTTTTTTTACTTCATAGGACATAAATGTCATTAACAAGGATTAGATTTATTGTCTATCCCTTTGAACGAAGGGAAATCTAGGTGATTTCAGACATCTGTTAAGGGTCATCCACATTGTTTTGTGTTTGGAATTGCATCTAAGGCAGACTAGCAAGGACTACAGGTTTCCTCCCTTTAAGGGTCATTTGTTGACCAGTTTTAAGGGAAGGAAAGTTAATTCTATTACATTGTTTGGTGCAATTGCTCTGTGCACAACAGTATATTGCCTGACAAATGTAGTTATATTCCAACTTTTGTACTTTTTATTTCAGTTCATAGTCAGCTAGTATCAACATTTTGCAGTGAGTTTCACCTTTTTTGAATGCCCAAATTTATGCTGATGTAAAGGTATGAGCTTGCATCACCCAATCTTATGAAATATTTATTTATTTATGATTTATTGTAATTTAATTCTCCCTTTAGGATTTTGTGTATCTTTAGTTGAAGAAGAAGAGTCACACCAAAAAATGATTATTACAGATGTAAAAGAAGGAGGTCTGGCTTCATCTAAAGGTAATTTAGTTTTCTTAACAAATACATTTTTAGCATTTCATTCTGTCTACCTGTTGTAAAGATCATTTTGGATTTCCTTCTGTAAAGAAGATTTAAAAATAATATTGTTCACGAGTACTCTAGATGCTTGTACTCTATTTTGATCTTTCTGCAAGATAATAGTTTTTGTTATTAATAATGTTTGCTCCCACTCCTATCCTGACTTTAGTATTGAGGTTGGATATATGGCTACGGCAAAACAGAAGTTCTTGAATAACATCTTCAAGTCAAAAATCCTGTCTGAAGTAATGAAAAGAGATTACATAACAGCCAATTCAATATTTACCAATTTGATAAGACTCTTAGGAGCTCTGCCAAAAATACTAATGGTGGATGCGATGTTTTCAAATCTCAAGAGTGTTGGTAATTTTCTGAAGTTTGGTATGTGTATTCTGATGATTTACAAAATGTTTGATGCTGAGATTAAATGATAAAAGTGCACAGTAGATTTGTCAATATTTCAAAAGAAAAAGACTGCTTGAATTATAGTTATAAAGACAGTCCATATTTCCCTACATTTACATAAAAGCCATTTAAATGTGTTTACCTGTTGAAAAGATATTTTGCTCTCAGAGCACAGTAATCAAATGTTCCTTTAAATTTCTTGATTTTTACATTTAAGAAAGGTGAGGTAAATACTGCCACTGATAAAAACGTACATTAGAATGTAATAATAGCTATTAGTTCTTCGATTACAGCAGATGCTTATGTAAACCAGAAGGTGGCTGGTTTCCTTGATATATCACTTCAGCAAAAAAAATGTGTGCATTTATAAAGTAGCCATAACTTAGTAAAATGTCACCATTGTTTCGGTTCGCTGAAAAAAATACATGACAGCATCCACAATGTGATCTTTTTGATTAAAACCATTCAGAAGTTTTTGATGAAAAATAAACACAGAACAAGATTTGAAACAGTTGTACCGGGCCCTGGTGAGACCGCACCTGGAGTACTGTGTGCAGTTTTGGTCTCCAAATTTGAGGAAGGATATTCTTGCTATTGAGGGCGTGCAGCGAAGGTTCACTAGGTTAATTCCCGGAATGGCGGGACTGTCGTATGTTGAAAGGCTGGAGCAATTAGGCTTGTATACACTGGAATTTAGAAGGATGAGGGGGGATCTTATTGAAACATACAAGATAATTAGGGGATTGGACACATTAGAGGCAGGAATCATGTTCCCAATGTTGGGGGAGTCCAGAACAAGGGGCCACAGTTTAAGAATAAGGGGTAGGCCATTTAGAACGGAGATGAGGAAGAACTTTCTCAGTCAGAGAGTGGTGAAGGTGTGGAATTCTCTGCCTCAGAAGGCAGTGGAGGCCAGTTCGTTGGATGCTTTCAAGAGAGAGCTGGATAGAGCTCTTAAGGATAGCGGAGTGAGGGGGTATGGGGAGAAGGCAGGAACGGGGTACTGATTGAGAGTGATCAGCCATGATCGCATTGAATGGCGGTGCTGGCTCGAAGGGCTGAATGGCCTACTCCTGCACCTATTGTCTATTGTCTATTGAAACCATTTCTCAAGCCTCTGATTTCAGTAGATGACATAGGATAGTACTTTTGAATGATCATTTTATAATTAACTAAAGTATCATTCGATCCATATCCTTTTATGTTTGCCGTATTCCACACCCACCCCACCCTGACTCCTGGCACTTTCCCTTGCGGGCCATGCAACTCTTGTTCTTGCACCTCCGACATCACCACTATCCAGGCACCTAAACAGCTCATCCAGGAGAGGCAAAGATTCACGTGCACCTCTTCCAACCTTGTCTACTGCGCTCATTGCTTCAGATGTGGCTTCTTAATATTGACGGGACAAAGTGCAGATCAGGCGATCGATCTGCAGCATATCTGTGCTCTATCTTCAGTGATCATCCTGAGCTCCCAGTTGCACGCTTTCATTTGCAGCTTTCAATGTAGGTATCAGCTTCTCGGTACCAGCTAACTTGCATGATAACGCTATGCGGCAATGTACATCACAGCAGAGTGGACAACACCACTTGAAGTTAGACTGCATGTCCCGAAGGGTATGTGCATGGTGGCTGCAGCTGGCGTTTGCAGGGAGTCGAGATCTTTCTGATGAGAGAGATATTAAAACATCACATAAGATAGCAGACAGCAGCTCTCAAAGGTTTTTTGGTGCTCCATTGGAGGGCTGAGTGGAGGAGGGAGGAGTTGTGCACTAAGCATTAAAAGCCAGGAACATGTCCCGACATACTTCTGAGGCAATGGGACAAATAGTTATTACAGTCAGTGACAAATATTAAGCCTGGAGAATTTGGTTATTGCTTTGTGTGATGTATCCTAGCAACCACATCACAAGCCTCTGATAGACACAAAATGTTGGAGTAACTCAACGGGACAGGCAGCATCTCTGGAGAGAAGGAATGGGTGACGTTTCGGGTCAAGACCCTTCTTCAGACTGAGAGGCAGGGGAGAGGGAGTCTAGAGATATGGAAGGATATGGTGTGCAAACGATAGGTCAAAGCAGACAACGATAAGGACAAACCTCAGATGTTTGGTTAATGCATCATATTTCTATTAGTCATCAGAAAAACACAAACTCAGGCATTTCTTTGCTCATCTCACATTCGCACACTCAATTCTACTGCCTCACATCCACTGTTTACTGCTTTTGCAACTGCCAATGAATCATCCCTGACAAGCCAATTGCTTTGCATGACACTGATTCATATACTTAATACTTATAAGGTCAGGTGACAGCATCAAGTAGGGTTGCCAACTGTCCCGCATTAACCGGGACATCCCGTATTTTGGGTTAATTTGTTTGTCCTGTACGGGACCGCCCTCATCCTGTATTAGGTCCGGAGGCCCCTATAGGTCCAGACAGTGTTGGTCCGGGGGCCGCTGTAGGTCCGGACAGTGTAGGTCCGGGGGTCGCTGTAGGTCTGGACAGTGTCGGTCTAGGGGCTGCTGTAGGTCCGGACAGTGTTGGCCCGGGGGCCGCTGTAAGTCCAGACAGTGTGGGTCCGGAGGCCGCTGTAGGTCCGGACAGTGTAGGTCCAGACAGTGTAGGCCCGGGGGCTGCTGTAGGTCTGGACAGTGTCGGTCTAGGGGCTGCTGTAGGTCCAGACAGTGTAGGTCCGGAGGCCACTGTAGATCCGGACAGTGTTGGCCCTGGGGCCGCTGTAGGTCCAGACAGTGTAGGTCCGGAGGCCCGGGCGCCGTCTAACGGATGCTGCGTGGCAACCCGCCTCCCGACCCGGGTGGCCGCCATTGGTGGAGTGGGAGCACGTGGTCACTGGCAGGGTGAGGTGGGGCGCAGGGCAGTGATGTCACCTTGTCCCTTATTTGGGAGTGAGATAGTTGGCACCCCTAACATCAAGTAACTTGCAGAAGTTGGCAGAGTTGCATGTCCTTTCATGCAGATGGACCACAGTGCTAGTTATTATTGGCTTAGCTGTTATCCAGGCTCAGGCATTCAGTCCAAAGTCAGATGTCCAAGATCCCCTTCCAAGGCCTCATCTGTAGAATCCCGCACTAGCCATTTGCCTTGGGAAGGCAGTGTATAGAAACAGATGGCTGCTAGATAATGGCCTCTGAGGAAATGCAGTGGGGTAGGATTTGATGCAGGAAATATAGATTTCTGAGTGTGGTATGAAATATTATTTTTGAGTTTAGCAGAAAATCAACTGTCTGGTTTCCTCTGATCTTTTCATTCCTCTCCCCCCTTGCTTCCAGAATTATTGTCAAGGACTATGATATCAAGATGATAATTCATTGGATTATTGCAACTTGCTATGTCTAATAAATACTACATTGGTGCCTTCAACTGGTCCAGGTGACAGTCGCATTATTGAAGGACATCAATGAGCTTTTTGTTGTCATTTTAATACTTTTGATGTCAAGTCAAAGTCAAAGTCAAAGTCAATTTTATTGTCAATCCTCAGCCAGTTCACACAGACAGAAAATCGAAATACCGTTTCCCACAATCCCGAGGAACAAAGTGCATAAAACAAAAGGCACAGCAAACAACAATCAACATAAAACATAAAATATAAAATATAGTCACTTCAAATTTTTTTCAAATTTTTTTCAAATATAGTCACTTCAAATTGCCCAATGTGTGGGTTGTGTTTCTGAGTCATGAATCAAATCATTAACATTTTCTGCCTTTTGTCATCTTTTGTGATTGGTGAAGAGTTGAGTGGATAACACCAAGTAATATTTTTTTTATGATATATGTTGCCTATGCACCTAATAAATGTGTCTTCAGTTAGAATACATCTTAGAATTGACCTGCATATACCTTTATGCTGGTAGACTATTGCTTTGGCCTAAACCTCTGTGACACACTATGTTGACAAAGAACACATACAGCCCAGTAGTCGCTCTGTTTGTTGCTGTCTAGTAGGAGAAACTAAATTACATAGTGACCTCTACGTACAGCATCGAACAACAAATTTAGAAATATTGCAAATATTGCCTGCTGCAACCCGATTCCAGTGCACGAAAGTTAACACTAATGGTCACAAGCATTGTGATTCTCAGATTACTCTTGAGGTTGAAATTGTGGCTGGAGCAAGTGATGGCTGAAATCATTGGGGGCATTCTGACTGAGCGAACATCTTGACAAAATTGTGTGTCAGAGATTCAGGCAGAGAAATCAGTCCACCAGCGCACTGGGTGATAATAGCAGACAACTGAGCATTCTCTTGCAGCAATTTGTCATGCTTTGAATACATATGTCATAATCTTCCAATCATGCTATATTCCAAAGGAAATACTTGCCAATGTATGCAAAACTTGAGAGTAAATTGGACTGTGCAAAAATCTTGAAACCATTTTGACCTTTCCCCACCACCCACACCATATCCATTGGACTTTAGTAACATTACATTATTGCAAAATGCAGTGTACTCTTGGACAATCATAGAAACAGCCAATAGAAATAAATCAGTAGTGACCTTGAACGCAGTTAAACAACTGGGGTGGTGGACCACAAGTGTTGATTTTTGCTACTGTTCAGATGTGATAAGTTGAAAGAATGATAAATGGAGATTAAGGTGTAAAATGGTAATTAGCATCAAGTCAACCGTGTCTACGGATTGGAACCTAACCTGTGTATTTTTAACAGGCATTAACTGTGTGCAAACTGATACTACTCTCAACCATATGATGTTTAATTCTACGTATCAAAAATAAATAGATATTCATTTGGATTTGTTTGTAAATTATACATTTGAATTTTCAGTCTGCATAGTTTATACGGGTTAAACACTGATTTTTCGGCACCCTCTGTTCCAGACCCTTTCCGGATGATCAGTATTTCCGTACTAACGGAGGCATGTGATAGTGAAACAACAACATGCCTCTGGCCCGCTAATGACACCCCTCCCATGTCTCTAAAGAACACGGAGTGCCAGAAACCTAAATAAAACTAATACGCTCTACTTAGTATCATTCTCAAAAGCACGCATTAAGTTGGAGACCAAAACAGGACACGTCTGGACACAAGATCGCTATTTTAACACTCTGTGTGTATTTTCGCAATGCGCAGGGCAGCTTTACCATATTGTTGCATGTATACATCACATAGCAGCTTTACCATATTGTTGCATGTATACATCGCATATCTCCCCCCTTAGAATTGTGATACTTTTCTTCCATCTAAATCGTACTAATACGTATAAAACAATCCAATATCATAATGATCTTTATATACATTATGTTTCCAAAGTATTTTTCTATAACAAAACCCAATTTAAGTAAGTCCAAAAATATGCATCATATTGTATCCAATTAAATCCAAATCAAAGTTTACATATCCAATTCTTATTTGGAATGTGAGTATCATCTTCAATGTAATTCTATCAACCAAATAACCTAACCAACCCAAAATGCCGAATAAGAGTATTCATGTTACAATCCTTTCCATTAATGATAACCAAATTTTCGTTGCGTTTACATTGTCCATATAACTGAGTCCGTATAGTCAAGTCCGTTGTCTATTTCGCTTTGGGTACTGCTTACGCCCTGAATTGCTTTCTCCGTTGCGCTCTGATGTCGCGTCCTCGACGGTGCCATCGTGGTTGCTTTCGTCGAAGTTTTCATGTGCAACGCTTCTTTCGTTGACGTCTTCATCGTGCACTGTGGGCGTACCCATGTCGAAATCTATCGAATCTCCCGTTTTGTTGGTTGTGGGAGAGTCGATTTCGCGTTTCAGAATCTGGTCTGCGTGACGTTTCCAGATTTCTACACCATTGACGTGAACTTCGACCTGGTACGAGACAGGACCTAGCTTCTTTGCGATGCGTCCTGATACCTATTTCTCCCCTCCCGCGTAGTTGCACCCTAGCACGTTCTCTCCCTCAAATTCTCGAGCTGGGCGCGAATCATGGTGCAACTTTTGCAAGAATTGTTTGTCACCAATGGTTGCTCTTTCATCTGGCACCGCGATGTTGAAACGCGTGCAAATTTTCCTTTTCATCAGCATTTCAGCCGGCGTTTGCGTTGTAGTAGTTTGCGGCATTGAACGATATGAGATGAGGAATCGAGCGACACGCGTTTGCAGCGGTCCCGACATCTTGCAGAGCACTGTCTTCACCGTCTGCACGGCGCGCTCTGCGAGACCATTGGTTGCTGGATGGTATGGCGCACTTTTGACATGACGAATGCCATTCGCTTTCATGAACTTTGCGAACTTTTCGCTCGCGAAACATGGGCCGTTGTCATAAACCAGTGTATGCGGAAGGCCATGTGTCGCGAACACGAAGCGAAGCTTGTCGATAGTGACCTGGTTCACCTCCTGCCAGTTGAGTCGCAGAACTTTCAACCACTCATGGCCAAGTAGGCTTGGCCCCGCCCCGTTCGCTTGAGCGTTGCTGGTTGTGAGAGACGGGCGCCGAACATTCTCCCAACAATTCCACTTGCTCTCCAGTGTAAGTACGGAGAACCACAGTGCTCTCACGAAGGCGTAACTTTTCGCCACTGGTCCTTCCACGTCTCTTCACTGATAAGCGTAACTCCAGCTCCGGTGTCGATTTGCATGGGGATAGTCTTTCCCCCCACACACATGTCCACAGTGAAAAGAGTAACTTTCTTCTTCGCACTTTTAGTATGATAAAGACCATACACATCACCTTCCTCGGTCAGTTGGTGGCTTTTTTCCGTTTTTCCGGCTGACTGCTTTTTCTGCTGTTTTTTCCTTCCACTCTGAGCATTTTTCCCACTCGACCTGCACATCCATGAGAAATGCCCTTTTTTCCCGCAGTTGAAACAATGCACCTGTTTCACTGGACAGTCGTTCGGGTCAGCGTGGGGAGAGACACCACAGCGATAACACGAAGATCCTCTTACAGTTCCCCGCTTGGGCTGACCACTGTCAGGCCCCCTTGATTTCACGATTTTGTTTATCGCTTCGCTGGGCTTTTGTTTCCCATCACGGAGATCAGCCGTGTTGCGGTCTGCCGTCTCCATAGCGGTGGCGATACCGAGTGCCTTGTCTAAATCCAGCGTGGCTTCCGACAATAATCGACGCTGAATGCGGTCCTCATCAATCCCACACACCAAACGATCACGTAACATTTCATTGAGATTCGAACCATAAGCACAATGTTCAGCGAGGTGACGTAACTCGGCCACATAATCAGCGACTGACTCACCCGGCTGACGGTGACGAGAGTTGAATTTGTAACGCTGGACGATGACCGACGGTTTCGGGACCTTGTGATTCGTGACTGTTGACACAATCTCAGAATATTCGACTTGCCCAGGTTTCTGTGGAGCAAGTAAACTCGAGATGAGTCTGTACGTTGGTCCTCCACACACGGAAAGCAAGATGGCCCTCTTCTTTCCCGCATCTGTAATGTCGTTGGCTAGGAAGTAATGTTCAATGCGCTCGGTGTACTGCACCCAGTCGCCCTGTGCAACATCAAATTCCCCTATTGAGCTAAAAATAGCCATGGTAACAGCAGCAAGTAACCAGGCAAAACTTCAAAACAAGTTTATCCTCGTCGCCAATTAATGATACGTTCTTCTCAGTATCATTCTCAAAAGCGCGCATTAAGTTGGAGACCAAAACAGGACACGTCTGGACACAGGATCGCCATTTTAACTCTCTGTGTGTATTTTTTGCAATGCGCAGGGCAGCTTTAGCATATTGTTGCATATATACATCACATAGCAGCTTTACCATATTGTTGCATGTATACATCACAATAAAAGTAAAATGAATGTGAATGGAATGACTTGCTGACCCATCCCCGGCTCCCACCATCTGCTTGGTCATTTAGAGCCCCGACTTCCGACCCCACTCCTGACTGCACAGTGAGCCCCCTCACCTGCCGCTATTTATCTGCTCCCCGCTCGACCACTGCCATCTCCTTCTCCCGTCACTGTCCAGTCAGCCTCTTTCCACCCCTCCCCACCACCGCCTCCTTCTCCCCCAGAGTCGCTGACGTGCTCCACCTTGGAAGCAGCATCAGGTGAGAGGCGGGGGGGGGGGCACGGTAACCGTGCCTAGTTTTAAAGTGAAAGGCCACCAAGTGCTGGAGTAACTCAGCCAACTGAATCAGCCTGAGGAAGGATCCCGATATCACCTATCCTTGTTATCCAGAGATCCTGACATGCTGAATTACACCAGCACTTTGGATCCTCTTGTCTATTAACCATCATCAATAACGGATACCACTCCCTCCGCTATGGCCCGTTATACCGAGGGTTTACTTTAAACTGATCATAGCCGAGGCTCTAAATGTCCGGGGAGATGGTGGAAGTCGGGGATGGGTCGGTAGGTCATTCCATTCACATTCCGTTTACAATGCCTCCTGTGGCTGCTCAGGGAATTTCAACTGAGCTCTCGTAATTTTGTCCGGATTATGAGGGGGGACGGGACGAATGGACCATCAGTTGCTGGAAAATCGGTGTTTATCCTGTATGTGGTTACTTTGGTGTTCTCCTAAATCTACTTTATCCAGTGATGTATTTTCAATGATAAAATACCGTCTGATGCATAGGTTTCACTGTAAACAATTTTCCTAGTCACTTTTATAAAATGAGTGCAATCGTTTGTGGTTGTAACTCTGTTATTAATCCACCCTGCTTCAATATGCAATTGATTCATTTAATTTGGAAATTATTTCTTTTTATGTTTTACTGATTGCATCATAGAAGTATCATAGTTGACATATCTATTATGTATTGGTTCATTTCAAAAATCCCTGCACCAGGTATCTTGTTAAATACTATTCAATAACATTTGAGTATATATGGTAAAACAACACAAAATATGTGTTTATACACTGAAAAGTATTGAAAAAAGACCAGGCTTTTTTCCAAATAAGAGGTCCACCCAGGATAATGTTACATCTACCTATCTCTCAATAACCTTCTGAATTATCTTTTTGTTCTTACTGCTGCCAAAGATTAACCAATTAAGAAACCAAAATATATTGTTTTGTAAACGGTAAATGAACAGTGATATAAACGGAATGCTGTGAACAATTTATTGTTCAAAATGTACTAACATATTTTATTCAACTTCTACATTTAGGTCTAAAAGCAGGTGATGAAGTATTGGAAATTAATAAAATGAAAGCACAAGATCTGGTTGTCTCTGACCTGAAGTCCATCTTGTCTGCACCTTCACTTTCTCTCACTGTACGTACTTGTGGTCAGCCAGTAGATGGGCATATGTGCATCTCACCTCTGCGAAAGACAGGAACGACAGATGAATTGCATGATAGTGCATTTGTTTCCGGCCATCAAGGTAGGATTCACAGTTGCCATTTAAATTAAGAATAATTATTCGTAAAACTGAACTTTGATCCTTTCAGTTGTGCTTTTATCTAAGAAGAACTGCAAGGGCAATCCAAGGTCTTACAGCCTAGTGAGCACAACATTAATGCTGGGAAAGTTATTGGAGGGGAATCTGAGGGAGGAATCTACCAAGGACTTGGAAAGGCAAGGACTGATTAATGAAAGTCAGCATGGCTTTGTGGCTGGGAAATCATATCTCGCAATGTTGATTATGTTTTTTAAAGAGGTAACCCACATGATTAAGAAGGACGTGGCAGAAGATGTTGCCTAGATGGATTTTAACAAGGTCTTTATCAAGGTCCCACATGGTAGTCCAGCCTGGAATTTTGATTCACTTGAGATCCAGGGTGAACTAGTCAATCAGTAACAAATTTGGCTGAGTGGAAGGAATCAGAGGGTGGTAGTAAAGGGTTGTTATCCAGATAGTTGGTCTGTGATCAGTGGTGTGCTGCAGGAATCTGTGTTGAGCCCAATGTTGTGTGTCATCTATATTAATGATTTGAATGACGATTGTTACCTTTGTTAGTAAGTTTGCAGATGACACCAAAATGGGTTGTGTAGTGGACAGCGAAGAATGTAATCTAAGATTACAACAGGATCTAAATGAGCTAGGGAAGTGGGCAAATGGAATTTACACCTGACAAGTATGGCGTAATGGATTTTGTAAAATTAAACCAAGACAGCAAATGGGAGGGCCTTGGAGGGAGTTGTAGAACAGAGAGACCAAGGGGTGCAGATGCATGATTGGTGACACCGCTTGACAGGGTGGTGAAGAAGATATTTGGCATGCTTGCCTTCATCATTTAAGGCATCGTATACAGGAGTTGGGATATCATGCTACTACTGTACAAGCCATCGTGAGGCAAGACTTGGAGTGTTGGTCGGCCAGTTATAGGAAGGATGTTGTTAAGCTGTTATGCAGCGAAGATTAACTAAGATGTTATCAGGACTGGAGCGCTTGAGTTATAAAGAGAGGCTGGGTGAGTAGGAGCATTTTTCCCTGGGCATACGAGCTTTGGAAGTGACCAGACACAGATATATAAAATCATGAGGGGTTAGATAAGGTAGATGATCAGTCTTTTACCCAGGATAGAGGTGTTTAAAACTAGAAAGCATAGATTTAAGGTGAGTGGAGAAAGATTTAAAAAGGACACGAGAGGCAACCTTTTCATAGAGTGTCTGGGCATATGGAATGTAATGCCAGAGGGAGCTGTAGAAGCTGGTACAATTGCAACTTTTAAAGGGCATTTAGACAGTACTTGGATAGGAAAGGTTTGGAAGGCTAGGGGTTAAATGAAGGAAAATGGGACTATCGCAGATAATAATAATAATAATTCATTTATTTTATATAGCGCCTTATCGCATGCTCAAAGCGCTTTACAAAAACAATTAACATAGAAACAAACAGACAAACTATCCTGACGGAAAAGCGGCGAATACACAAAGCCAGCGTCCTCTCACGTCAGGGTCCGGCAGTAGACATTAAAAAGCACAAGACACACAGATATAATTTTTTACACAAACAGCCATCACAGTGATTGCTCTAGGCATACCCTCACTGTGATGGAAGGCAAAGTCTTATCTCCTCCTCGTTCTTCTCCCGTGGTGCCACGAGGTGATCGAGGCTCCCAACTTTTTGAAGCCCCCACCGGGCGATGGAAAGTCCCAGGGCCGAGCCGAGCAGGCCGATGAAAGTCCTGAGCCCCCACCGGGCGATGGAAAGTGCTGCGGCCGAGCCGAGCAGGGCGATGAAGGGCCTGCGAGCGGGTCGATCGTACCTTGCGCTTCGGGGCAGTCGAAGCTGCTACGGCTGGAGCTCCCGAAAGCCGGTCACCAGCCAGGGACCTGCGAGCTCCCGATGTTGCCGTCTGCAGGGCCCACGACCGAAGCCTCCGAGATGGTAAGTCCAGGCCCTGCGACCGGAGTCTTCAAGGTCGATCCCAGCTGGAGGCCGCCGACTCCACGATGTTAGGCCGTAGCGCGAACGGAGATACGACACGGTAAAGGTCGCATCTCCGTTGAGGAGGAGATTTGAAAAAAGGTTTCCCCCAACCCCCCCACCACCCCCCCACATACACAGAGTTAAAAATAAAACAAAACGTACATTTAACGACGACAATGACAAAAAAACAACAAAAAAAACAGAGAGACTGCCGGTGAGCCGCAGCTGCAGAACACAGCCACGCCCCCAAGATAGACATCTTGCTTAGCAAGAGGCAACCATGGCTGACAAGGGAAGTTAGAGATGGAATAAAACTTAAAGAAAAGATGTATAAGATAGCAAAGAGTAGCGGGAAGCCAGTGGGTTGGGCAACTTTCAAAGGACAACAAAAGATAGCAAAAAAGGCAATACGGGCTGAAAAGATACGAAGCGAAGCTGGCCAAGAATATAAAGAAGGACAGTAAAAGCTTCTTTAGGTATGTTCAGAGAAAGAGATTAGTAAAGACAAATGTGGGTCCCTTGAAGGCAGAAACGGGTGAAATGATTATGGGTAACAAGGAAATGGCGGAAGAGTTGAACAGGTACTTCGGATCTGTCTTCAATAAGGAAGACACAAACAATCTCCCAGATGTACTAGTGGACTGAGGATCAAGGGAGACAGAGGAACTGAAAGAAATTTGCATTAGGCGAGAAATAGTATTGTGTAGATTGATGGGACTGAAGGCTGATAAATCCCCAGGGCCTGATGGTTTGCATCCCAGTGTACTTAAGGAGGTGGCTCAAGAAATCGTGGACGCATTGGTGATCATTTTCCAATGTTCAATAGATTCAGGATCAGTTCCTGTGGATTGGAGGGTACTTAATGTTATCCCACTTTTCAAGAAAAGGAGCGAGAGAGAAATTGGGGAATTATAGACCAGTTAGCCTGACATCGGTGATGGGGAAGATGCTGGAGTCAATTTTTAAAGAGGTAATAACGGCTCATTTGGATAGCGGTAAAAGGATTGGTCCAAGTCAGCATGGATTTATGAAGGGGCAATCCTGCTTGATTAATCTTCTGGAATTTTTTGATGATGTGACAAGTAAAATGGATGAAGGGGGGCCAGTGGATGTAGTGTATCTAGACTTTCAGAAAGCCTTTGATAAGGTCCCACATGGGAGGTTGGTGAGCAAAATTAGAGCACATGGTATTGGGGGTAGGGTATTGACATGGATAGAGAAATGGTTGGCGGACAGGAAGCAAAGAGTAGGAATAAACGGGTCCTTTTCAGAATGGCAGGCAGTGGCGAGTGGAGTGCCACAAGGTTCAGTTCTGGGGCCGCAACTATTTACAATATATATTAATGATTTGGATGATGGAATTAGAAGTAACACTAGCAAGTTTGCGGATGACACAAAGCTGGGTGGCAGTGTGAACTGTGAAGAGGATGTTAGGAGGTTGCAGGGTGACCTGGACAGGTTGAGTGAGTGGGCAGATGCAGTATAATGTAGATAAATGTGAGGTTATCCACTTTGGCGGAAAAAATAAGGAGGCAGATTATTATCTCAATTGTGTCAGATTAGGTAAAGGGGAAGTGCAAGGAGACCTTGGTGTCCTTGTACACCATTCACTGAAAGTAAGTGTGCAGGTATGGCAGGCAGTGAAGAAAGCTAATGGCATGTTGGCCTTCATAACGAGAGGATTTGAGTATAGGAGCAAAGAAGCCCTGCAGTTGTATAGGGCCCTGGTGAGACCACATCTGGTCTTGTGTGCAGTTTTGGTCTAATTTGAGGAAGGACGTCCTTGCTATTGAGGCAGTGCAGCATAGGTTCACAGGGTTAATCCCTGGGATGGAGGGACTGTCATATGAGGAAAGATTGGAAAGACTGGGCTTGTATTCACTGGAATTTAGAAGGATGAGAGGGGATCTTATAAAGACATATAAAATTATAAAAGGACTAGACAAGCTAGATACAGAAAAAATGTTCCCCATGTTGGGGGAGTCCAGAACCAGGGGACACAGTCTAAGAATAAAGGGGAGGCCATTTAACACTGAAGTGAGAAGATTTTTTTTCATCCAGAGAGTTGTGAATTTGTGAAATTCTCTGCCACAGAAGGCAGTGGAGGCCAATTCACTGGATGAATTTAAAAGAGAATTAGATAGAGCTCAAGGGGCTTGTGGAATCAAGGGATATGGGGATAAAGCAGGCACAGTTTACTGATTGTAGATGATCAGCCATGAACACAATGAATGGCGGTGCTGGCTTGAAGGGCCAAATGGCCTCCTCCTGCACCTATTTTCTATGTTTCAAAGGCAAATTAGGTCGTAGGGCCCGTTTCCATATGTATGCATCCTATGACCTGCATTCTTTCTCTTTAGTTTATACTTTTTAGAAGGATAATGCAGCAGTAGAACGGATGATCTGTTAAATCAAAACTCCATTGTGTACCAGACTATTAATTAAGCTGTGGGATCTATCACAGTCCCCGGAGAACTAGCCAAAGTGTTATAATAGCAACAACCAAACACTCTCCTCCCAACTTCTGAAAGGCACAAAGGATTTACAGTAAATGATGGACTGATATAAAAGTTACAGCTCCAATCAGGTTAGCATTGCAAGGGATTGATGTTAGGATTGCTGGAGGCGGGTGCATGCTACATTCAGTGTTCAGCTCTTGTCCTGGAATCAACGATCGCATTGAATTACATGTACGGATGGCTCTTTGGGATCTGATGGGATTTGATGTGGTGAAGCTTTAAGCTATGAATCATGACAGATGAGCTGCACTAAGAATGATTTTTCTGGCAGGAACAGAACAATGAATTTGAGCAAAGTCAAGAAACACTTGCAGCCTGTCTGCAGCGTCTCTGCTATTATTCTCAAAAATTCTCACTGACATTAAAAAATAAAAAGATAATTTTCGGTTAAATAAGTAGCCATGCCATTTTATGTTAAATAGGCATGCTGACTGCTGGAATGACTAGCAAATGCATATATAGCATTAAACACAGAATAAAAATCAGTGGTTGATATATTCGCTATGCTTCATTTATCCTTTTTTCCTGAGATGAGTTTGTTTTTCTTATGCTGGTTGTTTTTCAAAAGCTGATCTTTTTTTAAGCTGCAAACCCAGCAGTATTCTAAATAAGATTTGCATGAATAATATTCAAGAAGGAACAGAAAAAAAGAACTGGTAAGAGGAGAGATGAAAAAGAACATTGTTACCATGTGTATATTTACCGGAATGAACTATATGGTTGGTATATTGACACAGGTACCACCAGGTTTTCAGCACCTCACAACAAAAATGGTTTGACCCTTTTACAGTCTTTCTGAATATGCCGCTAAAATGTACTATTACATTGACGGGGATTTCTGAGATCAATCCTATTGCCGCTATCAGATTTACTGGTAATTATTTGACGTGAAGCCCAGCAAGTGGCAGCAGAGTGGCACAGCTGGAAGACCTGCTGCCTCAGAGCTCCAGAGACCCGGGATTGATCCTGACCTCCAGTACAGTTTATGTAGTTTGCACATTCTCCCTATGACCATGTGGGTTTCCTCCAGATGCTCCGGTTTACTCCTACGTACCAAACTCATGCAGGTTTGTATGTTATTGGCCCTAGTGTGTAGGGAAAATGGTATAACATAGAATCAGTGCGAACGGGTGATACATGGTCAGCGTGGACTTGGTGGGCCGAAGGGCCTGTTTCCATGCGTATCACTAAACTAAACTAAAGTGGGATAGACTTCTGCTTGTAGATCTGCTAAGTCCTGAATGTGTGTGGCTGTAATCTTGTAGTTTTGCACATGTATGATACCTGGAGAAGAAAGGTATTCCGTCTTTTTCTAAATTTACATTACCTAAAATAATGAGGTAATTATAGTGCTTGTGTTGCTGAATTGTCATAGGTCATAAGGTCATAAGTAATAGGAGTAGAATTAGGCCATTTGGCCAATCAAGTCTACTCCGCCATTCAATCATGGCCAATCTATCCCTCCGAACCCCATTCTCCTGCCTTCTCCCCATAACCTCTGACACCTGTACTAATCAAGAATCTATCTATCTCTGCCTTAAAAATATCCACTGACGGCTTCCACAGCCTTCTGTGGCAAAGAATTCCACAGATTTACCACCCTCTGACTAAAGAAATGTCTCCTCGTCTCCGTCCTAAAAGAACGTCCTTTAATATTTGAGGCTATGACCTCTAGTCCTAGACTCTCCCACAAACGCTCATCATAGGTTAACCTACTCGTTCCTGGGATCATTCTTATAAACCTCCTCTGGACCCTCTCCAGAGCCAGCACATCCTTCCTCAGATATGGTGACCAAAATTGCTCACAATATTCCAAATGCAGCCTTACCAGCGCCTTGTAGAGCCTCAGCATTACGTCCCTGTTTTTGTATACAAGCCCTCTTGAAATAAATCCTAGCATTGAGTTTGCTTTCTTTTGCTTGCATTTGTCCTCAGCTAACAATTCAACTGTAGAGCCATCCTTCTCTTCGCTCCTTCTCCTTCTCCTTCTCCTTCTCTTCGCTCAATGATTTAGTTAACTTTTAATGAATCTTTTAGAGGTACATCAGAACCAGTAAACAGAAGGAAAATAAGTGGAGAAATACTGCAGCTAAATCAGTGCTCATAAACAGCAGTTAACATAAATTGTAACGCACTCCATACTTCCTGGAGGGGCTAATAGTTATCACTTTTTAAAAAATAATTAAAGGGGATTTACTGCTATGATCTTTAGCAGCTGCTAGCACTCTTTTTAAAAAAATTACAGAGAACTTGGAAAAGTGATCTCTACCAGCTGTTGTGATGTCCTTTCAGACTCCCGCAATTGTGAAATGTGAACAGAACAGCACATATAAAGTTAACTGCTTTAATGGATTTTGTAACAGTAATCCTGTTACACTAAACCTGGCCCATTATCAGTTAACAATAGCTTTGCATCTATGTTTGAGCTGATCTGTGAACACTGAGCAGTATCAGTAGCATAAGTCTAGTTACAAGAAGCAGTATGAGTCGTTATGTGAAAGTATTTCCATTTATTTAAACTTCAGAAGTTCTCAATTTACTTCCAAAAGTTAACTAAAAATTTGTTGCGTGCAACATAAAAATCATGCATATAAGAAAATAACTGCAGATGCTGGTACAAATCGCACTCTACTTCGCTAAATTTTAAATTTATTATGTTTTGCTGCGATATGTTGCTTTCATTAAATATTTACCTTTTCTTAACTTTTGTACAGAAATATTGGGCAACCATACCAAACCTAGCTATGATAAAGAGGGACTCCCTGCTTTACTTGAGACTGATGTGGCATGTAAGGTAAGTCAGTTGTCACATTGCACAATGAGATATAATTGAAGTGTATGCTGTCTATTCTGCATCCCTCTGAATAAGTACTGAGGATATTGATTTAGTTCAAGAACTATTTCTTTATTAAAATATTAATATATTTGATGTGATAAGCATTGTTTCAGATTCTAAGGTAAGTTTTTAGTGCTAAACTCTGCAGATGACGCTGTGTTTTCTGTCTGTTGGCTCTAGTCCTGGAAAAATAGTATCTTGGGAGTCGGACAGATATGTTTTTGTGGAAGCCATCATTTGTCTGACTCTGTGTTCCAGTAATAGGAACAAATCTCCATTACCTTAGCATGGCCTTGATTAAACATAGCAGAATTGTTCTGAATTGTTGAATATGTTAAGCAGTTTGAGTGACATTTATATGTACAAATTAGTGTTCATTTACAAAGCCTTCAAATTCATTTTTAGAACTGCCAATGCACTTAAATATCACAATATTCCTTGACAGATAAATTTCATTTATTTTTCTCTTACAACAAGATAAAATGTTGCATGACTCATTTTTACATCTCAGGATATATTGTATCAATTTCACAATAAATAGCAGTATTAATTTGGACATTTTTAGATGGATTAGTGAATGTTTTATTCTCTGCATAAATAGTCCATGCAAAATCATGGTTATTATTTCATCGATGACGGTCATAATTTTTAACTTATACTGAAAGGCACATTAAATATCAAAGTAGAAATAATCTATTGCTGTGCCTACAATTCCACTTTCATGCAAAAAAATCTATGTTTAAATATTAGTTATCAAACATTGGTCTTTAAATGGCATTCTATTTCCTTGGAAATACTATCTTTCTGTCTGATGAGATTCTGTGGACTGCTCAGGTGGGCACATATTCTTTAGTGCCACTATAGGAGGCATTCTCCCTGGAGTCTTACCCAACATCTATCTTTCAACCAGTATAATGTAAATGTTTTTTTTACATTAAGGATGTAAAAAAAATACAGACATTACAGAAGTAATTTTGGATTAGACATTTCTCAGGATTCTACAGGTATGAAACGTGTCTGTCAAACAGCCATTCTTTCTTTGAACATGTTTATTTATTGAATTAGTATCTTTGAAGAAATATTTTAATTAATATAGTACTGTAATGTATACAATAGAGTAATGTAAGTATTGATACAAAAATATTTCGAGCTAGGTATAGGTAATAATTTATTATTATCACATACATTGAAAAGCTTTGTTTTGTGTGCTACCCAGGTTAATCATAAATACATCATTAAAATCAAACCATTAATGAGTACAACAGATAGTCTAAGAAGAGAAAGGGAAGAGAGTGCGGAATATAGTGTTTCAGCTGCAACGAGAGTGCAGGAAAAAAGTGTGAGGAACACACAAGGTAGCTTGAACAGATCGTTTTTATTTCTTACAAACATAATGAAGTAGATTAATTGACGTATTAGAGTTTAGTCCTCTTGAATTTTAATTCACCTTTAAATGCCACAATTTATTTTTAAACAAGGAAAGACCCGTGGAGCTGGGAGAGCAAGTACAAAAGGGAGCCTAACATCTTTTGGGTGTGTTTTAAAGTGAAATGGTGTATATTTCACTTTTTTTTTCATGGTGTGCGCTTCTTTTTTTAAATATGAAAACATAAGAAATAGGAGCAGGAGAAGGCCATTCGGCCCTTCTAGCATGCTGTGCGTTCGTCAATGTGATGGCTTCTCTTTCCACGACAGGACATGTAACCTACTAAACTCTCAGCATTTATACTTGGTCACCTTCTCCATCCATGTGTCTTCTTGAGCATCAGCAACAAACACAACAATTTCTACGGGTGGAAACAAAGAACTGCAGATGCTGGTTAATACACAAAAGGACACACAGAGCTGGAGTAACTTAGCAAGTCAGGCAGCATCATAGGTGATGTTTTGGTTCGAGACCCTTCTGACTGATTGTAGGCGGGGCGAGATGAAAGCTGGAAAAGGGAAGGGGCAGGACAAAATGTGGCAGGTAATAGGTCGACATAGGGGGGTTTTGATAGGCAGGTGGTTGGAACAAAGGCCAGCGATAAGAAGAGAAGTGAGGCAGGTTTGAAGCATTGTGGATTGTGAAACCAGAGGGAAGAATGTAGTGGGGGGGGCAGAGGGGAGAAATAGGTGAGAGTCCAGGTGGGATACAGGAGAGAGGGGAAGAGAGGGTGGAGGTATGCGGAGAAAGCCAAGGGTGCAACTTGGGGTGGGGATGGGGGGGAGATAACTTAGAGGTTACCTCAAAGTGGAGATTTCAATGTGCATATTGTTGAGCTGTAAGCTACCAAAGTCGAATATGAGGCGCTGTTCTTCCGGTTTGTTGTGTGGCCTCACTCTGGCATTGGAGGATAGAAATGTCAGCCTGGGAATGGGAAAGGAAGCTAAAATGGTTAACAACCTGGAGATCCAGTAGGCCTTGGAGTGCAAGTGTTCAGTGAAACAGTCGCCATATTTACACTTGGTCTTGCCGATGTACAGGAGGCCACATTGGTAACACTGGATGCAGCAGTTGAGGTTTCTACAGGTACTCTCGCAACACCCAGATTTAACTTTTCTTAACCTCATAATTCTTCTTTGGATTTAAATCAAACCATCTGATATCCAAAATTGAATAGGTTGCAGTTTCCTCCTGTAAAATGCTGGGAAGATTTCAATCCATTTTCCGTCTATTCGACCGTTGTTTCAGACTGAAGCAGAGCTCAAAGTGTTCAGGAAGAAACTGCAGATGCAGGTTTATACCAAAGATAGACACAAAACGCTGGGTCAGGCAGCATCTCTGGAGAAAAGAAATGGGTGACATTTTGGGTTGGAACTCTTTGCAGACTGAAAGCTGAAAGTCTTGGCATTGTATGTGATTCCATGCACAGCTTCTGAATTATTACTTTCACCATCACAAAGCCCAGCTAATTCCACATTTATGACCGCCTGACTTTTTCTTTGCCCATTTTTAACTGAAACCTTTATCCATACCTTTGTCATCTCCAGCTCTGACTGTTCTCATCCCTTTCTTCAACCTTTGCTACCAATAACCTATTCTGTACTGTTTGGTTTAATTATCACCTTGCCCATGCTGACATTCATTATCTCCTAGTCCCTCAGTTCCTCATATGTAAATTCTCATATTTAGTTATAGCTGTACATTGGCTCTAATTTCATAACCTTGTCCTGCCATGCATTGCCATCTTTTCTGTCCTTGACTTTTTGCACAACTAGCCATAGCCATACATTTAACAAGCAAGACCTAAAGCTCTATATCCACATTGTCATGTCTCTCCCTGTCTCCCCATTAAGACTTCATTCTTGACCTAATTTTTTATCATCCCTCCTAAAATCCGCTCCCTTAAGTGAGTATTTTTGATTAATCCTCTCTGAAGCAGCTTGGGATCTTTTTGGTGTATTCAAAATACTGACAAAATACTAATTGTAAGTCGTTTTTACTGATTTGTAGTGGAAATACAAGGATAACATGAAGGATATTGTGAAAATCAAATAAGACAACAGTATTATTTTTAAAAGTGGGACTGTAATTCCCCTTTTTGATCACCATCGTCAAGCACTGTGGAAAGTCAGAGAAGATAGTTGAGGATACGGCGAGGTGGCGGGTTGGAGTGGTGGTATGGTGGCACAGCACTTTGTGCAGTGGTGGTATGGTGGCACAGCACTTTGTGCGGTGGTAGTGGTGGTATGGTGGCACAGCATTTTGTGCCCTGGTAGTGGTGGTATGGTGGCACAGCATTTTGTGCCCTGGTAGTGGTGGTATGGTGACACAGCATTTTGTGCAGTGGTAGTGGTGGTATGGTGACACAGCATTTTGTGCCCTGGTAGTGGTGGTATGGTGGCACAGCATTTTGTGCCCTGGTAGTGGTGGTATGGTGACACAGCATTTTGTGCCCTGGTAGTGGTGGTATGGTGACACAGCATTTTGTGCCCTGGTAGTGGTGGTATGGTGGCACAGCATTTTGTGCCATTGCTTCATAGCTCCAGAAACCCGGGTTTGACCCTGACCCTGAATACTGTCTCTGCAGAGTTTGCATGTTCTCCCCATGAAATTCCTCGTATGTTGCAAAACATATTTGGCTAATAAAGTATGATTATGATGATTATGATTATGTGGATTTCTATCAGCTGCACCAATTTACACCCACATCCCAAAGAATTGCCAGATTTGGCTGCTGTAAGAAAAAGGATCAAGGAGGAGTTAATGGGCATATTAGAGAGAATAAGTTGTAGGACTACAGGGAGAAGTAAAGGGCATAGGATTGTTCGGTTGGGAGCTGCCAGTGAGCTGAAGGGCTGAACAGCCACCTTCGGTGCTGTACACCAGTAGAGCAGCCTTAAATGTAGATGCCTGTTCGGATAACTGGAAGGTTGATGATGTAGTTTTGTCTTCCCTCAGCCAAACTCTAATTGACTAACAGAATGATTTAATCTTTTCAAAGGAAGTTATGTTGAAGTTGTATAAAATACTACTTAGGTCACATGCATTACTGAGTCAGGTTCTGGGTGCTGCTCTTTGCAACGTGCAGAAAGCACTTAACCAGATTGATTTCAGAGAATGAGAGATTTTAATTACATGGGTAGGACATAGAATATGGGTAAGGGATGAAGGTATCTAGGTGTTGGTGGGAGGGGGGCGGGGGGCAGAGAGTTTTCACGCAGAGAATGTTGAGTACCTGGAATGCACTGCCTGAGAGAAAGTTGGCCGCAGAGACATTGACAGCATTTAAGAAGTGTCTAGACTAGCATTTTAGTTACCTAGACATAGAAGACTATGGGCTAAGTGCTGAAAGATGGAGTTAATATGACTGGATGTCCACTGGTGCAGGCATTGTGGGCTGAATGGCCTGTTTCTATGCTGTATAACAGGTATAACAGGTATAACAGAGCTTTATTTGTCGTTCGGTACCAAAGTACCGAACGAAACTACATAGCAGTCATAGAAAAAAAAAAGAACACAAGACACATAACCCCAACACAAACGTCCATCACAGTGACTCCAAACACCCCCTCACTGTGATGGAGGCAACAAAACTTCCACTCTCTTCCCCACGCCCACGGACAGACAGCTCGTCCCCGACCGACCCGCACAGTCCCCGCACCGGGCGCTGAAACGTCTCGCGGCCGAACCGGGCGATGAAAGGCCCGCGACCAAGCCTTGCGCAGCTAAGTCCCGTGGTCGAGCCGCACCGGGCGATGTCAAGTCCCGCAGCCGAGCCGCACCAGCGGTGAAAAGTCCCGCAGCCGAGCCGCACCGGGCGATGTTAAGCCCCGCAGCTGAGCTGCACCGGGCGATGTTAAGCCCCGCAGCCGAGCTGCACCGGGCGATGTTAAGTCCCGCAGCCGAGTTGCACCGGGCGGTGTTAAGCCCCGCAGCCGAGCTGCACCGGGCGATGTTAAGCCCCGCAGCCGAGTTGCACCGGGCGGTGTTAAGCCCCGCAACCGAGCTGCACCGGGCGATGTAAGTCCAGCGGCCAAGCCGCACCGGGATGTAAAGTCCAGCGGCCGAGCCACACCGGGGGATGTTAGGCCCCGCAGCCGAGCCGCACCCCGCGCCGTGAGGAAGAGAAAAGTTCCCCCCCCCCACACCCACACCCACCCACCCACACCACCACCCCCTCCCACACATACACAACCAAAAAATATATATAAAAACCATCCCAACACCGACACACAACAAAAAAAAGACGGACAGACTGCTAGTCAGCCGCTGCCGTTAGGCGCCGCCACGTGAACATCATGAGCCGAAGGGTCAAGAACCAGCGAACACAGATTATTGAAAGAACGGAAGGAAATGTGGGGGAAAAACATGTATATTTTATGGTCATGATCTTGAACATATTGTTTAAAAGGAGGATGGATGCTGGATGAGTTGGGTCAAAGAGCCGGTTTCCATGCTACAAAACTCAATTACTATAATTCTCAAGAAATTGGAGATACTGTGGGTAGGACATAGAATATGGGTAAGGGATGAAGGTAAGGGATCAATTACTATAATTCTCAAGAAATTGGAGATACTGTGTTGCCAAAAACCCAAAATTAAAACAGAAACTGCTGGAAGCAGCTCAAGTAGTGTCGGTAGCGAGAGGAACAGAGTTGACATTTCAGGTCAAATACCTTTGTTAGAACTGGAAAAGAGAACTGGAACTGAAAAGAAACATGTTTCAAGTTGCTGTGAAGGGGAAGATGAAGAGAACGAAAGGCATAGCTTCTTTCTTTAGTCACAGGGTGGTTAATCTGTGGAATTCTTTGTCATATTTGGTAGAGTAATCCAGATATCATTCTTTGAATAAAGACCTGTCAGATCTGCTATAAAATTTGTCTTTCATTATATTTGTCATGTATCCTCTTCTGCCTGATTTTAACATGAAGTATGTATACCTTTCAATGATTCAGCACAGTGAGTTCTTCCTTTAATCTTTTCTCAAGACTGTAGAACTTAAGCTTTTCTAATCACTTATAGTCGATCCCTTTTGGACTCAGATCTTTCTTATTGTACTTTGCTATTTTGTCACAATCATGCCTGTCCTTTGTAAAGCAAAAATCATCTATTTTACTCCTTCTTTAGTCTGATTAAATCAATATGAAATGTCAACAAAATCTATTATCTTACACAGAACTATGCAGGCTATGTATTCTTATACTTTGTAGACTTATAAAAGGTCTTGTTTTCAAATTGTCTTGATGGGTAGTCTGCTGTTACTTTAAATCTCTGTGTATAGTTTACATTTTCTGTTGTGTATTGCTTTCTTTTGCAACGAATTCCTACATTTGTAAGAAATTTCATCCCTTTATATCTTGATTCTTTCTTTAATAAAAGGTCTATTAACGGTCAAATAAACTCTTCTGTATTTTTTTTTTTTTTTACGTAAACTGTGAACAGCATCATGCGATATTACATAAACTATATTACGTAACTGATGATGTGCAATTTAATGCTGGCATTTCACCCACCATTCCACCTGTCTCTTACATGTGGCAAGTTTTTAACAACATCATGATGATTGCATTATTTTCTGCTCAATTTCAAGTACTTATTGTAATGGTCAAGTGTTAGTGAATCTCTGAGAATGAATAATGAAGGAACAATCCAATATAACTGACAAAATTGTAACTGCCGTTTGAACTCTTGGAATGAGATTATTCATCCGCTCCTTGGTTATTCTACCTTCATTATCAAATTTGACGGAAAATATCCTAGTTTATTGAGCAAAGCTGCCAGGCATTGCGTGTTGATATATCAGAAAGAGGTTCCACATGACCAATTAAAATGTAACTTCATTTTTAAACCACTGCTTCTAACAGGGATGTATTATAGTTTGCACATTATATAACAAACATTTTTATGTTATTGCAAGCTATTTACCTTTAACAATGTTTTTGAAATAACATCTGTTGTAACCTCTGGGCTTTGCTCTGGTAACATTTTCTTAGACTAAAAAAGATGAGCTGCTGTTTCTTGAATTTATCATGTCTTCGTGTAGGAAGAACAGAGTAAGTCCCGCCCACAAAAGGTTAATAAATGGTTAAGCTGTTCCATAGCATGGCCTTTTATTAAAGATTCTTCATCTGAAATAGTTCAAATAGAATTTTCTAAAAAATGGAAATTAACAAAACATTATCTAAATCCTTGCAGCAGTTTGGCTTTACAAATGAAAGGATCTGCCTGTTCTGAGGTAACCCTAATTTGTATGTGATTGCTTCAGCCTATTCATCAGCATAAATCTTGGGGGGATTATCTCAACTTTGACTATCCCAGAAAAATGCCGTGGACAGCTACCAGAATATATTTAGGACTTGCACGTAAGAAATGACCCCACACTTGTTACTTTTGTCTGGAAATTGTGTCCCTGCAAAATATTCACCGATTTTTTTCCAGAGCAAGGAAGGTTAACGTGAGTTTTAAGTGCAGAGATTGTTTTTATTTGGTGAGATCGAAAGCTGGGTTAAGAAAGATATAAGAAAAGATAGCTGGGACAAGAAAATAAATTGCTTTCTACAATCTTTCATCTTCTAATAATTCTGAAGTCCCGAATGTATTATTCTGTGAAGAAAGATAGATAGATTGAGTGACTGGGTGAAAACCTGGCAAATGGAGTTTAATGTGGGGAAGCGTGAGATCATGTACTTGGATAAGAGCAATCAAAAGACGGAATATTATTGAGAGAGGCTACAAATGAGTGAAGTTCAAAGGAATCAACGTGTTCGTGTGCATAAATCACAAAAAAATCTTGTAGGCCAGCCCGGAGGCAAACAACATTTTGGCCTTTATTACAAAGGGGCAAGAATATTGTGCACGGTTTTGGTCCCCTTGCCTATAAAAAGGATTCAGTAGCATTGAAGGACACCCAAAGGCATTTAACTGGGTTAATTCATAGGATGAGAGGGTTGTCCAATGAAGTCAAGTCATTTTGCGTTTATTGTCATATGCACAAGTGCAATGAAAATCGTGCTTGCAACAGGATCACAGGCAAATACATTCAGACAACACAAATATAGATATTAAACTGAAATCACATTCAAGATAATGAAAAGAAACCCCCACAAAAACAAACATTAGTGTAATGCACAATTAGAAAACAAACCAATGGTGGAGCAAGATTGTCCATATTGCTCTGTTGCTGACGTGGTATTAGGGTTGTGCAGGTGGGTTGAAAACCCTGACGGTTTGGAAAAGCAGCTGTTCCTGAACCTGGTGATGGAGACCTCAGGCTTCAGTACGTCTTGTCGGATGGTAGTAGTGAGAAGAGGGTATGGGATGGATGTTGGGAATCCTTGATGATAGATGCCACGTTCTTGAGTCAGTATCTCGTGTAGATGCTTTCCATGGTTGAGAGGGTTGTGTCCATGATGGACCACTGTCTGCAACCTCTGGCCTTCCTATTGACATACCGGCCATGATGCAACCAGTCAGGATACTCCAACCAGTCACGATCATGAGACGACAGACAATTTGGGTCTGTATTGCTTTGAGTTTAGAGGAATAAGAGGTGAACTTATTCAAATATATAAGATCCTAAGGGAGCTTGACAAATTAGATTTTGAAATGTTTTCACAAAATAGAGGATGGTTATTTAAAACTGAGGATGTAGAAATTCCTTCTCGGGATACAGTGAATCTCTGGAATTTTGTGCTCCAGAGGGTGGTAGTGACCAGAATATCTTAGAACATAGAAAAGTACAGCACAAGAACAGACCTTCGAGCCCACAATATCTGTACCAAACATAATGCCGTTAAACTAATGTAATTTGTCTGCTTATGATCCATACCCCTCCATTCCCAGTATATCCACGCGCCCGTCTTAAACACCACCATCGTATCTGTCACCACTACCACCCCTGGCAGCATGTTCCAGGAACCCTTGTGGTCTTTGACAGTTTCATCCTGGGAAAATAGTTCTAACTGTTTATCCTATCTATGCCTCTTATAATTTTATATACTTACTAGAGGATGTGGACCTGTTGGGCCCAAACCTCTCCTGCATTGGTGCAACACCCTCTCCTCCCCTCACCCCCTCTCCTCCTTCCCCCCTCCCTCCCTCCACGCCCCCTCTCCCTCACTCTCCTATTCCCCTCCCCTTTCACCTCCCCCTTCCCCCCCCCCACTCCATCCTCCTCAACCCCCCTTCTCCTCCCCCTCCCTCCCTCCCTCCCTCCCTAGGAGATAGATTTAAACTTTATAATGCGAATAACTTAAAAAATATATCACTGATTTCAATGAAACTTCTTCCATTAGCACCAAAGGGACGACGGTGACTAAGGTGGGCCTAAAATTGTCGAGTACCGTTTTGGGTGTAGTTCAGGAACAAACAAACATACCAACGAGAGTTTTAGTATATAAATATCAGGTCTCCCCTTAACCTTCTGTGTTCTAGAGAAACCAATCTAACTTTGTCCAACCTCTCCTTGTAGCTAATACCCCCGAATCCAGGCAGCATTCTAGTAAACCTCTCGAAAGCCTTCTCATCCTTCCTGTAATTGGATGACCAGAACTGCGTGCAATACTCAGAATGTGGTCAAACCAAAGATTTATAGAGCTGTATCACGACTGGCTCTTTTACTCAATGCCCCGACCAAGCACACCGACGCCTTCTCCACCACTCTACCTGTGATGCATAAGTATTTTTTCTTTATTCTGTGAAATAAATTAACGTGGGTCGTTAGTTTCAGATTTTCATATAAACATGCAAATCTGGAGCCAGGACTAGGCCTATTAAACCCTCAAGCGTGCTCCGCCATTTAATAAGATCATGGTTAATCTGACAGTAACCTCATTCCCATCTGTTCTTTGTAACCTTTCACCCCTGGCTTGTCAACTACCTGCTGCCCCTGCCTTAAACACATTAAAAGATTCTGCTGCCAAGCTCTCTGAGGGAGAAGGTTCTGAAGACACATGACCATCTGAGAGAGAAAAAATGTTTCCTCTGTCTTAAATGTGTGACCTCTTATTAAACATTGACCCCAAGTTCTATTCCATCGAAAAAAGAACATTATTTCAGTATATGGTTAGCAGGTGAATCTGACCGAAGCTTTAATCTAATAACATTCTGTTCTCATGGAACCTTAAATATTTGTGCTTCATAACTCCCTACCTTTTAGTTCCTCTGGTTCTTCTGCAGTAGTTCCCTGGTAAGACCACATCTGGAGTATTGTGTACAGTTTTGGTCTCCTAATTTGAGGAAAGACATCCTTGTAATTGAGGCAGTGCAGCGTAGGTTCACGGGATTGATCCCTGGGATGGCGGGACTGACATATGAGGAAAGATTGAAAAGACTAGGCTTGTATTCACTGGAGTTTAGAAGGGTGAGAGGGGATCTTATAGAAACATATAAAATTATAAAAGGACTGGACAAGCTAGATGCAGGAAATTTTTTCCCAATGTTGGGCGAGTCCAGAACCAGGGGCCACAGTCTTAGAATAAAGGTGAGGCCATTTAAAACTGAGGTGAGAAAACCCTTTTTCAGCCAGAGAGTTGTGAATTTGTGGAATTCTCTGCCACAGAGGGCAGTGGAGGCCAAATCACTGGATAAATTGAAGAGAGAGTTAGATAGAGCTCTAGGGGCGAGTGGAATTAAGGGATATGGGGAGAAGGCAGGCACGGGGTATTGACTGGGGACGATCAGCCATGATCACAATGAATGGCGGTGCTGGCTAGAAGGGCCGAATGGCCTCCTTCTGCACCTATTTTCTATGTTTCTAAATAAAACTTTTCATTAACAGTCGCCAGGACAATGGTGATTAAGGTGGTGCTAAAATTGTGGTGCTATCGTTTACAGTTTTGGCGTAGTCCCACAGTCAAATCTCAGAAATATATACATATACACACATATATATATATATATATATATATATATATATATATCTATATATAGATATATATAGATATATATAGATATAGATAGATAATGGGTTGGTTTCTGCTGACAGCTAGTTGATGGTGCCACAAACTGCCAGCTGTAGTGCATGCAACAGCGTATTCCAGACTACACTCCTTTATACTGCAGCATGGGAGTGGTGGAGTCCAAATGTTTCTGACTCAACAGCGTGCGTGAGCGCATAACACATGAACGTGCAGTGGATGCTCAATATTCGCTGCACAGTGATATCTTCCGCCTTATCCTCCTTTGGTGTCACTTATACAAAATTCCATCATGGATTTGAGGCCTAGAACATACTGAAACACAAATTTTGAGGCCTGTTTCAGATTTTGTACTGGAAATCCAAAAGAAAAAGAGAAACTGTTGGAAATACTCAGCTGAAGAAAGGAACACTTGATGTCAATATCCTTTGGCCAGAACTGCTTTCTGTTTGTCTCTTTATCCTGGTCACCTTCACACTCTATTCCCATCATCTTTTCCGGATAGAAATTTCTCGGCGACAGCTGATTTGTCGCAGGTATCGTTGCTTATTGCGGGCGCTGTCACATGCTGTCCCCAGGTTTGCTAGGTTGTCGCAGATGCATTTACAAGCACGTAATATTAAATTAAATAAAGTCATTTGAAGATACCATAAAATACTTGTGTTTAACCAATTTATTTACCGTCAGGACATTTGACAGGTAGATTGGAGGCGACAGTTTGACGGTCAGGTAAGCGTGGGAATTTGGCGATGTTTATGGCCATCAGCAATTACTTTTAAAGTAGACTCCCAACCCAGATATGCAACCCAGAAACCAGATATGCACCTCCCGTACATTTTCAAAGAATGCCCAAACTCATCACAAAAATCCATTCAACCACGTTGAAAATTAAATTTCTTAATACTGCTATTAGTAAACTGGAAGTCAATCCAGTTTATGCCTTGTTACCTTGAAGCTTGGTTTTCAAGTAACCCGGGCACAATGGTGACCATGGATACATGTGTTCCCAAGGCTGACGTAATTCCACTGACCATCTGTTGAAAACAAGCGCAGAATGGGTTGAGCTTGTCAGGGAAGGATGCGTTATTGCCAGTGATGCAGCTCGGCTTCACTTTGTAGCCTATTATGGCCGTGCCACAATCGACAGGCGTCCTCGCAGTTATTGTGCAACTGTATCTTGATTCAGAATTTTCTTTTGTCATCCTTGATGGCTTTGCAGAGGTTGTGCAGATTTCTTGTGCAGGCCGTAATTGTCCAACTTGAATGCCTCAACGGTTTGGACTTCACAAGGGGGGAAATCTTTCCAGATGAGGAACACTTGGATTGCCTAATTTGGCATGCAGTCCTCTATATATGAAGTAGTCTGTGGAGGCCGTAGCATATTCTTTTAGGTTGACTGCAGAGTCCTTGAATATGGACCAGTCCATTGACTCAAAGCAGACATGTAGGATCTCAACTGTTTCCTCAAACCATCACTGCATGACCTTCTCAGGCTTCATTTCCTGTATTATTTTCCTGCTTTTAATAAATTTCAAAATTAGGAGGATACTACCATGCTGTCCTGTGGAAAGTTCCATGATTTTGACATGGTGATAATTAAGGAAGAACAATATTTGTTTAAGTTGATTTGCTGTTTGATTTGAATGGAAGTTTAAAGGTGAAATTTGCTGCTGTTAGGGTGAGGGAGATTGTCCATTTGAGAGTTCTTGTGAACTGGTTTTGGTGCATCTTGTAGCCAGTACACACAGGTGGTGATTGAAGCAGTATAAGCAGTATACCCATCTAGTCCCTGCAGAAATGGAGTCTAAATTTGGTAACAAGTTGCTCTCAGAATTTGTTTGCTGATCTTGAGGACTGGCTGCACATTTCTCTCATTTGTTAACCTGCCATTGGAAATTGGAAATTGATCCAGTGTGGTGTTGGTTAATGAAGGTGAGAGAAAAGTTATTCATCGTTTCAGCTGCCAATTTTATGTCAATATTGGTGCAGACTTCCAGTATTGGAAGTATTGGAACAAAGCTCCCTTGTTTTCTCTTATATGAGATGGGAAATGTAAGCTTTCATTTGCAGAACTCATACAGAATGGGAAGGAGAACAATACAACGGTGTACCATATCATTTGTTGGTTGATCTGATTACATGTAATGTTGTCCTTTTGTCCTTACATGTAATGTTGGCTGTGGTGTATTTGTTGTGAAATGCTTTGTGTTCTTTTTGTTAAGCCACATCATTTTAATGAGTTGCACAAACAATTGGATAAATGTTTGTCTGTTCAACATAGTCCCTGTAAAATTTATAATATTTATATCACTTACTCTAGTTTAATATCTGAGAATGGGAGAGATTTGGGATTTTGTTTCAGTGTATCTCTAACCTCCAACAATGGTTATTGAGAGTTACTAAGGATAATTTTCACTTAATCAGACTGGCAGGAAATCCACTGATCATCCACTGCTAAATCGTTAAATCAGGTTTGAGGAAGCGGTATGTAAAATGGTTAGCTCAACAGATTTAGCCAGTTTCCCTCTAAAATTCTCCCAGATTTTAAAATTGGTTTAAAATTCTCCCAGATGAAGTAATTGAATGCATGTGTGCAAGTGCTACATTATCAATGTTGCACAGCATTTTCTCCTTAAATGATTGGTAATTGTAATTTGTTTGCTCATTTGGAATCAATGATATATTGTCAGTCCTTCTGTAGATCACCTCCCACTGAAATGAATTTATTTTTACCATATCGTACGGTAATACAAATGCATAGCTTCTGGGTGCATCCATTTGTTCTCTGAGATAGATTTAGGGGTAAATGTCTGAAAAATGCCAAGATTGATTTTGAAAGTCATTTGCAAAGCAAATAAAATATGGTAACTAAAATAGAAACAAGGAGCTGCAGAAGCTGGTTTACGAAAAAGGGCACAAAGTGCTGATGTAACTCAGTGGGTCGTGCAGCATCTCTGGAGAACAGGTGGGCATACCTTCAGGTGGGCATACCTTGAAGAGATTTCCAGTTGTCCTGACTTAACAATGGTTTCTTCTTCACTGCTCTCAGACTCCTGAACCAATTGCCTTTCTCACACCCTTTTCCCAGGAGTACTGCCATGTACTCTTACTTTTAATTCTATTTCATTTGGTTATTCTGTTTATGTACTTTAATATTTTTGGTTGCACTACTTCAGATTACACTACAATTTTGCACTGTTCTGCTGTTTTGCACTCATTAGATTTATTGTTGTATGTATCATATTGCATGTCTACTGTTTACTCTGTGAGCTTAATGTGAACGAGGAATTTCATTGTACCGTGGAGTATATGACAATTAATTAATCCAAATCTGTGATGAGTCTTTGACACAGCGGTCATCCAAGATTAAAAAATAAAGTGTATCTAACTGTTGGTCTAAATACCATATGTGCACTTAAAAAGATGATGTAACAAGTCCAAGCTCTTTGCCTCAAAATTGAAGCAAAATGAATGCCAATGACCCTCTATAAAATAAGTATTTTTGTTAGTTTGCATGTATTTCAGGCTGCAGAAACTGAATTTCTTGAAGTTATTAAAGTATATCCATTACTGTGACAGCATCTCTCAGAATCAATCTTTGCATATCCACAGCTTCACATTTTCATGCGAGAAAAAAGACTGGAAAGACCAGTGTCCCAGAAATCTGATTGTTTGACGTGGTAAATCAAGATACTGACAGTTTCCAGGTTACCTTGCATTACTCTTGAAGTTTGACTGGGCACTATGGTGTGAGTGATCCATGGGCTCCTGGCAAACTTTCAGTGTCAACTGTACATCAAATGATATTCGCATTGCAGCACTCCATTTGGACAATGGATGCTTTGGACATTCCGGGTTTGCAGTGATTGTCCCATGATGATAATTTTGTTGGTGTGCCAAACATGGTTCATATAGACTGAAAATGTCTACACATTATCTTTCTCTGCCTGTAGGTGCAAAGTCAAGGGCCAAAGAAATAGGATTGTGCTCTGCAAATTTGATCACCCTTGACAATAATGCTATGAGTTGTTCAGTTTTCTGAACAGAATCATTGCTGATGTTCAAATAGCATTGATAAGTCTGAAATATATTCTTTCTAACAGGGAGGTGATCAGTGAAATGAATTGAATCGTTGAATTTGCACTAGCTTTAATCCAGAAAAAGATTCAGTAAGCAGATTCTCAGTATAATTGTTAGGAAACTGGAAGTTCACAGCTTGATGACCCAAGGAATGCAATCAGATCACCTGAAAGAGCAAATCCAGCCCACAAATTTTCATCCATGCTTCCAGCTCTACTGTCTCTCAAAGCTGCCAAGCTTTTGGAAACATTTGGAATACTCCTAATTTACAGAAGCTGCAAAAAGGTGAATTGCAATATTTTACAAGTTATTAGAAAACTTAATGACAATTCAATTATATTAAAGACAGGATGCTGCCCATTGCTGGCTATGTTTAATGGTGTAGGATTTGTGATTGGTTTCAAATAAATAACATTCAATGCTGGCCTTCACAAGAGCACCGCACAATTATCTAATAATATCTGTACTGAGACCTTCCCATTTCCCGATATCTGTTTTCAAGTGTCAGTTTAAAGGAATTCCCAGCATTTAGCAGCAATTATACTCAGTCAGGCTAGTTGAACAGTCACATTAAAAAAATTGTCTCGAACAACTTATCAGAAACAAAGAGAATTTTAAATTTATTTTAAACATTATATCAAGTGCCAAATATAATTGGAACGTTTTTATTGAGGTAAATTCTAAAATATAAATATAATATAAATATAATAAATACTTTATTTCCAAATAGCGCATTTTGAAATATTCGCGCAATGGAAGCTCTCCGTGCTAAAGTCTCGGCACGGAAGAACCTCCTGCGTTGCTTGGCCGGATCGTCATGGGGCGCCAGGACATCTACTCTCCGAACCAGTGCTCTTGCACTCGTGTACAGCGCCGCTGAGTACGCCGCCCCAGCATGGTGCCGCAGCGCTCATACCAGCAAGCTAGACGCCACCCTCAACCACACCATGCGGATCATCACTGGCTGCCTACGCCCTACTCCGATGGATCTCCTGCCGGTGCTCACAGGTATCGCACCCGCCAAGCTTCGCAGAGAGCTCTTCACTCATAGGCTGGTGTGCAAGACCCCATCGGACGCCAAACATCCTTTGCACCACCTCGCCCAGGATTCACAGCAACTGGGACCTCAACGCCTGTCATCTCGTCGCCCTTTCTCCCATCATGCAGCGACCCTCTGTGGCTCCGGTTTCAACATACTAGGAGCATGGAGAACCAGCTGGGAACAGACATCGCCACCTCCTCAATTCACTGTCACACCGAACACCACAGCCCCACCCGGCTCGGACATGCCCCGCAAAGAGTGGGTCGCCCTGAACCGGCTCCACACAGGGATCGGCCGGTTCAACGCCAACATGCATTGTTGGGGGTTGAGTCCATCAGCAGCCTGCGTGTGGAGCAGACTAGAAAACAGCGCAGCACGGCATTTTTGACTGCACTGTCCTCCGCCCCCCTGGTGGAGGGGTAGACCTCACAGCCCTCGACAACAGCACATTGCACTGGCTACAGCGCCTGGAGGGCGTTACATAATTTCTGCTGCCTCAAACGCAACAAGAAGAAGAAGAAGAAGAAGAATGGATTACAATGCATAAGTAAAATAATATATTTTTGACACAATTGCTTATCAAGCAATAATTATGTTGTAGTACATTTATTTTTTTAAATCACACAGATCTTCGGCGCAGGGTATTTTTTATCACTGATCAAAGTTATTAAAAGTTTCAGTTCACCTCTGCAGTGGTGAGTTGAGCAGATACAACAGATCAGAATAATGATGTCACTGGAGTTCCCAAGGTCAGTGAGAAGGAAGCTTACCTGGGACCTCGAGACCTCGAGACCTTTGTATTTCGCAAGAAGAATGTCTCCTGGCTATGGATCTGGATCTGGAAAATGCAAATGTTGTTGCCCTCCAGAAAACAAAAGGAACAGAGCATACTGCAAGAGTGCCAGTGAAGTCCCTTCTCAGTATAGTTTGTTAAATGCTTGAAAGGATGCTATATTTTAGATAGACACAAGATGCTAGAGTAACTCAGCGGGCATTTTGGGTCTATCTTTGGTGGAAACCAGGATCTTCAGTTCCTTCCTACACATCCTATCTTTCAGAGTCCATCCAAACAACCAGTGAGGATTCAGAACTGGAGAATCCTTCTAATGTGTTTTAGCAAGAAAAAAAGCACCATGTACAATAAGCACGTTGTTCTATGGAATTCAGTGATCCACCAAAGGCCTTTGACAAAACTGATAGGAATGCCATCTACAGGATTCTGATGAAAATTGATTGGCTAGAAATCTTTTTCCTATTCAAGGATTGGATGAGGGAATAGAAGTACCTATGTATTATAAGAAGAAAATACGAGGCTCAGCATTAATGCGGGGCCAAAGCAAGACTGTGTCGCAGTGCCTTCCAGCACTGTCATGATTAAGCTGAGATACCAATTAAACTGAGAATAGGCGGCAGCTAGTTCATTATTAGATAATTTCAGAACAAAGTGACATGATATTGTGCTCATTATTTAGGATCTATCTTAGTTGGAAACATTGCGTTCATCAGATGATTTCCAGATCATGCTGATCGAATTATTTCATCCTTGCTCCAAGTTTGGCATGGTAATCAGAATTAAGGAAGCAGTTGTCATGTTACAAGATATAGACATCTTACCCAAAACGTGCACTGAAGCTTGGATAAAGCTATTTTGGCTCAAATCCTGCTAATTCATTTAGTCTTGACAGACAGCAATGCAAAAAAAATCATCAAAGCCTTATCATCATATCATATCATATATATACAGCCGGAAACAGGCCTTTTCGGCCCACCAAGTCCGTGTGACCTTTGGCAAGCTTATCTCATGAATTGTATATTTCTAACATGTGCAGCTTTCTTGGGTTTTTCACATAAAGATGTCCCTGTATTACCCCAAGTATGATTGGTGATTGAACAGCTTCAACTCTTGATATCTCAGAAGATTCATTAACATCTCTTAAAAGCCATGAACAACTGGCAACTTGACCCTTGAAAGAGCAGGCCAAGTCTCAATGCAGAATATGTGTGAAATGATCAGACTTTGATGACTGACACACCTAGAGCACATGCTTTTAGATCATTAAGAGCTGACTGCACTTCAAGAGTATTTCTGGTCATCTGCACTGGATTTGCCCGGGAACAATTTTATTCTTTTTTGCTGCAGACATATTAGACGCTATGACAACAACAATAAATATACAATAAATGGTCAGTTGTTCAGTAAACTAGGACACGATAGTGCAAAAACTAAAGCAGCTAGATCGACCATAGTTCAATGTGGTTCGGTGCCGAGGTGCAGTCGTGGTTGGGGTTTAGTTTAGTTCAGTTTTGTTTAGAGATACAGCGCAGAAACAGGCCCTTCGGCCCACTGAGACTGTGCCGACCAGCGTTCTCCGCACATTAACACTATCCTACACACACTAGGGACAATTTATACATACACCAAGCCAATTAACCTACATACCTGTATGTCTTTGGAGTGTGGGAGGAAACCGAAGATCTAGGAGAAAACCCACGCAGGTCACGGGGAGAACGTACAAACTCCGTACAGACAGCACCTGTATTCGGGATCGAACCCGGGTCTCCGACGCTGCAACCGCTTTAAAGCAGCAACTCTACCGCTGTGCCACCTTGCCGCGGGTTGTGCAGGGCTGTTCAGGAACTTGATGGTTGGTGGGAAGAAGCTGCTCTTGACTCAGAGGTTAATTGTTCTTGGGTCCTGTGCCATCTTCCCAATGGAAGCAACGAGAAGAGAACATGTCCAGTGTGGGTTGGGTCTTATGATATTAGCTGCCTTCTTGAGGCAACGCTTCCTGTATATTCCTTCATTAGTGGGGATGTCAACACCTGTGATGAACCACCGCTTTCTTTCTGCATTCTCTTTCATTTTTGAGTGTTTGAATGCAATCAGTGGGCTCTGCTGTACACCTGAAGAAGTGCGATAAAGTATTCGCTGACATGCTGAATTTCCTCAAATATCTGAGGAAGAGGTGTTGGTGAGAGGTGTCAGTGTACTGCACCCAGGATGGATCATCAGAGATGTGTACGCCCTGGAACCGGAAGCTGATGACTGTAACGGCCACCGTCAAGCCAATGAAGACAGGTGCATGGTCCCTTGGCTTTCCCTTCCTGACATCAACAGTTAGCATCCTGGCCTTGCGAAGGCTGAGAATAAAATAGTTGCTCTGTCTCTACTCAAGCAGAATATTAATCTCTCTTCTGCACTCTGCCGCGTCGTTATCAGTGATCTGTTCAACATAGGTGGTATCATTAGCATTTTAAAATATGTGTTGGAGCTGTATCTGGCTACGCAGTCATGGGTATAGAGAGTACAACAAGGGATTGAGCATGCAGCCCTGAGCTGCCCCTCAGCTTGTGTCGGCAAGGTAGAGGTGATTTTGCCAATCCATACTGATTGAGGCTTGCTGATAAGGAAGTCAAAGATCTAGTTGCATGGGGACGAGTAGAGACCCAATTCCCTGAGTTTGAAGGAGAAAGAAGGATCTCGACCCGAAACGTCACTCGTTCCTTCTATCCAGATGCTCCCTATCCCGCTGAGTTACTCCAGCATTTTGTGTCTATCCCTGAATTGAACGATGAGTTTTATAAGGGACCAGACCAAGTGGACCCGTTGGGCCCAAACCTCTCCTGCATTGGTGCAGCACCCTCTCCTCTATCCCTCCCTCCTCCCTCCCCTCCCCCCTCCCCTCCCTCCACCCCCCTCCCCTTCCCCCTTCCCCTCACCCCTTTCCCTCACCCCCCTTATCCTTCCTCCTCCCCCTCCCTCCGCCCCCCTCCCTCCCTAGGAGATAGATTTAAACTTTAAAATGTGAATAATTTTAAAAATATAACACCGATTTCAATGGAACTTCTTCCATTAGCACCAAAGGGATGACGGTGAGTAAGGTGGGACTAAAATTGTTGCGCTATCGTGTACCGTTTTGGCTGTAGTTCAGGAACAAACAAACAAAGGAGTTTTAGTGTATAGATAATGGTGTTGAAAGCTGAGCTTTAATCAATAAACATGCGTGTCCCTGCTGTCCAAATGGTCCAGTGCAGAATGGAGAGCCCTTGAGGTTGCATCCATTGTCAATCTGCTGTGGCAGTTGGTGAATTGAAGTGGGCCAGGATCATAATTGCGGCAGGAATTGATTTGTATCATCACCAACCATTTGAAGCACTTTATCACGAAGGACGGGAGTGCCACTGGTCGGTAGTCTTCGAGGCATGCTACCTTTCTGTTCTTGGACACCAGTATCATGGTTGTCCTTTTAAAGCAATGTGGACCTCAGTTGAAAGAGGTTGAAATGTCCATGAAGCCTCCAATGAATGAGCTGCGCAGGTTTTGAGAACGCATGCCACTTGTTTTTCCCGATGACGGAATCCGTCCATACGATGGATCGAGAAACCTTGAGAAATTCATACTTGCCGGGCGGGGGTTCACTTCTCTCATTCTTGTAGCCTTCTCTCATTCTTGTACTTGTCCACATACGAGACATAATTAACCACTTAACCTAACCTCACCATCACACTGCCACCCTTACCTGTTTGTGACCCACATACTAACAGACTCAGGAACACCTTCTTCTCTGTTATCAGACTTATGAATGATCCTCCCTTCAGCTAGGGTGTAGTTCCAATCTTCCAACCTACCTCAATGGACATTGAACTTTTTCTGTGAAAAGATAACACAGCATTTTTCTCTTTGCTCTACTTGTTGTACCTGGCGTGAGTGTATTTATCTATACTATTAGATGATTTAAATGGATAGCACACAAACAAAAGCATTTCACAGTATCTCTGTACGTAACAATAATGAAACAAACCAAACCACCTCTGTCCCTGGATACCTCAACCCAATCCTTCTCACTCCCCTAACCAATGACCCAAGCTACCCAAACTTTGGAGAATAAGTAATTAGTTCCCAAACTACATGCTGAAACCAAATCTTAAAAATTGATTTATTAGTACAGCAGTTAATAACCAATATGACTCCATGCCTGATAACGTGGCACTGCTTAAGTACTGCATTGATGTTTCTGTCTAGATTATACATCTATTTTCTGACTCGTAGGGCAATTAGCTGCTGTAATGATTGGCTGATTCCTCTCATAAGTAACAATAGAGACTAATCCAAAGCATAAGAAAATAACTGCAGATGCTGGTACAAATTGATTTATTCACAAAATGCTGGAGTAACTCAGCAGGTCAGGCAGTATCTCGAGAGAGAGAAGGAATGGGCGACGTTTCGGGTCGAGACCCTTCTTCAGTCTGAAGAAGGGTCTCGACCCGAAACGTCACCCATTCCTTCTCTCCCGAGATGCTGCCTGACCTGCTGAGTTACTCCAGCATTTTGTGAATAAATCTAATCCAAAGCATGATCCTCTGATTGGTAGAGGTTTTATATGCTTCCGCATAAATTTCTATTTAATCCAATGAAATATAGATGCAGGACATTACCGGTGTGATAGTTGATGTCAACTTGGAAAAAAAACTTTATATTATTCAAGGGGCAAAAAACACAAAAAAAAATTTTTACAAAATGAACTGTTTCATCTTTTCAAGTTTAAAGAGATTTCTGGAAATACTAAACAAGTCAGGCAGCATCTTTGAGGAAGGGAAATGTTTTGTGTTGACCTTTTTTCAGATGTAGGATTTTAGAGATAGTACTAGTTTTAAGTACAGAGGAAATAAGGTGAGTTTGAAGTTGGGGAGGTGAAATGTGGGGAATGGGGGCTCGGGAGTGTGGAAAGATACAATGGGAAAATCTGCAATGAATAGAAGGCAGGAATGACCCAATTTCAAAAGGCAATGGAGCAGATCAGAAAGTGCATGATGGAATTAAGGGAAGATAAAAGGAATATCCGAGTTAACTAAAAAGTCACAGTAGAATCATTCTTGGTAACTGCGGCTGAAAAGAGAGGAACTGTGGGAACTGTGGGAATTGCTGAACTGTTACATCCATTGGATTGTAAAGTGCTTCATTGAAAGATGAGATAGTATTGCTTGCCAAGGCTAAAAACCATCGGCAAGCACATACATTTTAATTGGCCAGATTTTTGAGAACTAATTGTTTCCTTAATGTTATGGGGAAAACGTGTCCATGTTTTTCTGTATGTGCATGTTTGGATGTTTCTTCGGCTTTGTTTTCGGACTCATGCCTCTGCTAACATTGCAGCATCTCCCATTCCCCTGCCTTCCATGGCACCTTTACGCACACTTCTTCTTGCGACTTTTGTTGCCTCTATTTCTACCCTGGATCAAAAAATCATTAACCTAAGACGTTAATCCTGGTTGTCACTCTAGAAATGCTGCAATCTACTCATAATTTACAACATTTCCGGTTTTGTTACAAATAGTTAGCATCTGCAGTATTTTAGCTTAAGATTTTGAAATGTTTCTATATGTCATCTCTAAACGACCAGACTGAATTCATTATTAGCCGAATAGTTCGAAGGGAGTTATGCTGTTATGACCTAGATTCATTGGAGGACAGAGGAAAAACTTTCTACAATAATTTCTGCTCTTCAGATTTTTACAGTTTCATCGCATTGCGGATGAGAATGACCTATAACCAGGAATAGAGCAGTTTGTCCTCAAGTCTTTGCGTATCTGCAACATATCCCTCCCCACCAAATCAGTATCTATCTTCTTTGGGATATTGCCCGGAACTGAATATAAATCTGTTCCCCACAATTAAAGCATAGCTATAATAAATTAACTATTTGAAAGGCTCTGCCTTTCAACTTTTACATGATTGATCTTTATTTAAACATCATTCACCCACCTTTAATTCATATGTTTAATATCTTTTAATGATCTCCATTTTCAACATTTGGATTAATCTAACACCCATAGGCTTTTAATGAACAGAATTCCATATCTCTGCTATCCTTGAAATGAAAAGAATTCTTCCAGATGCCACACCTAAATGGCCCAATTCCAATGTTAAGGTTATTTTTGCTTGTTTATGATTCCCTCACCAGACAAAATATTTATTCTGTGTTATCTTACATTCCTCAGTCACCTAAACCTGGAATGTAATGCAAGTACTTGCAAACTTCTTTTAAAATCTTGGTAGCATATCTGCAATGTATCCCTCCCCACCAAATCAGTGCATGTTCTGTCTGCGATGTTGCCCAGAACGGAATATAAAAGTTCAAATTGACTACAATTAAAGCATAGCTTCCTTAAAAGGAACAACTATAGTATATTAATCATTTGCTTGCAGTGAAATCTCAAGTTGCAAATTTGGAATAGTCTCTAAAAAAATGTACCAAAAAAATCTAACATTAGGTGATAGGAATATTTGCACTTCAATATTCATAGGTTTAAAAGCTCTTTCAAGCCTTAAAATGAGCACTGTTATTATCATAAATACCCAGAACATCTGAAACTCAAGTTGAGAAAAAGTTACCAAAGTTACTGTATAACACACATTATTTATTAGCATTGCTAGGTATGGAATGGTGTGCAAAATATAAGTAATTCTGTTTTTAATATTATGTACTTAATAGTGACTATTTAATAGAAATGTTTTTTTATATTTAAAAGAAAAATGCTTTGTTGCTTATACTTAAATGGTGATTATCAATTATAATATATTTGCTAACAAATTTTTCTTCCATACTTTCTTATCCCTTAAATAGTTTTTATGCTGCATTTCCAATTGTACGAGGTACAAGTTTTAACTTGTGTACTCCACCCTTTAATTACCTTACAGTTAAGGTTTTTCAGTGTTATAACAGCCATATGGTCCGTGAATAGTAATTTACCATGCATGGTACTTTAGCTGAGAAGGAAAGCAATGAAGTTTGAGATTAACTTGTACTTTGACAAAGTAGGTTTTGAAATTGTAGTCACAAACAGATAGTAGAAGCAAATATGAGCAACAGAAAAGACATTTAACCATCATTTAAGTTTTTCTATGCGTGTTCTTTAACAATTCTTGTTTACATTCAAATATTTGCTTGTATTAATTATACTCTGAAGCAGCTATTTCCATAAAATAACTGAAAGATTTTGTGTGCTTTGATATTTTTTTCTTTGTAACATCATATACTTTGTGTTTGTAAACATGCAATGAAATTCAGTAAAATAAGATAACAAGCAGATGAAAAATTATCTTGTGAGGGTAATTTTACATTAAACTTACAGGATTTACAAAATGTTCTTTATTCAAAATTTGTCAATTTATGTTATTTCAGTATTTTGGTACATTGCATAATTTGATTACTTTGTTCAAATTGACAGTGTTATTCAATTCTGCCTGAATAGGGAAAATTGTGTAGCTGGATGATGTTCAGGCCAGACAGCTGTGCCTTTGTTTTGTATTTTGGGAAAATGCCATCTGTTCAAAATTCTTTGCTGGTTCCTTCTGAAGTGCTGTAGTTGAGTTCAAAGAAATTAAAAGGGAGAATTAATCTTGAACAATTACAGCTGAAGAGTCTTTTGTAACAATTGTGAATTGAATAGTGTCATGTCCTTGGTTTAATTTGGATAATTATTTGTAGAAGGGGATAGCAATAGATGAAGAAATAATATTCAGTTCCTTTGAGATGATGTCCAGAGAGCTGAAACTTTGCTTCAAAGCAGAGCCTATTCTATTGCAAGGCTGTAAACATTGGCACCCTTTAACTCGCAGCTCATTCGTCTGCAAAATGCCAGAGATGACATTTCCGGTCATTTTAATTGCAATGTTTGGAAGTTTTGTGCAGTTTAGACCAGCTTTCCACATTTGGGAATTAATATTCTAGTGAGGAACTAAACCAGTCAGATGAATCAGCGCTCGAGGAAGCAGACGATGACATTCCGATGTCAGCTTCAGCAGGCTGTGTTTCGTGTTTCTGCTAGTTCTTTTTGCTGCAGTTCGATGAGAGCACTTCTTGCTATCAGGAACTGCTTCTCATTGCTGGACATGCTGTAACAGATACAGGAATCCTACTTCAGATAAACGTTGATGATTAAGGGGTGAGGTAGTTAGAATAGGATTACAGCATTTGCTTCATTCCGACCCGATTCTTTGTACTGCACCTCAGCGTAGAAAGAACAGTAAGGACAGCCTTGTATATTTGAATTATTTTAACCATGAATAGGAAGCAAAAATCAGTCACAATTGATGAACCTTTTGCCTCATTTTAACATTCCAGTTGGGGGGAATCAAAGTTTAATCTGTAATAACAAAGCGGATGATTTATTAGGCAAACGGTTTCAGTTCACAATGTCAGTCTTCTGGAGAGTAAAACAGAAGGCCAAAGACGAGGACATCAAAGGATCCTGTGATTCGATTTATGAGATGCTTTACATGGTGAGAATCTGATTATTGTTTATCTAGGTATGATTGAATTATCCTGCTATATATATAAGTTAGAAATGTCTGTTTTTAGAGAATTTCCATTTGAATGGTTTGTATTCCTGGCTGTTACATTCAGATTGTAGTAACATTACAAAATTTCTTTTGAATGTATAGTTTTAACATCAAATTAAAACATCCTAAAATGCTTTGTGCTTTTTAATATTTGATTGTAACGATTATGTTTCTAAAACACTGATGGGTTATTTACAGAGCAGGCCCATCTATGTTAATCTATTTCTGTACAGAAAGGTGATCCTTGAAATTATTATTGTTTCCTTCAAGGAGGTTGATTATGGAGCAATAATGAATTCATTATTGTTACAATTTGGTTTGCATAGAATCATTCAACAATCTGCATATGGGGTATGCAATTGATTTTGATACACGTCATGTGCAATATGTGAAATTAACTGAAATAACCCCATTTTAATATTTGGCATAATTTGAGTACAGTACTTTATATTAGAAGAGATGACAAGACAATGCAGTCCAGAGAGTGTTAGGATGTAATTTGTATTTGTGATTCTCCTGCTGAATGTAAGGATATGAAAACAAGGAAAAAAGTGCGATTCTCACCGCTGTGTTGGCCACCATGTATCATTGAAATATAACTGTAATAATGAATGTACTAAATTAGTAATACAGAAGGCAAGTGCAATTTGAATTTAATTTAAAAACAAGATGTGGATACAAAGTGTTGAAATCCTTAAAAATGATCACAGAGACCCTGAACTGCAGTAAAACTAAATGCTTTACGAATGCCCTTTAAGGTAGGCAATCTGGCTCATTTTAGATGGCGTAGCCTATTCGCCATCACTTTTCCACATCAGAATGATTGACCCATGATGGTTATGTCAAGTAGCTTACCAGGAAATTGATTCAGGTCACCAGCAGTATTAACTATAAAAAATTGTGAAGACTAAACATGAATCGGCTGTACACTGATTCTTTCAGAAAATTGTTGAACGATGTGGGGAAATATAAGTAACATATTAAACGCTGCCTTTGATTTTCTGCACTATAGCTTATGCTAAAGTGCTACGAGAGAGAAGTGTTGCTCGGTTACAGCACCTGAAGGTGACAATGAATCAATGCAACTTTAGAAAGATCATTTATAATAAAAAAAGAGGGCAGTTAACAAAATGCGAAACCCTCTTCACCTGATTTATTTTGAGATTTATTTATGTTAACTTTAGAAGGAAAATGTGGAAGTAAGATTTTTTTTTAATGGCTTTTTGCTTTTTGTATTTTCTTTTTTCCATTTGTATTTATGTCAACTCCCATCATCCTTTGCTCTCTCTGCATTGTACGTTTATGAACACTGGTTGTTGCGTATGTAACAGTGAAGGAGAACTTTGCGTGCAGTAATATTTTTAGATTAATATGTTGTGAATTATGCAGGCTAGTGATGCTGGAGGAAGATTTTAATTTACCCTAAGCATTATGCCAGTGTGTTTCTGTATTGTAACCTTCCGTATTGAGATTTTCGTTGAAATTAAAATGTGCATAGTGACTGATAGAGGGTAATGATTTTATGTGTTAGAGTTAATGGACACAGTGCAATCTTTTACACTTCCTCTTATAATTGCTGCTGGCAATATCTAAAAATAACATTCGCAAGTGCAATGATTATGCATTTCTGTGCTTTTGTTTGTCAGACTGCAATTCAATGATTTTTTTCCCCCTAGCTTTCTGAGTCCTGGCTTTCAGTGGAAAATATGCTGTTAGCACCTGATTTAAACTGGTGTTTTTGCAGGTGATGAAAGTGGTGACATTCCCACCTTGGAAAAAAGGTTCTAATTGATACATGATCTTTTTGCAATATTTTCCACCTCAAGAGTGTTTAAATGTCAGATGTGCTGAAATGGAGCAATTAAATTATTTCTTGCAGCAGCATAACAGGTCTGTAAACACAGAAGTCAATAGATAACATAATAAACAAATCAAAAAAGAGGTTCAATAAATTATAAAGCCCTTTAAAGTAAGTCAACCTGTTCAGCTCTGTACAGGAGGTGCTGGATTTCTTGACCTTGTTGCCCCCCCTCAGTTGGGAAGTTGTTTCAGATATGTTAGCATATTGTTCCTCTAGGCAATCTAAATAGTTTGTGTGTCTGACCACCTTCACTGAATGAGCCCACTCAGCCTGCGTCACATCATAATGGATCAATCTTTCTACACCATCATTCATTTCACCTTTCAAATTAAAAAGCAAATCAGCTGATTTTTTTAAAAAACTCTAGCTTTCACTTACTTGTAATTTGAATCTTTACATTTTAATACAAGTTTAATATTTAATATTTAGTAAACTCTCTAGAAACTCTGTCATGCCATCTAAAATGGCATCCTTCCCAGTTTCCCAAGCCCATCTGTCCAAAGCTACCCGACCTTCTTGTCAGGACAATTACTACATCCACTGCTTGTTTTTGGCAAGAATCCACTCAAAAAAGATATGAGGCTGCTTTGGCAAGTAATGTAAAAGTAAACCCCAAGGGGTTCTACAGATATGTCAATAGCAAAAGGATAGTGAGGGATAAAATTGGTCCATTAGAGAGTCAGAGTGGACAGCTATGTGCTGAGCCGGAAGAAATGGGGGAGATATTAAACAATTTCTTTTCTTCGGTATTTACCGAGGAGAAGGATATTGAATTATGTGAGGTAAGCGAAACAAGTAGAGTAGTGATGGAAATTAGGATGATTAAAGAAGAGGAGGTACGGACACTTTTGAAGAATATAAAAGTGGATAAGTCTCCAGGTCCTGATAGGATATTCCCTAGGACATTGAGGGAAGTTAGTGCAGAAATAGCAGGGGCTATGACGGAAATATTTCAAACGTCATTAGAAACAGGGATGGTGCCGGAAGATTGGCGCATTGCGCATGTTGTGCCTTTGTTTAAAAAAGGTTCTAAAAGTAAACCTAGCAATTATAGACCTATTAGTTTGACGTCTGTGGTGGGAAAATTAATGGAAAAGATACTTAGGGACAATATATATAATTATTTGGATAATCAAGGCCTGATTAGAAACAGTCAACATGGATTTGTGCCTGGAAGGTCATGTTTGACTAATCTTCTTGAATTTTTTGAAGAGGTTACCAGGGAAATTGATAAGGGCAAGGCTGTGGATGTTGTCTATATGGACTTCAGTAAGGCATTTGACAAGGTTCCACATGGAAGGTTGATTAAGAAGGTTAAATCGTTGGGTATTAATAGTGAGGTTGCAAGATGGATTCAACAATGGCTGAATGGGAGATACCAGAGGGTAACGGTTGACAATTGTATGTCAGGTTGGAGGCCAGTGTCTAGTGGAGTGCCCCAAGGATCTGTGTTGGGTCCACTGTTGTTTGTCATTTACATTAATGATCTGGATGATGGTGTGGCAAATTGGATTAGTAAATATGCAGATGATACTAAGATAGGTGGAGTAGTTGATAGTGAGGTAGATTTTCAAAGTCTACAGAGAGACTTGGGCCTTTTGGAAGGGTGGGCTGAAAGATGGCAGATGGAGTTTAATGCTGATAAGTGTGAGGTGCTGCATTTTGGTAGGACAAATCAAAATAGGACGTACAGGGTAAATGGTAGGGAATTGAGGAATGCAGTGGAACAGAGGGATCTGGGAATAACTGTGCATTGTTCCCTGAAGGTGGAATCTCATGTGGATAGGGTGGTGAAGAAGGCGTTTGGTATGCTTGCCTTTATAAATCAGAGCATCGAGTATAGAAGTTGGGATGTAATGTTGAAATTGTACAGGGCATTGGTGAGGCCGAATCTGGAGTATGGTGTGCAGTTCTGGTCGCCAAATTATAGGAAGGATGTCGACAAAATGGAGAGGGTACAGAGGAGATTTACTAGAATGTTGCCTGGGTTTCAGCACTTGGGCTACAGGGAGAGGTTGAACAGGTTGGGTCTTTATTCTTTGGAGCGTAGAAGGTTGAGGGGGGACTTGATAGAGGTTTTTAAAATTATGAGAGGGACGGACAGAGTTGACGTGGGTAGGCTTTTCCCTTTGAGAGTGGGGAAGATTCCAACAAGGGGACATAGCTTCAGAATTGAGGGACAAAGGTTTAGGGGTAACATGAGGGGGAACTTCTTTACTCAGAGGGTTGTGGCTGTATGGAATGGGCTTCCGGTGGAAGTGGTGGAGGCTGGCTCGATTTTATTATTTAAGAGTAAATTGGATAGGTATATGGATAGGAGGGGATTGGAGGGTTATGGTCTGAGTGCAGGTAGATGAGACTAGGTCAGGGAGAATGGTCGGCGTGGACTGGTAGGGCCGGACAGGCCTGTTTCCATGCTGTAGTTGTTATATGTTATATGTTATATGTTAAGACAAACCTCAGACCTCGAATCTTGTTTAACCAAATCCAAATTTTCTCCTCTGCAGTTTTGTTATATTGAAGGACCAAACTAACATTTCTATTTACTTTGTATTGCGAGAGGTTTTTACATTTCCCAATTTCTACTAAATCAGGGGTTCCTAACCTTTTTCATCCCGTTTACCCCAGGCAACTTTTCAAAAGTAAATTTACACCCTGTTTTGTTCAGTAATTTGAGATTACACTTCTACCATAATAAAGCTACTGACAAAGGGGAAATTTTAAAATACTGTTTTTAACATTATTATTTTGTTCAAATTTACCCCCTGGGTAGGCAAAATGTACCCCCTGGGGGCAAATTTACCCCAGGTTGGAAACCCTTGTACTGAATGCAGGATTGTCTCAATTTCTCTCTTCTCCAACAATAGCACCAAATCCCAATCCCATTATGCTAATATATTTGAACAGAAAATGCTGCAAATACTCAGCATGTTGACCTGCATTTGTGGGAAGAGAAACAGAGTTAACATTTAAGGTCGGAAATCCTTCATCAGAACTGAAAAGAAGACACAGGAAGTTTATAAAGGTGCAGGAAGGATGGAGGAAGGGGATGTCGTTGGAGTGAAACTATAGTGACCATGGGGATGAGATATAAACAGGGCTATCTGGTTATTGAGAGAACGGGCAAAACACAAAGTGCTGCAAAAAGAGAATGGCCTGCATGGTGAGGCTCCTGGGTGATAGAAGCCGGCGCCTCATGGAGATGCTTTTGATGGTGAGGAGGGCTGTGCCCATGATGGACAAGGCTGATCCCATCCTTCTCTGCTGCCCCTTACATTCCTGTGCATTGGAATTGCCATATAAGGCCATGATACAACCAGTCAAGATCGTTTCTATGGTGCATTTGAAGCAGTTTGTTAGAGTATTTGCAGACATGCAGAATCTCATTAAACTTCTGAGTAAGTAGAGGCACTAGCGAAGCTACTGCATTGTTTTTTTAATGTGCTGCACGCAGAATTGGTCATCCGTGATGTTAACGCCCAGCAATTTGAGAAACTCTAAGTAATTTAGTCCTAACACTAATAGAAGCAGCCGTTGTTTAAGCTGTGAAACTTGTATTATTTTACGACCGTGGCATCGACCTCAGAATATTTTACAGGTTCCCCACCAATTTTCCGGCAACTGGTGGTCCAGCACCCCCTTTAATCTGGACAGAATTACAAGAGCGCACTTGAAATCCACCTCTCTCCCCTCGGAAGTCCTCCCCAAAATGTGGCATCCGGGTAAGGCAGCCAGTCTTGACCTCATTGGGACTTCTGCATTGATCGACTGGTCGAATTTGCTCCCTGTGGCTGGGGCTCTGGGAGTCCGGCACGGTCAGAACCGGCAACTCTGGTCACATAGTCGGCTTCCGCGGCCGATCGGCAGGTCAAACTTGCCCCTGCGGCCAGAGCTGTGGGACACTGGCCCGGCTGGAGTGGGCAGATCCATTCCCATAGCTGACCTTCGAGGCTGACTGCGGGCTTTATCTTGGCGCCGAGGCGGATCATTCTGGTACCGTTCGACTACTCTCGATGCTGTAATGTCGATTAGTCTGACAAAATGGATCATTCTTAAAGGCTCTGGAACCAAGGGTGCCAGAAAATCGGTGGTGGACCTGTACATTGTCCAGTTGTGTCCTCAACAAAACAATGGGATAAATAAATTAAAACCATGCCATCCTCTTTCCAATCATCAGCAGTTTGGTGGAAGGGAATTATTAATCATTCTATCACGTGGCTAGTACTCAGAAATATCCTGCTCACTGAAACTGAAACTACATTTATGTTTCGCCATGATTGCTTGGCTGAAGGTTTTATCACTATTTTCAGTCAAATAAGTTGCAAGTACATTGCTAAAAGTGTAGGAAAATAACTGCAGATGCTGGTACAAATAGAAGGTATCACAAAATGCTGGAGTAACTCAGCAGGTCAGGCAGCATCTAGGAGAGAGGGAATGGGTGATGATTCGGGTCGAGACCCTTCTTCAGACTTGCTAAAAGTGTAAGTAGCTGCCCTTACATCACAGCGGCAGTTGACCAAACATGATCCAGATCTCTGATCTCTCCAGATAAATGGGTTCAACATTTTTTTTAAACCCTCCCTAGAGGCTGCTGTGTGGTTAACACATATATATATATTTGCGAGCCCTGGTCCTTTGACCCATCATATTTATATCGTACATGATGCCAAATTAAACTAATTATTTCTGCCCGCACATAATCTACATCCCTCCAATGCCTGCATATTAATGAGCCTATCTAAAAGTCTCTTTAAACACCACTATCAAATCTACTTCCACCTCAGCCAGTGCCTTACAGGCATATGACACTCTGTGTAAAAAAAAACCCACTCCCCATCCTTTAAACTTTCCCCCTCCCTCCTTCAAACTACACAAACTATTTGACATTTCCATCCTGGGAAACAGATTCTGACAGCCCAGCCTATCCATACCTCTCATAATTTTGTAAACTTCTATCAGGTGTCCAATGCTCCTGGAAAAACTATCCAAGTTCATACAACCTTTCCTTAAAGCTAATATCCTCTAATCAAGCCAATATCCAGGCTAACCTCTCCTACATCTTCTGTAAAGCCTCAATATTCTTTCGATGATGGGCCAAACAAAACTCCAAAATGCGGCCTAACCGTAGTTTTATAAAGCTGCAACATAACTTACTGTCTCTTTTCCTCAATGCCCTGTGATCAAAAACCGCCATGCATAATATTCATCTTGTTTACCACGGTACTTGTATTGGTACTTGCAGGGAGCTATCCACTTGGACCCCAAGTTCCCTCTGTACATTGGTGTTGTTAAGGGTCCTGCCATTAACTGCATACTTTTCACTTGTATTCGATATCCTGAAGTGCAGCACCTCACACTTGCCCAGATTAAACTCCATCTGACATTTTTCCAGCCAAATGGGTTCTGATCCAACTCGGAGACATCCTTGATCCTGGCGCCAGGGAGGCAACAGACCATCCTGGAGTATCACCTATAGTCACAGAAACACCTGTCTGTACCACTGACTGTAGAGTCCCTTATCACTATTACTCATCTAAAAGCAGCTGTGCACTGCTGTTCAACAGAGCCAGATGTAGTGCCACTGTTCTGGTTGCTGCTGCGATTTGCCATGAGAGGCAAGCCAACACCCATGGGCTCAGAGATTGTGGTACATTTTAACTACACACTTCATCTTCATAAATGAGGCTCTCAGTAGTGAAGTGATCAAAGCCAAGAACAAGGACAATTTCAAAGCAATAGCCAATATATGACAAGAAAAATTAACATTACATCTCGCCGAGAGATAAAGATCTCTGGAAAAATAGTTGTATTTTTGGAAAGGCCTCCAGCATCAGCAGCATTTGGTTTACCACAGGACAACTGTGTAACAAAGCACCATCTTCCTGTGGCAATCAGACATTGAAATATTAATGCAACCTGTGGCACTCATCCTGCTTGTGATGGTGAAAAATATATTACCACTAACATGAACCAGTAACTTGCTTTGCATTAATGAGGCAATTTAGATTACTTTTTCAGTAGTCAAAAAGAGAAAGAGGAAGCTAACCTCCTATCTTCCAAAGTTTGTGTGGCGAATATACTTATGCAGGGCTGTCAGATTAGAACAGGAAGATTCATTCAAGGAAGAATGAAATGTTGCTCGTAGTGGAAATTGGAGTGATATACCCTTGTGCCTTCAAGATGATAAAGGTCACAGGTGTGAGAGACGCTGGTTGTGAATTCTTGATGGGTAATTGTATCTTCCTTGCAGAAGGTTGAAAACCTCTTGGCCTTTAATCATCTAGTTGTGTTGGACCTGCACTAATTCAAGAAAATGGTCAGAATTCCACCATTTGTGTTTTGTTCATAGTAGGCTGGCTTTAAAAAAAATCAGGATAGACACCAAAAGCTGGAGTAATTCAGCGGGACAGGCAGCATCTCTGGAGAGAAGGAATGGGTGACGTTTTGGATGGAGACCCTTCTTCGAAAATCAGGAGTGACTCGCAGTGAATGATGTTAAAAGAAGAGTAGACTAAGCTCTCATGTTGAAGGTGATTGGAGCTTGGTACTTGTCTGGCATTACTGTTCACAGTCCTGATCTGAATGCCATCCAGATCCTGCTGCATGCACTCATGGACTGCTTCATCATTTGCACTTTGAATGGAACTGAATGATTTGCAGTCATCATCAACCATCCCCACAAAATAAAAGCATAACTCAACCACTTGAAGGTTTTTGAATAAAGCTTGAGAATATTGCAATTGGAACATAAAAGCAAGTATAATTATTTCTATGTATACATCAGCTATTGGAAACTAATAATTTTGAAACTCATAAGTTATCACAGTGTTATATTTCAGCAGTCACTTGCAAAAAATATACATAGTGAATCCACAGATAAAAATAACGAAATGCTGAAAGTTTAAATTCATTGTAAATGCTTATTTGGTGATGTAATTTTGTTGTTTGAAATATAGTCGTATCCAATAGTACTTAAATACAAAGGCTCTGTACATGGGCATTAACCCTGGATTCTGCTGTTAAGAAACCATTTTAGGAACAGGATTTCTATTCATTGCACTTGCTTTAACATGCTGCCATGATGAAAATGGCCAAAGAGCTGTAAGAATCTGAGGAGCTTTTTATTTAGGTTACATAAACCACAAAGGAATGCAAAGGACTTTAAGTCTACTAGCTTTTAAAGGACTCTCTCACTCAACTTTAATGTTATGGGGCAAATGTCTGTATATGCGTACACATATTTTAATTGGTAACACGTAGGGCTGGGGTTCCCCGGCCTTTTTCATCACGTTTACCCCTTTGCAACTTTTCAAAAGTAAATTTACCCCCACCCTGTTTTGTTCAGTAATTTGAGTTTACATTTCTACCATAATAAAGCAACCGACAAAGGGGAAATTTTAAAATACTGTTTTTAACATCATTATTTTAAGTTCAAATAACAATAATAATAGCACTTAACAATGTTATTTCACTTATTTATAAACAACTAATAATGAACAGATATTGGAAACTAATAATTTTGAAACTAATAAGTTATCACAGTGTTATATTTCAGTAGGCTATTCATATACCAGAACCAAACACAGTCAGTCAATATGTACAAATCCAGAATCAACAAATTTACCCCCGGGTAGGCGAAATTTACCCCTGCGGGTAAATTTACCCCAGGTTGGGAACCCTTGATGTAGGGGAAGGGTAAGTGCATGTGCCTCTCTATCCCACTTCCCCCACACTCAAGCACATGCCCTGAGAATAAATGTTTCAAATATAAACTACGAATTAGCAGATCATGGTAATGCATATTAAAATGATTTAATTTATTACAAAGTTCACTTGTGTTTCTTCTAATTGGAGCGTGTGTAGTCATGGAGATAGCACAGAAAAGGGTTCTTCAGCCAAACGTTCACGCTGACCAAGATGCCAGCATCTTTGTACTCGTTCCTTTTGCCTGGTTTGACCCATATCCCACGAGATCTTTTCTATCTATATACTTCCCCAAATGCCTGTTAAACATTGTAATTGTGCCCAACTCTACAGATTCCCCAGGCTTGTAAAGTCATTTTCAGTAATTCCAAATCAGGTTCTTCACAAATAGCAGGACTATAACGAGAGTAATATCACTTTTTTTTAGTACCTAGTCCATTTTCAGTTATCGGAGGTAAATTGCACCAGGTTGCTGTTTTTAAATACAGAAAAGGATTTTTTATTAATGAGAGAAGAAAACACAATTGTGTTCATTTAACTATCAAAACATAGAATTGTTACATCACAGTAGGCTATTCATATTTTTATAGATGCCAAGAATGGTTATCTTCTGCATTAAAGTTGGTGCAAAGAAAATTTATCAGGGCTTTCAAAAGGGAATTGAAACGGCACGAGTAGAAATAATTTCCAAGACTACAGGACCCTACCTAGATTGCTCCATATAAAGGAGCCCTACTTAGATTGCTCCATATAAAGGAGCCCTACCTAGATTGTTCCATATAAAGGAGCCCTACCTAGATTGCTCCATATAAAGGAGCAATCTAGATAGGGCCCTGTAGTCTTGGAAATTATTTCTACTCGTGCCGTTTCAATTCCCTTTTGAAAGCCCTGATAAATTTTCTTTGCACAGAATTTAACGCAGAAGATAACCATTCGTGGCATCTATAAAAATAACTCTGCCTCTCATCTTCCCTTGCTGTACCATCTACTAATGGAAATGGTCCCTAGGCTCCTCTTTATACCATTTCCAGATCCATTATTATCTTGTACACTTTTATCAAATCTCCTCTCAACAACTTTAGTTTCTCCAGCCTAGTCCTGTTGCTAAAATCTCCAACTCCAGTAAGTAATTCTATTATCTCGAGTCACGAGAGCTAATGTTTGTGATGATAAAACTAATTTCACTGGAATCATTTACAAATTGTTGCCCATTGTATAGCTTTGCAGTACGTGGACGTTGGAAACTGAAAAATATCCATATGAATTGTACTTAAACGAAATCAGAAAACAGTGAAAACATTTGGTGTTTGGCAGCATATGTGCAGAGTTTTGGTTCAATTAATATTTGTTAGATATTGGAAGTTTAGAGATAAATCAATTTTAAAATGCAGAGAAAGGTGGATCCTCTGGTTTCATTTGCAACTGTTGATTTTAAATCTGAGAATCATCAAATATGGCTTTTCTTCTTGGAGTTACAGCATGGAAACAGGTCCTTTGACCCACCAAGTCCACGCCAACATGTCCTCACTCGTTCTGTGTTATTCCACTTTCACATCCAGTCCCTTCACAAGAGCGGCCAATAAACTCACATGTCTGTGGGAAGCTGGAGGAAACCATAGCACCCAGCGAAAGTGCATGTGGTCACAAGGAGAACATGCAAAATGCACACAGTCACAGCAGCCGGGGTCAGGATCGAACCTGGATCTCTGGCTCTGAGGCAGCGGCTCCACCAGCTGCACTACTGAGCCTCCTTCTGTGGTGATACCTGGAAAATCACTGCTTGATCCATCGCCATCTGTGAAGTTTGTCCATGACTCAAATTGGGCACGCCCATGAGAAAACTATGCCTTCTGCATAAAACTACGTAGAATATTGCCTAATAAATCTACAGAAAAATATGCCTGTGGTTATTGGAGATGGGTCATCTCAGCCCCAGGACATCAATGTAGAAGCAACTCAGAAAAATAGTTTCCACACAACCATTTCTTCACCTGCACCACTGTCTCTGTTGCACCTGCTGCAGGGAGCATCCTTGCTCCCCTCCTATTTCTCATCAATTTATATGTTCCTGCTCATCAATGTCAGTTGCATGTCAGTTTTCACATATATGCAGATAACAGCAAGCACCTACTCCTGACTCTTTCAACTTGCCACTGTCCTGAATTATACAAGTCTCACGATGTATAGCAAACTCCCTCTCAACCTTCATCCTACTCCACGATGATCTAAGGACCCTTCATTTTCCTCTCAAACAGAGGCCCGACCAATCCCTTGCACTCCCACCTGACTGAACACAATAGACAATAGACAATGGGTGCAGGAGTAGGCCATTCAGCCCTTCGAGCCAGCACCGCCATTCAATGCGATCATGGCTGATCACTCTCAATCAGTACCCCGTTCCTGCCTTCTCCCCATACCCCCTCACTCCGCTATCCTTAAGAGCTCTATCCAGCTCTCTCTTGAAAGCATCCAACGAACTGGCCTCCACTGCCTTCTGAGGCAGAGAATTCCACACCTTCACCACTCTCTGACTGAAAAAGTTCTTCCTCATCTCCGTTCTAAAAGGCCTACCCCTTATTCTTAAACTGTGGCCCCTTGTTCTGGACTCCCCCAACATTGGGAACATGTTTCCTGCCTCTAATGTGTCCAATCCCCTAATTATCTTATATGTTTCAATAAGATCCCCCCCTCATCCTTCTAAATTCCAGTGTATACAAGCCTAATTGCTCCAGCCTTTCAACATACGACAGTCCCGCCATTCCGGGAATTAACCTAGTGAACCTACGCTGCACCCCCTCAATAACACTTTTTCTTGAATTATGATTTTCCATTTACCACAGGTGACAATGTTCTCAATTGTGTCCCCTCTTATCTCCCACCCTCTTGTCCTTCAACCAGAACAACGATGAGATGCCCCTAGTCCTCAACTTCTATGCCCCACCTTCAATGGATTATTCACCACAGTTGTGCCACTTTCACTGAGATTCCACCACCAGGTACATCTACCCTCCCATTTCATTCCCTCCTCAACTCCTTGGTCCAGTCTTCCATCTCCAGCACCATTCAAGGCAACGGTGGGAAATACTGCACACACATTTTTACCTCTTCACATTATGCGAATTCACAACCCTATGAATGAAGCATTAATTCATTTGCATTTTTTCTACTCAAGTGCATTGCATTTGTTATTCACAAAGTGTTTTCCTCCACAATGCCGCAACTGAACACAGATTGAATGATCACTTTGCAGAACATCTCTTCAGTTCGCAAGAGTGACCTTGACCCACTTAATTTTCCCATCCCACTCTTATGCTGACGTCTCTCAACAAACTCCTACATTGCTGCAAAAATATATTTTGTCAGCTCAGGAAATTGCACATCATCTATATGGGCATGTTGTCGTCCTTGGGACTCTCAAATGAATTCAACAATCTCAAGAGCCATCCTTTTTTATTCCCTTCAGCCACAAATTTGTCTATGCATTTCTGTTTCACTTTGTTTATTTTTTTCTCTTCTGTTTCTCACTCCTGTTTTTTTTTATAGTAGCTGTTGCCTGAACATTAGAATATAGGATATTACAGCTCAGGAACAGACCCTTCAGCCAACCATGTCTGTGATGAACATGATGCCATGTTAAACTAATTCCTTCTGCCTGCATATGATCCATATCCCTGCATTCCCTTCATATCCACATGACTGTCTAAAAACTGCTTAAAGGCCACTATTACATCTGTTTCCACCACAACCCATGGCAGTGTGTTTCAGGTACTCACCACTCTCCACATAGCGAAAACTTGTCCCGTACATCTATCCTGCTCTCATCTTAAAGCTATGCTCTCCAGACTTTGGTGTTTCCACTCAAGGACACAGATTTTGACACTTTATCCTTTCTACGCCTCTCATAATTTTCTAAACTTCTTTCAGGTCTCTCCTCAATCTCTGATGTTACAGCGAAAACAATCCAAGTTTGTCCAACCTCTCCTTGTAGCTAATATCCTCAAATCCAGGCAGCATTTTGGTAAACCTCTTCTAGCCCCTCTCCAAAGCCTCCACATTCTTCTTGTAACAGGGTGACCACAATGTGTAAGAAAATAACTGCAGATGCTGGTACAAATCAAAGGTATTTATTCACAAAGGGCTGGAGTAACTCAGCAGGTCAGGCAGCATCTCAGGAGAGAAGGAATCATTCCTTCTCTCCTGAGATGCTGCCTGACCTGCTGAGTTACTCCAGCACTTTGTGAATAAATACCTAGGGAGACCACAATGCCCCAAATGCACCTAACCAATGTTTTATAAAGCTGCAAGATGATTTTGCATCTCTTATACTCAATGCCCCGACCGATGAAGGCAAGCATACCATATGCCTTTGTTACTACTATATTCACTTGTGTTGCCACTTTGGATTTTCTATGGGTTTGGACTCTGTCCATCTTTCATTCATATTTCCTCTGTACTCTTTACACGTTTCCCCCACCCTGTAACTTAAACACACTTCTTTTCTCAGCTCTCCGGTTTGGATGAAGAATCTTTGACCTGCAATTTCAAAAGTTTTTTTTCCCCATGGATGCCACTTGATCTGCCGGGTGCTTTCAACACCTTCTTGTTTTGTCCGTACTTTTTGTTCCAGATGTGTGAGTGCCAGTCTGATATCACCCAGCTCTAGTGCTAACTTAAATCATCTGCAATTGAAATGTTCATTTTTGTTTTATTATATTTCCATTTGGCAGTTTTAACAGATCCTGCAGATGCAGATGTGTCCACCAGTGGGAGAGTCTAGGACTCGAGGTCATAGCCTCAGAATTAAAGGACGTTCTTTTAGGAAGGAGATGAGGAGGAATCTCTTCAGTCAGAGGGTGATGAATCTGCGGAATTCTTTGCCACAGGCGACTCTGGAGGCCAAGTCAGTGGATATTTTTAAGGCATAGATAGATTTGTGATTCGTACAGGTATCAGAGGTTATGGGGAGAAGGCAGGAGAATGGGGTTAGGAGGGAGAGATAGATCAGCCATGATTGAATGGCATAGACTTGATGGGCCGAATGGCCTAATTCTACTATCACATGACCTTATAACCTTATGTCTTGTGTTCTACTGTCCATGGCGTGGAATCATCACCACATGTGACCTGACTCTCATGGTCTCATATCATCATATCATATATATACAGCCGGAAACAAGCCTTTTCGGCCCACCTAGTCCGTGCCGCCCAGCGATCCCCGTACATTAACACTATCCTACACCCACTCGGGACAATTTTTACATTTACCCAGCCAATTGACCTACATACCTGTACGTCTTTGGAGTGTGGGAGGAAACCGAAGATCTCGGAGAAAACCCACGCAGGTCACGGGGAGAACGTACAAACTCCTTACAGTGCAGCACCCGTAGTCAGGATCGAACCTGAGTCTCCGGCGCTGCATTCGCTGTAAAGCAGCAACTCTACCGCTGCGCTACCGTGCGTCTCTTAATTTGTCATAACTGAACTACATTGTTGCCGGGTTAAGCTCTGCCTTGATTTTAATCTTCTCAAGCTTTTATTAAAATTGCTCTATTATCTTGGCCCTCTCTCTCTCTCTCTCTCTCTCTCTCTCTAATTTTATCCAACATTGTAACTCTCCAAGATCTCTGCTTCTCCAATTCCCGCTTATTAAACAATCTTATTGGCAGTTCTACCTACATTTTCAAAGCACAAGAATTCCCTCCCTAAATCTCTCAGTCTTTCCATTTCACAGCTGTTTAAATCCCTTCTTAACTCTTAACACTTTAATCTGCCATTCCATCATCTTAAATGTCTCAAAATCAAACTTGTGTGATATTTTACTTTGTTAAAGACAATATCGAGGTGCGAGTTCCATGTCATTTTCTTCAGCTAGCTTAACAGCTTATTTTTCAAAGTGGTAAATGCTATCAGTCTACCTGAATCAAGCAAGCTGGTTGCTCTTTCACCTATAATGTGCGACAATGAGATACCAGAAAATGATGATATCTAAAAAAATCTTGGTTTGCTGGTTTATGAGTCACATAAATTGAACATGTAGGCAGAACAAGCAATTAGGAATGCAGTTGGTATGCTGGCATTTATTACATGGTAATTGGAATAAAGGCAACAGATTGGTTTTGTGTAAGGTTTACTGGTTTTGTGCAAGGTTTTGGTAAGACTACACTTTGAGTATTCCATGCAGTTCCAAGTCACTATAAGTAAGAGAGGAAGGATATCCTTGCATTGAGGTCAGTGCAGTGTTGATTCACTGGGATAATAATGTTGTCGTATGAGGAGAGACCGAGAAAGATTATTCGACACTTGATGGTTTAGAAGAAGGAAAGATGATCTAATTGAGATATTGTGAGAAGGATGGACACAGTCAAGAGTCAGAAGATAGACACAAAATTCTGGAGTAATTCTGTAGATCAAGCAGCATCTCTGCAGAAAAGGAATCGGTGATGTTTCGGGTCAGAACTCTCCTTCAGACTGAGAGAGAGAGAGAAGACCGGAACAAAACATGGCCGGAAACAGATGACCTCAGGAAAGGTGGAGCCCATGATGGCCCATTGTCGGGTGGGGGAGATGTGCTAACGAGCAATATATAAGAATGCAAACAGTGGATAGTAGGGCGACTGGGGTGGGGGACGGGGACTGACTGGGGGGGGGGGGGGGTGGGAGTGGGGAGGGAAGGAATGGAATGGAGGAGTTCCTTCAAATTAGAGAAATCAACGTTCATACTGCTGGGTTGTAAGCTGCCAAAGCGAAATATGAGGTGCTGTTCCCCCAATTTGCATATTAGCATTACAGTTTCAGGCTCCTATACCACCTTCCAGATTGCAGGAGTGAAATGAGAGCGTGGCCAGGGCGGTGTGGGTCTCTGATGATGCTGAGGATTGAGGCAGCGACTCCTGTAGATCCCTTCAAAGATGGGGAGGTGAATACCCCGTGATGGACTGGGTAGTGTTCAATGCTTTTTGCAATCTTGGTTCCTGAGTGTTTGAGCTGCCAAAGCAGGCTATCTTCTGCTTCTTCTTCTTGCGTTTGAGGCAGCAGAAGTTATGTAACGCCCTCCAGGCACTGTAGACAAAAGTGGCAATCCCGTGGGTGTTGCTCTCAGTGTAGGCGGCCAGGGTATAGCCAGGGATCTTCAGATGGGAGCTGTCACTTTTGTGAGTCTCTTGGAGCAGGATTGCAGTGACTTTGTGGGTTTGTAGCAGATGTTCAATGATGGTGGTCTTCGCCTTGGTGAGGCTTTCTGCATTCAGCTGCAACAGGGTGATGCCATCCGGTTCCACATCCCTAGGTGCCCGCCCTAAGAAGGGTTGGCACCAAGCTGCAGCGACTGAGGTTGCATTTGGGCTGCAGGCTGTTGTTTTTTTTCGTTGTTATTTCTGCTTCTGCTTCTGCTGTCTCTGTTGTCGTTTGCCTGACCGAGGTCAGTTGACAGAGCTCACCACAAGGAGGTCGACAACATGAGCCCCAAAGTAGGCTATGAGGCAACCGGTCAATATGCTCTCTACTGTACATCAGTAGAAGTTCAAGAGAGTATTTGTCGACATACCAAATCACTTCAATCCTCTGAGGAAGTAGAGGCACTGATGGGCTAACTTTATGACTGCATCAATGTGCATGGCCCAGGACAGATTTCCAGAGATGTGCACACCCAGGGATCTGAAGTGGATGCCAAGAAGCTTTTTGGACCAGCTAGAAAGTCAAGGACCAGGGAACATCGGGTCAGGATAAAGGTTTGGTTATTTGGACAAAGATTTATTTACATTGAGAGGTGGTGGGCTTTGGTATTCTCTGCTCCAGAAGATTTCTGGTGCTCAGATGTTAAGTATATTGAATAGATTTGTGAACATTCAGGGACTGTGAGGAATAGAGAGTAAAGTGATTTTGAGGCTTGACCCTGAACTTCTTAAATGGCAGGGTCATGTAGCCTAGTCTTGTTTCTCAATATTATGTTCTTATGAAATGGAAACTGCTCCAATCTAAATGGAATTACCTTGTAAAAGCAGTGAAGAAGGACGTGTGAGCACTGTTTTTAATCACATCTTTTTCATGTAATGTGATTAATTTTCGAATGCTGTTGCTCTCGATGGTTTGAACATATTATAGCTCATGAGTAGGTCACACTTTTGGGAATTGTTCTTTTGGTAAGTGTCTAAGATCTGAAAAATTTACTGTTGAATATTACAAAGGATTTTGCTGATCTTGACATGTCAAACTCGCATGTAGAGTAATTATTTTTGCTGCTACCACCCAATTGCATTGAACCATACCTTGAGTTTGAAATCCTTTCTCTCCTTGCAACAGCTCTTAAAAAAAATACTCTTGTTACTTGAAAATGGAAAAAAGTGAAATTTCCTAATTTTTCATAAGAAAACGCATTTTTATTTTTCAAATGTCGGTAAAATTTGCTTCAATAAAATGTATTAAACAAGCAAAATCTTTCAATGTTTTCTGATGCTCTTAAAGTAAAAAGGCAGTTCGAGACGATTCTCTCTACTGTGTTCCAATTGCAAGACCAAACCTTCACTAATTGTGATGCTGAAGTAAAATAGATCAGTGTGAAATTTATGTTTAGACATAGAAAATAGGTGCAGGAGGAAGTCATTCGGCCCTTCGAGTCATTCATTGTGATCATGGCTGATCATCCACAATCAGTAACCTGTACCTATCTTCTCTCCATACCCCTTGATTCTGCTAGCCCCAAGCGCTCTAACTCTTTTAAATTCATCCAGTGAATTGGCCTCCACTGCCTTCTGTGGCAGAGAATTCCACAAATTCACAACTCTATGGGTGAAAAAGTTTTTTCTCATCTCAGTTTTAAATGGCCTCCCCTTTATTCTTAGACTGTGGCCCCTGGTTCTGGACTCCCCCAACATTGGGAACATTTTTCCTGCATCTAGCTTGTCCAACTCTTTTATAATTTTATATGTTTCTACAAGATTCCCTCTCATCCTTCTACATTCCAGTGAATACAAGCCCAGTTCTTCCAATCTTTCCTCATATGACAGTCCCGCCATCCTGGGGATTAACCTCGTGAATCTGCGCTGCATTCCCTCAATAGCAAGGATGTCTTCCCTCAAATTAGGAGACCAAAACTGCACACAATACTCCAGAAGTGGTCTCACCAGGGCCCTGTACAACTGCAGAAGGACCTCTTTACTCCTATACTCAAATCCTCTCATTATGAAGGCCAACATGCCATTAGCTTTCTTCACTGTCTGCTGTACCTGCATGTTTACTATCAGTGACTGGTGTACAAGGACACCCAGGTCTCGTTGCACTTCCCTTTTTCCTAATCTGACACCATTGAGATAATAATCTGCTTCTTGTTCTTGCCGCCAAAGTGGATAACCTCACATTTATCTACATTATACTGCGTCTGCCATGCATCTGCCCACTCACTCAACCTGTCCAAGTCACCCTGCAACCTCTTAGCATCCTCTTCGCAGTTCACACTGCCACCCAGCTTTGTGTCATCTGCAAATTTGCTGGTGTTACTTTTGAATGCTTTCTGGATTCGCTCAGTTCCGTCGATACCTCATTCTAAAATGCTGATGGCACTGTTAAAGACAAAACGATCAATTTTTCAGTCTGTGCATTTAACAAAAAACACCTTTCAGATATCACAAACAAGATTCTGAGACCACGAACTGATTTATCTAAGTAATTGTCACGTGAGAATGAAATAACAGCGTATTTATTTGCCCACATTTTTATACCTGAAGTAACTAATCTCCTGTGGCACTGTTCATAAATAATAGTTTCAGTTCAACTTTTGGAATGCTAAGGTCGTTGCTAATATACTTTTGATCAAAAAGTGGTCCAACCAAGCACACCCCAAGATTAATTTGAAACTAGGTATTAAAATGGAGATTGACAGCTTGTAAATCCAAATGAAATTATGAGACAAAAACAAAAAATGCTGGAAATACTCAGTATCTATAGGAAGTGAGAAAACGATATTTGAGATAACTTTCAGATATGATAAGATGTGGCAGATGTACTAAAGTTTGGCCAAAGATGATTGATATCAAAGTGGAAGGTAAAGAACTTGAAGGAGGGGATTTCACAGTTTAGTGCCGTAACAGCTGAAGACATGGTTATTAATGATGGAGCAAAGCAAACCTGTGATGATGAAGGGGCCTGGATGGGACAGTTGCATTTATTTGGATAATTAAAATTACTGAATATATAAAGATAGTGGAGGAACCTGAAATACGAAAGCTTTAAAATCAAGGCATTGCTCAACAAGGAGCCTGTGAAGATTAGTAAGCACAGCATTGATGAGACTGGAGACAAGTTAGGACATGGCTCCCAGAACTTTGAATAACCTTGAGTTTCCTGGGCTCAGAATGAGGTAGGTTGGCAGGGAGTGATCCGGAAGAATTGTTGTAATGAAATCATATTCTTGACTGAGGAAATCTCCAGAAGATGAACTTACTCAGCAGCAGAGGCAGATGATGTTTCAAATGTATAAATAGGGGATATTAGAGGTGGCACCGCTTGGTACTTGAGCTGAAGCTCATCATGGGCTAAAAAAAGAATATCATTGATGGGACCTTGATGGTTGGCATGGACTCAGTGCGCAGAAGTGCAAGGTTCCATATTATATGACTTTATCTTTGCAGATAGATTGACTAGTTCAGATAATTACCAAAGAAAGTAATGGAATCCACTGCTCAGGAACATAGTGACTGAAGGCAGTATACTGATCTCGGGGGAATTTCTGTTCATTCAATATAGAGACTTGGTCAGGAAGTCTGACCTTGCAGAGACACCAAGGTCAAACAAAGGGGTCATGAAATAGTGCAAGGTGGTCATTGTGGGAATTGACGCTGTATTGTCTGAACAATAGTGGGTATTATATTCTTGAAGGACTGGAGTATGATATCAGCCACTTGTGCTCTTATCTTGTGCACTGTTATAGCTAAACATGATAATTGTTAAGTAAACAATATGTAAAGTCATTGAAAATGTAATTGCTTTGCTGAGTAATCTTGCAAATTGAAATGTGCCTTTCACCTTCAATCTGAAGTTTAGAAATACAGATTAGGTGCGCTGAACACTTCAAATATATCCTTGATGGTATCTGTGAGCACTAATGCGTGCAGTTCTAATCACCCCTTTATTGGAAGGATGTGGAGGCTTTGGAAAGGGTGCAGAGGAGGTTTACCAGAATGATGCCTGGATTAGAGGGCATTTGCTACAGGGAGAGAGGTTGAACAAACTTGAATTCTTGAATCTAGAATGCCAGAGGTTGCGGGGAGAACTATACTAAATTATGGGAGGCAGAGATAAGGTATAGAGTCAGAACCCTTTTCCCCAGGATGGAAAAACATAATACTAGAGGGTATAGCTTTAAGATGAAAGGGGCAAAGTTTAAAACAGATTTGCGGGACGTTTCTTTACACAGAGGGTGGAGAGTGCCTTGAAGGTGCTGCCAGAGGTGGTGGTTAAGGCAGGTACAATAGTGGCATTTAAGAGACTTTTGAATAGGCATATGGATATGCGGGGAATAGAGCGATATGGATTATGTGCACGCAATTGGGAGTTGGTCTTGGTATAATGTTCAGCAAAGACATTGTGGATAGAATGGCCTGTTCTTATGCTGTACTGAAGAAGGATATCGAGTCGAAATGTCACCCATTCCTTCTTTCCAGAGATGCTGCCTGACCCGCTGAGTTACTCCAGCATTTTGTGTCTACCTTCGATTTAAACCAGCATCTGCAGTTTTTTTTTCCTGTACTGTTCTACGTTCTTTGTTTATAAATTGTCATTGTATTCCGCAAGTTAAATCAGTTTACCAAAAAATGACACCAAAGTAATTTGCGAGGAACTTGTTAGTTTGTTAAAGTGGCCCATTGCTTTAAGATCGGAAAATGTAATTGCTGTGTTAATAAATTAAGTTTTACTTGGCTGAAGAAGGATCAAAGGATAAATTGAGTTCAAGTGCAGCGAACATATGATTTTTTATTGCGCAGCAGAACAGGACTGAGATACTGAATGGCCCCTTCATGTGCCCCACACTTCAAAGTAATGGGAGTAGAAAGGAAGAAAAGCTTGTACTGTATTTATAAAGTGCAGTTAAGTGAACTCGAGTATTTTCAGCTTCCTCTAGAATAAGTTGAAAACAGAAATATACTTACATGGAACAGATAATGAATGAAGCCATGACAATGTCATTGAGTATGACAGCACTTTGCATTTCATCTTCTCTCTTTTTTTCCAAGTCAAATATTTGGGAGGTTTTGCAGCCTTTTCATCAGGTACTGAAGAAATCACAACTGCATCATTTCTGTCATTTTATCCAGATTGTTTTGTGTCTGTCAGAAATGGTTGAAAGCATTTCATGTGCATTGAACTTTGAAATGTTCTGCTGTCATGCACATGGTAGATATACTGTGCATAACATTAGCCCACAAACTAAATTCAATAGACAATAGACAATAGACAATAGGTGCAGGAGGAGGCCATTCGGCCCTTCGAGCCAGCACTGCCATTCAATGTGATCATGGCTGATCATTCTCAATCAGTACCCCGTTCCTGCCTTCTCCCCATACCCCCTATCCTTAAGAGCTCTATCTAGCTCTCTCTTGAATGCATTCAGAGAATTGGCCTCCACTGCCTTCTGAGGCAGAGAATTCCACAGATTCACAACTCTCTGACTGAAAACGTTTTTCCTCATCTCAGTTCTAAATGGCCTACCCCTTATTCTTAAACTGTGGCCCCTTGTTCTGGACTCCCCCATGATTGGGAACATGTTTCCTGCCTCTAACGTGTCCAACCCCTTAATAATCTTATACGTTTCGATAAGATCTCCTCTCATCCTTCTAAATTCCAGTGTTTACAAGCCTAGTCGCTCCAGTCTTTCAACATATGATAGTCCCGCCATTCCGGGAATTAACCTAGTAAACCTATGCTGCACGCCCTCAATAGCAATTCAATAAATGAACAATCATCTATTTTAAATTTGTAGCATTAGTTGTTTAAGGATATTGGCTAAAATGTCAGGACTTCCTTGCTTTGCTTGAAACGGTCTTCATGGTTCTTTGACATCATTCTGATTCACGAGAGTAGTTAATAGAATTTGGTTTTAGATTTTGAATCATTGTCTAGAAGATGGAAATACCGATAAAGCTGCATCTTCTCAGGACTGGAACGAAGTAATAACACAAATTTGGTCGTTTTGAGCAGTATTTGCCTCTGATTCAGTAACAGCCATACATACAAAATCAAATGAAGAAAACACAACAGCTAAAGTGGTGTGATCTTAAAATTGTTTGATCTAACAAAGATTACTATTACAGTAATTCAACTACTGCTGATACCTGACTTCATAATTTTAATACTTATGGAAATGACAAATGAATTTGGCATTAAAATTGCACAAAATTGCAACCAAAGTGTACCTCCAAACAGCCTCCATATTGTCAGGCTTTAGTAGCATTGTGTTAATGTGAGGATGAGAGGGTAAACTTGCTCATGGAGTAAATTGTTGTATGAGAAGTCGTCTTCTTTGTCCTTTAGAAGCAACTTTCTCCAGACAGACTATTGTCTTATAATTTGAATTGTTGAAGAACAATTGTTCAAAAACTCAAGGGTCTGAACTCGGGAGAGGTGAAGTAAATATTTTACAAGTTTGTTAAAAATGTTGTGGGAACTGATTTCTTAAAACAAAACTATGTGAAATAATTCATTTGGATTTTAACTGAGAACAACCTAATTATCCTGCAGGTTTCTTTTAGATTTGCTTGTTATAAATTGTCATCTATCTATTCCTGATTCACTTCAAGTATGGTCATGTTACTAAAGAAATAATTCTTCAGTTTGGATAGGATTTAGGAAACTTTAGTCGGAGACTTTAAACGTAATGATTTGTCTCAGCAGGAATAGTTGTCACTATTATTTGATAATGTAATTACTGTAATTACTTCCTTTGCCTCCACCCTTTTAATGAGGAACCAGCAATTCCATAGTTGTTCTATGTTGATAATATGAGGCTTTAATCTTCCCTGTGGTAAATACCATTTTATTTTCACTCTTAATCTTTGTTACTGCAAGCTTCCCCGGCTTGCCTCCGTTCTAAATTTTTTTTTTCTTCCCTAAGCCCTTTATTTTTGCTTTGGCAATCTTTTCCACAACACATATCAATAACTGCTTGTGGCAATCAGACCTTCAGCATTTAGGGGATTGAAAAGCTTTGACTTTTAGCTAAATTCCATTGGAAACTTGCCAGTTTAGATTTTACGATTGAACCGTATACCTATGATTATCACTTAGATTCCTATGTTTTTCCTTTGCTTCCCTGCTACCCCTCCCCCTCAAAATCCCTCTACGTTAGGTCAGAAGAATCTGACAATGTTTTTCACTCATTCACATCACACACCAAAGGTAAGTTGCATTCATAGATCAAAATCAAAAGAGACAAGCAAGCATTTTTATTTACATTATTTAGCATTTCATTTTTAGTCCATGGAGGTTGTTAGAGGTTGTTAGGAAGGAAAGTAACTAAAATTGTGTTGCAAAAGAATAAATCTCTTCAGAAGAACTTGGAAGATCCTCAAAGAAGTGCAAATGTGTAAAGTGCATCCAGCAATGTTAATGTTCATTACACCAAGGTTCATGAATGCTTGATATTAGAAATATGGAGAAATACTTCTTGGCATGTCCTTGTTACACTGATAATGAGAAATTTAAAGTGGCTTAATTACTGAATTTCTTTCGAGAAAAGACCGGAGCACATTTGAAATTTCTCCCTGCTACTTTTATGGTAGAGCCAACCCATTTAAAGTTAAATGTTTAATGCTTCCATTGAAATAGCGAGGGATAAATCGCAACTAAATTTCAATGATTCATATATTTGTTTTCCACAATATAATTTAAAGAGTGTATAGGAAGGAAATGCAGATGCTGGTTTAAACCGAAGATAGACCCAAAAAGCTGGAGTAACTCAGCAGCTCAGACAGCATCTCTGGAGAAAAGGAATGGATGACGTTTTGGGTGGAGACCCTTCTTCAGACTGAAGAAAGGTCTCGACCCGAAATGCCACCCATTCCTTTTCTCCAGACAGGATGTCTGTTTCATATAATTTAAAGATACAGATAATAGATAGCTCAAATATATCCTCTCAATCAGGCCTCTGCAATTATTGACAGAAAAATAAGTAACTGTAATTATGGAACCTTCCAGTAAGCAGACCATAAAACGGGTTAAGACACATTTTTCAGTGAATTCTCTAGACTGTATATGACAGATGTTTGGGTTTGATAATTAGGCGAAACGAAAGAATGTGTACAGTCAAATACAAACTGGTGGTACTCAGCCGATCATGCAGCATCTATGGAGGGAAATGGACTGACGGTGTTTCAGATCGGGATGAGTCTGAAGAAGGGACCGAATGCAAGACATCCTTTTCCTCCCACGGATGCTACCGAGCTCCACCAGCATCTTGTTCTATACTCAGGTTTCCAGAATCTGCAGCCTCTAGTGCCTGAAAAAAAATTACAGAGTAGTTTCAATGCAAGTTACTTCTCTTTCCTACATGGATTCTTATTATATACAATCTATTTTTAAAGAATTCCTGTATGTAAGTATGATAACAAGTTTTAAATTTGAATTCACCATAGTGCTAATATTTAAGTCAAAGAATGAAAAGCATGTCAAAGCAAAAGCTGAAATGAATCCTGCAAACTGCAATCTGATTTTCATTTGGAAGCATGCGGATTTGGTGGGCCAAAGGGCTTGTTTCCACGCTGTATCTCTTGTGAGTTGTGAGGTTTTTTTTTAAACTCTTCTTTAAGATTTTCTCCTTTTACATAAATAATTAATTGTAGTGTAAAGATTGCATAAGGTATCTGCAAAGATTCTAAGTAAGTGGGTCTTTAATGAACAGTTTATAATAATGGCTAGTCTTTATTGCATTATAAGTTTGTTTATTTTAGAGTTGTTTAGTTTAGAGATACAGTGTGGAACAGGCTCTTCAGCCCACTGATTCAGTGCTGTCCAACAATCACCCTTACACTAGTTCTATCCTACACCCTAGGGACAATTTACAGAAGCCAATTAACCTACAAACCCGCACGTTTGGAATGTAGGAGGAAACCCACGCATCCCAAGGAGAACGTACAAAGTCCGTACAGACAGCGCCCGTAGTCAGGATCGAACCCGGGTGTCTGGAGCTACAAGACAGCAGCTCTACCACTGCACCACTGTGCCACCCTCTATTTTTTCCCCAGCTTTCAGATTTTGCAAACCTTTGATATGTGGACATGAGAGAGCTTTCAAGTAACAAATCAATTTTGCAATATTGTTAAATTCATCTTTCCAGCTGAGGGATGTTGGTGCAAGGTCTAATCCCTGAACATACCATATGCTCACAATTGTACAAAATGGTTTATGATAAAATAATCCACTGAGTGTCTCAGAAGCTGATTCGGTGTGTTTAAATGCAACTTTTTTCTTCGAGAAATTGATATTTTTAAAAGCAGCTTTCCTTTCTTTATTTCCTTTTGCAGAGCACAGAACAAGTAACAGCATTTTGTCGTGGTTTGCATGAATTAAGCCCACCCGACATGACATCACAACCTTTGGAACCTTTACCGCACCATGTACCATCTCGACAACTCACTGATGCAGACAAACTGCGCAAGGTCATTTGTGAACTGGTGGAAACAGAACAAACATATGTAAAGGTGAGAGCACAGGAGAAATCAGTAATTAGAATCACGTTTTTTCATGATATTTGGCTTATTCCCTTTAAAATGTCAGTCACAAAGACATTTGGCTTCCGTGAAACTTTTGTCTGTTCTCTTTAAAGTGCAAGGTGGCAAATGTTGACATGATAGTGAGGCTGTATGATTGGAATCAATGTCTGCAGCATCGGGAAATAGAAAGTCAGTGATGACTCTTCTACTAATTGTCATTCAATAACTCGATTGTAAATCTAAATAGAAAGCAGGATATGACGTCTATAAGGTCAATTTCTCTTGAGAAAAGGTAGAGAGATGACATAACAGAGGTCTTTACAATTATGAAGGGTTTTGATAGAATTTGATATTGTGATTGATTTAAGTGAAGAATGTAGATGGATTTAAGGGATTGCTGGACATGAGAGAAGGGAAATGAGGGTTATACTGAGGTTCCGATGAAGAAAGATGGAGGAGAATTGAGTAAAACATAAATGAAGTGGACATAATGACCTGTATCTATACCATGTATTCTATTGAATACTTAGTAATTTATACAATTAAAATTATTTTATGTTCTGTGTGTAATTCATCTGAGGTATTTTAATCATACAAGTATATTTGTATTAACTTTGTGATTTTTCTTCAAAGCAAATTTAAAAAAAATCTTTTAATAAACATTACAAGACTTTAATAGACATTATAGATGTACAAGGCATTGGTGATGCCACATTTACAGTATTGTATTCAGTTTTGGTCACCCTGTTATAGGAAAGATGTTGTTACGCAGGAAAAGGTGCAGAGAAGATTTACGAGGATGTTACATAGAAAATAGGTGCAGGAGGAGGCCATTCGGCCCTTCGAGCCAGCACCGCGTTGCCAGGACTCGAGGGCCTGAGCTACAGGAGGAGGTTGAACAGGCTAGGACTTTATTCCTTGAAGTGCAAGAGGATGAGGGGTCATTGTATAGAAGTGTATAAGATCATCATATAGAAGTGTACAAGATCATGAGAGGAATAGATAGGGTAAATGCAGCGTCTTTTACCCAGAGTAGGGGAATCAAGAACCAAAGGACATAGGTTTAAGGTGAGGGGGGGAAAGATTTAAAAGGAATTTGAAGGGCAATTTTTTTACACACACGTTGGTAGGTATATGGAATGAGCTACCATAGAAGATAGTTGGGGCAGGTACTATCACAATATTAAAAAAACATTTGGACAGGTACATGGATAGGATAGGTTTAGAAGGAAATGCAGACAGGTGGGACAAGTGTGGATGGGCATGTGGTCAGCATGGGCACGTTGGGCCGAATGGCCTGTTTCCACACTGTATGACTCTACGATTATAGGTGGGAAGTCACTCTTTTCACAGGCACATGCTGAATTGCCAATATATTCCGCTGTAGTGAATGTATAAAACCCATTTGAAAGAGCAATTTGAAATAATGCAGAAGCTTTTAATACAAAAACATGTTGATTTCCCTTTGTATAATGTCTGGTCTGTTAATTACTATAGTTATAACCTTGTAAAATTAATTGCAATTATTTTGGCTTCATTTTGTTGGAATCAAGGGATGGGTTTGTAAAGAGATCAAATCTGGTACACTGATGTGTTGAATTAGGCCCATTCTTAATCCTTTGTTATGACTGTGAAAGGATGTGAAATGATTTTTTGTACATCTGGTTAACATCTGTTTTGTTCACAGGATCTGAATTGTCTCTTGGAGAGATATTTAAAACCACTACAGAAAGAAGTTTTTCTCACTCAAGATGAGGTAATATATTTCAAGCAAGTATTCTGATTAAAATATCTAGTTATTTATATTTATTTCTGTATAAACATTGTTTGTTTGCTGTTCACGTTTCAGCTTGATGTACTTTTTGGAAACCTGAGAGAAATGGTTCAGTTCCAAGTGGAATTCTTGAAAACGCTAGAAGATGGAGTAAGACTGGTTTCAGATCTTGAAAAATTGGAAACGGTTAATCAGTTCAAGGTAAGATTGTTTCAGAAAAAATGTAGCATCAGAATCAACTTTCTGATTTCTGTAATCAATACAGCACTGGAACAGGCCCTTTGGCCCACAATGTCTGTGCTGTACACAGCACCATGACCAATTCCTATCTCCCTGCACATAATCCATATCCGTCACATTCCCTCCTTATCCACGTGCTTATCCAAAAGTCTCTTAAAAGCCATTATCATATCTATCTTCTGCTGTCTCTGGCAGCACAATCCAGGCACTCACTGCCCTCTGTCTAACAAAAAAATTGCCCATCTCACTTTAAAAGCATTGCCCTCTAGTATTTGATATTTCCACCTTGAGAAAAAGGTTTTGATTGTCTATCCTATCTACAGTATGTCTCTCATAGATTTATATACTTCTATCAAGTTTCCTCTCAACCTTTGCCGTTCCAGATAAACCAATCTAAGTCTGTCCAACCTATCCTTGCAGCTATGGCCTCTAATCCAGACACAATTCTGGTAAACTACCTTTATTCCCCCTTTCCAAATCCTCACATCCTGTAGTGGGGGTGACCAGAACTGCGTACAATACTCCACATGCACCCTACAAAATCCTATAAAGTTGCATTATGACTTCCTGTCTCTTGCACGCAATGCTGAGACCAATGACAAACATACCATCTGCCTTGTTTACCGTCACCTGCTTCTACCGTTGCTCTGTCCAGTCAGCCTCTCCACCTCCCCCCCAACCCCAACCGCTGTCACCGCCGCCTCCTTCTCCCCCAGATGTGCTGACATGCTCCAACTTGCAAGTGACAGCAGGTGAGAGGCGGGGGAGCCCCACAGCAGTGAAACGACACAAAGAGCTGGAGTAACTCAGCCGACTGAATCAGTCTGAGGAAGGGTCCCGTTGTCACCTGCCTTTGTTCTCCAGTGATCCTGACCCGCTGAATTACTCCAGCACTTTGTATCCTTTTGTCAATTAATGATCATCTGCAGTAATCGGCAATAACGGATACCACTCCCTCCGCTATGGTCCGTTTAGTTCAGTCTAGTTTGGAGATACAGCAGAAACTGGCCCTTCGGCCCACTGAGTCCGCACCGACCAGCAATCCCCACACATTAACACCATCCTACGTACACTAGGGACAATTGACACTTATACCAAGCCAATTAATCTACAAACCTGTACGTCTTTGGAGTGTGGGAGGAAACCGAAGATCTCGGGAAAAACCCACACGGTCACAGGGAGAATGTACAATGTACAGACAGCTCCTGTAGTCAGGATTGAACCTGTGTCTCCGGCACTGTTAGCGATGTAAGGCAGCAACTCTACCGCTGTGCCACCATGCCGCCCGATGAGGGTTTACTTTAAACGGACCATAGTGGAGGGAGTGGTCCGGATCGAACCCAGGTCTCCAGTGCTGTAAGGCAGCAACTCTACCTCAGCAGTTGTGCTACTGTGCCGCACTGCTGAGTGTGCAATATTGGGCAATACCTTTGACATAAGAAGCAATGCTTTAATGGCCTTTCAGCTGAATCTAAAGGCAGAGATATAACAGGTTTAAGCAAATACAAAGGCTGGGAAAGTGAGCAGCAGGTCTGAGCAGAGTGAGGGTCCTTGATCTGTTGGAGATTACATGAGAAAAGGGATGCCAGTTTTTCAAACAGGATTGATAATACAACAAAACAAAATCAAAAGATGGGTCTAATGCTGTTAACTATAAAAGATAGCAACAGAACTAAGAGTCTGTCCATCCTTGCATCTGTGGAACCAGAGTATGTGGTCAGCTCTTGCTGGTATCTGGGGAGCAAGGGATGTTGGAAGAGGAGAAGTGGCAACATTAGAAGCCCCATATGATCAGCAAACAAGTTATCGGATTGCATTTCTGGTACCATCCTTGTAAGTCTATTTTGTTGCCACTCCTCTGCATCTGCATACAATACTCCAACTGTAGTCTAATGGAAAATTAATCTGTACCGCATAACTTCATGCTTTTCTATCTTTCTCTGAAAGAAATGAACCTAAGTGCTTGCCTTGTTTTTTTTGATGTCCTTGATAACTTGTTTTACTATTTCTGGCAAATTATATATTTATATTCTGAGATCTGTATCTAATTTGAATTCTTATTATCAAGCAATATTTAACCTTTGTATCAAAATTCTATGGCCCGCAATATTCTGTGCAGAAATGTAATTCCTAGTTAGATCCCTTTATGAAGTTTTTTTTAATGGTTTGTGATTTCTTGATTCTCTCCTTGTTTCTTAGTATATTCTACTCAGACTTTGGTGTCATGCCTCAGTTAAGAATTAAACTTTTGATTCCAAAGTCAAAGTTCTTAAATATTATGTGTTCCAGTGCTGATACATTTGAGACCCCACTTTCCACTTTCTGCCATCTTAAGTAGACATCCTTCACCCAAACTTTATGTTTTGCAAATTTGCAGATGATACAAAGCTGGGTGGCAGTGTGAACTGTGAGGAAGATGCTATGAGGTTGCAGGGTGACTTGGACAGGTTGTGTGAGTGGGCGGATGCATGGCAGATGCAGTTTAATGTGGATAAGTGTGAGGTTATCCACTTTGGTGGTAAGAATAGGAAGGCAGATTATTATCTGAATGGTGTCAAGTTAGAAAAAGGGGACGTACAACGAGATCTGGGTGTCCTAGTGCATCAGTCACTGAAAGGAAGCATGCAGGTACAGCAGGCAGTGAAGAAAGCCAATGGAATGTTGGCCTTCATAACAAGAGGAGTTGAGTATAGGAGCAAAGAGGTCCTTCTGCAGTTGTACAGGGCCCTAGTGAGACCGCACCTGGAGTACTGTGTGCAGTTTTGGTCTCCAAATTTGAGGAAGGATATTCTTGTTATTGAGGGCGTGCAGCGTAGGTTTACTAGGTTAATTCCCGGAATGGCGGGACTGTCATATGTTGAAAGACTGGAGCGACTAGGCTTGTATACACTGGAATTTAGAAGGATGAAAGTCACCAAACCGGTTGAAAGTCACCACACCGGTTTCAAAAGAGGTACGTGTGTGGTCAGAGGACAGCACATCTGCACTCCAAAACTGCTTTGAGACTACAGACTGGGACATGTTCAAGCAGGCAGCAACATACAACAACACAACCAACATTCAGGAATACACAGAGACAGTTACAGGCTACATCACCAAATGCATTGACGATGTGACCCACACCAGACCCATCACCATCCGGGCTAACCAGAAGCCATGGCTGACAGGGGAGGTCCATGGGCTGCTGAGGGTCCGCAACGCTGCCTTCAGAGAGGGCAATCCAGCCGGTCTCAGAGCAGCCAGGGCCAACCTTTCCAGTGGCATCAGGAAAGCCAAACAACACTACACCCGGCGCATCACAGCCCACTTCAGTGACAGCAGAGACACACGGAGCCTGTGGAAGGGTATTAGGACTATTACGGACTACAAACCCCTACCACAGACCTGTGACAGTGACACCTCTCTCTTGAACGACCTCAACGGCTTCTTCGCACGCTTTGAAGCACAGAGCAACACACCTGCGCAGAAAACAACTCCCCCCCCCAACGACCAGGCTATTTGTCTGTCTCCAGGCAGTGTGAGGAGCACACTGTTAAGGATTAACACCCGGAAAGCTTCTGGACCTGACAACATTCCTGGTCGTGTGCTAAAAGACTGCGCAGCTGAGCTCACAGATGTCCTCACAGACATCTTCAACATCTCCCTGAGCCAGGCTGTTGTTCCCTTGTGCTTCAAAGAAACCACCATCATACCTGTGCCCAAGAAGTCTTCTCCATCCTGCTTCAACGACTACCGCCCTGTAGCGCTGACTTCAACCATCATGAAGTGCTTCGAGAGGCTGGTCATGAAGCAGATCAGATCCAACCTCCCCCCCTCCCTGGACCCGTTTCAGTTTGCATATCGAGCTAAGCGGTCCACTGAGGATGCCATCTCCTCTGCTCTACACCCAGCCCTCACCCACTTGGACACTAAAAACTCATATGTTAGGATGCTGTTCATAGACTTTAGGTCAGCATTTAACACCATCATCCCCCAGCAGCTGGTTTGTAAACTAACAAATCTGGGCTTCAGCCCCCTTCTCTGCAACTGGCTGCTGGACTTCCTCACTGCCAGACCCCAGTCCGTACGGGTCGGCAGCAACACATCGGACACCATCACGCTGAGTACGGGTGCCCCACAAGGATGTGTGCTAAGCCCCCTGCTCTTCACCTTGCTGACCCACGACTGCACACCCACCCACAGCTCCAACCACTTCGTCAAGTTTGCGGATGACACAACAGTGGTGGGTCTCATCAGCAACAACGACGAGACCCACTACAGGAAGGAGGTGGACCAGCTGGCCGCGTGGTGCACAGACAACAATCTCTTCCTGAATGTGGAGAAAACAAAGGAGATTGTTGTCGACTTCAGGAGAACGCACACCCAACACCCCCACCCACTGACCATCAATGGTGCTGCTGTGGAGCAGGTGAGCAGCACCAAATTCCTGGGGGTGAACATCACCGAGGATCTCTCCTGGAGCAACAACATCACGTCCATCGCCAAGAAAGCCCAGCAGCGCCTCTACTTCCTCCGCAAACTGAAGAGAGCGGGAGCCCCCACACCCATCATGTACACTTTTTACCGAGGCGCCATCGAGAGCATCCTCAGCAGCTGCATCACTGTGTGGTTCGGAAGCTGCACAGCCTCCAGCCGCAAGACCCTGCAGCGCATAGTGAACACTGCTGAGAGGATCACTGGCGCCTCACTCCCAACACTCCTGGTCCTTTACACCACCCGCCTCACCCGCAAAGCATTGAGCATTGTGGGTGACCCCTTCCACCCCTCCAACAGCCTCTTCACCCTCCTGCCTTCAGGGAGAAGGTTTCGCAGCCTGAGGTCAAGCACCACCCGACTAAAGAACAGTTTTTTCCACCAGGCTGTCAGGATGCTGAACTCTCTCCCCTCCCTTCCTCCTCTCTCCCCTGCCCCTATTGGACCTGGACTTTAACACCCCACACACACGCACATCCAGCACCAGACACTTTAAAAAAAATTTTTTTTAACGCATTTGAAGTGACTATATTTTATATTTTATATTTTATGTTGATTGTTGTTTGCTGTGCCTTTTTAATTTTAACTTAGTTTTATGCACTTTGTTCCTCGGGATTGTGGGAAACGGTATTTCGATTTTCTGTCTGTGTAAACTGGCTGAGGATTGACAATAAAATTGACTTTGACTTTGACTGACTTTGACTTTGATGAGAGGGGATCTTATTGAAACGTATAAGATTATTAAGGGGTTGGACATGTTAGAGGCAAGAAACATGTTCCCAATGTTGGGGGAGTCCAGAACCAGGGGCCACAGTTTAAGAATAAGGGGTAGGCCATTTAGAACGGAGATGAGGAAAAACTTTTTCAGTCAGAGAGTTGTGAATCTGTGGAATTCTCTGCCTCAGAAGGCAGTGGAGGTCAATTCTCTGAATGCATTCAAGAGAGAGCTAGATAGAGCTCTTAAGGGTAGCGGAGTCAGGGGGTATGGGGAGAAGGCAGGAACGGGGTACTAATTGAGAACGATCAGCCATGATCACATTGAATGGCGGTGCTGGCTCGAAGGGCCGAATGGCCTCCTCCTGCACCTATTGTCCATTGTCTATTGTCTTGAAAGCAATGAACTGTCTATTCCGCAGGCTCAATATGCTGTGATCTTAATTATTTACCTGTTACATAGCATCTACTCAAAGTCTTTGTGGATATATTCCCTTCCTTAATCAATATTTTTGTCCTCTACTGAATTCTAAAATGTTCCCAATCATGTTGTTTGTCAGCTTTATAAGCCTTTATCTTTGATCTACTGCTGTCTTTAGCACCTATTGTCAGTCAAGGTTGGACTACATTTACAGTAATTCCTTACCTTATATATTTATAAACTGATTCTTTAAATGTTCACTCTACCAATGAATTATTTATTTCTCCTTTTTGCAGAAAGTACTTTTCTCATTAGGTGGTTCATTCCTGTACTATGCTGATCGCTTCAAGTTATACAGTGCATTCTGTGCAAGTCATACAAAAGTTCCCAAGGTCCTTGTTAAAGGTAATCACACTATATTTTTTCTACAAGGTTTAGTTTCTACACCTATCTTGTACTTTATCTGAAAACCTTATGTATCTTACACTCGAGAGAAACGTGATACAGAAAAGTTGCAACAGAGTTTATGGTCAGGAGAGAGCTGCCCATACACTCTGCTAACTTAAGCGGTGCCAACAGAAACTTATGCAACTGTCGATTTACCGGTTGGTGCCACCTGAGTCTTTCTTGAGCATGTTGCAACCTTATCAACAGTTTTAAGGAATATACAGCTAGTTAATTCAGATAAGCAGAATTTGAAAGAAGCAACTGAGCAGGTCTTGAATGCTGCTGAGGATGCTCCACTATAGCTGGAAAGGTGGTGCAAGAGGGCACCACTACTAATGGCAGAGATGGGTCCTGTTCAACCCCTGAGGGTTGCACCTCCACATGCGAGGACCAGTATTCTCATGGGTATGCTTGTTTGTGTAATTAAATGGCGTGCAGTTAGTTGCAGGATGAGCTTAAATTAGCTTGATAGGATCATGGGAAGTTCAGTAAAGATTTAGGAGGTAGATAAGCAGAACTGGAAATGAAATCAGAAAATTAGACAGACATATGAGCAGTCTGGAACCACTTGATGAAATATATCTAAATGTAAAAAGAAATGTAAATCAATCAAATGTGTGGAGGACATTGAGACCCTCAAGGGAGTGCACAAGAGCGATTGCAGAAGCAGTGCGCAGAGAGGAATGAGGCTGAATGGGTTTTTTATTCCTGAACGCAGTATTTTCAGATGAGGTGAAGAGGGTGATTTTTTTAAAAAGAGTTACAATATCAGTTGAAGAGACAATCACAACTGTAAGAAGGACTGGTATGTTAGAGGAATCACTAAAAGGAACTATATGGGTTGAGCTGAAGAAATTAAAAGGGTATTGGCGCTGTTGGGAGGGAATTTTAGAAGAGCAAATCTGTAACCACATTTCTGTCTGGTCCAAAAGCATTAAAAGAGTAACAGTGAGGGATTTCAATTACTCTAATATTGAGTGGAAACAAAGTCAGTGTAAAAGACCATTCCTAATATGCTTTCAGAAGGACATTCACAGCCAAATGGTAGCAAGCCCACATGAGGTGGGTAATTCTCAATTTAATTTAAGGGAAGGAAACTAACTGGGCAGGTGAAAGGATACCAGTGGGTTGACTTTTGTTGTAGAGAGCATAATGTGGTGGGATAAAGAAGGGTCTGAAGAAGGGTCTCGACACGAAACGTCGCCCATTCCTTCTCTCCTGAGATGCTGCCTGACCTGCTGAGTTTCTCCAGCATTTTGTGAATAAATAATGTGGTGGGATGTACAACAGTTATGGAAAATGACAAAACTAAAATAGGACATTTTACTGATCCAGCAAAAGTGAGCTAGAACAGATATTTAAAGACAATGGATTAAAATGAGGGATTTAAGAAAATTTGAGTGTTCAGTGTAAAGTTCCTTGCAAACTACAAAGTGTGACGCTGTAAAATCTAGAAATCCTTGGGTGGCGAGGTGCACGAAGGGTATGATCAGGCAAAAAAAATCTACTGAGAGAGTACAAGAAAAGGTCAAGCAGTGTAGAGGACGTGTGTACGGGAGAAGTACGTAAAATGTTTGGGGGGGAAAATGTGGTGAAAATATATTGCCTGGTAAAATCAAAGAAAATCCTGTGCATATATTAGGAGCATGAGCATAATATTGAAATATATCAACACAATAAAAGAGCAAGTATTCAGAGGTCTATTGTAATGGATTAAGAGGGAGGAAATTGTGGAGAATCGTACTCTATTCTTTTAATTGTCTCAGGCTTCGGAAATGATGCTAAAGGGTTAGATGATTGCTGACATTATACCGTCGTTTAATGGCAGAGGAATGGATAAACCAGCCATTTTTAACAGAAGATTGTGTCTGACTAACTTTATTGAATTTTTTGAGGTGGCAACAAGAAGAGGCAATGAGGGCAGTGCATTTGATGTAGTCTATATGTATTTTAGTAAGGCTTTTGGCAAAATAAAATCACATGGATTTCCAAGCTCAATGGCTCATTGGTAGTAAGCTAAAGATAATGGTTGCTCCTTTTGTGACTGGGTTTCTTGCCAGTGGGGTTTCATGGGAATTTTAAATTTAGTATATTATTTTTGCATCTTCCTTATTATTTCATTTGTGTTTAGCCAAGATAAATCCAGCTTTTAAGGCCTTCCTGGATGCCCAAAATCCAAAACAGCAGCATTCATCAACTTTGGAGTCCTATCTGATCAAACCAATTCAGCGTGTCCTGAAGTATCCCCTGCTTCTGAAGGAGCTGATCACTCTGACCGACCCAGAGAGTGAGGAACATTACCATTTAACAGGTAAGATATCCTCCCTGGCATTTACTTGGTTGCAGGTAGGAATGATTGTTAGTTATGTCATGGTTCGTTGCTGCTGTGCATCATTTGGAAACCAGAGAGAGAGAGAGAATAATACTGGCAGACATTTTAGCGATGGAGCTGTGACGGTAAGGAAGGAGAGAAAACACCACAATGGCGTTGCACAGTGGCGCAGCGGTAGAGTTGCTGCCTATCTGTGCCAGAGGCCCAGGTTCCATCCTGAGTACAGCACCGTCTGTACAGAGTTTGAACATTCTTCCTGTGACCGTGTGTGTGGGTTTTCTCCGAGTGCTCCAGTTACCTCCCACATCCTAAAGACGTGCAGGTTTCTAGGTTAATTGGCTTCTGTAAAATGTCCCCAGTGTGTAGGATAGAACTAGTGACCGGTGATCGCTGGTCCACACTGACTCTGGGGTCAAAGGGCCTATTTCCCCGCTCTATGTCTAAACTAAACTAAATTAAAGATGATAGATTAATGATTGATAAAAATAAAATGACAGGAAGCAGCATCTTGAATAGCTGCATTCTCTTATGCTTACATGCTTTTAGATATCTATTTACCCAGCAATGCTGAAGAAAATAAAGGAGACCATTTAATTAGAATAAAAAGGAGACCATTTAAAACTGTGAGAAGGAACTTTTTCACCCAGAGAGTTGTGAATTTGTGGAATTCTCTGCCACAGAGGGCAGTGGAGGCCAGATCACTGGGTGGATTTAAGAGAGAGTTCGATAGAGCTCTAGGGGCTAGTGGAATCAAGGGATATGGGGAGAAGGCAGGCACGGGTTACTGATTGTGGATGATCAGCCATGATCACAATGAATGGCAGTGCTGGTTCAAAGGGCCGAATGGCCTCCTGCACCTATTTTCTATGTTTCTAAAAGGTGATTTATTTCTGTCAGTTGGAGCAGAATTTAGAGGGGCCTTCTGCCTTTGCCCATTTTGATGATAGAGGTTACAGATTTGCAAAGTGCATTGGATGAATAATTGCTTGTACACGGTTTGCAACTCCAGCTGTTGTGTGAGTGAAGGACATCAGTGTTTAAGGATGGTGGATGCAGTATCAATCAGGTACTGTAGGTGGCTTGCTCTTGAACAGTGCCAGGTCTCTTGGGGTTGCCATTCAGGCAAGTGGAGAGAATGTTATCACACCCCTAACATGTGCCGAGCATGTGATGGAGAAAGACATTAAAGTTTGGAAAGAGATTCAGAGGATAGCTGGCCTCTGATCACTTCTTGTAGACACAATATATAGGTGGTTGAATGTAATGATACAGACAGGTTTTGAGGATTCGGATGGAGAATCCCATTCTTTCCATTCTCTCATCCCATTATTTGCTCCACGTTTTATCGCTGTAAGCCGCAAGAAAGAACACCAACAATATTAATTTTTAAAACTATGTTTATTAAAACAACAGTAAGATAGTAGTAAAACAAAAATAAAACAATGAGCCTCTTGCCCTTCTTCTGCATGTTGGGAACTCCTTCACAATGACTTGGCCTGGAGAACTTGATGGTCCTGGCAACTCTCCAGCTCCCAGTCCACAGAGAGGTTCATGCACTTCTATAACATATAAGCCCACACTTCTTTCCTAATCTACAAACACCAGATATCAAAATGCTGAGGTAACTCAGCGGGACAGGCAGCATCTCTGGAGAGAAGGAAAGGGTGATGTTTCGGGTCGAGACCCTTCTTCAGACTCGACCCAAAACGTCACCCATTCCTTCTCTCCAGAGATGCTGCCTGTCCCGCTGAGTTACGCCAGCATTTTGTGTCTACCTTCAATTTAAACCAGCATCTGCAGTTCTTTCTTAAACAACATATATCAGCTTCTTTAGAAAAAAAACTAGCTTTGCTCTCACATTGTCAAAGTTATTTATGATACTAAGCTATTTACTGTACTAGGCACTAAGCTAATCCAAATCAGCTTTTTTTATAAACAAGTTGGTCTCATCCCATTCTTTGCTCCATGTTTTACCGCTGTAAGCCCCAAGCCATTATTATTTACATGTTATTACTCCAGCATTTTGTGTTAATCCTCAACAAGTTTGTTTGCTTGCTTGCTCAGCCTGGGTGCTGTTAGCTAGCCATTTCAGTCACAGCTATGTTTTAACCCTAACATTACACTGGGTCCGCCAAATCTTCTATTCAATAATCCATTTTAGGAAACTCGCTGCTGAAGGAAATGAGGACATTTAGTGCTGCCTCAATTATAACATGATTGGACTTTCACTTCTTGGTCATGAGCCGTGCACTTGGGTGACAATAGTGTTATTTGCCACATACTGGATATTGTCCATCTCGTGCTGCATTCATAAATAAACTGCTTCATTTTCTGTAAAACGGCAAATCTTGTAGATGGAGTCATCAAATATATTCAAGGTGGGGATTAACAAATATTTGAGGGAATCAAGGGAAATGCGTACATACGAACAGGCTGGGACTTGCTAAAGCTGAAATCAATGTGAGTCAAGGAGGAACTGTAGAGATTGCACTCCTGTTTTGTTAACATTTCCCTTGATTCCCTCAAATATCTTTAGCAAGACCAGGCCTGTTCCCGTGCAGTGTCAGGGGGAGTTTGTCTCCGCACTGCAGTTTAATATTTTGTCCATGTTTGGACCAAGGCACCTGGCTGATCACCAACGGTGATGAAGCAAAATACAGAGTGGAGGTGCAGAACCTGGCGGACTGGTGCTCTGATAACAACCTGTTCCTAAATACCACCAAGACCAAGGAGCTGATCATCAACTTCCGTAGATCACACAACGGGGAATATGCCCCGATCTTTATCAACGGGGACAGTGTGGAGAGAGTGTCGAGCTTCAAGTTTCTGGGCACTCACATTTCGGAGGACCTAACATGGTCCAATAACACTGCTGCGCTGGTCAAGAAGGCACAGCAACGACTGTTCTACCTAAGACTGTTCAACCTAAGAAGAAGTCTGGTCTACCCCAACAGTTGCTGACGACATTCTACCGCTGCATCTTAGAGAGCATCCTAACACATGGCATCCCTGTGTGGTACCTCAGCTGCACGGAGGCAGAGAGGAAAGCTCTTCAGCGGGTAGTCCATAGAGCTCAGAGGACCATTGGAACACAGCTACCAGCCTTGGAGGGCATCTACAACACACGATGCCTCAGAAAAGCCACCAGCATCCACAAAGACTCTTCTTACCCCTGCAACAGTCTGTTCGAACTTCTACCAGCGGGCAGACGATACAAGGCCTTCTACGCCCGCACCTCCAGACTCAGGAACAGCTTCATCCCCAGGGCCATAGCTGCTATGAACCGGTCCTGTTGAGCCGGATGGTCACATCGCACAGTGATCCGGCACAGATCTACTTGCACTTTATTCTGTTTTAAAACTGTTACAATTTGTTTCATTGGGTTGTTTAAATTGTTTAAATTGATGGTTGTTTGGGTTGATACGTTTTGGGCTGGATATTTCATCAATACTATGTATGAAACTATTGATAATTGTTACAATAGCCTTCCTCCTTTCTCCTTCTAAATAATAAAGAAGGCTGTCATTTAACAGTGTTAGGCTATGTGTGAAACCCAGCCTTGTAAGTAAAGTCTTCACTTCTCTACTTTGTTTATGATACCTGTATGTGGGATTCTGCTACTGTAAGGTTTATAAGCAGAGGGTGGCACAGTAGCGCAGCGGTAAAGATGATACCTTACAGTGCCAGAGACCCAGCATCGATCCTGACTACAGATGGTCTGTACGGAGCTCATACCCACCATGGTTTTTCTTCGGCAGGTCTGGTTTCCTCACATATTCCAAAGACATACAGATTTGTAGGTTAATTGGCTTTGGTAAGAATTGTAATTTGTCCCTCATGTGTAGGATAGTGCTAGTGTACGGAGATAGCTGGTCGGGCAGACTCGTTGGGCTGTTTCCTTGTTGCATCTCTAAACTAAACAATAACTCAACGGAAGAGAGAGCTACCTTTTCTTTGATCTGATTTACTAAACTTTGCTCTTCAGTCTCCATACCTTTTCGTATCCCTTCTCTTATCCATCAACATGTTTGTCCTTTTCCTCTTCTAATCTCTCCTTTCCCCACTTCATGATTCACCATTCTTATCTGGTCCCTCTCTGCCTGCCCTTCTCTTTGTCTATTCCTGTCTCATCCCCTGCCTTGTCATCTCATTCCCCCCCTCCCCCTCCCTCCCACCTTCCGTTTCTAAAAACCTTGGACTTGATGTGATTTCCAATGTGCAATGTCACAGACAATGAATATTGTCAATTATAATTATTAATACCATACAAAATCATTTTCCTTTTACTCCTAAAAGCACTATTGCAGCATAAGCCAGCCATACAAAACTCTCAGCTGGGATCTGATAAATGACAACAGATTGAGTCTTCTTAGATTGAGCGATTTCAAGAACCTAATGTAATGGTTGATTCAAATACTTCAATAGAAGTTATGAGCTTAATCTCATATACTCACAGCCGGTGGTTATTTTAATTCATTATTATAATTTACATCCTCCTAACATTGACTAGACCACCCCACCTTGAATGCAGCCTGTGTCTCAGTGTTCAATCCCACACACCTATTAAGTGACCAAGGCACTCCTTTCTGACTTGATGCCTGAAAAGCTGTCTTTCAGTGACCAAACTCTGCGGGCTGTTCTCACCTGTCTCCCCAGCTTCCTCTCTGCCTGATGATTACATGATCTCTTTCACCACCAGTTGTATATCTTGCTTGTCAGATCTCCAGACCACCAGCATGTGACCACACAAGAGTTTAACTTGAACTGTGTTATCTCTCTCTACCTTTCATCTGCTTCATGTTTACCTTTGTGCAATTACAATAGATGACAGATTAACAATTACGTTGCACGTTGTGTTGTAAAGTACATCAGATGCCTCGGTATTTCTTTCCACTCACACCCAACATTGCCACTCATCGCCACTACCACACTAAATCTTTACCCTTGTGTAAACCATTTCAAATATCATTCTGTTTTATGTTTGACCGTCTTTGCATAAAAGTGCTTTGATGGGGAAAGTTCTGGCCTTATCAGCATTTTGAAGAGCTCATGAATGGTTTCATTTGGGCAATGATCTGAGCATTAACATTACCACAGACTTGTCAGGATGAATAGTCTTGGTGGAACCAAAGTTACTAATTTTTCAACTTGTTTAGATTTCCTTCAGCTCAGCCTGTTTTTAAAGGTTAATTGCGGAGGTGTTTGGTTCCCCTCAGCATGTATGAGGCGTGGATTTCCGTACACGAAATGCCACATTGTTCCCAAAGAGCAAGATATTTATACAACTGTGGGTCTCAATGAGCCTAACATGCAAAATGAACGTATGTGACAGCAGAATTGCAACCTTGTAAGAAAATATGTTGCATATTGCTATCACACTTTCAAAAGTGAGATAGCAAAAGTGCAGGGGCAGCATTTTCCTGTAGGGTGAAGGGCAAGGCTGGCAAGTTTAGGAAACAATGGTTCAATAGTGCTTTCATTGTCACGTGTATAAACGCACTGTGACATTATTTTGCACTGGTTGATGAGAGATGTTGAGGCTTTGGTCAAGACACATCAAATGTAGGCAGTCAAGATCACGTGATTCCCTCGTATAAAAGGTTTTGGACACTTAAGGCAATCAGGAGGACTAAAAGAGGATAGGAAATAAATCTAACAGCCAATAGAAAGGAAGAGATTCTATGTATATTAAGAGTAATAGGGTAAGAAAATAACTGCAGATGCTGGTACAAATCGAAGGTATTTATTCACAAAATGTAGGAGTAACTCAGCAGGTCAGGCAGCAGCTCAGGAGAGAAGGAATGGGTGACGCTTCGGGTCGAGACCCTTCTTCACACCCATTCCTTCTCTCCTGAGATGCTGCCTGACCTGCTGTTACTCCAGCATTTTGTGAACAAATACCTTCGAAGAGTAATAGGGTGACCAGGGAGCGATTAAAGATCTGCATGGCCATCTTTGTGTTGAGCCACAAGAGATGGGGGAGATATTAAATGAATATTTCTCATCTTTTTTCCTTGAGAAAATGATCATGAAAGCTAAGGAATTTAAACATAGCAGTCGTGATGTCTTAGACCATATATGAATTACCAAAGATTGGCAATTATAAAGCGCATTAACGTGGCTAAATCCCCAGGGCCTGACCAAGTGCATTCTCGGACCCTGGAAGAAGCTCGGGTGGAAATTGCCTTTGCAAAGATATTTGCATCATCTTTAGCTACAGATGAAATTTGAGAAGACTGGAGGGTACCTATGTTGAATTTATTTATTTAAGAAGGGCTTTAGGGATAAGCCAAGGAACTGCAGGCCAGTGAGCCTGACGTCAATGGTGAGAAAGTTGTTGGAGGGATTCTTAAGCACAAAATCTACCATCATTTGGATAAGCAGGGATTAGAGATAGTCAGCATGGTTTTGTATGTGATAAATTGTATCTCACAAATCTGATATTTCTCAAGAGGTCACCAAGAGGATTGAAGAGGGAAAGGCAGTGAACGTTGTTTTTAATGACTTTAGCAAGGCTGACAACATCCCACATGTAGGCTTGTCTGGAAGGTTAGATTGCATAGAACCCGAACTGAGCTAACCAATTGGATTCAGAATTGGCTTGGAGAAAGGAGTGAAAGGGTTGTCGTGGAGAGATGTTATTTCTGATTGGAGGCCTATGACCAGTGGTGTGCAGAAATAATCGTTGTTTGTTATGTACATTAACGATTTGGATGATGATATAATTAACATTGTTTGTAAATTTGCCGAATACAACAAAATTGGCGATATTGTGAAAAGTGAGGAAGTATTTCTAAGTTTACAACAGGATCTGGATCACTTGGAAGGTGTGCCCATGGAATTGGAATTTAACTGTCAAGTGTGAGGTGGTGTACTTTGGTATGTCAAACTAGGGCAAGGACTTGCACTGAAAATGGTAGAGCCCTGGAGAGTGTTGTGGAACAGAAAGATCTATGACCCCTGATCATAGCTGAGAAAGCCAAAGGAGTGGAAACAATGACCACATATATATATGGAGAGGAAGGGTTTAGAGGGATATGGGCCAGGAGCAGGCCAATGGGATAAGCCCACAATGCCAACTTGGTTGACATGGACAAGTTTGGCTGAAGGGCCATATTTCATGCCGTGTATTTCTTTGACTCTCTCTCTGCCTGTCCTCCCAATCCACTGCAGTTAGTTTGACAGTTGTCATTTTGATATTGTTTGTACTGTTGGCAACCAAACAAAAGTCAAGGAAGAAGCTGATGCTGGACATCTAAAATATAAACGGACTATGCTGGAAATACTTAGCAGGCCAAGTGCCATGGGAAGAGAAATGGTTAACGTTTCAGGCCAAAGATCCTTGGTCAGAACTGGGAAGGAGACAAAAGAAGCTTGTTAAACCACGGAGGAAAGAGGGGAGTTTGTCTCTAATATGTTAAAGCTGAAGTGACCATGGGGATAAGCTGTAAACAAGGTCATCAGGCCAATGAGTGAATGGGAGCAGTGAGTGAGAACATAGACAAAAGAACATTGGGCCAACAGCTGGTGGGGCCTGGGAGAGGGGTCAGAACCAAGGCGAAGCATAGCCAGTATCTCCTCTAATATCTGAAATCCTAAAGGCATTTGTTAAAAGTTTTATGGAACAATATAACAAGGTCATGGGAACACTATTGTCAACGTGAGCCAAAAATAAGAGTGTGGGAGTTTCTTATCATCTCAGTAGTTACATAGTAATTACAAACTCAAAAAAGTATTTTGTCAAAATAGTTGTGTTGCTGCCAGTTGCATTAAGCTTAAGCAGAAAGAGCTCTGTGAAGCCAGCCTGTCACCCCTCTCTGCGAATGAAGGCAATGCTGTGAAAAGAACTGCAAGCTGCTGAACGGAAAGTATGGTGCAGGTTTTTAATCTTGTCACCAAAGGGTATCATATATTTATGATTTGAATGAAAATATAGCTGATTTGATTGGTAAGTTTGCAGATGATGCAAAGGTTGGTGCAGTTGTGAATAGCGAGGAAGGTTGTCAACGGACTCACCAGGATATAGATCGGTTGGAGTGTAATCAGATACGTGTGAGCTGTTGGATTTTGAGAGATCAAATGCAAGTGGAGAGCAACCAGTAAATAGCAAGATGCATTTAAGCATTAATGTACAGAGGGATTTTGGGTGCAAATCTCTTGATAGCTGAAAGTACCAAAGAAGGGACAGGGGGTAAAAAAGGGCATACAACGTACTGACGTTCATTGGTCGATGTATTGAGTATGAGAGTTGGGAAGTCACGTTGCAACTGTATAAAACTTTGGTTAAGTTACATTTGGAGTATTCTGTACAGTTTTGGTCACCGCACTATGGGAAGTATGCAGAGGCTTTGGAGAGTATACTGAAAAGGTTCACCAGGGTGTTGCCTGGATTGGAGTGTATTAGCTGTAAGGATAGGTTGGAAGACGGACTGTTTGCTCTGGAACATCTGAGGGTGAGTGGCAATCTCGTAGAAGTATACAAAATTATGGGAGGCATATGGGAGGTCGGTAGGGTAGATAGATAGTCAGGTCCTTTTTCCCAGCATGGAAGTGGCAAATATTAGAGAGCATAGGTTTAAGTTGAGAGGGGGAAATTAAAATACGTTGAGGCAGGTTCAGAGAACAATAGGTGCCTAGAATAAGCTGCCAGGGACGTTGATGGTGACCGATATGGCAGAAACATTTAAGAGGTACTTAAACAGAGTTGTTAACAGGTTGGGGTGGATGGATACATACATGCAGGTGGGATTAGATTAATTTGGCTTCATGGTCAGCACTGCATGATGGCCGAATGGCCTTTTCCAATGCTGTCCTTTGATATGTTACATTTCACATACAACTGTCATGTATTACCAAATAATTTTACAATGTTTTGGGGATTTTTAATGTAAATCACAGGTATCTAGAATCAAAGTCATGCAGCATGGAAACAAGGCCTTCAGCACAATGTGTCCAGGCAGACCAAGATGCTCCATCTAAGCCGGTCCTGTTTCCTCATGTTTGGCTCAGATCCCTCTAAACTTTCCCATCCAAGTGCTTTTTAAATGTTGCTATTGTACCTGCCTGAACTATCAATTCTGGCAGCACAATCCATGTAGCCACCATTCTCTGAGTGTCATAGATTTTCACGTGAAACAAAAAGTTGTGAATATTTAATTCAGAAAAGACGTTTGCATGGCATTTTAACAGTTCAGAATCTAATTTCAAGAAGTAATAGTATTTGCAGTTGTATATCTTTATTGTTTAAATATGTAGATTTCACTTCATTTTCATTTTTCAATTTCATGTTGCCATGTATGTTTTCCACCATAATTTGCATGATTAAAGAATGACAAATTATAGATTTCCCCAATAAAAAATTCTACTCTGTAGTCTATTCTCATTTGTGACTCGAGTGTAACCAGTCAAATGTGGAATATGTTAGAAGATCGAATAACCATCAACCAGTCTTCTCTGTAAAGATTGTGGCACTTGATGGAGTAGAATTAAATATTTCTGCAATAAGCATCCAGAAACCTTCTCAAGTGTCATGCTTCATATGTAAGCCTAGGGCAGTGAATCTAGATTATTCACTGGAGTGTTTTTCTCCAGACAAGTAATGGCTATTGAATCGGGCTTTATTTGCACATGGGACAGATGATGCCAACAAGGAATGCATTTACTGCCTTCTCCTGGCAACTTTGGGGAGTTGATTGAGAATTCCTACTCGTTAAGGGTGTCCAGGACATTGACTGAACAATGGTGGAAGAAAGAATGGCATGTAATTGGAAGGAGAATATTTTTAACTCTCAACTTTGCTGCTGTTGTTGACTCAATGCTGAGAGTCACAGGAACAAGATACTATTGCAGTAATCTTGCTTCACTGTATTTGATCAGGCATTGATGCACAATAAATTTAGTTTAGTATTGTCATGCGTACCAGACACAGTGAAAAGCTTTTGTTTGCGTGCTATCCAGTAAAAAAAAGACTGTACATGATTACAATCAAGCCGTCCACACTGTACAGTTAAAGGGCATGATAGTTAATGTAAGATAAAATCTAATTAAATGTTCAACGGTCTCCAATGAGAGATAGGAGGTCATGACCACACTCCAGCTGATCTCCGCCGTATCTGCTCTCAAGATGAGGTTCTCCATAAAGGGATATCCAAGATGTCCTCACTCATTAATGAACGTGGTTTCCCCCCTTTTATCTGAGATGGATCCCTCTCACATGTTCCCTCTATGGGCCATAGTTCTGCTCTTGCTCGCCAGCCCCCCAGATGCAACAAGGACAGAGGGCTTTTCATCCTCTCTTTTCACCCTCCTGCCCCCGCATCCAACACATCATTCTCCGAATTCCGGCAGCTGCCATGTGATCCCATCCCTAAACATATTTTACCATCTCCACCCCTTTCCGCCTTCTGTAGAGACCACTCCGTCCGCAACTCATAGGTTCACTCATCCCTTCCCACCCAAACCACCCCTCTCTCGGTACTTTCCCCTGCAACCGCAGGAGATGCAACACCTGTCCTTATACCTTCTCCCTCGACTTCATCCCGGGACCCTGACAGTCCTTCGAGGTGAGACAGAAATTCACATGCACCTCTGACACTGCATCCGGTATCCCTATGTGGCCTCTTGAACATCGGCGAGACCCAGCGTAGACTCAGCGATTATTTTGCTTAACACTTACACTCAAGGTCTACACCGCCAAGGTCTACTGGATCTTCCGGTTGCTAACCCTTTTAACTCCCCTTCCCATTCCAACACTGACCTTTCTGTCCTCAATTACCAGAGCGAGGCCACACGCAAATTGGAGGAATTGCACCTCATATTATGCTTGGATAATCAAAAGCAGGAATGGTTTAAGTGCCTTACTAGGAATGGAATGGAGTGGAAAGCACAATTTTCATTGGTTATATATTGTATGATTATGTGTATGAAGTGTCTGCCCCTGGGCCTCACCACCTTGATAGTCACTTGGTAATAATTGTCAAGCAAGAAACTTTTTCCAAATGCAGTATGTGTTGACCAGTACATCTACAAACAATAGGTATGCAGATCATTTTGTGAAACGTATCAAAGTTTATTTTGTTTATCTTTTAAACTTGCAGTGGCAATGAAAGCTATGAACAAAGTAGCAAGTCACATAAATGAAATGCAGAAATTACATGAAGAATATGGTGCTGTATTTGACCAGCTTATAGCTGAGCAAACTGGAGAGAAGAAAGAGGTAAGGGAATATAATTTTGATATACATTTTGTTTACTGTCAATTTTCCAAGTGGCATAAGATTTTTTTAATATTTAGATTTAGAGATACAGCACAGAAACAGGCCCTTCGTCCCACCGAGTCCGCGTCGCCCAGCGATCCCCGCACATTAACACTATCCTACACACACTAGGGACAATTTTTACATTTTACCCAGCCAATTAACCTACATACCTGTACGTCTTTGGAGTGTGGGAGGAAACCGAAGATCTCGGAGAAAACCCACGCAGGTCACGGGGAGAACGTACAAACTCCGTACAGACGGCGCCCATAGTCAGGATCGAACCTGAGTCTCCGGCGCTGCATTCGCTGTAAGGCAGCAACTCTACCACTGCGCCACCGTGCCGCATAGCTTCCTTCCAAGCTGCCTTTATTTTTTAGTAGAAAGTGAAACTAGTTGAATGAAATTTAAGACATCATCTGACAGGTGACCACAAATAGTTATGATCAGAAATTGAAAATCTGTTACAATCTTCAACTACACGATTAGTAATAAGTTGAACTGAGTCTACATTATCACATAAGTTTCAAAGCAAAATTTAAATCAAACACTTGTTAAAGTAGAAAATTATTTTAACTTTCATTTCATGGAACTGCAACTTTTTCATGTATTTGTTCACTTTAATTGAACAAATAGCTACATTAAAATCCTGGTTGATCCGACCAACCAAATTCCAAAATCAAAGAGTTAAACTTTTGATGCAATTGGAATCTCCACGGCCCTCAGTTTAGGTTTACACTTGTTTTTTATTTATGCACAACGCTATCCTTATCATAGAAGCAACAGATTTAGAAATTATAAACAAAACATCCCAAGGACCTGCTCAGAGGAATTACACTGTAATGTAGAGTAACCTGAATGGTAAGCCCGGAAATGTTTGCAATTATAGATTTGCTAAAGTGAGCTTTTTCAGTGTGCCTCTTTGGTCATATTTGTCCCTACATTCTCCATTTCAAATACAGGTAAGATGATAGCTCTGCAATTGTCTTTATTCTTATCAATGTATTGGTCAGATTAGCATTTACTTCCCAAACCTAATAAGTTTAAGGTGTCGATGATGAGCTACTTACATTGAACCACAGCAGCTCTTGTGGCCAAGGTATTCCCAAAGAGCTTGGAGACAGGATGTTCTGGAGTTCCATGTGTTCAGACACAGGGATGACAAAGGAATGAAAATGCATGTCCAAGTCAGAGTGGTGTGTAATTTAGAAAGGGACTTGCATGTGTGGCATTTCCATCTGCCATTGCCCATATCCTTTCATGTGGATGTAGATGTGGAAGGACTGGGAGAGGTGACATTTCAGGTCAGGACCCTTCTTTGGATTGATTGTCGTGGGGGGGGGTGAGGGGGAGGGGGGAAGAAAGCTGGAAGAGAGGAAGGGCAAGTCAAAGCCTGGTAAGTAATAGGTGAATGGAGGAGGGTGGTGGAGGTTGATATGTAGATGGTTGGACAAAGGCCTGAAATGAATAGACAGAAGGTGTGAGACAAAAGGATTGAAGAGTTGCAAATTATAAAGAGGAAGGAATGAAGGTGAGGGGGAGGGGAGAAATAAGTACGAGTCCAGGTGGGACACAGGGATAAATGGGGGGGGGTTTAGTTTCCTAAAACTGTAGAATTCAGTGTTCATACCGTTGGGTTGTAAGCTACCCGGGCCAAATATGATTTGCTGTTCGTCCAGTTTGTGTGTGACCTCACACTCGCAATGGAGACGGCCTAGGACAGAAAGGTCGATATGGGAATGAGGAGTTAAATGGTTAGCCACCAGGAGATCCAGTAGGCCTGGCACAAGTGTTTGGCGAAATGGGCACCGAATCTAAGCATAGTCTTGCCGATGCACAGGAGACCGCATCGGGAATACGATGTAGGAGATGAGGCTAGAAATGTTTCTGTAAATGGTAAACACATGCTAAACATAACGCATGGAATCAATAGACCAATTGAGCAACAACTAATAGAATTGTCCCAACCCAAAACCTCACCTATCCATGTTGTCCAGACCCGCTGATTAACTCCATCACTTTGTGCAATTTAAGAAAGTATATAAAGCAGCATCTGCATTTCTTTGTTTCTAATTGTGCAGGTGTTGGGCCCAGGACAGTAAAACCATCCTGCAACATTATCTTAGGATAAAGTGCATCCCATTAACCAATAAGTTTTACTGTCTGAAAATATGCAACGGAATGACTGAGGAGTTCAATATGAGTGTTTGTATTTAATATCATACACAATATAGAAAAAAAGAATAAAAAGAGATATGGAGATTGGATTTGGAGAGGGAAAAGTTATGGCATTAGTAAATACTTTCTAAATATTAGAATTTTCAACCCTTAATATTTAAACAACAATTCACTTTCCAATATGTTAAAGTTTTATTTATTACCTTTCTGGCAAAACAAGCTGTTCGGTAGATATTCACAGTTATGTTGTTCAAGTAAACCATATTGATTTTGTTTCTGTACTAGTCTTAACTTTTCATGGCAGGGTAAACTTGACTGGGTAATTAATGTTCAAATGCAGCAACTTCATGAAAACAATTTGCAGTTGAAGGATTACATGCAATTTTTACAAACCTAATAAGAGAGTACAAACTGGCTAACAAAACTGTAAATACTGGTTAATGCACAAAAGGAGACAAAGAGCAGATCAGGCAGCATCCGTGGAAAACATGTAGAGGTAACGTTTTGGTTCGAGACTCTTTTTCAGACTCCAAAATAGTGAATCATTGTCTTATGTATAAACAATGTTTGAGCATGTATGTGTGCATTTGTGTGGGTGTTATTCAGATGTCTCTGCTTTTTACAGGTTGGGGACCTTTCAATGGGAGATCTTCTTCTCCATTCGACAGTTAGTTGGCTCAATCCACCATCATACTTTGGAAAGTGCAAAAAAGACCCCGAATTGGCAGCTTTTGGTACGGTGTACTTGATTTATTCAAGCTTTAGAAATGTAAATGAGTGTGATCACCATTGGTGTTATATTTGTACAATATTTTGGGGAAATTGAGGGCAGCACGTAACAACTTCCTGTAAGGACTCCGGAGTGCTAAAAAATCTGCTGTTTTAGTTTTACATTTATGTACATTCAGAACCAGTTTGCATTGATTAATAAGTCACAATGGTTGCAGACAAGCAGTTAGATGTTTAAAGCACAGCAACTTTTCTTTAAATGTTATTTTATGTTCATTGTTTCTAGTGTTCAAAGCTGCAGTTGTTCTTATCTATAAAGATGGTTTTAAACAGAAAAGGAAACTGGTAAGTTTTCTATCATGAATACAGTACATGCTTTACGAGGTGTAGATACATTATTTTGAACAATTAACTATAAAATTTAAATAATTTATGTAACAACACTTTTATTTTTGATTTTAAAAACTCGGTTTTGAAATCTCTCACAATTGTGCTGCAAGACAATATTCTGGTATCACTATGTTAAAGAACAATATAGACCCTTTAGTTAAATGCTGGGTTTCACACATTTGTTAGTGCCACATTTTAGTGCCATGGTGTGACTCATTTAATGTCATTCAAAAGTTTGGGACTTTTGATCCAAATCCTACTTGTCACCTCATGCACCAATTCACCAAGAACCCAGAATATATCTGGAAGCTCCTTCCGTAATGTTGTGGCCCACGCAGCCCACAGACCACTCCTAATGCCTTCTCACCCGTTTTCAGCATTATGTACAAGGAATCGGAAAAGAAAGTGCTGGAAATGCTTGCAAATCTCACAGCATCATTGGATTTCAAGTCAGCCTTAAACATCTATATACTAAAACTCTCGTTTGATTGTTTGTTCCTGAACTACAGCCAAAACGGTACACGATAGCACAACAATTTTAGGCCCACCTTACCCACCATCATCCCTTTAGTGCTAATGGAAGAAGTTTCATTGAAATCGGTGTTACATTTTAAAAGTTATTCACATTTTAAAGTTTAAATCTGTCTCCTTGGGAGGGGGGGGGGGGGAGGAGGGTGGATAAGGGGGGTTGAGGGGGATGGAGTGGGGGGAGAGGAAGGGGGGATGGAGGGAGGGGAGGGGGGATGGAGAGAGGGGAGGGGGGAAGGGAGGGAGGGGGAGAGGGTGCTGCACCAATGCAGTAGAGGTTTGGGCCCAACGGGTCCACTTGGTCTAGTAAACTTTATTTCTACCTTCCAGAGGCTGTCTAATCTGCAGAGTGTTTCCAGCAGATTATGCTTTTATTTTAGGTTTCCAGGTTCAGTCATATTTTGCTTTTCCTTTAACTTGCAGAGGACCTCTCTAAGCAAATCCCATGTGGAACTTGGGCCTTACTTTGGTCAGAGCGTTGACCTCTCAGCTCTCCCTCAGGCCAACCACTTACCCCTAGCCTCCCTCCGAACCATGGGAGCAACCAACACGACCCCCAGCTTCCAATCTGCTCTACTCCACAGCCTGACCTACCCACACAGCCACTTGGATTAGAGACCCTCAGTTAGTGATCCCATCTTCTAAATGCCAATCGATGGGTTGGGAGGGAGAGTCATTAAGTCATTAATTTGAGAAGAATATTTTCCCATCAGTTATTATATTGCTGGAACACATCTGAGTTGATGCAAATCTAGGGAGGTATACCTGCATTAGGGTGGCACAAAGTTTGACATTTGATGACATTTTGTAATGAACAATTTAATAAATTTTGAACCAAAGAGAAAATGAGATCAAAATGTCATAGATTTGGCATTATTTTATGTGGGCATTGTGAAATTCTATCAGTACTGTCATACTTGTTTGGGTTCTAATGAAAGATATTAAATTACGTTATAACTTCAGTTATGAAAATGTTATCACACATCTGTATCTCTTTAAGATGATTCTATTTAATTATAGCTGGTCATTAACTACTTGAACATCTGTTGTATAAATCTTCATTTGCTCTTTGTAAAATTGCTATAAATGACGTAATTTATTCCACAAACAATAGGGAAACATTTCCCAGAGGGTGACTGTTCTCGATGATCGTGATCCTTTCCGATTTCGCCACATGATTCCCACACAAGCTTTGCAAATTCGATCAGTAACTTCTTCAGGTACAAATGTTTAATTTTTATCTTAATACACAATTAATAAGACAGTTGAAATGGGCCTCTATGTTGGCAAATGAGCCTCCACAATACCAGTTTAGCCTTTAATCTCTTTTGGTAGAGTGTTGAACTATTGTGCAAACATTTATTGTGGATGCTATTTGCATTTGTCACTTTGGATTATATCACCACTAATTGATAATAATAAAATTTATAAGCAAAACTTTGAGAAAACATATTCGTCCCTGCAGAGTTTATCTTTTATTGACATTGTAGAACATATTTGTAGAAGTATGTTTCCATTACAGAGATTAAGTGGAAACAATTAATTATTAAATGTTTTAAGATTATCTTATAGAACAAAGAACAGTACAGCACATGAACAAGCTCTTCAGTCCACACTGTCTGTGCTGAACATAATGTCAAGTTAAACTAATCTCATCTGCCTGCACATGATCCAAATCCCTCCATGTTCTTCTTAATCATGTTATATTGTAGGGATTATTTTTGCTCACTCTAACAATTTTCACATGCAGGAATTCTTAATAGGAGTACTGACTCTCCAAGTGTTCCACCTGCTTTGATTGGTATTAAAGTAAAACCTTATTTTAATAAGCAGTGAACTCTTGAGAAGCATTTCAGCTGAACATTTCCAAATGTCCCAATGTTATAGCAGCTGTTATGATCAAAGATGTGTTGTTCAACACTTGCACTGTTTTTAGGACTGCAGAATGGCACAGCTTGTAGAGCTGTTGCCTCAAAGGTTTCTGCAACCTGGATTCAACCCTGACCTCTAACTCTGTCAGTGTGGAGTTTTTCTTCACAGTCCCTGTGACAACGTAGGTTTCTCTGGGTGCGTCTGTTGCTTCCCACATCCCAAAGGCATGCCGATTGGTAGGTTACTTTGCCATTCCAAATTGCTCCTAGGATGTAGGTAAAAGGTGGAATCTAGCAGGAGTTGATGAGAATGTGGGAGCATGAAATGGGATTAATATGGGATTAGTTTTATTTGGCAGGAAGAAACTGCAGATGCTGGTTTTAACCAAAGATAGACACAAAATGCTGGAGTAACTTAGCGGGACAGGCAGCACCTCTAGAAAAAAAGAATGCGTAATGTTTCATGTTGAGACCCTTCTTCAGTCTGAAAAAGGGTCTCGCCCCGAAACGTCACCCATTCCTTTTCTCCAGAGGTGCTGCCTGAGTTACTCCAACATTTTGTGTTTATCTTTAGCTGTATTTGGCATTTGATGGCCAATATGGACTCAGTGGGTTACAAGGCCTGTTTCCATGCTATGTTACTCACTAACTAAAGACACTGCGCTTTTTAAATTCCTTTTCTTTTCAATTATAAAGTATTCTGATTTGTCGTATTCCGTTGGGGTATTCCAGCATAATATACCTTTTAAATAAAATTCCAAAAGTGAACTGAACATCAAGATGATTAAATATCTTAGAATTATAACTCCAATTATAACAACGGATTTGTATTTGAATAGAATATTTTGGCTCTTCCCTCAATCAGATTGATCAGAGGCCAATTGAATAGTAGTTGCAATATTTTTTACAAATTAAGGTGAGACTTGATTTCTGTGAGTGAGTGCAGCTGTGTTTAAAACTCATCTATAATGTAAGACTGGAAGAATCCAATATCATGAGAAAACTTAAGACAAAAATATGTATATTTTGTCACAAACATGTTCTATGCGAATGGCATAAGCCTGCTTTCATTCATACACTGAACTTCACTTCTCAGTGTGGGTGCATAGAGAATCAAAGGTATCTACTTTTTTTCTCAAATAAGGAACATAATATGGTCTTGGATGCTTGCACATATTCTCAATTTTATGAGTGGACTATTTTAATTGTTTTAAACCCTGACTTGCTGCATTTATGACTTCAGTTTATACAAGCAATGCTGCATATGGTACACATGTTTGAATAAACACTATTCTCTTAATGAAGTGTGTAATGTTTAGCATGCAAATCTCTAATTATAATTTTTTGAACATTTATAAATATCAGCGTTAATATTACACATCAGAAAATCTGGACTAGAGTATATGGATGCACATCCATTGAAATATGATTGTTGTCCTGCATATGTTTCATGTTAATTTGGATCAATTACTCCTGATCAGGAAACTGTCCAAATCCCTTTTCCCATGTTTCACAGGAAATACAGAGGAAACACTGAACAATCTCTCCTCAGTATTTCTTCTGAAACATGGGAAAAGGAGTTTGGGCAGTTTTGTGATCAGGTGTAATTGATTCAATTTTCAATGTTTACCTGATGGCTTAATTGTAATTTTCTTATTTTATTGCAAAAGCTACTCCTTTATTTTCCGCTTCCATGGCTTCAGGTGAGGAAGTGTGAATGGTTGCTGCCAACAAGTTGCTAATGGGGTTGTTCCTCATTGTTCACACATGGAACAGGTGGGCCATGACTTCCCTGGTTTGTCCTCCAGCTTTCCCTTGAGACTTCATCGCTCTCTGTGGTACCGGGTTGCACTTGGTGACCATTGTGATTTGCCAAGTAATGTGCCACTGAGGGTGTCGCTAGCGTTTAAGGCCTGAAGTGTGTTCCAATAGGGGTTACAGAAATTCAGTCGGTCTGTGGATTTTTTTTTAAGGTCCTTTAACATTGAATGCACTTCATTGGCAGTCAGCTAGTGTTTGTTTTAGGGAGGGTGTTCTCCCTGTGAGCTGGATGTTTCAGTTTGAGCGAGCCAAGGAAACAACTTGATCTGCTTTGGTCATTTGGCTTATGTGAGTTAGTATCTTCAAGTTGTACAGCATAGAAACAGGCCCTTCATCCTACCATATCTATGCCGAACATCATGCCTATCTCTACCCGCCGCCCTTTGCCTTGTGGGTCATTAATCTCATGACCCACTATGGCCTGATCATTCAGGTACCTATCAAAATGTCTCCAGTATTACACTGGCAGCTCATTCCAGAACCCATTCACTCTCTGTGTGAAAAAATCACCCCTCAGATCCCCTATAAATCTCCCCCTTTTCACCGTAAATCTATGCCCTCTAGTTTTAGACACCCTACCATAGGAAACAGTCATTGGCTATCTATCCTATCTACACCCCTCATAATTTAATACTGTTCTCTTATGTCGCCTCTCAGTGCTCTTCACTGCGGGATAAAATGGCCTAGTCCATCCAACCCCTCCTGAAAACTCATCCCTCCAATGGAGACAGCACCTTTGTGAATCTTCTCTGCAAGCTCTAAAGTCGTTCCTAGAGTGTTGCGGCCAAAACGGCACACAATATTCCCAAGTGCAGCCTGACGAGCGTTTTGTACAGCTGTAGCATGATAGCCCATCACTTATACTCAATGTTCTGGCTGATGAAGACATGCATGCCGTGTGCCTTCCTCACCCCTCTGTCGACTTGTGTCCCAGTTTTCAGGGAACTAAGTGCTTGTACCCCCATCGTTTCTCTGTTCAACAACACTCCCCAGGGCCCTGCCATTCACTGTTTTGACCTGGCCTTGTTTAAGTTCCAAAAAGACATCACTTCACACTTGTCCAAGTTAAATTCCATCTGCCATTTCGTTGCCTACTTTCCCTGTTGACCTATATCCTGCTGTAAACCTTCTTCTAAATCCACCAGATGAGTAGTTTGGTGTCATCTGCAAATTTACTATCCATGCCACGTAAATCATTGATGTGAAAAATATTTCTACACGCCCAACCTGGGCCACCCCCCACCAAGAAAACATTGCAACAGGATTTAATGGCCTGTAGGAAAAGGCAGAAGAATAGAATTGAAGTGATTGTTTTGAACTATGCTCCAATAATTGTATCAACTATGGCTGATTGGATGGAGAAAACTGATATTAAATTCTACTCCTTCTAAAGAGAATTTTGAGCAATGTAATGAAAGACAGCATTAATATTTAATTAATTAATATTTTCATAGTTTTGGTAGAATAAATACTTATTTGTTAACTACATTATTTACCCATATAATAGTATAAAACATTTATTATTTCAAAATCCTAACTGGTCTAACATACTTTCTCATCTGTAATTAACTTCTTACAAAATGCATCTTAAGCACTTGGTTATGTGCCCATATGCCCATGTGTAAAGTTTGACCACTTTTTTTGACTCAATCTTATTTGTGAATTCTTATAGATTTCTAAAATCCATTGATCAAAGCTCTATTAGAAACATAGAAACATAGAAAATAGGTGCAGGAGGAGGCCATTCGGTCCTTCGAGCCAGCACAGCCATTCATTGTGATCATGGCTGATCATCCACAATCAATAACCTGTGCCTGCTTTCTCCCCATATCCCTTGATTCCACTAACCTCCAGAGCTCTATCTAACTCTCTCTTAAATCCATCCAGTGATTTGGCTTCCACTACCCTCTGTGGCAGAGAATTCCACAAATTCACAACTCTCTGTGTGAAAAAGTTCCTTCTCACCTCAGTTTTAAATGGCCTCCCTTTATTCTAAGACTGTGGCCCCTGGTTCTGGACTCCCCCAACATTGGGAACATTTTTCCTGCATCTAGCTTGTCCAGTCCTTTTATAATTTTATATGTTTCTATAAGATCCACTCTCATCCTTCTAAACTCCAGTGAATGCAAGCCTACTCTTTTCAATCTTTCCTCATATGACAGTCCCGCCATCCCAGGGATCAATCTCATGAACCTACGCTGCACTGCCTCAATTACAAGGATGTCCTTCCTCAAATTAGGAGACCAAAACTGCACACAATACTGCAGATGTGGTCTTACCAGGGCCCTTTACAACTGCAGAAGAACCTCTTTACTCCTATACTGAAATCCTCTCGTTATGAAGGCCAACATGCCATTAGCTTTCTTCATTGTTTGCTGTACGTGCATGTTTACTATCAGTGACTGGTGTACAAGAACACCCAGGTCTCGTTACACTTCCCTTTTTCCTAATCTGACACCATTGAGATAATAATCTGTTTCTTGTTCTTGCCACCAAAGTGGATAACCTCATCTTTTCAGCCCGTATTGCCCGTTTTGTTACCTTCTGTTGTCCTAAGAAATTTTCCCAATCCTCTGGCTTCCGGCTACTCTTTGCTGTGTTATACATATTTTCGTTTAATTTTATTCCATTCCTAACTTCCCTTGTCAGCCACGGTTGCCTCCTACTCCCCTTAGAATCTTTCTTCCTCTTTGGAATGAAATGATCCTGCGTCTTCCGTATTATGCCCAGAAACTCCTGCCATTGCTGTTCCACCGTCATTCCTGCTAGGATCCCCAGTCTACCTTAGCCAGCTCCTCTCTCATGCCTTCATAGACCCCTTTGTTCAACTGCAACACTGACACTTCCGATTTAACCTTCTCCTTCTCAAATTGCAGATTAAAACTGATCATATTATGATCACTACCTCCAAGCGGTTCCTTTACCTTGAGTTCTCTTATCAAATCTGGTTCATTGGACAACACTAAATCCAGAATTGCCTTTTCACTGGTAGGCTTCATTACAAGCTGCTCTAAGAATCCATCTCGGAGGCACTCTACAAACTCTCTTTCTTGGGATCCAGAACCAACCTGATTTTCCCAGTCTACCTGCATATTGAAATCCCCCATCACCACAGTGGCATTACCTTTCTTACATGCCAGCTTTAACTCCTGCTGCATCTTACACCCTACTATTTGGGGGTCTGTCGATAACACCAATTAGTGTCTTCTTACCTTTACAATTCCTCAACTCAATCCACAGTGACTCTCGTCAGTCCCTATGTCACCCCCCGCAAGGGACTGAATTTCATCCCTCACCAGCAGAGCTACCCCACCTCCTCTGCCCACCTGCCTGTCCTTTCTATAGGATGTATAACCCTGAATATTAAGTTCCCAGGCCCGATCCTCCTGCAGCCACGTCTCTGTAATCCCCACAATGTCATATCTACCAACCTCTAACTGAGCCTCAAGCTCATCTACTTTACTTCTTATACTTTGATTTACTGAAATCAACTTCAAATATAGCGATGAATATACAGTAAAACTGCATTCATCCAGCAGGCTTCGGGCTATGGCGATGCTGGATTGTCAAATTTCCTCGTGCATTGGTTGTTAGGAAAATTTTCCAGATTATTGAATCTGGATTTAATTTCAGATGTTACATTGTAGATTAATACATTTTCCAGTGAGCCTGATATGCTTAACCAGAATGTACAAACAGGACCCCATGGGTTTATACAGAATGCAGGAACTGAAGCCACAGTGTGTCACAGGGAGTGTAGGAACTGTGGCCCCTCGTGAGCTAAATTAAGAGTGGGAACTGTAGCTCCTACTAAAGGGAAGAGGGAATAAACACCCTGTGTGCCAGCTGCCAAACATCAATATTTCCGAAGAAACGGATAGTGGATTATCGGAATTTTACTGTATTGTAAACTCACAGAATATAAGGATAGAAAACTCTGGTGTAGAATTCCCAAGAGGCCTAAACCTAATACTGAGACTATACACCCAAGTTCGGAACGCTCCAGTCAGGATTGATACCAAAGATAGACACAAAATGCTGGAGTAACTCAGTGGGACAGGCCACATCTCTGGATAGAAGGAATGGGTGACGATTCAGGTCAAGACCCTTCTTCTGAAGACAACAACAGGAAATACTTCGATGGAAGATCTACAAATGCAAATTGCTATTGTTTTCATCTAGTTTTTTACAGGAAATGAACTCGATGACAAGCCACTGAGTAAGGCTGCATTCATAAAGTGGGTGGGAAAGGATTAACTCGACCTGATCAGCTGGAAATTCTATCACATCCTGTACCTCGCACAATAGGGTCATGAGTAATATCTCACTGAATGACAATGCTGAACTTAAAAAAGATGACATCCATGTAGGTTGATAGCAAATCATTGATTTTCCTGAACAAATACTTTGCCATGTTCAGGAGAATCAGGAGTATTTCATTGTCATATGTTCTGAAGACAGAATGAAATTCTTACTTGCAGCAGAAATACATGAACAAAGAGGTTTAAAAACTCAGATGGTTAGTGGATGCTGCCATTGCAGAGGCACAGAAGCAAGCTTGAGAATTTTTGCTAATCTGTGTAATTATGTGAACAAGATTTAAAATGATAAAATCCCATCGTCATTGTGGTTTAAAATGTATTTTGTATTGTCCTCTATGTTACACATATGATGTCTCTGTGAAATTGTATGAAGCTGAGTACCTCCTTCATATGTATAACCTCCTTCTGAAGAAGGGTCTCGACCCGAAACGTCACCCATTCCTTCTCTCCCGAGATGCTGCCTGACCTGCTGAGTTACTCCAGCATTTTGTGAATAAATCGATTTGTACCAGCATCTGCAGTTATTTTCTTATACCTCCTTCATATGTATAATTCATTATCCTGTGCCTTGATGTGCTTTTGTTTGTAGATGCAGAGACTGACTGTGTCTTCGAAGTTGTTCACACTAAATCTGAATCGGAAGGAAGACCAGAGACAACCTTTCACTTCTGCAGCAGGTAGTTATTTACCTAACACCCGATTTACGTGCCAAGAATGTAGATTTTATTTGTAATTGTCTTCCTGAAATTTACGCTGTTCTGGAAATTTTCAGTACTCCTGAGAACAAGCGGGATTTTATCAAAGCGGTCCAGTCTACACTTCGTGATAAACAGCGAAGGCAGCTTCTCAAAACTGAAAGCTTGCCTCAGTCTCAGCAATACATGCCTTTTGGAGGGAAACGACTATGTGCACTAAAGGGAGCAAGACCAGCTGTGGACCGTGCTGGTAAGTATCGAGCAAGATTAAAATGATTATTAATGCCACAACATGGTACAGATGTTCTTTTGGTGTTCGTGCATTGTTCTCTATTTTTATGAAATTACTTTGGAATGTATCTTTATTCCTTAAATATGCACCTCCTGTCACAAACTTATGATCCTTTTCTTGAGGTTTGTCTTACATATTTTATATTGTGACATGTACCTTAACAATAAAACACAAATTGCAGTATTTGATAACTGGATCAAATGCCTGAACTCAAAGGTGATTGGGAAACAGTTCAATGAATTTGCAAAAGAACATGATGAAAGTGTGTTTAATGAAACTGCATTCAAAAGTAAAATACTACAAATACTGATAATCTGAAATTAAATGCTGGAACTGCTCATCAGGTCAGACATTATCTGCCTGCACATAGACAAGTTGTCGCTCTGCACCTGATATTTTAACTTTTTTTAAAACTTTAGACTTTAGAGATGAAAGATTTAAAATATAGTGAAAATATATTACAATATTAACATAATTAAAATGCTGAAATAAACTAATAAACTCCAAAGACGTACAGGTATGTAGGTTAATTGGCTGGGCAAATGTAAAAATTGTCCCTAGTGGGTGTAGGATAGTGTTAATGTGCGGGGATCGCTGGGCGGCGCGGACCCGGTGGGCCGAAGGGCCTGTTTCTGCGCTGTATCTCTAAATCTAAAAAAAAAATCTAATAAAGTAATCCAAACTCATGAAGAAGGAACTGTAGATGCTGAAATCTTGAGCAAAAAACAAACTGTTAGAGGTTCTCAGAGGGTCAGGCAATAAAGTATTGGGAAATGGGCAGACAACGTTTTGGGTTAAAATGTTCAATCTGAAGAGGAGACCCAACCCAAAACATAGTTTGTCCATTTCCCTCCACAGATGCTGTGTGACCCGCTGAGTTCCTCCAGCGCTTGGCTTTTTTAAATTCTAGCGCTTCAGTTTGTCCTGAGGGTGATGACCCCTGTCAGCTGAATGGGTCACCATTGATTTTGCACCTTTCCAGCACAAGGCTGAGCTCAGGATGGAAAATGCATCCTTGCTCTCTGTTAGTTACATCCCTACTCTGCCGCTGGAGTCAATGGTGAAGCCAGTGGTGTGGCAGGTGTCAGGTGCTGGTACTGCTCATGTTGAACTTCTACCTATCAGAGGTTGGAGAAGCACTGAGGCTCAAACACTTGGTAGCTGCTGGATCCCAACAGAACTACCATCTGCCAGACAGCATGATTCAGGCCAATATCTGATCTTTGCAGAATCTGTTGTGTAGAAATGACATTTGGATGAACACATAGTCATTACCTCTGGTACTTTTTTATTGACATCATTACTCCATATATTTTACATTGTTCTACAATGATGTCTGAATACACAAAGTGATCATCAGCAATATAGTCAAGAGAAAACCCTTGCTTTGTTCAATTCTAAGGATAACTAACATTTTGGACAAATAGCATATTTTCAGTTCTGCTTCTGATAAACATTGCAGTATCTAATTCTAAGTATTCTTATTCCTTTTTAAGTTTCAATACCTTGCAGAAGCCTTGGTAAAAAAAGACTTTCCAGGAACAGATTCACGATTGATGCAGATGACCTGTTTGGACGCAGCCAGAATAATGCGACTTTGCAGTCATCGGTGACCTGCAACGACACAGATCGCTGGGTGGAGGAGCAGTTTGATCTGGCCAAGTATGAGGAACAGGGAGACGTTAAAGAGACCGATATTCTGAGTGACGATGATGAGTATTGCCAGTCGGTGAAAAGTTTGTCGATGTCAAAAGATTTACAAGAGCAGCTAAAAGCAATCAGCTTCACAAAAGATGGACGTAACGAGAATGGTAAACTGTCCATGAATAGAACACCGGACAGCTCACCATCAAAGATGAGATTTGCCATGAAGCAGAAACCTGCAGCTGGAGCTAACGGCATTGTGGAAAACAATGTGGCAGAAGTAATCTGGGTAAAACGTGAAGACTTCAATTCAATAAAAAAAGAAAATGAGGAAAACTAAGATATGTTTCTTCAGGTCTGATCATCAGGCACATTCAGTGCTGATTCTACATGACATATTAATTACTATGGAGATGATTCCATTGAATATTTCGATGGATATACACATGGAGGTAGTTGGAATAATTCAGAAGCCATACTTCCATCGACCTCAATTAAGAATTGATATGATTGAACAGACAAAAAATGATCATTTTTTTGACTTCATTCTACACTCCTACAATTTCCTGTCCAAAGGGCTTTAATGTATGATATTTATTATCGTGGCAGTGCAAAAATATAATTTCATTTTTTTGGTTATATATATATATGGGTGTTTCACTCAACGAAGCTACTATATCTGTTACAAAATTACTTTGTACCTTTTACAGAAAACTGGATTTCATCTATAACTATTTGGGAAATATCATCTGTGCAGAATATGGCAAAATATGGTTACTGATTTGTAATCATGCAGCTTCCACATTGGTGTAAATCAGGTGTTTATATGAACCAAGGAACCAGGCCTCGAATAATTAACTTTTACAAACTACTATAGAGAATCATTCTACTACCAATATGTCCAATGGTACTTATATTATTGCTGTATTCATATTTGTACATATTTTCAGGCTTTAATGCGCACATCAGAAGTTGCCTAATATATTTCTTTTGTAAGCTGGAAGAAATTCTATTTTTATGTTTTTAGGTTCATTAACTTTAAGAATTGTAAATGCTCCTCAAACATAATAAAACACATGAAACTAGAAATTCTTTATGCCATTTTGAGTGTTTACTGAACTAGGTTTGCAGATAAATATATTCGAATGTATTCTGAATAAATTTTTAGTTAATTTTAGTATGACACGTGTAATGTATTAAATACATGAATTGTTTTTTTAGCGAATTAACCATCAGTTCCCTTTGCAGAGAATGCCAAGACATTATTAAACATGTAGAGAATGCCAAGAGATTCTAACAGTGTATCAGGAGCAAGAGGATAGCCATGGAAAGAGTGGGTCCCGTTAGGGAACAAGCAGGTAATCTATAGTGGAGACATCCTACATTAATATTTCTCATCTCAATTCACCAAGGAGAGGGACATGGAAGATAGTGAGTTCCAGCGCGGGTACATAAATAATCTGAAGCAGGTTAGTATTGAGAAGGAGGAGTATGGGAAGCCTTAGGCTGCCTAAGGGTTAATGAAGCCTCAGGGCTAAATGAGAACTATTCCAGGTTGCTATGGAAAGCAAGGATGGAGATAGCTAGAGCCCTGAGGGGCATGTTTTCATCCTTGTAGGGGAGGTGCCAGAAGACTTGAGGATAGCAAATGTTATTCTTTTATTTACAAAGGGCAGCAGAGATAATCCAGATGGCTGATGGTCAGAAAATTATTCGTAAAGATCCTAAGAAATAAGACGTATATTTGCAAAGGCAAATAGTGCATAGTCAACATGGCTTTGTAGGGGGGAAATCTGTCCTCATTAATTAATTTGATTTGAGTTTTTTGAAGAGGTAACTGAGAAGATTGATGAAGGAAGAACGGGAAGCATTGTCTTTACGGGCTTTAATAATGCTTTTGACAAGGTCTTTGGTGTTTTGGTTAAGGAGGTTAAGGCACGTGAAATCCAAAGGAAGCTGGCTAATTTGGATCTAAACGTGGCTTGGTGATGGGAGGCAAAGGTTGACTAAAAATCTGTGAGCAGTGGTTTATCGCACTGGGACCCTTATTTCTGTGATTATATATTAACAAACGATGTGAATGTAGGAGACATAATGAGTTTGTTTGTGGATGACCTGAAGGTTGCTGGAGTTGTGGGCAGTGAGGTAGGTTGTCTAAGTCTGGAGATCAGATGGAAAGTTGGGCTGAACTTTGGAATTTAATCCCTACAGGTGCGAGGTGATGCATTTTGGGAAGTCAAATAGAGGTAGGACATATACAGTAAATGGTAGAGTACTAAGGAATGTTCGTGTACCAAGGATGTACCAAGGAACTTTGAGGTTGAAGTCCATAATGACTTGAAAGTGGCATCTAGGATAGATAGGGTGGCGAAGAAAGCACATGGCATGCATTTCTTTATAGATTGCAGCACAGAATATAAATGTTGGGACATTATTTTGCAACTTTACGAAGCCTTGGTTAGCTCCCACTTTGAGGTATGCTGTTCTGGTCAATACAATACAATACAATACAATATAATATATCTTTATTGTCATTGTACAGGGGTACTGTACACACTACTGTTTATGAAGTATGTGGTTATTCTGAAGAAAGAGCAGAAAAGACTATCCACAATGTTTCCTCAATTAGAGGACATAACTTATGGGAAGCGATTGTTTGGCCTGGGTTTACTTTCCCTGAACTGAAGGAGGCTGAGGGGTGATCTGATAGAGGTATACAAAAATACCAGAGATGTGGATAGTCTGAATCTTTTTATATGGTAGTGGTATCAAAAACAAGAGAGCATGGGTTTAAGGTGAAAGTTTTAAAGGAGCTTTGAGAGGCAACGTTTGTTTTTACACAGAGTGGTCGATATTTAGAGCGTTCTGCCAGAGGAGATGGTGGAGTCAGATACCATCACTATGTTTAAGAGACATTTAGTCTTGCACTTAAATGGAAAAGGCATTGAAGGATATGAACCCACACAGGCAAACAAGTTAGGGGGAAGGACACAAAGTGTTGGAGTAACTCAGCGGGTCAGGCAGCATCTCTGGAGAAAAAGGACAGGTGACATTTTGGGTTTGAACCCTTCTACCTTTTGTATAAACCAGCATCTGCAGTTCTTTGTTACTTCAAACAAATTTGGATAGATGGGCAAAAAAGACAATAGGACGTTGGGCCTGTTTCTGTGCAGCACAACTCTATGATTTGGTACAAGATATTTAGGTTTGCTACAAACCCACACTAAACACATAGGATACTGAAGAAGGCACATGGCAAGCAAATTTGGGAAGAAATCACTGGAGTACTGACCATAATCATCTAATGTTCTTTGGCCACATCATTGGTGCCAGAAGACTGAAAAGTAGCAAAAATAAGAATAAGCCCAGCAAGTTCAGGCTAGTCAGTGGGACACCTTTTAAAACACCGGATTGTTAGTCATCTGAAAGGAAATGGGTGAACCGAGCAAACCAGTATGGTTTTGTTGGGGACGGATTGTGTAACCACTTTAATAGAACATTTGAGGGGCTGGTGCAGGGAGCAGGGAGTTAGATTTATAGACCACTGGGATATCTTCTGGGGTAGGGGTGACCTGTTCAAAAGGGAAAAGTTATACCTTAACTGGAGGGGGACCAACATTCTGGCAGGCAGGTTTGCTAGTGCTATATGGGTGGGTTTAAACTAAATAGCAGGGGGGAGGGGTTGACAAATTGGGAGTTTAAGGTTGGAGTTAAAGGGGAAGAGAGTACAGGAAAAGTTACGAAGGACACCCGAATTAATGGGACGGAAAGTTCAAGAAGGGATAAGAGAGTAAGGTCAGGTGAAATAGGAACCGGTGTGAGAGGGGAGATGAATACTGAATTAAAAGTGTTACATATGAATGCGCGAAGTATAAGAAATAAAGTGGATGAGCTTGAGGCTCAGTTAGAAATTGGTAAGTATGATGTTGTGGGAATTACAGAGACATGGCTGCAAGAGGACCAGGGCTGGGAACTGAATATTCAGGGGTATACGACCTATCGAAAAGACAGACAGGTAGGCAGAGGGGGTGGGGTGGCTCTGTTGGTATGGAATGAAATGCAGTCCCTTGCAAGGGGTGACATAGAATCAGAAGATGTAGAGTCATTGTGGATAGAACTGAAAAATTGTAAGGGTAAAAAGACCCTAATGGGAGTTATCTACAGGCCCCCAAACAGTAGCCTGGAGATAGGGTGCAAGCTGCCGCAGGAGTTAAAATTAGCATGTAACAAAGGTAATGCTACTGTGGTTCTGGGAGATTCTAACATGCTAGTAACCTGGGAAAAACAGGTTGGTGCTGGGCCCCAAGAAAGGGAGTTTGTGGAGTGCCTCCGAGATGGATTCTAAGAGCAGCTGGTACTGGAGTCTACCAGGGAGAAGGCAATTCTGGATTTAGTGTTGTGGATTGAAGCGGATTTGATAAGGGAACTCAAGGTAAAGGAACCATTGGGACCAGAATGTAATAAGTTTTAATCTGCAATTTGAGAGGGAGAGGGTAAAATCGGAAGATTCGGTATTGGGGTTGAACAAAGTAGACTATGTTGGCACGAGGGAGGAGCTGGCCAAAGTTGACTGGAAAGGGTCCCTAGCAGGGATGACGATGGAACAGCAATGGCAGGTATTTCTGGGAATAATCCAGAAGGTGCAGGATCAGTTCATTCCAAAGAGGAAGAAAGATTCTAAGGGGAGTAAGAGGCGGCCATGGCTGACAAGGGAGGTCAAGGACAGTATAAAAATAAAAGAGAAGATGTATAACATGGCAAAGGTGAGCAGGAAGCCAGAGGAATGGTAAATTTTAAAGATTAACAGAAGGTAACTAAAAAGGCAATAGGGGAGAAAAGATGAAGTATGAAGGCAAGCTAGCCAAGAATATAAAGGAGTATAGTAAAAACTTATTTAGGTATGTGAAGAGAAAAAAATGGTTAAGACAAATGTGGGTTCCTTGAAGACAGAGACAGGTGAATTTATTATGGGGAACAAAGAAATGGCGGACGAGTTGAACAGGTACTTTAGTTCTGTCTTCACCAAGGAAGACACAAACAATCTCCCTGATGTCTAGTGAACAGAGGACCGAGGGTGACGGAGGAACTGAAGGAAATTCACATTAGTCAGGAAATGGTGTTGGGTAGACTGATGGGACTGAAGGCTGATAAATCCCCAGGGCCTGATGGTCTGCATCCCAGAGTACTTAAGGAGGTGGCTCTAGAAATCGTGGATGCATTGGTGATCATTTTCCAATGTTCTATAGATTCTGGAGCAGTTCCTGTGGATTGGAGGGTAGCTAATGTTATTCCACTTTTCAAGAAAGGAGGGAGAGAGAAAGCAGGGAATTATAGACCAGTTAATCTGACATCAGTGGTGGGGAAGATGCTGGAGTCAATTATCAAAGATGTACTAGCGGAGCATTTGGATAGCAGTAACAGGATCGTTCCGAGTCAGCATGGATTTACGAAGGGGAAATCATGCTTGACTAATCTTCTGGATTTTTTGAGGATGTAACAAGTAAAATTGACAGGGGAGAGCCGGTGGATGTGGTGTACCTCGACTTTCAGAAAGCCTTCGACAAGGTCCCACATAGGAGATTAGTGGGCAAAATTAGAGCATATGGTATTGGGGATAGGGTACTGACATGGATAGAAAATTGGTTGGCAGACAGGAAACAAAGAGTTGGGATTAACGGGACCCTTTCAGAATGGCAGGCAGTAACTAGTGGGGTACCGCAAGGCTCAGTGCTGGGACCGCAGCTATTTACAATATACATTAATGATTTAGATGAACGAATTAAAAGTAACATTAGCAAATTTGCAGATGACACAAAGCTGGGTGGCAGTGTGAACTGTGAAGAGGATACAATGTGGATGCAGAGTGACTTGGATAGGTTGGGTGAGTGGGCAGATGCATGGCAGATGCAGTATAATGTAGATAAATGTGAGGTTATCCACTTTGGAGGCAAGAACGGGAACGCAGATTATTATCTGAACGGTGTCAGGTTAGGAAAAGCGGTAGTACATCATTCAGTGAAAGTGAGCATACAGGTACAACAGGCAGTGAAGAAAGCTAATGGCATATTGGCATAGAGGAGTTGAGTATAGGAGCAAAAAGGTCCTTCTGCAGTTGTACAGGGCACTGGTGAGACCACACCTGGAGTATTGTGTGCAGTTTTGGTCTCCTAATTTGTGGAAGAACATTCTTGCTATTGAGGGAGTGCAGCGTAGGTTCACCAAGTTAATTCCCGGGATGGCGGGACTGTCATATGAAGAATGGAGCGACTGGGCTTGTATTCACTGGAATTTAGAAGGATGAGAGGGAATCTTATTGAAACATATAAAATTATTAAGGGATTGGTCACACTAGATGCAGGAAACATGTTCCCAAAGTTGGGGGAGTCCAGATCCAGGGGCCACAATTTAAGAATAAGGGGTAGGCCATTTAGAACTGAGATGAGGAAAAACCTTTTCACACAGAGAGTTGTGAATTTGTGGAATTCTCTGCCTCAGAAGGCAGTGGAGGCCGATTCACTGGATGCATTCAAAAGATAGAGCTTTTAGGGCTAGTGGAATCAAGGGATATGGGGAGAAGGCAGGAATGGGGTACTGATTGTGAATGATCAGCCATGATCACATTGAATGGCGGTGCTGGCTCGAAGGGCTGAATAGCCTACTCCTGCACCTATTGTCTATGTATCTATTTGATGAGGTCATCGATAGAGTTGAAGAGGGTTATGTAGTCATATGTATGTCTATAGATTTGCAGAAAGATTTTGATAAAGCTTTATCAGCTGGGTCGAAGCATATGGCACTAAAGGTTGATAGTATGCATACAAGGTTTGCTGAGTAACAGGCAATAGACAAAAACACATTGTGAAATGTTTTTAATGAGTAGATAGTGGTAAAAGGCTGGTAGAGTGGGCAGATGCCTGGCAAATCCAGTTGAATCAGGGAAATGTGAGGTGATTCTTTTTTGTAATAACATTGAGGAGAACAAAATAGAGCTAAGCATACTGTCCTAAATGGAGTGCAGGAGAGGGGGAAGATGAAGAATGTATGCCAAGTAATGAAAGTGTCAGGGTAGGCTGAGAGAGTGGTTAATAGCACATAGACGATTCTTGGCTTTATCAATAGTGACACAAGAGTAGATAAGCAGGAAAGTTATGTAGGATTTTATAAAACAATTGTACAACCTCAATTTGCTCTATTGTAACATAAGGGGTACATGAAGGCATGAAGATGTACAAGAATGGTTCTTGAAACGAGGACCAGTTACATGAAAAGACTGGCTGGCATTGTTTTCTTTGGAGATGAGAAGTTGAAGCAAGATTTGATAGAGGTATGTAAAATGGTGAAGAGTCTTAACAGATTGGATGGTCAAGGTGTTTTCCTCTGACTGGAGGAAACAGGTATAACAGGTATAAAATAAAGAGGGCAATGTAATTCCACAGCATATGGTTGGAATCTCAAAAGCAGTAACCCATGATGTGGTGGGGAGCAGTTTCCATTGTGTCCTTCAAGAAAATCGATATTGGGAGAAAGAATTACGAGGCTACAGAGATGGGGCTGGGAGTTGAAAGTAGGTTTGGTCTCGTAGAAGGATGGAGTGAGCACGATGGGACAAATAATCTCCTATGCTGTAAACCTGAGATCCAAGAATAATTCTACCAGGAATATCACGTCTTCATTGCAAGAGCCCCCGTGGAATGTATCTCTCTCTCAAGGGCACGTAAATAAAAGATTTTTAGAATTTGAGCTGTTGTTTAAATGTACTATTCTATTTTTCTCTGTACATGTAAGTATGCTTTTCTTGTAACACTTGTGACCAGAGCCTCTTGTTTGCATCAGAGATACTGTTATTTCAACTGCAGTAAGTAATTCTAATGCCCCTGTGCATTTTCGGAAGGAAGCTACCGAGGAACAACAGATATGCAGCTACAATCGATATACAGAAACAATCTTGAAGAAATGTGACTCCGGTTCATTGATATACAGCAACTATCCCATGGGCCTTTCATTTTCTATCTTAATCAGAGCTTTCCATGTGCCAGTGAGCCGCAGGTAGTCAGCAGGTCGTACTGTTAGGTCTGCTCTCGATGACAATATTTAACATTACCAACAAACATTAAAAAGCGGCTATTTTATGAAAATTGATAATCCTCTGCAAAATCAATATGTAACACATTTAAACAGAACATGCCGTCCTACAGTTGGCAGTCTCCTCATTGCCAGTGATTGTTTGAAGCACTAAAACCATTCCTGGCCTTTGAGCTTTTGCACCTTTTAATGATCTGGTGGCAAAGTGATGCTTGTAACTTGTTTCTCATTTCCACACAATCAACTGGGAAGACAGCGTCAATGGATAAACAGCAATACATTCTACTTTCGCTCTAGAAAGCCTACAGCATGTTGCTCCAACACAGAATAGAACACTGATAGCAAGGTCAACGCGCACTTCGGCAGAGTGGAATTGGTGAGGTTCGGAGTAGAAAGTTTGAAGCTACAAGAGAGATGTTGGAAAATGATGTGCAATGAGAATAGAAGAAGAGAATTTAAGATTAATAACCTATATGTTAATCCACCCATGCAAATTCCACAATTCCCATATTATAACGGTGTCTACATTTCCAAAATGTGTTTGCAAGAGGGCAATGAAAGTATTTATATATAATTGCAAGATTCCCTTTTTTAATGACAATAGACAATAGACAATAGGTGCAGGAGTAGGCCATTCGGCCCTTCGAGCCAGCACCGCCATTCAATGCGATCATGGCTGATCATTCTCAATCAGTACCCCGTTCCTGCCTTCTTCCCATACCCCCTGACTCCGCTACCCTTAAGAGCTCTATCTAGCTCTCTCTTGAATGCATTCAGAGAATTGGCCTCCACTGCCTTCCGAGGCAGAGAATTCCACAGATTTACAACTCTCTGACTGAAAAAGTTTTTCCTCATCTCCGTTCTAAATGGCCCCTTATTCTTAAACTGTGGCCCCTGGTTCTGGACTCCCCCAACATTGGGAACATGTTTCCTGCCTCTAACGTGTTCAACCCCTTAATAATCTTATATGTTTCGATAAGATCCCCTCTCATCCGTCTAAATTCCAGTGTATACAAGCCTAGTCGTTCCAGCCTTTCAACATACGACAGTCTCGCTACTCCAGGAATTAACCTAGTAAACCCACGCTGCATGCCCTCAATAACAAGAATATCCTTCCTCAAATTTGGAGACCAAAACTGCACACAGTACTCCAGGTGCGGTCTCACGAGGGCCCTGTACAACTGCAGAAGGACCTCTTTGCTCCTATGCTCAATTCCTCTTGTTATGAAGGCCAACATTCCATTGGCTTTCTTCACTGCCTGCTGTACCTGCATGCTTCCTTTCAGTGACTGATGCACTAGGACACCCAGACCTCGTTGTACGTTCCCTTTTCCTAACTTGACACCATTTAGATAATAATCTGCCTTCCTATTCTTACCATCAAAGTGGATAACCTCACACTTATCCACATTAAACTGCATCTGCCATGCATCCGCCCACTCACACAACCTGTCCAAGTCACCCTGCAACCTCATAGCATCTTCCTCACAGTTCACACTACCACCCATCTGCAAATTTTCTAATGGTACTTTCAATCCCTTCATCCAAGTCAGTAATATATTATGAAGTAAATAATTGGTCATCGAAACCCTCAATTGTACAATTGCTAAAAGCAAAGATGAAACATTGTGGACGTGCTGAATATGCAAGTGCTGAATATACTCAACAAATCGAATCTCCTCCAAGGGGACAGAAACTGAGTTAAATATTGAGCTTTCTTTCCTGCCTCTTAATATGTCAAAACAATCTTGTGCATCATCCTCACTATTTTTAAAGTCCCATAAACATTGTGATCTTTGGTTGTCAGGTTCCCTTGGGTAACAGTGCACTAAGCGGCACGGTGGCACAGCGGTAAAGTTGCTGCCTTACAGCGAATGCAGCGCCGGAGACCCGGGTTCGATCCCGACTACGGGTGCTGTCTGTACGGAGTTTGTACGTTCTCCCCGTGATCTGCGTGGGTTTTCTCCGAGATCTTCGGTTTCCCCCCACACTCCAAAGACGTACAGGTTTGTAGGTTAATTGGCTTGGTAAATGTATATATTTTTTTAGATTTAGATTCTACAGCGCGAAAACAGGCCCTTTCGGCCCACCAAGTCCGCACCGCCCAGTGATCCCTGCACATTAACACTATCCTACACACACCAGGGACAATTTTTACATTTACCCAGTCAATTAACCTACAAACCTGTACGTCTTTGGAGTGTGGGAGGAAACCGAAGATCTCGGAGAAAACCCATGCAGGTCACGGGGAGAACGTACAAACTCCATACAGACGGCGCCCGTAGTCAGGATCGAACCTGAGTCTCCGGCGCTGCATTCGCTGTAAGGCAGCAACTCTACCGCTGTGCCCTAGTGGGTATAGGATAGTGTTAATGTGCGGGAATCACTGGTTGGCGTGGACCCGGGCCTGTTTCCGCGCTATATCTCTAAACTAAACTAAACTATGTTAGTTCCTGCCCATGTCATCTTATTGACTAATTGCCTGGCAATTGCAACCTCAGCAGCGGTTCTGAAATACCAATTGCTCTCACCCAGGGGAGTGGTGCAGCCTCACGAATGGAAACTGCAATGATGGAAAAAGCTAGGGAGTGTTCCCAAGAACGCAGGGGGAATCTAGACAGGCTGGCAAGAGTGTAGTACTTGCAGACGGCACATTGTGCAAGGTGGCGGCATGGACACTCCATGTACTTTGTCTACATGGCATTTCCGGCAGTAGATTATCAGGGAGATCTGTTTTTGGAAAAATATACCACATGAGACCAGTCTAAGTTGGCAAGGCTTGCAAATTATTCACCCTGTTCCTTTGGGTAAAGGAAAAGTAGATGAAGCGTGGAGCTTGGATGACCTTAATACAGAAAAGAGCAGCAAACTGATGTGACAGATCAGCAGCAGCAGCCTGGACTTGTTCTGAAGCTTTGAAGTTAAAACTGATCACAACCTCCTCTTCCATGAGCAATGTTACCCAAGGACATGTGTGAGCCTGAACATGAGGTTGCAGGAGGTCACAGAACAGAAGTAGGATGGTCTTGGCGAAAGCTAGGCTTCATATTAAGGGATTGGACACGTTAGAGGCAGGAAACATGTTCCCAATGTTGGGGGAGTCCAGAACCAGGGGTCACAGTTTAAGAATAAGGGGTAGGCCATTTAGAACGGAGATGAGGAAAAACTTTTTCAGTCAGAGAGTTGTAAATCTGTGGAATTCTCTGCCTCAGAAGGCAGTGGAGGCCAATTCTCTGAATGCATTCAAGAGAGAGCTAGATAGAGCTCTTAAGGATAGCAGAGTCAGGGGGTATGGGGAGAAGGCAGGAACGGGGTACTGATTGAGAATGATCAGCCATGATCACATTGAATGGCAGTGCTGGCTCGAAGGGCCGAATGGCCTACTCCTGCACCTATTGTCTATTGTCATAGACTTTGCTGCTCAGTGAAAACGAAGTATTCGCATCCAAAGCTGGATATTTTTACAGGCAGTCAAATCTGGACAGTTTTCTAGGCGATGAGACGTTTCTATATCTCTTCCCACATGGTCCCTGTGGCATCCATGAAGCATCTGCATGCCATCCAGCAGAAAAGGTGCTGGGGATATTGATCTTTGTTGCAGGAAATTAGTTGAAGATGAAAGATGGGCTTTGTCTGAAGTGTGAGCAGTAGGTAACAAGGAATGAGACTGTATAGTGTTATGCCCACACCTGCATGGCATGGGCTCAGCTATGCCTGCCTTTGTGTTGGGTACGTTGAACAATCTCTGTTCAAAGCGTACACTGACCCAATCCCTAAACTCTATCTCCGCTACATTGATGACTGCATCGGTGCCACCTCCTGCACCCATGGACTTCATCAACTTCACCACCAATTTTCATCCTGCACTCAAATTTAATTGGACCATGTCCGACACCTGCCTACTCTTTCTTGATCTCACAATCTCCATCATAGGAAATAGACTACTGACTGACGTCTATTACAAAACCACTGACTCCCACGACTACCTCGAATACACTTCTTCCCACCCTGCTTCCTGCAAAGACTCTATCCCCTACACCCAATTCCTTGGTCTACGCCGCATCTGCGCCCAAGATGAGGTGTTCCATACTAGGACATCCGAGATGTCCTCATTCTTTAGGAAACGGAGGTTCCCCTCTCCCATCATAGATGAGGCCCTCAATCGTGTCTCCTCGGTCCCCCGCAGCTCTGCCCTTGCTCCCCCTCCCCCTAGTCGCAACAGAGACGCAGTCCCCCTAATCCTGAGGGGAACTTTGTCCCCCTAGGGGCGGCACGGTGGCGCAGCGGTAGAGTTGCTGCCTTACAGCGAATGCAGCGCCGGAGACCCGGGTTCAATCCCGACTACGGGCGCCATCTGTACGGAGTTTATACGTTCTCCCCGTGACCTGCGTGGGTTTTCTCCGAGATCTTCGTTTTCCTCCCACACTCCAAAGACGTACAGGTATGTAGGATAATTGGCTTGGTAAATGTAAAAATTGTCCCTTGTGGGTATAGTATAGTGTTAATGTGCGGGGATCGCTGGGCGGCGCGGACCCGGTGGGCCGAAAGGCCCCTATTTCTGCGCTGTATCTCTAAACTAAACTAAACTTTCTGTCACCCCATCAGCTGTCGCATGCAACACATAATCCTACGAAATGTTCGCTACCTCCAAAAGGATCCCACCACTAACCACATTTTCCCACCTCCACCCTTTCCGCCTCACGCAGAGACTCCCTCTGCAACCCCCTGGTTAACTCATCCCAAACCACTCCCTCCCCGGGTACCTTCCCCTGCAACTGCAGAAGATGCAACACCTGTCCCTATACCTCCTCCTTCGACTGTCCAGGGACCCCAACAGTCCTTTCAGGTTAGACAGAGGTTCACTTGCACCTCCTCCAACCTCATCTACTGTATCCGTTGTTCAAGATGTGGACTCTTATACATCAGCGATGCCAAATGTAGACTGGGCGATCGTTTCACTGAACAACTTTGTTGAGTCCGCCTGAACCTGCCTGACCTCCCGATTGCTAACCACTTTAATTCTCCTTCCCATTCCCACACAGACCTTTCTGTCCTAGGTTTCCTCCATTGGCAGAGTGAGGCTAAATGCAAATTGGAGGAATAGCATCTCATTTAAGTTCCTGGGAACCATCATCTCCAGGGACCTTAAATGGGGGGCCACCATCGACTCCACAGTCAACAAGGCCCAACAGAGGATGTACTTCCTGCGGCAACTGAAGAAACACAATCTGCCACAGGCGATGATGGTCCAATTCTATACTGCTATCATTGAGTCCGTCCTCACCTTCTCCATCATGGTCTGGTTTGGCTCAGCCACCAAGCACGACATCCGGAGGCTGCAACGGATCGTTCGCACAGCTGAGAAGGTTGTTGGCTGCAACCTTCCCCCCTTGACGAACTGTACACTGCAAGGGCCAGGAAGCGAGCGGGCAAGATCATCTCTGACCCCTCTCACCCTGGCCACTAACTCTTCGAAGCACTTCCCTCTGGAAGGCGACTCCGGACTGTCAAAGCAGCCACAGCCAGACATAAAAACAGCTTTTTTTCCCACAAGTGATAGTTCTACTCAATAACCAAAGTCTGTAGTCTCTTTTTTGCTCTGGTTTATTTTCACCCACATGTTTAGACCGTAATGTTGTATCCTTATTGTTTTGATGTGTTTATGCTTTATTCTTAATTGTTAACTGTATGTTTGTGTTGTCATTTGTGAGCGGAGCACCAAGGCACATTCCTTGTATGTGCACATACTTGGCCAATAAACTTATTCATTCATTCATTCATTCATATTTCGCTTACAGCCCAGTGGTATGAGTATTGATTTCTCTCACTTTAAGTAGCCCCGGCATTCCCTCTCTCTATCCCTCCCCCACCCACGTCACACCTGCTTTTCGGTTTACCCAACAAACATCTAAAAATGGCCTGTTTCCTTTATCAGCGTTACTTTTTGCATATCTTTCATTCATTGTTCTTTATCTCTCTACATCATCATCCATATCTCTCGTTTCCCTTATCCCTAACCAGTCTGAAGAAGGGTCTCGACCCAAAACGTCACCCATTCCTTCTCTCCAGAGATGCTGCCTGTCCCGCTGGGTTACTCCAGCTTTTTGTGTCTATCTTCAGTTTAAACCAGCTTCTGCAACTCCTTCCTACACAAAGAATGTAAGTTGTGTGCTACCCTCTAAACAGCACAGTTTCAGGGGAGCTGTGTTCTTTCTGCAGTTCTTTCATCTGCAGTTCTTTCCTACACAGTTTCAGGGGAAATGTGTTATTAAAAGCTTTCCATTTTGTGAGGAAAGAAGACATTTAAGTTGAACATTGGATATGGAGCTATTATCTCTCGCTCTATCCCCTATTCGGCCATGAACCCGCAAAGAGTCGGCTAAAGTCCAGGAAAAGCTTCCTCAGCCAAGTTGAACCAAATGCTGAAGCCGAAGGTACTAGAGTTGCATTATGGGAAGAGAGACTAGCCAATCTCCCATCAACGACATCCATGTCCATAAGTGCCAAAGAAGAACTTCCTCCTGCGGCCGAATCAAGCTGAGCTGTTGAAATGCCTCAACAGACCGAGAGCTGGTACTGGTCGATGTAAAGCCACTCTCAAGAAGTGGGATTGAAGACGTCATCTGCATATGTGGCACTGAACCACAAACTATGGAGCACCTATTGAGATGTCCTCTATTGGAGCACTAATGCAAAGCTGAGGACCTCACAGAGAACAATGAATGATATTGCTAAGAGTTGTGTTCAGTTTTGGCTGACACACAATATCTAGCATGTGTGGACACGATAAGAAGATCTCTCGCTCTCATTCTGTAACTTCACCATCAGGAATTGGATCTTTTAGAAGTCAATGATAATAGAAGCTATTTTTTATTTAGGTATGGCATCCAAATATTCCTTGTTGGGCATATTTATGCGCATTTAAGTTTTAAAAATATTAGACCACAGAATTGCCAAAGCAGTGGGCTGGCATTGGAGCAAGGAAAATTGGCATCAGGGAACTTAATCAGTGCATTCTGCACAAATCCTTACTGAAATTTAAATAATAAATAATAAGCTCTATAAGGATTGAAAAAGGGAATGAAATTATTTAAATGAACTCAATGCCAATTTGGATTTGGAAAAATAACTAAAAGGAGAAATGTGTATTTTTAAATTGTATTTAGACAATAGACAATAGACAGTAGGTGCAGGAGTAGGCCATTCGGCCCTTTGAGCCAGCACCGCCATTCACCGTGATAATGGCTGATCATTCTCAATCAGTACCCCGTTCCTGCCTTCTCCCTGTATCTCTTGACTCCGCTATCATTAAGTGCTCTATCTAGCTCTCTTTTGAAAGCATCCAGAGAATTGGCCTCCACTGCCTTCTGAGGCAGTGAATTCCACAGTTTCCCAACTCTCTGAGTGAAAAAGTTTTTCCCCATCTCCGTTCTAAATGGCCTACCCCTTATTCTTAAACTGTAGCCCCTGGTTCGGGACTCCCCCAACATCGGGAACATGTCTCCTGCCTGTCCAACCCCTTAATAATCTTATATGTTTCAATATATGTTTCAATAAGATCCCTTCTCATCCTTTTAAATTCCAGTGTATACAAGCTCAATCGCTCCAGTCTTTCAACATATGACAGTCCCGCCATTCCGGGAATTAACCTAGTAAACCTACGCTGCACTCCCCCAATAGTAAGAATGTCCTTCCTCAAATTTGGAGACCAAAACTGCACACAGTACTCCAGGTGCGGTCTCACTAGGGCCCTGTACAACTGTAGAAGGACCTCTTTGCTCCGATACTCAACTCCTCTTGTTATTTATTCCATTATCTGAAATAATCTGTAACCTGATGGCCTGATGTCCACTTTGTTGGAAGAATCTGATCGGCAGTAATTAACAATGACTGTATCATTAAAGTTGAAGTCAAATACTGTATGATCCTTTTCTAACACAACTTTTGATGGCGTTTAATAGGCAGTTAATGTGCAGACGCCAAAAATCTTCAAAAATCACTGATGATTTGGGCATAAAGGACAGACTAGCAACCTGTGACAAATCACAATTCCTCACAATATGTTCCTGGCTGATTTCCACGCTTATAAAAGTCGCACCGTTAAATCACATTTGTCTGGCTTCGACTGGGTTTGCCAGCAGTTCCACGTGAAATGCCTGAACTCCTCAGGGTCAGGACAAGGCAGTTTCTTGCACAAAAGCAAAATATGCAGAGCTATTTCTGGAAATGTTCCCAGTTGCACCTAATGATAGACGTTTGTTCCAGTGGAGGAGCAGACGTTTGCTTAGACCCCCCTCTCCCGCTCATGTGTTGGGTAGTCTGCGCCCTGTGTAACATGATATATAGCTCCAGCAGCACATCCATTAGAATGGGATTCGGAGCACTCTCGCGAAGAAAAGACAAAATAACATGTTAAATATTTTTCAAATCATCCGCATTTTGTTTACTTAAAAGCCGGTCTTGCTATATTTTTGGCAGTCAGCTACATCAATTTCCATCATGTTTAATGCTTCTGTGAGCCCTATGAATTGGCAATGCTGGGTGGTATTGGCATACCAAGTGGTAAAGGCTTCCAGGGGAACTTTGTAGGTAACCACCACTTCATTCCATTGCTTAAGATCACGCTGTTTGGCTCTGTGATTGTCTTAACCACCTGGACCTACCTTCTGGATCCAGAAAAAGGTATGCTTCGCGGATTGGAGAATAAGGGGAGCATAGCCCACTCATAATAAATCTAGGCCAAAATATATACCCCGTCTGTAATTCTGACCTACACCTGTGCCATGTAAACAGGCTCCAATGGATTCGTTCAGTCACTGCTTTGCTGTAATTGTATCCCAGTCTGCCAGTAGATGGCAGCCTTTGCAATGTAATGGGAATCTAATCTAATGGTACATTAAGGTCCTCACAAATACAGGAAATAATACTTGTGCAGGAAGGAACTGCAGATGCTGGTTTAAACCAAAGAAAGTCACAAAATGCTGGAGGAACTCAGCGGGACAGGCAGCATCTCTGGAGAGAAGGAATGGGTGATATTTTGGGTTGAGAATAATACTTCTTGTTTAATAGTAACTAAGGAAGTCAGATCAAGATAGGTGTACTCTGTTTTGTTTAAATAGAGAGACAGTGGAACCTTGAATATCAAAATGCTTAAAAGACAGAAATGAGAGCATTTGGTCAATGCTTGATTTGCAGACTGGGGGGAAGTATGCACCAGTGATCAATATTATTAATGATCTGGAATTAAATTAGCTGATGGAACAAAACTTAACAAGCAAGATAATAATTAGCATTATGACAGCAACAATGTTGAAACAGGCAAACACTTAGCATTTTCCTCCACAGATGCTACCTTACATGCTGGTAGAAAGAAGGTAAAGACAGGCTTGTGGACATACAGGACAAAATGCCAGTAAAATAGTTTTGAAGTGTAAATGTAGAAACTACAGCAGCCATTCTATTCACACCAGTTCTCATAACAAGGCAGTCATGTCCTCTTGGATAAATATTAGTTTTAAAAAAAACTTAACTGGAGACACAAAAATGTGCAGAAGCTGGAATTGTGAGCAAAACACAATGTGCCACAGGAACTGAACAGGTCAGGCAGCATCTGTGGAGGGAAATAAACAGATGACATTTTGGGTTGGGACCCTTCAGCTAGTCTGATTATTGTCTCACTGCTCCACATGGGATATTGCCTTGTATTAATCAATCCTTACAATCACTCTTCACATTGGCTGCAAGGTGCTATGGTAATAACTTTAAAGTTAAGATTAGTTAATGCAAGGGGAAAGTGGAGAAGTTCCAATGGAAAACAATGCTCTGGTCTTTGACTTACCTTCAGTATCTTTGTTGATTAATATTTAAAAACAATATTTCGGTGGCGTTATGGAGAGACAGGACGTACGTCTAAATAGCTCAGCAACTTGCCGAACAAATCACGTCAACAAAAAAATAAAAGAACAAAACAGTTAATTTAGCTACGTATCCACTGGTGAAACAGCTCATTACTGATACGCAATTTTACAGAGCGGAGCAGTAAACAGACCACAATGCCACCCAAACAAAGGCTGAAAACAGACGGAGAGGAAGGCCGCACAGAAGCCCCGAGCTCGCCTGAGAAACAGTCCTGTGGAGAGTTAACAAACCAATCTTACAAGCATTACAAGCCATTGAAATCCTTCACCGAGAACTCCCTGCAGTGAAGCAAGAAGTATGTGCCAAAATAGACCCTCACATTGAAGAGGTATTCGCGAACCTGAGAGGGGAAATTTTACGTCTGGAAACCGACATCAACCGTAAGCTGGAAACTACTCGGGCTGCTTTACTCTCCCACAGTGAGACTCTCCATGCGCTGGGAATAACGGCCACAGCTCGCTCTGATGTTATGGACGAGCTGAAAGTTGAAGGGGAGCGCACTTCCGGCTTGGTATCAAAACTATCAGAAAAATGCCTAGATCTGGAGGGGCATTCCAAGCGTCAAAACCTGAGAATAGTCGGAGTGAAAGAAGGTAAAGAATACGGTCAAAATGTCCGTGACTTTACAGCACAACTACTTAAAGACACACTCACTTTAGATGAGAAGCCCGTGCTCGACCAAGCGCACAGAACTCTGAGAGCCCGGCCAGACGACAACGTGCCACCATGACACCTGGTCCTGCGGGTGCATTACTGTCATGTCCTGGAGGAAACACTCCGTAAAGTGGCCATGGATAGGAACTTACCATATCAAGGTCAACGGACAAGGATCTTCAGGGACTATCCCCCTGAAGTCGTTACACAAAGAGCACTCTTCTCCAAGGCAAGAGGAATATTGAGGGACATACCAGGAGTTGGATTTGGATTATTATACCTGGCCAAACTCCGTGTCACACGTGACGGTGCTGAATCCCTCTTCACTGACCCGAGCGAAGCATTACTGTTTGCCCAGAGCATTGCCGGAGTGGCCAAGGGATAAGTACTAGCCTCCAGGTCCCTCAGGTCGGCCGACTTGAGGTTACTGACTATCTCACGGTCTAAGCTTAAGCTCAGGGGTGACAGCGCTTTTGCAGTTGCAGCTCCTAGACTGGAACAGCATCCCTCTCCCCATCAGAACTGCCCCCTCCATCGACTCCTTTAAGTCCAGGCTCAAAACCTATTTCTACTCCCTAGCGTTTGAGGCCCTCAGAGGGGGCGCTGTGAACTGTTTATGTATGTGCTGTTATGTTTGTGTGCCATTGTATGTTCGTTCTTAGTACCTGAACTGATGTACAGCACTTTGGTCAACGTGGGTTGTTTTTAAATGTGCTACACAAATAAAATTGACTTGACTTGACTTGGCTTGACTATAGAGGCTATAAATTACTGGCTGTTAATGGCTTTGTAATATGGTAGAAATATTACTGACTGAAAGATAACTATTACGAGACCCATGCCGGTTAACTATGTATACCGTTACCTTGACGACTCAAATTTTGCTACTGGCGGAGTTACTTTAAAGACTCCAACATCCAAAGTGTATTTCTTAATTATCTGCTGAAACACAAATAAGACGAGCTTTGACTTCTTCCACATAAAATGCCATCCTATAGAATGTTAAGTAGAGTGGAATGTTGAGCCTTTAAAAGATGGTTCTGTTTAGTTCTTTAACACGTTATAGATGCAGGTTTATCAAATAAGTACAATACTAGTTTTAGAAGTTAATTGTAAGGAAGGTTACCTTAACTTTACTGCCGTTGCGAGGTGCTTGTTAGCGACATCTCTATACTTTGTTCCTTTTTTCTTGTTTTCTAATTATCTATTTCTTTCTTTCCCTTATTTTTGCAATATATATCTTAGTATCTTGCGCTAATGTGCATTTGGTGATATTCACGGGGGGTGGGGGAGTTGGGTGGGGGGTTTCTTACTCAGCCTATATTCCAAAAAATACTTTAATTACTGTGTTAGAGCATTTATTTCAGCAGAAGATACATACACTAACTATGCAAGATGATGTAGCAAGCAAAACTGGGGGGACAGGACTTACCTTTTGTAGTTGGAATGTCAAGGGAGTGAATGAACCAATAAAAAGGGGTAAAATACTAGTTCACTTAAAACCCCTTAACACTGACATAATATTCCTCCAGGAGACTCACCTCAAGAATGACTCACACAACAGGCTGAAGTGCAGGTGGATTGGACAGCTGTACCACTCCACCTTTCCCTCAAAAGCCAGGGGTACCGCAATCTTAATCCGCAAAGGTACCCCGTTCAAACATAAATCTACAGTAGTTGATAAGGAGGGCAGGTATATCATAGTGACCGGAGAAGTGTATTCAACCTCACTGACTTTGGTGAACATATACGGTCCAAATTTTGATAACCCCCAATTTTTCAATAAAGTATTTAATTTAACCCCAGATATGTTCCAGTCCAATTTGATAATGGGGGGTGATTTAAATTGTGTATTAGACCAATACTTAGACAGATCTTCATTCCGTAGAATAATTACATCCAATTCCAGTGAACTTTTGAATACATATATAAACAACACAAATATAAAAGATGTATGGAGGATTGCCAACCCCTTAGGAAGAGAGTATTCTTTCTACCCAGGTGCCCATAAACTATATACAAGAATAGATTATTTTATGGTCGATTCTAAACTCCTGCCATATACCCACAACCCAAAATATCACAATATTATTATTTCAGATCCTTGTCCTCTTACATTCTCTGTGAAACTGGAAGGAATGGCGAAAAGACAGCCGTGTTGGAGATTTAATCCACAAATACTCACAGAGGCTAAATTTTGTGAATACCTGAAGTTACAGATGGAAATCTTCTTTGAGACAAATGACACCCAACGTTGCTCTAACAATTGCTTTGGGAAACCTTTAAAGCCTTCCTTAGAGGCTGCATTATTTCTTACCAAGCATCACAGAACAAGGGAAGAAAGGCAGAGCAACAGGAACTAGAAAAACAAATAAAACAGTTGGACTCAGAAAATGCACAGGAAAACATAACAAAATCCATAAGAAAACATAACAAAATAGCTGCACTTAAATACAAATTAAACCAGATACTCTCAGCAAGAATCAGTAAGGCATTTCAATTTACCGATCAAACATACTTTGAATTCGGCGATAAACCCCGTAAACTTTTAGCAAGACAACTTCGCAAATTAGAAAATGACTGTACGGCACGGTAGCGCAGCGGTAGAGTTGCTGCTTTACAGCGAATGCAGCGCCGGAGACTCAGGTTCGATCCTGACTACGGGCGCTGCACTGTAAGGAGTTTGTACGTTCTCCCCGTGACCTGCGTGGGTTTTCTCCGAGATCTTCAGTTTCCTCCCACACTCCAAAGACGTACAGGTATGTAGGTTAATTGGCTGGGTAAATGTAAAAATTGGCCCTAGTGGGTGTAGGATAGTGTTAATGTACGGGGATCGCTGGGCGGCACGGACCTGGAGAGCTGAAAAGGCCTGTTTCCGGCTGTATATATATGATATGATATGATATGATATGATATGACCGTACGATACATAAAATTAGATCGGAAAAAGGAGAACTACTTTCACTGCCCAAAGATATCAACGGAAGATTTCAACAACTTTACTCATCTCAAACAACAGCCGACTCAGTGATGATGCAGACTTTTCTGGATAAGTGCAATCTTCCAACCCTCAGTGAGACCGAACGTAACGAGTTGGGTTCAGAGATAAAAGTAAAGGACATTTCAGAGACTATTAAATCATTGTAAAATTGAAAAACTCCTGGCCCAGATGGGATCAATAATGAATTTTACAAAAAATGTAACGATATAATTTCCCCACGTCTACAATGCCTGTATATCCAAGCGTTCGAGCAGACGTTACCGTACGCTCTAGCAGAATCAATTATTACATTAATTCTGTAAAAAGATAAGAATCTAGAAGAGCCGGGATCATATAGAGCAATTGCCCTTTTAAATACCGATCAGAAGATCCTAGCCAAGACTCTGGCTCGTAGACTCAGCCTAGTCATTGGCAAACTTGTACAGATCAAACCAGGTTCATACCTAAATGACATTCATTCTTTAATGTGAGACGTCTGTTTAATATAATTTACTCACATAGAATACCGAATAAAGACCTCACAATCATCACATTGGATGCGGAAAAAGCCTTTGACTAAGTTGATTGGTGTTATCTTTTCACAGCGCTAGGAAAATTCCAATTAGGCCAAAACTTTATCTTATGGCTGAAGCTTTAATATGGGAACCCGAACACCAGAATATTAACCAATCAAACCCTCTCATCTAAATGTTGCTTATTCAGGGATATTAGATGTGCTCTCTCCCCGATGCTATTCGCATTCGCCATAGAACCACTTGCTGAGAGCATCAGGTCCCACTCAGGCATATACAGATACAATACTAAACATACTACGAACAAAATATCCCTCTACGCAGATGATCTACATCGCTAACCCCCGAACTAGTATCCCAAATTTACTATCCATTATAGACCAATTCGGCATCTTCTCTGGCTACAGAATTAATTGGAATAAAAGCGAAATTATGCCAATAAACGAACAAGACTTTACCCGGCTCCAACAGTTCCCTTTTAGAATTGTTACTGATAAACTCAGATATCTCGGAGTTTACGTTACCAGGAAATATTCCCTCCTGTTTAAAACAAATTTTCCTCCATTAATTTCAAAACTTCATACTTATATTCAATTTTGGAAAGCACTGCCTATTTCCCTCCTTGGCAGATTGAATGCCTTAAAGATGATTTTTTTCCCGCAGCTTTTATATTTATTTCAGACAATACTGATATTTCTTCCCAAATCTTTCTTTAAAAAAATTGATTCCATTGTTACTGACTTTATATGGGACTACAAACATCACCGAATACATAAAACCTTGAATATCAAAATGCTTAAAAGACAGAAATGAGAGCATTTGGTCAATGCTTGATTTGCAGACTGGGGGGAAGTATGCACCAGTGATCAATATTATTAATGATCTGGAATTAAATTAGCTGATGGAACAAAACTTAACAAGCAAGATAATAATTAGCATTATGACAGCAACAATGTTGAAACAGGCAAACACTTAGCATTTTCCTCCACAGATGCTACCTTACATGCTGGTAGAAAGAAGGTAAAGACAGGCTTGTGGACATACAGGACAAAATGCCAGTAAAATAGTTTTGAAGTGTAAATGTAGAAACTACAGCAGCCATTCTATTCACACCAGTTCTCATAACAAGGCAGTCATGTCCTCTTGGATAAATATTAGTTTAAAAAAAAACTTAACTGGAGACACAAAAATGTGCAGAAGCTGGAATTGTGAGCAAAACACAATGTGCCACAGGAACTGAACAGGTCAGGCAGCATCTGTGGAGGGAAATAAACAGATGACATTTTGGGTTGGGACCCTTCAGCTGGTCTGATTATTGTCTCACTGCTCCACATGGGATATTGCCTTGTATTAATCAATCCTTACAATCACTCTTCACATTGGCTGCAAGGTGCTATGGTAATAACTTTAAAGTTAAGATTAGTTAATGCAAGGGGAAAGTGGAGAAGTTCCAATGGAAAACAATGCTCTGGTCTTTGACTTACCTTCAGTATCTTTGTTGATTAATATTTAAAAACAATATTTCGGTGGCGTTATGGAGAGACAGGACGTACGTCTAAATAGCTCAGCAACTTGCCGAACAAATCACGTCAACAAAAAAATAAAAGAACAAAACAGTTAATTTAGCTACGTATCCACTGGTGAAACAGCTCATTACTGATACGCAATTTTACAGAGCGGAGCAGTAAACAGACCACAATGCCACCCAAACAAAGGCTGAAAACAGACGGAGAGGAAGGCCGCACAGAAGCCCCGAGCTCGCCTGAGAAACAGTCCTGTGGAGAGTTAACAAACCAATCACCGGTCTTACAAGCCATTGAAATCCTTCGCCGAGAACTCTCTGCAATGAAGCAAGAAGTATGTGCCAAAATAGACCCTCACATTGAAGAGGTATTCGCGAACCTGAGAGGGGAAATTTTACGTCTGGAAACCGACATCAACCGTAAGCTGGAAACTACTCGGGCTGCTTTACTCTCCCACAGTAAGACTCTCCGTGCGCTGGGAATAACGGCCACAGCTCGCTCTGATGTTATGGACGAGCTGAAAGTTGAAGGGGAGCGCACTTCCGGCTTGGTATCAAAACTATCAGAAAAATGCCTAGATCTGGAGGGGCATTCCAAGCGTCAAAACCTGAGAATAGTCGGAGTGAAAGAAGGTAAAGAATACGGTCAAAATGTCCGTGACTTTACAGCACAACTACTTAAAGACACACTCACTTTAGATGAGAAGCCCGTGCTCGACCAAGCGCACAGAACTCTGAGAGCCCGGCCAGACGACAACGTGCCACCTTGACACCTGGTCCTGCGGGTGCATTACTGTCATGTCCTGGAGGAAACACTCCGTAAAGTGGCCATGGATAGGAACTTACCATATCAAGGTCAACGGACAAGGATCTTCAGGGACTATCCCCCTGAAGTCGTTACACAAAGAGCACTCTTCTCCAAGGCAAGAGGAATATTGAGGGACATACCAGGAGTTGGATTTGGATTATTATACCTGGCCAAACTCCGTGTCACACGTGACGGTGCTGAATCCCTCTTCACTGACCCGAGCGAAGCATTACTGTTTGCCCAGAGCATTGCCGGAGTGGCCAAGGGATAAGTACTAGCCTCCAGGTCCCTCAGGTCGGCCGACTTGAGGTTACTGACTATCCCACGGTCTAGGCTTAAGCTCAGGGGTGACAGCGCTTTTGCAGTTGCAGTTCCTAGACTGGAACAGCATCCCTCTCCCCATCAGAACTGCCCCCTCCATCGACTCCTTTAAGTCCAGGCTCAAAACCTATTTCTACTCCCTAGCGTTTGAGGCCCTCTGAGGGGGCGCTGTGAACTGTTTATGTATGTGCTGTTATGTTTGTGTGCCATTGTATGTTCGTTCTTAGTACCTGAACTGATGTACAGCACTTTGGTCAACGTGGGTTGTTTTTAAATGTGCTACACAAATAAAATTGACTTGACTTGACTTGGCTTGACTATAGAGGCTATAAATTACTGGCTGTTAATGGCTTTGTAATATGGTGGAAATATTACTGACTGAAAGATAACTATTACGAGACCCATGCCGGTTAACTATGTATACAGTTACCTTGACGACTCAAATTTTGCTACTGGCGGAGTTACTTTAAAGACTCCAACATCCAAAGTGTATTTCTTAATTATCTGCCGAAACACAAATAAGACGAGCTTTGACTTCTTCCACATAAAATGCCATCCTATAGAATGTTAAGTAGAGTGGAATGTTGAGCCTTTAAAAGATGGTTCTGTTTAGTTCTTTAACACGTTATAGATGCAGGTTTATCAAATAAGTACAATACTAGTTTTAGAAGTTAATTGTAAGGAAGGTTACCTTAACTTTACTGCCGTTGCGAGGTGCTTGTTAGCGACATCTCTATACTTTGTTCCTTTTTTCTTGTTTTCTAATTATCTATTTCTTTCTTTCCCTTATTTTTGCAATATATATCTTAGTATCTTGCGCTAATGTGCATTTGGTGATATTCACGGGGGGTGGGGGAGTTGGGTGGGGGGTTTCTTACTCAGCCTATATTCCAAAAAATACTTTAATTACTGTGTTAGAGCATTTATTTCAGCAGAAGATACATACACTAACTATGCAAGATGATGTAGCAAGCAAAACTGGGGGGACAGGACTTACCTTTTGTAGTTGGAATGTCAAGGGAGTGAATGAACCAATAAAAAGGGGTAAAATACTAGTTCACTTAAAACCCCTTAACACTGACATAATATTCCTCCAGGAGACTCACCTCAAGAATGACTCACACAACAGGCTGAAGTGCAGGTGGATTGGACAGCTGTACCACTCCACCTTTCCCTCAAAAGCCAGGGGTACCGCAATCTTAATCCGCAAAGGTACCCCGTTCAAACATAAATCTACAGTAGTTGATAAGGAGGGCAGGTATATCATAGTGACCGGAGAAGTGTATTCAACCTCACTGACTTTGGTGAACATATACGGTCCAAATTTTGATAACCCCCAATTTTTCAATAAAGTATTTAATTTAACCCCAGATATGTTCCAGTCCAATTTGATAATGGGGGGTGATTTAAATTGTGTATTAGACCAATACTTAGACAGATCTTCATTCCGTAGAATAATTACATCCAATTCCAGTGAACTTTTGAATACATATATAAACAACACAAATATAAAAGATGTATGGAGGATTGCCAACCCCTTAGGAAGAGAGTATTCTTTCTACCCAGGTGCCCATAAACTATATACAAGAATAGATTATTTTATGGTCGATTCTAAACTCCTGCCATATACCCACAACCCAAAATATCACAATATTATTATTTCAGATCCTTGTCCTCTTACATTCTCTGTGAAACTGGAAGGAATGGCGAAAAGACAGCCGTGTTGGAGATTTAATCCACAAATACTCACAGAGGCTAAATTTTGTGAATACCTGAAGTTACAGATGGAAATCTTCTTTGAGACAAATGACACCCAACGTTGCTCTAACAATTGCTTTGGGAAACCTTTAAAGCCTTCCTTAGAGGCTGCATTATTTCTTACCAAGCATCACAGAACAAGGGAAGAAAGGCAGAGCAACAGGAACTAGAAAAACAAATAAAACAGTTGGACTCAGAAAATGCACAGGAAAACATAACAAAATCCATAAGAAAACATAACAAAATAGCTGCACTTAAATACAAATTAAACCAGATACTCTCAGCAAGAATCAGTAAGGCATTTCAATTTACCGATCAAACATACTTTGAATTCGGCGATAAACCCCGTAAACTTTTAGCAAGACAACTTCGCAAATTAGAAAATGACTGTACGGCACGGTAGCGCAGCGGTAGAGTTGCTGCTTTACAGCGAATGCAGCGCCGGAGACTCAGGTTCGATCCTGACTACGGGTGCTGCACTGTAAGGAGTTTGTACGTTCTCCCCGTGACCTGCGTGGGTTTTCTCCGAGATCTTCAGTTTCCTCCCACACTCCAAAGACGTACAGGTATGTAGGTTAATTGGCTGGGTAAATGTAAAAATTGTCCCTAGTGGGTGTAGGATAGTGTTAATGTACGGGGATCGCTGGGCGGCACGGACTTGGAGGGCTGAAAAGGCCTGTTTCCGGCTGTATATATATGATATGATATGATATGATATGATATGACCGTACGATACATAAAATTAGATCGGAAAAAGGAGAACTACTTTCACTGCCCAAAGATATCAACGGAAGATTTCAACAACTTTACTCATCTCAAACAACAGCCGACTCAGTGATGATGCAGACTTTTCTGGATAAGTGCAATCTTCCAACCCTCAGTGAGACCGAACGTAACGAGTTGGGTTCAGAGATAAAAGTAAAGGACATTTCAGAGACTATTAAATCATTGAAAAATTGAAAAACTCCTGGCCCAGATGGGATCAATAATGAATTTTACAAAAAATGTAACGATATAATTTCCCCATGTCTACAATGCCTGTATATCCAAGCGTTCGAGCAGACGTTACCGTACGCTCTAGCAGAATCAATTATTACATTTATTCTGTAAAAAGATAAGAATCTAGAAGAGCCGGGATCATATAGAGCAATTGCCCTTTTAAATACCGATCAGAAGATCCTAGCCAAGACTCTGGCTCGTAGACTCAGCCTAGTCATTGGCAAACTTGTACAGATCAAACCGGGTTCATACCTAAATGACATTCATTCTTTAATGTGAGACGTCTGTTTAATATAATTTACTCACATAGAATACCGAATAAAGACCTCACAATCATCACATTGGATGCGGAAAAAGCCTTTGACTAAGTTGATTGGTGTTATCTTTTCACAGCGCTAGGAAAATTCCAATTAGGCCAAAACTTTATCTTATGGCTGAAGCTTTAATATGGGAACCCGAACACCAGAATATTAACCAATCAAACCCTCTCATCTAAATGTTGCTTATTCAGGGATATTAGATGTGCTCTCTCCCCGATGCTATTCGCATTCGCCATAGAACCACTTGCTGAGAGCATCAGGTCCCACCCAGGCATATACAGATACAATACTAAACATACTACGAACAAAATATCCCTCTACGCAGATGATCTACATCGCTAACCCCCGAACTAGTATCCCAAATTTACTATCCATTATAGACCAATTCGGCATCTTCTCTGGCTACAGAATTAATTGGAATAAAAGCGAAATTATGCCAATAAACGAACAAGACTTTACCCGGCTCCAACAGTTCCCTTTTAGAATTGTTACTGATAAACTCAGATATCTCGGAGTTTACGTTACCAGGAAATATTCCCTCCTGTTTAAAACAAATTTTCCTCCATTAATTTCAAAACTTCATACTTATATTCAATTTTGGAAAGCACTGCCTATTTCCCTCCTTGGCAGATTGAATGCCTTAAAGATGATTTTTTTCCCGCAGCTTTTATATTTATTTCAGACAATACTGATATTTCTTCCCAAATCTTTCTTTAAAAAAATTGATTCCATTGTTACTGACTTTATATGGGACTACAAACATCACCGAATACATAAACGGCACTTGTGCAAATCCAAAGAGAATGGAGGACTAGCTTTACCAAATTTTCTTTCTTACTACTGGGCAACGAATATTAAAACCATAATCTTCTGGTTGGATGATTCATACCAACAGGCCAATTGGCTAAAAATGGAAAGAGAAGATTGTTTGCCTTGTTCCATAGGCTCGATTGTCCTGTCTCCAAAACCCTGAATAAGTCAATGTAATATTATAACCCTATAATTTATGGTACTATTCATATCTGGAAACAGTTGAAGTTCAGTCGTAAATTGAGGGACATGTCTCTCCTCCCTCCTATTGCAAATAACCCCTCTTTTAAACCCTCTACTTTAGATGGTGTCTTCACCCAATGGAAGAACAAAGGAATTAATACTGTGGGAGACCTATACTGGAAGGGGACTTGTTCCTCCTTCCAAGAGTTGCAGGTGAAATACGATTTGAATACGAATAATTTTTTCAGATATCTTCAGGTTAGGGACTGTGTGAAAACATACATGCAAGATTACAACACTGCAAGTCCAGATAAACTTGACGAATGTTTGAATAGACATGCAGATACAGAGAAGTTGATATCCTACATTTACAATTTCTTCAAAACATCAACTCCCCATCATCTGAGGTTTACAGGCGTGCATGGGAAGATGAGATGGGTTAACAAATTTCCAATCATACATGGGACGAAAGCTTACAACATATCCATAAGTGCTCCTTAAATGCCAGACATTGCCTGATACAGTTCAAAGTGCTGTACAGGATATACTATTCAAAAACCAAACTGAACAACATTCTCCCCAGTGCTTCTCCTCTTTGCGATAAGTGTCAATTCCAAGAAGCCACTTTAATCCATAGTTTCGTACTATGTACAGAAATAGAACGTTTTTGGACAGAAATATTCAACGTTTTCTCCAATACACTGAAAATCCCATTAGAGCCAGACTCAAAACTGACAATACTGGGAATATCAGAAGCATGTCGTACATTGACTGTTTTTCAGCGACGCTTTGTCGGCTATGGACTAATATTAGCAAAAAAACTCATACTTAAATTCTGGAAAAGTGTTTAAGTTCCTCCAGTGAAGATGTGGATTACAGAAATGACAGACACATTACATTTAGAGAGAATTAGGTTTATCTCGAATGACAAACTGAAGCAACTAAAAAAAAATATGGTCACCTTTTATTGATTTTCTCGAACAATACAATATTTGAACACAATTTAAAATCACTCGTAGGGCTGAGTGAGCGGCACATGGGTGGGTTGTCGGCAATATCTCCCCTTCTTTTTTATTTTTTATTTCTCTTTTCCTTCTTTCTCTCTCTTTTCAATTAAATGCCCTTTTTGAAAAGTGTTAAAATTGAAGCTGTTCATAAAGCTACAAAAATGTCACACAAATACTTCCAATAAAACATAAATAATTAAAAATAAAGAATAAAAAAATAATATATATATATATATATTTAAAAACAATATTTTTGAAGGATATAGGAAAAGGCAATTGTGCTGACTCCATAATTATGTGTTGTCAACTATGAGCCAGTAGATGTATAATGTAAATGTTAAGCACCACATTACAGAAAGATAGTTTTCTATATTTTCTAAATATTTCTGTTTCCAATGGGAATACAATCAAACTGGAAATTATATTTCCAGAGATTAATCTTGTTCAGTTCACCAGCTTCAGCATTACATTTATGGAGCCTATTGAAAATTACATACTTAATATACTTCAGATTTGATAGATACTGGCATTGAAAATGGATAAGTTATTCCCTTAATGTTACAATAAGACTTTGCAATTTAGCTATATCTATAACTCATTTACTGTTCAGATCATTGAATTTTGCGTCTTCATTAAAAGTGTTGTAAAAACTTGGCGATTTTCTTTTCTTCTTGATTTAAGGATTTAAAAAGTACCTAACAATGTGCTTTTCTGTGCAAGCTGTGAAGTTTTGGTTAGGACTGTGGGAACACAAAAGGGGTTTTGCACATATCTGGACTATGGTCTGATACCTATCCATTTAAAAAAGTGCAATGCAGCACAGAGTTTCTTACAAAAGATCTTCAAAGATTTTTTTGTGGATCTATATTGCATATAAAATGCCAATCTTGTTTATTATTCACCCATCAGCAATAATAACAGAAAGAAATGTGTACATTTATATTTGGCAATAAGATATCCCAAAGCAATTTACTGTCAAACAAGTCCCACTTCAAAAAACTCACTGTTACATTCACAAATCACAGGAACAATTTAACACAGCAGGGCCTATCAAGCCACTTAGATAATGTGTTGTAGTACAGATGGCTGAGAGATAAATATCAGCTCGGAGACTCCCATGCACTGCTTCAAACAGCTCAATGGGATCTGAGGGGCATCAGGGCTTTGTCTTAACATGAGGCAGACAGCGTTCTTGACAGCTCAACACCCGCCAATTTGTCAGCTTGAATTTGAAAATCATTCACTAGAGAAGGATGCTGTTCCATTGATTGTGCAAGTGTCGATCCTCTGGAAATTATTAATTAATCCCATTGCCTTGTTCTTCCCCATAATCCTGAACATTTGTTATTTCTAAATTGGAATCCAATTCTGCCTCATTAGTTGTCATTCCACCTTCCTTTGGCCAATGCATGCAAGATCAAAACAGTAAGTAAAACAAATTCTCCCCCAACCCATATACCTAATTATTTTCAGTCTGTGTCCCTGGCATAATATTACCCCCTCTCCTCTCCCAAATGGAAACAATGTACCCCATTTCCTCCATCTAAAAGCCATATAGACATGGTCACCTCTCACTCACTCTCTTTAGAATCTTAGCTAACCTGATTTCTCAGATAACCAAAATCTCATAATCCAGGTACCATTCTAGTAAATCATCTCAGCGCACTCCAAAGTCTCCATGGCCTTTCCAAAGTGTGGTGTCCAAAGTCTGAAGAAGGGTCTCGACCTGAAACATCACCCATTCCTTAACTCCAGAGATGCTGCCTGTCCCACTGAATTACTCCAGCATTTTGTGTCCATCTGCAGTGTGTGAAATTAGACAATAACCTGGTGAGGTTTAATCTGCATATTCCAATTTGATCTTCTTCTTGCATTTGAGGCAGCAGCAGAAGTTATGTAACGCCCTCCAGGCGCTGTAGCCAGTGCAATGTGCTGTTGTCGAGGGCCGTGAGGTCTACCCCTCCACCAGGGGGACAGAGGACAGTGCAGTCGGACATGCCGTGCTGCGCTGTTTGCTAGTCTGCTCCACACACGCAGGCTGCTGATGGACGCAACCCCCAACGATGCATGTTGGCGTTGAACCGGCCGACCCCTGTACGGAGCCGGTTCAGGGCAACCCACTCTATGCGGGGCGTGTCCGAGCCGGGTGGGGCAGTGGTGTTCGGTGCGACAGTGAATTGAGGAGGTGGCGATGTCTGTTCCCAGCAGGTTCTCCATGCTCCTAGTATGTTGAAACCGGAGCCACAGAGGGTCGCTGCATGACGGGAGAAAGGGTGACGAGATGACAGGCGTTGTGGTCCCAGTTGTTGTGAATCCTGGGCGAGGTGGTGCAAAGGATGTTTGGCGTCCGATGGGGCCTTGCACACCAGCCTATGAGGGAAGAACTCTCTGCGAAGCTTGGCGGGTGCGATACCTGCGAGCACCGGCAGGAGATCCGTGGGAGTAGGGCGTAGGCAGCCAGTGATGATCCACATGGTGTCGTTGAGGGTGGCGTCTAGCTTGCTGGTATGAGCGCTGCGGCACCATGCTGGGGCGGCGTACTCAGCGGCGCTGTACACGAGTGCAAGAGCACTGGTTCCAAGAATAGATGTCGTGGCGCCCCATGACGATCCGGCCAAGCAACGCAGGAGGTTGTTCCGTGCCGAGACTTTAGCACGGAGAGCTTCAAGGTGTTGCTTGTCGGTCAGCTGCCGGTCTAGTTTCACCCCGAGGTATGTAGGAAATGGGTTGTAGGGTAGGGGTGACCCATTGAGGGTGACGGTTAGCTGGCGTTGAGCTTCCTTGTTATTCAGGTGAAAGGCCGTTGTGGTGGTTTTTGCCACACTCAGTTTTAGTCTCCAGGTCTTAAGGTAGCCCGCGACAAGTTCCATATCCGCCGAGAGCACATCCTCAACATTTGACCAGCTCCTGTCCGAGTGCAGTACCGTTCCAATATGATAAAGTTCCAGATGTTTTTTTGGGGAACTTTTATCAATTTAGCTCAACCACACAATTTTGCACTTGTCTCTTGTTCAAACTTTCAAGACTGAACTTTGATCCCACATATTTCTGACTTTGAGATAGGAACGCTACTATAATCATGCAGGGTTTTTATCTTTTAAAAAGAGCAGAAAATAACTCCTGACAGTGTGGCTCCAGGGATGATGCCGGATGGATAATGACCACATCATTCTTACAGTGGGGTGAACTCACGTGATATTGGTTGTTTATGGTGAGGACAACAATGATGTGAAGGTCTGGGACCGTGTGGGAGCGGAGTCCCTTGTCATCAGTGTGCATGTGAGGAGGCTCTGCCGATCTTGGGCTTGTCCTGGCAGCTTAGTTTTTACCTCAAAGAGATGGAGCTGGTGGTCTAGGGCTTGGCCAGGCGGCTCAGTCCTGGCGAAGGAGGAGGCACGGCAATCTTCAGCTTGTCAGTACAGTTCACTCATGCCTCGAGAGGATGTCCTGGCAGTCTCCGGCTTGATCCGACAGCTCAGTCTCGAAGGAGACACTGGTGGTCTCGGGCTTGTTCTGACAGCTCAGTCTTTGGCTCCAAAAGGAGATGCTTGCAATCTCAGGTTTATCCTGGAGGCTCATTCTTTGTCTCAGAGGAAGTGCTGGCAGCCTCTGGCTCGTCCTGGTGCTCACTCTTTGCACACTGTGTGCAAGTGCAGTCCCTCATCACTTGTCGGCAGGTGAGGAGACACTGGCAGTCTTGGGGTTGCCCCGGCCGTTCAGTCTGGGGCCTAAAGGAGGTACTGGCTGCCTAGGCAGCTCGGTCATGACAATGACGAGGGCCTCACGCTTGTCTGGGCGGCTCGGTCTTTATATCGAATTGGAGATGCTGGCAACCTCTGGTTCATAAACTTTAGCTGCAAATTAAAAGTTCTGGAGGAGCTAATAATAAATCCTAAACTGATCCAACATCAGCTTATTTAAATATTGAGAATTAATATTGAACTGAAGATAATGAAAAGTCTAAAAGAATTGTCCCATTTCTTGGACAAGAAGTTAAAGACCTGGTGGTGCTTCCTCTCCACAGAGAAACTTCACGAGTTGTGACATGCACTTTATCCAGTTTCTTAAAACTTTTAACCTAGGATTGAGCAAAATTCTATTCTATAAAGTACTTTATAATTGTAATTTACTGAGGAAAATAAACTTCCATCTTAATTTAGAGTTATTTCCAATGACGAACAAATTATTTTGTTGGTTCCATTGCTTAGTGTGTGCCTGAGTTTCAGCTGTTAATTCTACAAACCTCTCTCGTTTCAATTGCGTAAAAGTCAAAGGAATTGACCACGTGGTGAGTACAACTAATAGCCGATGATTCATGGATAATTTCTCTAAATTTATGGTATGAATGTTTGAAATTGGATAGAAATCAAATGTACTTTTGAAAAATTGTTCAGATTCCCGGAACTGGCTAAATGTTTGCCCCTTGCAATACTAATAGCAATGGTATATGCATTATGGTTAGATTCAGGGCTCTTTGTCCCACATGGAATGTACAAACTGTAACAAGGTAAATTGCGCTTTCATTATACTTCATTTAACAAGGGTAATGTAGCCGATCCAACTACAATTAAAAAAATATGGAGCATTTTTTGTCAATAGCCCAACTGATCTTCCGTTGACATACATTTAAAATGCAGCTAATTTACTTATTTATGTTGTAAAATAGTTGCACGCAGTCTACATTTTTGAAACACACGTATATGTTGAATTACATTTTTGACCCAGTTTTATACTGCTCTGCAACTTTTTGATGCATTATTTGACATTTTGCTGAATTTATTGCATTTATCCATGTCATATTTCATATAAATCTGATATTTTATGTTTTGCTGTTCCTATATTTAAATCCCGCATAATTGTGGTTCGGTTCCTGATAGCCACTATGCATCCTAAGTTCTTTGTAGTGATAAATAATGCAATTGAAAAGGACAGGTTTTGGTCTGGGCGAAGGGCAAAATAGTCTATATTTTTCTCCGTCACTCAAAAGAAGTAGGATAATTTGGAGAGATTATCCATGAACCATCAGCTATTAGTTGTACTCACCTCCACACGGTCAATTACTTTGACTTTTACGCAACTGAATCTAAAGAGGTTTGTAGAATTAACAGCTGAAACTCAGGCACACACTTAAATAAATAATTTGTTCCTCGTTGGATATTAAATTAAGATGGAAATGTATTTTCTCAGTAAATTACAATAATGAGTCTATAAAGTACTTCATAGAATTGAGTTTTGCTCAATCCTAGATAAAACGTTTCAAGAAACTGAATAATGTGCCTGTCACAACTCATGAAGTTGTCCATGGATAGGAAGCACCACCAAGGTCTTTAACTTTAAGAAATGGGACAATATTTTAGACTTTCCATTATCTACAGTTCAATATTCATTCTCAATTTCAGTTTCTCAGACAGGCTTGAATATAGCTTTTACCTTGTGATACCCAAAATAAATGAGGAGATTGTGGCCAGATAATGGCTCACACTTACACACGTCATGACCGTAGTTCAGGAATATCCTGGAGGAAAGACACATCCAACTCATTCAACACACTAATATATAAATCAGAATCTTGTAATGGTGCTAAGACCCCAAATGCAATCTTAACAAACAAAGTGGTGGTGCATTCCTATGGGTTCCAGCCCGAAACGTCGTCTGTCTATTCCCTCCACACATGCTGTCTGACCTGCTGAGTTCCTGCGGGACTTTGTGCCTTGGTTTATTATTGCCATTAGTACCAAGATACAGTGAATAATTTTATTTTGTGTGTTATCCAGGCCAATCATGCTATACATGGGTATGCAGCTGTGATGCATCCGGGTAGGATGCCTCCTATGGTGCATCTGTGGGAATTGACAATGGTCATTGAAGATATGCTAAATGTCCTTGACCACCTGAGAAAGTAGAGGCGCTGGTGTGGTTTCTTGCCCATAAAGCCATTGCATTTGGAGCAGGTCAAATTGTTGGTGACATCTAGAAACCTGAAGCTCTCAACCATCTCCCCCTATGCATCATTGATGGAGACTGGGGCATGTACTCCACTCCACTTTCTGAAGTCAGTGACATTAAGGGAGAGGGTATAGTCTTGTAACCATGCCCTAAGCACCAAATCTTATTATCATATCATTGTTTGAGATCTAGCCCAGTGTGGTGGTGTCGACTGCTAACTTGCAAATGGAGTAAGAGCAACATCTAGTTGCATGGCCATAAGGGTATAGGAAGTAAAGTAAGTGAATGAGATTGCATCCTTGCACTGTACCAGGCTGGAGAATCATCCGATCGGTTGATAAGTCCCCATCCTCACTGATTGAGGTCCAAGGGTCACAGAAGTTAAGGATCCAGTTTCAGCTGTGACCTAAATCCAAGATTTTGGAAATGAGATACATAAAACGCTGCAGTAAGTCAGTCGAGAACCTTCCCCAAAAATTCATCTATTCCTTTTCTCCAGAGATGCTGCCTGACCCACTGAGTTACTCCAGCATTTTGTGTCTATCTTTAGTGTAAAGCAGCATCTGTAGTTCCTTCCTGTACATTTTGGTAATAGGTTTGGAGCAGAGCTGTAGTCAATAAATAGGAAGAATGATGTAGGTGGATCTGTTATCCAAATGTTGTAGGGATGAGTGTCGGGCCTGGGAGATGGCGTCTGCTGTGGACATGTTGTGACAGTAGCTGATTGCAATGAATCCAAACTATCTGCAGTGTTGATGTACACCTTGACTATCCTCTCAAAGCTCATGACTGTAAATGTTAGAGCCATTGTACGGTAATATGAAGGCATGCTACCTTGGGCACTGGAGTGATAGTGGTCTTTATAAAGTGGTTGGGAACTGTGACGCTATATATATAGTGAAGGTGAACTGGCATGCACAATCTACATCCTTCCTCTCAAGGAAACAATACATAATAAAATAAAGATACAGTAGTCGCCGTGGATCTTATAATATATATCACCGTAGGCGCAGTCAAGGTGGGAGTGAAGATCCGGACTGGATCGTGTGTGGAATGTGCAGCATGCATAGTGAATGTGACGCTATATATATATAGTGAAGGTGAACTGGCATGCACGATCTACAGGAACCTTGCATGGGAGTAGAGAGAGGTTGAAGATAAGCACCTTCATCCTCTACCCAATGCCACCAGGCAGTACAAACCAATTCCTTCCACCACAGCATATCGCTTCCCCATCAAAATGCCACCAACTCTTCTCCGCACTGAGTGGTTCGGCTGATAGTGGAGGATAGCAATCACAGATACTCACATTAGTTGGCAGTGGGGAGGCAGATCATGGGAATGGTGAAAGGGGAACAGCAATCACAGAGTGGCAAGTCAGAGGCTCAGTGACTGGGAAACAAGAGGTTATGATAGTGGGAGACGGGTTTCTTGACAGTAGGTGTGTATGTGAAGTCCCGGCCGAGCAGGGATAAGGATAAAGGATAAGTAATGACTTGCCGAACAAATTTCCCAATCCAGTCTTTACTGGAGAGACCAGGTTATACTGGGAATGCCCAACAATCATTGTATCCGGAAAAATGTGGTTCTTGGTCACTTGGACCACTGGATGACATTAACTTGAGCACCAGCCACAGAGAGAAACACATAAATTGCTGGGCCAAGCAGCATCGCCGGAGAACATGGTCAGGTGATGTTTCGGGACCTGACCCTTCTTCAGACCCTTGTCAGTCATCAAAGTAATATCAGATTTTAATCAGAATGGTCCAGTTAACTTTCCATCCAAACAAACATGGGTGCAGTTGAGGTTCTTCACTGGGGCAAAGTTATTGCTGCCTTGGCTTGCTGATAGGAGTTAGTTAGACCCCTGCTGTAGCCTTCCAGATACTGTGGGAGGCGACTGTGAGTCATTTCAAAAGATAATAAGGGATGCTTTGAATGCAAACCTCGAAAGAAGGAGGAGGCAGGACACAGAGGCCCCATTGTGTCTGGTTCTATTGTTTCTCTCTTCCTGAATCAAAACTTACCTTCAATAATTAATCACTAGGTAATTCACCTGCAGGTGGTCAGTGATACCTATTGTCATAGTGTGGCCCGCCTAGTTTTGTGGATTTGTATCTTCCTCTAGTCTAAGGTCAGCTTGACCAACCTTGATTTCCAGCTCGCTGTTCTGGGGAGCTATTTAGCCACATAGCCTCTTACAGACATTCCCACTGTCTCTCCACATCTTCCCCTCTCTGCAATTGAACATGGGCCCTTTCACATTTTCCCAGTTCTCATGAAGGGTATTTGATCTGAAACTTTGAATCTGTTTCTCTTCCTCAATAAGGTCACTTGATCCGTTGCATGTTTCCAGCGTTGTCAAGTCAATAGAGCCATACAACACTGAAACAAGCCCTTCAGCTCACCTCGTCCATACCGTCCGAGATGTCCCATCTAACCCTAGTCCCATTTGCCCATATCCCTCACATGGCCCATATGTACATGTCCAAATGTCTTTTAAATGTTGTCTGCCACAATTACTTCATTCCACATACCCACCACCCTCTGTGTGAAAAAAATTGCAATGTAACTTCCTGTTAATTCTTTTGCCTTTCATCTTAAACCTATGCCCGCTAGATCTAGATTCCCCAACTCTACCTATTTAGTTTAGTTTAGTTTAGAGATACAGCGCGGAACTAGGCCTTTGGCCCACCGAGTCAGTGCCAACCAATGATATCCACAGACTTACACTATCCTTCACATACTCAGGACAATTTACAAATATACCAAGCCAATTAACCTTTAAACCTGTTTGTCTTTGGAGTGTGGGAGGAAACCAGAGATCCCAGACAAAACCCACGCAGGTCACAGGGAGAACATAGAAACTCTGTACAGACAGCACCCATAGTCAGGATCAAACCCGGATCATAGAAACATAGCAAAATAGGTGGAGGAGTAGGCCATTCGGCCCTTCGAGCCAGCACCACCATTCAATATGATCATGGCTGATCATCAAAAATCAGTACCCTGTTCCTACTTTTTCCCCTTGATTTCTTTAGCCCTAAGCTAAATCTAACTCTTGAAAACATCCAGTGAATTTGCCTTCACTGCCTTCTGCAGCAGAGAATCACACAGATTCAAACTCTCTGGGTGATAAGGCCTACCCCTTGTTCTTAAACTGTGACCCCTGGTTCTGGACTCCCCCAACATCTGGAACATTTTTGTTGCATCTACCTTGTCCAATCCTTTAAGAATTTTATATGTTTTTATAAGATCCCGTTTCACACTACTAAATTCCAGTGAATACAAGCCCAGTAGACCCATTCTTTCATCATACGTCAGTCCCGCCATCCCGGGAATTAACCTTGTGAATAGCAATAATGTCCTTCCTCAAATTGGGAGACCAAAATTGCACACAATACTCCAGGTGCGGTCTCACCAGGGCCCTGTACGACTGCAGTAAGACCTCCTTGCTCCTAAACTCAAATCCTCTCGCAATGAAGGCCAACATGCCATTAGCTTTCTTCACTGCCTGCTGTGCCTGCATGCTTACTTTCAGTGACTGATGTACAAGCACACCCAGGTCTCGTTGCAACTCCCCTTTTCCTAATCTGACAGCATTCAGATAATAATCTGCTTTCCTGTTCTTGCCACCAAAGTGGATAACCTCACATTTATCCACATTATACTGCAACTGCCCACTCACCCAATTATCCAAGTCACCCTGCAGCCTCATAGCATCCTCTTCACAGCCTCATCGCAGCTCACACTGCCACCCAGCTTTGTGTCATCCGCAAACTTGGAGATGTCACTTTTAATTCCCTCGTCTAAATCGTTAATATATGTTGTAAATAACTGGGGTCCCAGCACCGAGCTTTGCGGCACCCCACTAGTCACTACCTGCAATTCTGAAAATGACCCGTTAATTCCTACTCTTTGCTTCGTGTCTGCCAACCAGTACCTTACCCCCAATATCATGTGCTCTAATTTTGCACACTAATCTCTTGTGTGGAGTCTTGTCAAAGGCTTTTTGAAAATCCAGATACACCACATCCACTGGCTCTCCCTTATCCATCCTTCTTCAATGGTTCAATGGTCCTTTATTGTCATGTGTACTGAGGTACAGTGAAATTTGATTTACCATACAGTCATACCAAAAAAGCAACAAGATACAAAACGACATAAAGATTAAACATAAACAGCCACCACAGCAGCATGTGAGAATCCCCAGGACACACAGCAAAAGCAGAGACCTACAGCCATTTGTTCAATGTCCAGGCCACACACACACTCTCCTTCACTGTGATGTGACCAGAGTTGTACCGACCGCTGACACTCTCTCTGCAGTCCCCGTCCGCCCGAACAGTCAGAAACTCGTCCACACTCGCACTAGACCCCGGGATGTCCTCATGGCGCCATGTCCCCGCAAAACACCGAGATCACTGCACTCTTGGCATTCCCTCCGAGTCCTCACCAGCGCAGGCAGCGCGGCCATCTTGTTTTTCGGCGACCTCACGTTCCCCATTGTGATGGAAGGCTTACCTTCTTCCTCCTCCTTGTTACATCCTGACAAATTTCCAGAAGATTAGTCATGCATGATTTCCCTTTCACAAATCAATGGTCTCTGGTGCTGAAGGGCAGGAACTCTACAGCTGTGCCACCCTCTTGATTATTTACGTCTGTATAAGATCACGCCTCAGCCTCCTGCGCTCGAGGGAATTTACCCAATCTCTCCTGACAGTTCGGGGCCTCAAATCCTGGCCTCATCCTCATCAAGCTTCTCTGCACTGTGTTACACTTAATGGTATCTTAATGGTATTGCAGAACAATACTTGCAAGATGAGGTACCTCCAACATCTTCTACATGTGTAACACAATGTCTCTAATTCTATATCCGAGACACTGATCAATGCCAGCATGCCAAAAGCCTTCTTCACCACCCTATCAACCTACGATGCTCCATTCAAGGAACTGTATAGCTGTCCCCCAGATCTCTCTGATCTACATTTTTCCCCATGGCCCTACCATTCACTGTGAAGGTTCGGCCCTGGTTTTGATGCAAAGCCTTACACTTATCATCATTAAACTTCATTAACCATTCCTAAGCCCACTTGTCCAGTTGATCAAGAAGCTGTTGTAATTCTTGATAACCAGCTTCACTGTCTACATTACCAGCTACTTTAGTGTTATCTGCAAACCTACTGTGCCGTGTACACTCCCATCCAAATCATTGACAAACAGCAGCACCGATCACTAAGGCACATCACTAGTCGCGAGCCTGGAGTCCAAATAACAACCTATCAACGTCATCCTCTGCTTTCTACCAAGAAGCCAATTCTTTATCCATGGTAGACACAAAATGCTGGAGTAACTTAGCGGGTCAGGCAGCATCTCTGGAGAGAAGGAATGGGTGACGTTTCGGGTCAAGACCCTTCTTCAGACCCGAAACGTCATCCATTCCTTCTCTCCCGAGATGCTGCCTGACCAGCTGAGTTACTCCAGCATTTTGTGTCTACCTTCGATTTTTTTTTTGAGATACAGCGCAGAAACAGGCCCTTCAGCCCACCGGGTCTGGCCGCCCAGCGATCCCCGCACACTAACACTATCCTACACCCACTAGGGACAATTTCTTTTAACCAGCATCTGTCATTTTCCTTCCTAATTCTTTATCCAGTTGGCTAGCTCTCCCTGGATTCCATTCTGTTTCTAATGTTTATCACCTGCAGTTTTTTGCTTCAACAATCACCTGCATGATCTGCCCCATGGCACAATTGACTCCACTGCCTTTCCACTTGCTTGTACTATTGAAGCGTTGTCGGTGATTTTGTCAGCCTTCTAAAAATGTAACTTTAAGGGATATGCCATCTACAGGTTTTGTCTTTGGATGACGTTTATTTAATAATCTTCCTGAGAAACATAGAAACATAGAAAATAGGTGCAGGAGTAGGCCATTCGGCCCTTCGAGCCTGCACCGCCATTCAATATGATCATGGCTGATCATCCAACTCAGTATGCCGTACCTGCCTTCTCTCCATACCCCCTGATCCCTTTAGCCACAAGGGCCACACCTAACTCCCTCTTATATATAGCCAATGAACTGGCCTCAACTACCTTCTGTGGCAGAGAATTCCACAGACTCACCACTCTCTGTGTGAAGAAATGTTTCCTCATCTCGGTCCTAAAAGACCTCCCCCTTATCCTCAAGCTGTGACCCCTGGTTCTGGACTTCCCCAACATCGGGAACAATCTTCCCGCATCTAGCCTCTCAAACCCCTTAAGAATTTTATATGTTTCAATAAGATCCCCCCTCAGTCTTCTAAATTCCAGTCTGATTGAGATCATAAGCCAGTTAGAAAAGTGCCCAGACTCAAGTTAGGGGTTTCTGGGGGGTGTTGCCAGCAGCAAGGGATTGATAATAAAGACTGTAAACTTGGGAGGCAGCACCACAAAATATGTCAAACTCAGGTTTGGAGGGTCCTTCTTCCATTGGATGAAGTATTGTCAATTCCTGCATGTGGAAGATAATACTGGGTTTTTAAGGTAAGTAGTGGGAGGCTGCTTGTTGTTGGACCAAAATCCTCACCCCTCCGACTTTTATTGAGCACAAAATGATCGCAGACCCATATATTCACTGCTTGTAAGTACATTAAGTACACAACTTTTCATTTTTTCCTTTGGCACCTACATCCATTCTCTTTTGTTTGCGCACTTTGATATGTGGGCAGGAGGTAAAGTAACTACTGAATTTAATCAGTTATGATCAGTGCAAGTTTAAGACAAAATGAAGGATCAAAGCTGCCCCTGAGCCATTTTGGTTCAGAAAGCAGATAAAAATCATGCCAGCTACTAACCAAAATACTTAACTAGTGTTTGAGTTTGTTTCTCCTCTTCATGTACAGTTTGAGTAAGAAAACGTTCTTGGCATCAACTTCAACCCATTGCTTCAGGAGTCAATGTAACTTTGAATTGGGTCCAATTAATTGTTGACGAAAATGCTTAATATTACAGGATGCTATTGCTCCAGGAGAATAATTTGTCCTTAAAGTCACTTTGTGGAATATTGTGTATCAAGTGGAAGATTTGAGGTTTCTTCTTTGTGACAAGCTGATGCATTTGTCACACAAAGCTGATGGAAAACCTGCTCCTCTGAATAAATTTGTGTGATACATTTCTCTACACCCTTAATGAGTTACATTTCTGGCAGCTTCAGTGGCAGCATATTGACTGGGAGCCTTCATTTACTGCTTGCAGTGAGTTAAAATGCAACATAATGGAATGTGAAAGTTTAGACCCTGATGTGAATGTGGCAGAAAAGTGCCCCAGGATAACTCTGCCAATGTTATTTTTAATCCAATGAAATCTAAAGGTGATGCAGTAGTTTATTTTTATTATGTGCAAACTGCGGAAAACTATTTTGGTTTTAATGATAAGGTTATTTCCATATTTCCTAATGACCCAGAGGGAGGTCATATTAGCCCATTGAGTGTATACCAGCTCACAGGACAATCCCCTTTTCCCCAGTAACTTTCTCTGTGGCGAATCCCCCCCCATTCCCTTCCACTGCCTCGGTTTCCTGGGCTCCATCCCTCCCCTCCTCATATTTCAACTGATTTGCAGAAGGAATAGTTTTTAGTGCTTTTGACTAGGGTCGCACTGTGGCGTAGTGGTAGAGCTATTGCCTTACAGCACCAGTGACCCGGGTTCAATCCTGACTACGGGTGATGTCTGTATGGAGTTTGTACGTTCTCCCCGTGACATGCGTGGGTTTTCTCAGAGATTCTCGGTTTCCTCCCACAATCCAAAGACGTACAGGTTAATTGGCTTGGTATAAATGTAAATTGTCCCCAGTGTGTGTAGTGTGTGTAGGATAGTGTTAGTGTGTTGAAAGACTGGAGCGACTAGGCTTGTATACACTGGAATTTAGAAGGATGAGAGGAGATCTTATCGAAACGTATAAGATTATTAAGGGGTTGGACACGTTAGAGGCAGGAAACATGTTCCCAATGTTGGGGGAGTCCAGAACAAGGGGCCGCAGTTTAAGAATAAGGGGTAGGCCATTTAGAACTGAGATGAGGATAACATTTTTCACAGAGAATTGTGAATCAGTGGAATTCTCTGCCTCAGAAGGCAGTGGAGGCCAATTCTCTGAATGCATTCAAGAGAGAGCTAGATAGAGCTCTTAAGGATAGCGGAGTCAGGGGGTATGGGGAGAAGGCAGGAACGAGGTACTGATTGAGAATGATCAGCCATGATCACATTGAATGGCGGTGCTGGCTCAAAGGGCCGAATGGCCTCCTCCTGCACCTATTGTCTATTGTACGGGCATCGCTGGTCGGTGCAAACTCAATGGGCCGAAGGGCCTGCTTCCTTGCTATACCTCTAAACTAAACTAAAGCTATGGGTTTCAGTGATAGAAATGAACTTATACAGAAGATAGATTTTTAATTCTTTATAATTCTTTATAACTTTAGCTGCCACTAAACTTTATAGATGTGTAAGTAGTATTTCTGCGTTCATGAAAGTAAGTGAAAACCCAATTGGACATAGCACCATTACAATTAACACTTCACTATGTAACCATTTCTAGGTACATTAGGATTTTTCTTTAATACAAAAGGAACAACAATGGTGTATTATTGTACCTTTGCATTAGTTCATGGCAAGTTTTTATTTTGAGATTATACAAATTCATTTTGTTGCGAACACTTTATGTATCCTGAAGGCTGTGGAGGCCAAGTCAGTGGATATTGTTCAAGCAGAGATAGATAGATTATTTGGAGACAAAGAATGGGAGAATTCAATCACACTCAGTCTGAAGAAGGGTCTCGACCCAAAACATCACCAATTCCTTCTCTCCAGAGATGCTGCCTGTCCCGCTGAGTTACTCCAGCATTTTGTGTCTACCTTCGATTGAAACCAGCATCTGCAGTTCTTTCCTATAAATAGATAGATTCTTGATTAGTACAGGTGTCAGAGGTTATGACGAAAAGGCAGGAGAATGGGGTTAGGAGAGATAGATCAGCCATGATTGAATGGCGGAGTAGACTTGATGGGCCAAATGGCCTAATTCTACTCCTATCCCTTATGACCTTACAACCTTAACTGGTACTTAACAACAAGGGCAATTTCCAGATTCAGGACCTAATATTTAGTTTAGGAGAATAATGGTGGAGCACTGGACACAGTACAATTATACAAGTCAATGCCCAGCTTCTAATTGTTGCCCTCAGCCACATAATTGGAGAGAATTCAATCGCACTCAAGGTTTGAATCGCATGAGATGGAAAGGCTTTGGTCTCTGGAGATGGGTCACTTCCCTCAGAATACCACAGGTCTGACCTATTCTTGTAGTTAGCCCAATCTTTAGCTGACTTGCTCAATTGTTTTACTAGTCAATAATAACTCCTCCAGAATATTGCTGACGTGGATAATGGCCTTGAGCAAAAAGGGAGTTGATCGAGTGAGATGGCACGTGGGGTAAGCCATTTAGGACTGAGATGAGGAAAAACTTTTCAAGCAGAGTTTTGAATCTGTGGAATTCTCTGCCACAGAGGGCAGTGGAGGCCAATTCACTGGGTGTTTTCATGAGAGAGTTCGATATAGCTGTTAGGGCTAACGGAATCAAGGGATATGGGGAGAAAGCAGGAACGGGGTATTGATTTTGGATGATCAGCCATGATCATATTGAATGGCGGTGCTGGCTCGAAGGGCTGAATGGCCTCCTCCTACACCTATTGTCCATGTTTCAATAAGTATTTCTCCTCTATTTTTACTATGGAGAAAGACGTGGAGTCTGGGGAACTCTGGATAGGTAATAGAGATGTCTTGATCACAGTCCATTACAGTCAAGGAGGTGCTGGACATTCTACAGCATCTGAAGGTAGACAGATCACCTGGGCCTGATCCGTTATATCCGAGGATATTGTGGATTGCTAGAAAACAAATCGCAGGAGCCCTGATATATGAATCATTGTTAGACACAGGAGAGGTGCTGGATTACTGGAGAGTGGGTACAAATAAGAAGGGCTGCAAGGAAAAACTTGGGAACTGTAAACCAATGAGCCTGGCATCTGTGGGAGGTTGGTTATTGGAGAGGATTCGGGGGGATAAGATATATATGCTTTTGGATAGACAGAGGCTGATTAGGGACAGTCAGCATGGATTTGTAGGTAGGAGATTGTGCCTCACAAATTTGAGCTTTTTGAAGAAGTAACCAAGAAGGCTAACAAGGGCAAGGTGGTAGATATTGTCCATATGGACCAGCAAGGTCTTTGATAACATTCCGCATGGTAGGCAGCTCTGGAAGGTTGGATCGCAAGGCACCTAGGGAGAGCGAGCTGCCTGGACACACAATTGGCTTCATGTAAGGAAGCAGAGGGCGGAGGTGAAAGGTTTTTTATCGGACTGGACGTCTGTAACTAATGGCGTGTCTCAGGAATTAGTGTTGGGCCAATTGCTGTTTGTGGTTTATATTGGCGATTTAAATGAGAATGTTCACGGCATGATTGGTAAGATTGCAGGTGGCGCAGCGATAGACTTGCTGCCTCACAGCGCTTTCAGTGCTGGAGACCCCGGTTCAATCCCCACTACCATATCCTGAATACAAATTGTTGGTGAGGCTGCATTTGGAGTATTGTGATTAGTTTTGGTCATCCTGCTAGAGGATGGAGGTCAGTCAGCTGGAAAGCAACCAGAGAAGATTTACATGGTGGTGGCCAGGACTCGAGGGCCTGAGCTATAGGGAAAGATTGGGCAAGCAAAGTCTTTACTCCTTGGAGCACTGGAGGCTAAGGGATGATCCTGTAGAGGTGTATAAGATCAAGTTTGATAACCTGTAACCTCAGAGTAGAAATTGTGCTTTGCATTTGGTTACTGCTTCTTATTAAGCCAGACACGGTAAGCCAAACCAGGCACGGTGGCGCAGCGCTAGAGTTGTTGCCTCACAGCCTTACAGTTCTTGACGCCCGGGTTCGATCCCGACTACAGGTGCTCTCTGTACAGAGTCTGTATGTTCTCCCTGTGACCACGTGGGTTACTCCAAGTTCTACAATTTCCTCCCACACCAAAGACGTACAGGTTTGTAGGTTAATTGGCTTGGTATAGGCATAAATCGTCCCAAGTGTGTGTAGGGTAGTGCTAGTATGCGGGGATCGCTGGTCGGTGCGGTCTCGGTGGGCCAAAGGGCCTGTTTCCGTGCTGTATCTCTAAACTAAACTATAGAAGAACTTGCTGATAGTTTCTTCCCTGTAAGTCTGTTCTTTTACTTTGATCATAATAGCCACGTTGGTTCCAGGAGGAGTGAATACTGATATCACTTTGAGAGGGAGATAAGATCTTTCAGCTCTTTGAATTCTTCTTCCATTATAGACAAAAAAAAATCAATTCCATCAAATAGCTTTATTACATCGACATAAACTAAGTCAGGATGAAAAAACGCCTTTTCCTTTTCCTGACAAATTACTATTTGTTAGAGACAGGATGTTTCTGAATTCCCTTATACTGTGTAATGGTCATTACAGCCTTGGCACCAATGTTGGATCACCACACACCCACACCCATCCAACTGTCTCATCATGCTTTCAGTGAAGAACTGTTCCTCCTATTTTATTTATTTTTACAATAGTAAGTCTGTGACGGCTTCTCCTGGTGCACCAACACAGGAACAAACCATTCAGTCTCCCAAAGTGGTTGCATTAATAATATTGCTATCGAGTACCTGAAAATATCCAACTCCCATACCTCTGGACAGTGGGATATGCTTCATCCTGTTTCTCCCGAGAAAGTAGGTTTGATGTGCTTGCTGGAGTTTAGAAGGATGAGGGGGGACCTCATTGAAACTTACCGAATAGTGAAAGGCTTGGATAGAGTGGATGTGGGGAAGATGTTTCCACTAGTGGGAGAGTCCAGGACCAGAAACAGAATAAAAAGATGTTTCTTTAGGAAGTAGATGAGGTGGAATTTCTTTAGCCAGATGGTGGTGAATCTGTGGAATTCTTTGCCACAGAAGGCTGTGGAGGCCCTCAATGGATATTTTTAAGGGGGAGATAGATAGATTCTTGATTAGTGCTGGTGTCAGGGGTTATGGGGAGAAGGCAGGAGAATGGGGTTGATGGGGAGAATAGATCAGCCATGATTGAATGGCAAAATAGACTTGATGGGCCGAATGGCCTAATTCCGCTCCCATCACTTATGAAATTAAGGTAATTGTAAATCAGAGAGAAAATGTAAGCAGAGGCAGACGGGATAAGCTAATTATAGTGGAGACACAAGGAACTGTAAATGCTGGAATCTTGAACAAAGCACAAAGTGCTGGAGGAACTCAGTGGGACAGGCAGCATCTACAGAGGGGATGACATGTGATATTTCAGGTTCTGACCTGTCTTCAGGCTAATTATAGATGATATATTGAAACATATAAGATTATTAAGGGATTGGACACGTTAGAGGCAGGAAACATGTTCCCAATGTTGGGGGAGTCCAGAACCAGGGGCCACAGTTTAAGAATAAGGGGTAGGCCATTTGGAACGGAGATGAGGAAAAACCTTTTCAGTCAGATAGTTGTAAATCTGTGGAATTCACTGCCTCAGAAGGCAGTGGAGGCCAATTCTCTGAATACATTAAAGAGAGAGCTAGATAGAGCTCTTAAGGATAGCGGAGCCAGGGGGTATGGGGAGTAGGCAGGAACGGGGTACTGATTGAGAATGATCAGCCATGATCACATTGAATGGTGGTGCTGGTTCGAAGGGCCGAATGGCCTTCTCCTGCACCTATTGTCTATTGTCTATAGTGTATTATAGTGCAGATGGTAGTTTAGCTTTATCTGAACTCATTACTTTAAAATGACCCACCAATAATTTTATGATGACATCTTATTGCTTCTTAAGTTATGAGTTTTTGCTTCTCAGATGTCCAGTCCGTATAGGTCCAAAACCTTTCTGGTCTCCGTGCATAAGATCACAAAATAAAAGATGTTACATGAATATATTTCAAATATAAACAGAAAATGCTGGAAGCACTCAACAGGTCAGGCAGCATGTGTGAAAAGAGAAACAGAATTTCCTTCACCAGAACTGAATTACTGAGTGAGCACGCTGGTTTTAAATTGCAGAAAGTGTGGGAAGGAAAGTGTGGAAAGGAAAGGAGTTAAAAGCGAAAATCTCTCAATATTGCTGTGGTGAGGCACTATTTACAAAATCTCCTGGTTGATAAATTTATGAGAGAAGCATGAGAGAGAAGACAAACAAAGGGGTACATTAAAGCTGCAAAATGGACGTCAGCGCCATTGCAGAAAACTGAAACCAAAGGGGAAGCGAGAGAAATGCCCACAGATCGCACAGTAAAAAACTGGAATAATTTTATATTTGGATAAACTGGCTGGTTCAAGTACAAGCAGTGTGAGCCACCAGAAACGGTTGAGATTCAGCTCAGCTTGAACCAGCTCAAACATGGTGGCGCAGCGGTAGAGTTGCTGCCTCACAGCGAATGCAGTGCCGGAGACTCAGGTTCGATCCTGACTACGGGCGCCGTCTGTACGGAGTTTGTACGTTCTCCCCGTGACCTGCATGGGTTTTCTCCGAGATCTTCGGTTTCCTCCCACACTCCAAAGACGTACAGGTTTGTAGGTTAATTGACTGGGTAAATGTAAAAATTGTCCCTCGTGTGTGTAGGAATACAATTAGGCCATTCGGCCCGTCAAGTCCACTCCGCCATTCAATCATGGCTGATCTATCTCTCCCCCTTACCTCCATTCTCCTGCCTTCACCTCATAACCTCTGACACCTGTACTAATCAAGAATCTATCTATATCTGCCTTAAAAATATCCACTGACTTGGCCTCCACAGCCTTCTATGGCAACGAATTCCACAGATTCACCACCCTCTGACTGAAGACATTTCTCCTCATCCCCTTCCTAAAAAGAAAGTTCTTTAATTCTGAGGCTATGATTTCTAGGCCTAGACTCTCCCACTTGTGGAAACATCCTCTCAGCACCTTTTAGAGCCTCAACATTACATTCCTGTTTTTGTATACAATCCCTCTTGAAATAAATGACACTTGACCATTGACACTTCCTTTATCCCTTCAGAGTTGTTGCTTGACCTGGTGAGTTCTTCCAGCAGTTAATTTTTTGTTCAGCATTCTATTTACTCTTGTTCTTCTTCTGCGGATATCCAGGGTATTGTCCACTAAAACTCCAAGTTAAATAAAGTAAGAGCAATTGGGGGAAAAAACCTGAGGCTGTTGAATATTTCATCAACCTTTCAAAAATATACCTTTCATCCCATTTGTCTTTCCTCAACTTTCTCTGAAACGTAAGACTTGCATGTTATATTCCTTTCCCAATTTAGACAAAGCCTCCTCATCATTAACTCTTCCTTTCTCCATGAATGCTGCCTGACCTGCTGAGCTTTTCTGTTTACATTAAAAGAGCAGAAGTAGTACATTTGTCATTCAAGCAAATCTGTAGTTCAATATCGTGGTTGAACTTCTTCTATCTAAGGAATAAAATTATCTTACTTTGCGATTCCCTTTCCGTATAAAAAATAATTAAATTGGGAATCCAATAGTCTCTAGGATTCTAAAATGTTACATGATTATCTTTATTTGAGCAGTTTTACCTATTTCCCAGTTAATCAACATTATTTTGTCCAATTATACATACTTTATACTTTTAGACTTTCGAGATACAGCACAGAAACAGGCCCTTCAGCCCATCTAGTCTGTGCCGACCAGCGATAGCCCCGTACTCTAACACTATCCTACTCATTAGGGACAATTTCCAATTTTACCGAAGCCAATTAACCTACAAACCTGTATGTCTTTTCTAGTGTGGGAAGAAACTGGAACACCCGTAGAAAACCCACACGGTCACATGGAGAATGTAGAATCTCCGTAGGTACAGCACCTGTAGTCAGGATCGAAACTAGGTCTCTGGCCCTGTAAGATAACAATTCTACCGCTATGCTGTGCATTTTTGTCATTTATTGGAACAATTTTACTACTTGGAAATTTTATTACATTTGCATTATTATTTCGTCCAAATTTTCACTGTAAATTTCTATGTATGTTTTTATGTTTCCATGTTTAAATTGAATACTAATTGGAATCAGGCCATTTCCCCTGGCCCATGATATATCACTTACAGCATGAACATTCTACCTTCCACCTACCCAATGACCCAATTCCAGGTTTAATCCTGAATCTCCACCACAAGGAACTAATCATGCTCCTGTTGAGAGAATGTCCAACGTTTTATAATCCAGATCTTGGCGTTTTTATTGGAGTAGTCATTGAACAAAGATTTTTCTCTTTAACATACATATTTGCACTGTCTAATACATTACTTAACCAAGGACCATTTACACCTTAGTTGGGTAGAAGATCCAAAAGCATGAAAACATTCCCATTTTCAGGAACGGTATCTTCCTCACTGTTATCAGATTATTGAACTGTCCTTCCATAATCCTGATAGAAACATAGAAACTTAGAAAATAGGTGCAGGAGTAGGCCATTCGGCCCTTCGAGCCTGCACCGCCATTCAATATGATCATGGCTGATCATCCAACTCAGTATCCCGTACCTGCCTTCTCTCCATACCCCCTGATCCCTTTAGACACAAGGGCCACATCTAACTCTCTCTTAAATATAGCCAATGAACTGGCCTCAACTACCTTCTGTGGCAGAGAATTCCACAGATTCACCACTCTCTGTGTGAAAAAAAACGTTCTCATCTCGGTCCTAAAAGACTTCCCCCTTATCCTTAAACTGTGACCCCTTGTTCTGGACTTCCCCAACATCGGGAACAATCTTCCTGCATCTAGCCTGTCCAACCCCTTAAGAATTTTGTAAGTTTCTATAAGATCTCCCCTCAATCTTCTAAATTCCAGTGAGTACAAGCCGAGTCTATCCAGTCTTTCTTCATATGAAAGTCCTGCCATCCTTTGATCTCCCAATCTTTCTCACTGCGCCCCTTGGACTTATTTTTATCTACCATTAAACACTGTAATTCTGTATTCTGCACTCTGCTATTTTTCTCTTTCCATTACCTGTTGAACCCATTTCCTTGTTCTGATGAAAGGTCTTTGACCTGAAACACTAACTCTACTTTTCTCTCTCCATAGATCCTGCTCTTTACAGTTTGTTATTTTACTTCAACTTAAAGCGTGCCCCTTTAACATGCTACCAAGTAAAACACTCAATATTTTATAGCTGTTTGCTGGTTTTGTTGAAGTTACTCCTATTACAATAACATATCTAATTGCTCGTCCTTTTTATGTTCCTAAAATGAATACTGTTAAAAAGAATCATTAAATGTCTCATTGCCCCCAAGGACAATGCGTAAACATTCTCTCTGAAGAAGAAAATATGGTAAAATATTTAGTTTTTCAACTCTTATTACAGTGTATTCATTGCAATTATCAGAAAGGCAAATAGTGTTCACAACACCTTTAAATCTTGATTTTAATACCTTCCGCTGTCTGACGTTTATGTCTTGGAAATGGAGATTAAAATGCTGGCATGATAACATTCACAACAGCCCTTGTGGGTACACGTATCCATTCTGCCATTTTATCCACCCAAATTCTGCTCTGACTCCATTTACATGTTTTCAGCCAACACCACCATTGTGGACCAGATCTCAAAGAATGATGAGACAGAGGACCAACAAGAACATAGAGAGCTTAGTAAGATGGTGTCAAGACAACAGCCTCTCCCTCAGTGTCAGCAAGATGGAGAAAATGGTCATTGACTTCAGGAAAAGGGTGGAGTACATGACCAGTCTGCATCAATGGTGGAGGTGGAGGTGGTCGAGATCTTCAAGATCCCAGTCATACATATCTCCGATAGTTTACATGGTCTATCATAGCAACTTCATGGCAATAAAAGCACAGCAATGCATCTACCTCCCCTGATGACTGAAATTCAGCATCCAATGACTCTTACCATCTCCAATGACTCTTACCAATTACTATACTAGGAAGCCAAATGCACTGTAGGAAACGTCATGTTGGGATGTATCACAACTTGGTTTGGCAACTGCTCCGCCCGAGACCACAAGAACTTGAGAGTTGTGGATGCTGCCTAGTTCATCACACAAACCAGCAACTTCCCCCCCTCTCCACCCCATCCCCACCCAATAGACTCCACCTACTCCACGCGGCCTTGGAAAAGCAGCCAGCATGATCAGGGACCACTTAAACCTCAGTCATTCCCTCTTCTCCCCTCTCCGGTCTGGGAGAAAATACAAAGGCCCGAAAGCACGTACCATCAGATTCAGGAGCAGCTTCTTGCTGGATATTTTCAAACTACTGAAAGGACCTCTCATAAGCACGGTGGCGCAGCGGTAGAGTTGCTGCCTTACAGCGAATGCAGCGCCGGAGACTCAGGTTCGATCCTGACTACGGGCGCCGTCTGTACGGAGTTTGTACGTTCTCCCCGTGACCTGCGTGGGTTTTCTCCGAGATCTTCGGTTTCCTCCCACACTCCAAAGACGTACAGGTATGTAGGTTAATTGACTGGGTAAATGTAAAAATTGTCCCTAGTGTGTGTAGGATAGTGTTAATGTGCGGGGATCGCTGGGCGGCGCGGACTCGGTGGGCCGAAGGGCCTGTTTCCGCGCTGTATCTCTAAATCTAAATCTAAATCTCAAATCAAAGGGGGAAGTCTCAATCTCCTAACCTATCTTGTTGCGGCCCTTCCACCTTGTGATACTATATTCTGAACTCTGGTTTCTCATTGCAATACCTGTTGTACTTGTGTCTGGCTTGAGTGTACTCATCTGCAGTATAATTTGACTGGATAGCACTCAAACCAAGTATTTCACTGTATCTCGGTACACATAACAATAAACACTGATACCAAACAAACATCAGGCGGCTCGTGGAGTCTGTGCACAGGAGGATATGTGACTCTTGGGAATCCTAAACTGAGCCTTGCCAACATTATTCCAATCCTCACGGCATTTTAACCGCCAGCAGAGGGGCTAATCCTGCTGGTACTGTTGGCCAGGGAAGTCCAGCTCTGATGGTCTGCAGGTGCAGAAAATGGATTAGATTTTGTTGTCTTTAAAGGCTTTTCTAAGGGGTCAGGAGTGATCTGTAATCACAGCAGTCATTTGCAATCTCCTTGCCTACCATGCTAGGACTGTATGTTTACTTGTTTGCAGGAAGAGGTGAAGGTTATTCAGCACAGTCTGATATAGCCACGGTAAGAAAGTGGCTGATGCTGGTTTTCTGATACGAGCAGGGAGCGAAGAGTTGGCTTAAATGGGTCTTGTTTCCGGTTGGCAACGTTCAAGATTCAAGACTCAAGATTCAAGATATCTTTATTTGTCATCCAAAAAACACGTTTTTTGGATGAAATTTAGTCACCTACAGTCCAACAATAAAAGCAATAAAATAAGCAAATTACACAACCCCAACCAACACACAAAAAAAAGAAACATCCATCACAGTGTGTCTCCTCCAGTCCCCTCCTCACTGTGATGGAAGGCCAGAATGTCTTTTCCCTTCCCCTGCCGTCTTCTCCCGCGGTTAGACTGTTGTGGTTGCAGGCCGCGCCGGACGGTGAAAGATCCGCATCGGACTGACCCAAGCCCCGCGATCCGGGGCGGGCGAACACGCTGCCGCTGCCGCTGCCGCTGCCGGAGCTCCCGATGTCGGCATCCACGCGGCCCGAGCCTAAGGCGAGTCTCAGCCTCCGAAGACGGCCGGCTCCGCTGATGGTGAGTCCGGTCGGCTCCGCTGATGGTAAGTCCGGACCTCGGCCTCTGCGAACCGGAGCCCTGGAGGCCGCCAGCTCCAGGAGTTGGGCCGATGGTAGGCCGCAGCAGGAACGGAGACAACACCCAGAAAACAAAGGTCGGGTCTCCATTCGGAAAGGACAAATTTACAATTTTACAGTTCCCCCCTCCCCCCCCCCCCCATACACACACATAGTACACAAACACAAAAACACGACATCACATCGACAATTAAGACAAAAAAACCCCAACAAAACACAAAGACAAACGGACCGCAGGTAAGCCGCAGCTGCTATGGCAGCGCCGCCATTTTGGGTATGCAGCATGCAGTAAGGGGCATGCTACATGGATTTCTGCTGGGACCTCAAGTTTTTAAATTATTTATATGAATTATTTGGATGAAGGGACTGAAGGCGTGGTTGCTAAATCTGGAGATGACACTAAGGTGAATAGGAAAGTAAATGATGTCGGTGAAGTACGGAGGACACAAAGAGAACAAATGGAGTACAAAGTGAGAAAATGCGAAGATGAGTAAATCAGCGGATCAGGCAACATCCCTGGAGAACATGGATAGATGACACTTTGTGTCGGGACCCTTCAGACTGAAAGCAGTTGAGCCAAGATTTCCTTGACCAAAACTTGGACAGGCAGGTTGTCTGATGAGGAGAGATTGGTCAAATCTGCTAGAGTTTAGAAGAGTAAGAAGGGCACAAGGCCCTGAGAGGCATTGACAGGATGGACGTGAGGATATTTACCTTTGTGCTATAATGTAGAACTAGTTTAGGAATAAGGGGTTACCCATTTAAGGGGGAGATTAAGGGTTTTGGGGGAGTTTTCCTTCAAGAAAGGTGCAAGCTGAGTCTTTAAATCTCTTTAAAGCAGAGGTGGATAAGTACTTGATAAATGTAGGAAGGAACTGCAGATGCTGGTTTAGACCGAAGATAGACACAAAATGCTGGAGTAACTCAGCGAGACAGGCAGCATCTCTGGAGAGAAGGAATGGGTGATGTTTCGTGTCAAGACCCTTCTTCAGACTGAGAGTCAGGGGAGAGGGAGACATTGAGATATGGAAGGGTATGGTGGCGAAAACAGGAGATATCAAAGGGGACGATGATCAAGGAAAATGTAGAGTAGATCATTGTTAGCTGAGGGGAAGGTAGCAAGGGGGCATTCAATCAGTGAAATGTAATTAGGAGGACAGTGAAACTAGAACTACCATGGGAAAGGGTTGGAGAGGGAAATCAAGGATCACTTGAACTTAGAGAAGTCAATATTCATACCGCCGGGTTGTAAGTTAAGTCAAGTCAAGTCAAGTCAATTTTATTTGTATAGCACATTTAAAAACAACCCACGTTGACCAAAGTGCTGTACATCAGTTCAGGTACTAAGAAACGAACATACAATGGCACACAAACATAACAGCACATACATAAACAGTTCACAGCACCACCTCAGAGGGCCTCAAACGCTAGGGAGTAGAAATAGGTTTTGAGCCTGGACTTAAAGGAGTTGATGGAGGGGGCAGTTCTGATGGGGAGAGGGATGCTGTTCCACAGTCTCGGAGCTGCAACCGCAAAAGCGCGGTCACCCCTGAGCTTAAGCCTAGACCAGGGCCGTCTTAACGCATGGGCCGGATGGGCACTTGCCCGGGGGCCCACGAGCATAGGGGCCCCATGCTGATCTGTGTATGTTAAGTGACTTGCAATAAATAAATACTACTTTAAAAATGTAGGTTCAATAAGTGCTTTTTTCGCAACATTTTTGGTCACTGAGTGCTTCTCACAGCGATCTGTAATTGCTTTTCGCAACAATGTAGCACCCTAAGTCCATCGCTAAGTGCTTTTCGGTAAGTGCTTTTCGCCGGCACGACAGGGGGGGCTGGTAGGGAAAGGGGGGTGGGGGAGAGTAACGGTAGGGGCCCCAGTACACTGCTTTGCCCGGGGGCCCATAATGCTGTAAAAACAGCCCTGGCCTAGACCGCGGGATAGTCAGTAGCTCCAAGTCGGCCGACCTGAGGGACCTGGAGATAGAGTGGTGGGTTAGAAGATTTTTAATATGGAGGGGCAAGCCCGTTTAGGGCTTTGTATGTGAATAGGAGGAGCTTGAAATTGATTCTGTACTGTACTGGGAGCCGGTGGAGAGAGGCCAGAATCGGGGTGATGTGGTCCCTTTTACGGGATCCGTCAGGAGTCTCGCTGCGGCGTTTTGGACCAATTGCAGGCGGAACAGGGATGATTGGCTGATCCCAGTGTATAGGGAGTTCCAGTAGTCTAGGCGGGAGGAAATGAATGCGTGAATGATTTTTTCAATGTCATCAAATTGGAGGGATGGTTTGATTTTAACTATGGTACGAAGCTGGAAGAAGCTGGCTTTTACCACAGCGTGGACTTGCTTGTCAAATTTTAATGCAGAGTCAAATATCATGCCAAGGTTTTTGACATGAGGTTTGACTAGGGAGGATAGGTTTCCAAGGCTGCCTGTTATCATTTTGATGGAGTCGGGGGGGCCGAATAGGAGGTGCAGTTCCTCCAATTTGGCTTGGGCCTCACGCTGACTGTGGAGGAGGCCCAGGATAGAAAGGTCAGTGTGGGAATGGGAGTTGAAGTGTTTAGCAATCAGGAGATCACATAGGCCTAGGCAGACTGAATGGAGGAACACTTATTTGGGTTCAATTTGAGTTAAAATTGTGATAATTAATATATAATGCTGGGCTTAGTCAGGAGTTTATTCTGATAATTAAACCGTAAGGGTCAGGTTTGAGTTGGGTGCATATTTTGTTAATTAAACTATATTGTTGGGTTTGAGCTGGATGCCTATTCTAATAATTAAAGTGTAGGTGTGGAGTTCAGGATGAGTGCCACGACGAGTACTGCTTTCAAGTCAGGAGAATGTGCTTGGTTTGTGCATTTATGTGTGTCTGGTCTTCATGGATCTTTGCGTTTCATCCTCAAGCAGATCACTAGCCTGTTTGAGTTTGCTTCCTTATCTTGAGAGTCGGGTCAGGATGGAAAAATGTAAACACTAGAGAAATGGACACAAAGTGCTGGAGTAACTCAGCCGGTCAGGCAGCATCTCTGAATAAGAAGTACAGGTGACGTTTTGGGTGGGGACCTTTCTTCAGACTGATTGTAAGGGGGGGGGGGCAGGACAAAGTGTCCATTTAGGTAAGGGGGGGGGGTGGTTGATAGGCAGATGGATGGGAAAAAAGAGATAGGTAAATGCGTGAGACAAGTTTGAAGAATTGCGGACTGTAAACCAGAAGGAGGAGTGAAGGGAAGGAGGGAAAGGAGGTGGGCACCAAGTGGGGCACAGTGGAGGGAAGGGGGTGGGCACCAAGTGGGGCACAGTGGAGGGAAGGGGGTGGGCACCAAGTGGGGCACAGTGGAGGGAAGGGGGTGGGCACCAAGTGGGGCACAGTGGAGGGAAGGGGGTGGGCACCAAGTGGGGCACAGTGGAGGGAAGGGGGTGGGCACCAAGTGGGGCACAGTGGAGGGAAGGGGGTGGGCACCAAATGGGGCACAGTGGAGGGAAGGGGGTGGGCACCAAGTGGGGCACAGTGGAGGGAAGGGGGTGGGCACCAAGTGGGACACAGTGGAGGGAAGGGGGTGGGCACCAAGTGGGGCACAGTGGAGGGAAGGGGGTGGGCACCAAGTGGGGCACAGTGGAGGGAAGGGGGTGGGCACCAAGTGGGGCACAGTGGAGGGAAGGGGGTGGGCACCAAGTGGGGCACAGTGGAGGGAAGGGGGTGGGGTTTATGAGAGGTTACTTAAAATTGGAGAATTCAATGCTCATACCGTTGGGATGTAAGTTACCCAAGCGGAATGTGGCCTGCTCAGGTCCCTCAGGTCGGCCGACTTGGGGCTACTCACTATCCCGCAGTCTAGGCTTAAGCTCAGGGGTGACCGCGCTTTTGCGGTTGCAGCTCCTAGACTGTGGAACAGCATCCCTCTCCCCATCAGAACTGCCCCCTCCATCGACTCCTTTAAGTCCAGGCTCAAAACCTATTTCTATTCCCTAGCGTTTGAGACTCATTGAGGAGGCGCTGTGAACTGTTTTGTATGTGCTGTTGTGTTTATATGCTACTGTATGTTTCATTTTTTCCTTAGTACCTAATCAGGTGTACAGCACTTTGGTCAACGTGGGTTGTTTTTAAATGTGCTATACAAATAAAATTGACTTGACTTGACTTGCTGTTCCTCCAGTTTACGTGTGGCCTCACACTGGCAATGGAAGTGACCCAGGACAGAAAGATCAGGATGGGAATGGGAAGGGGAGTTAAAATTGTTACCAGACGGGAGATCCAGTAGACCTTGGCAGACCTGCAACACTGGAGTCAGGTTTAGATTCATTGTTTTGAACCTGGATTTAATTTTATCCTAGAGTCGACCTCTGCATTCTTTCTGGAGTCCAGCAGCACAGCCCAATCTTGCTGGGACACTCCAGTATTTTGCAAAGAAATCCAAGTCTCCAATCCTACATTCACTGGCCCCAGTTTAGAAATCTGTGCTCCCTTTCATTGCAGTCGGGATCTTTGACCCAGCGGATAGATGATTTTCTTAAAGAATTATCATACTCAATTTATTAGTGTAGGAAAATAACTGCAGATGCTGGTACAAATCGAAGGTATCACAAAATGCTGGAGTAACTCAGCAGGACTTCCCAATGTTGGGGGAGTCCAGAACAAGGGGCCACAGTTTAAGAATAAGGGGTAGGCCATTTAGAACTGAGGCCATTTAGAACTGAGATGAGGAAAAACTTTTTCAGTCAGAGAGTTGTAAATCTGTGGAATTCTCTGCCTCAGAAGGCAGTGGAGGCCAATTCTCTGAATGCATTCAAGAAAAGAGCTAGATAGAGCTCTTAAGGATAGCGGAGTCAGGGGGTATGGGGAGAAGGCAGGAACGGGGTACTGATTGAGAATGATCAGCTATGATCACATTGAATGGCGGTGCTGGCTCGAAGGGCCGAATGGCCTCCTCCTGCACCTATTGTCTATTGTCTATTGTCAGGCAGCATCTAGGAGAGAGAGAATGGGTGAGGTCGCCCATTCCCTCTCTCCTAGATGCTGCCTGACCTGCTGAGTGACTCCAGCATTTTGTGATACTATGGCGAGTCCAGAAACTTGTTGGTTGTAGAAGAAGTTTATTGCGACAGCAATATTCGAATACAAAGATTAAACAACAAGGTAAAGGACAACCATCAAAAACTCACTGTCTTCTTCGAAGACTTCTCTGAACTGAACCTTTTCGGGCGCCAAAAGCGCACATGACCACGCTGTCCAATCAGCGATGTCGCTCTCTGGACCAATCCCTACGGTCGCGCTCACACGTGACCTTGCTGGCCAATCTGAGGGTTCGACGACCCGGACCATTCTCTATGGTCGCTACATGACCCCCCCCCCAGAACCCGAGGTACGGAACCTAGCAGGGAGCCGGATTTCGCGACCATAACGAGTAAGGAGAGGGGCAGCCTGAACCACAGGAGCAGGGGATTCCGGACTTGGAGGAACTGCCGGAACGGGGGGTCCTGGACTGAGCAGAACTGACGGAGGCCGGCTTCTCCTAGGGGTTTGGCCGACCAGGACTGGTTGATCCGGATCCAAGTGTGCAGGTTTAAGCCGGGACACCGAGACGAGCTCACTCCTGCCGCACACGTCTAAGGTGAAGGTAGCCGTTCCCTTACGCAAAACCCGGAACGGCCCTTGATAGACCCTCTGCAACGGGGCACGATGGGAATCTTTTCGCAAAAACACAAACTCACAGTCCTTCAGGGAAGGCGGTTCATGTACCATGGGACACCCATGACGTGAAGTCGGAACTGGAGCCAGGGAACCCACCCGCGCCCGGAGAGATGCTAAGACTGATGGGACTGGAGGCAGCTGGTCTGAGGGGTCCGGAAACAAATCTCCGGGTACTCGAAGTGGCGAGCCATATACTAGCTCCGCGGACGAAGCACCGAGATCTTGCTTAGGAGCAGTCCGGATGCCCAGAAGGACCCAGGGGAGTTGGTCTACCCAGTCCGGGCCTTCAAGCCTTGCACTGAGGGACGCCTTGAGTTGACGGTGGAACCTTTCTACGAGTCCATTTGCCTGGGGGTGGTATGCAGTAGTGTGTTGTAACTTGGAACCGTACAGTTCTGCGAGCGCGGCCCAGAGGGACGAAGTGAACTGCGGCCCACTGTCAGTGGTAATAACTGCCGGGACCCCGAAACGTGCTACCCAATGGAGGGCCAAAGTCCTGGCACAAGAGGCTGCAGAGATATCAGACAATGGGAAAGCCTCTGGCCACCGGGTGAACCGATCCACCACCGTGAGGAGGTGGGTGTAGCCCGACTAAATCCACGTGGATGTGGAAAAAACGAACTGCTGGGACCTCGAACTCCTGTACGGGGGGCTGGACATGGCGCTGGACTTTAGCGGTCTGACAGGGAACGCAGGAACGTGCCCAACCCGCTACCTGTTTCCGTAGGCCATGCCAGACAAACCGAGCTGCTACTAAAGCAGAGGTGGAGCGGATGGACGGGTGCGCCAGCCCGTGAATGGCATCAAAAACCCGGCGCTGAAGGGAGGGCGGTACTACCGGCCTGGGACGGGGAAGGGAAACATCACACCAGACTTTTGTGCCTTCCGACCCGCAGGCTACCTGAGCCAACTTCAATCCCAAAGTGGTGGACTGGTATGCCGAGGCGGTATCCGCTAGAAGCTGTGCCTCCGCAAGCTCCTGGGGATCCACCTCGCAGTCCACCGCCGAAATAGGGGAAAAAGCAGGTCTAGACAGGGCGTCAGCAACGGCATTAAGCTTACCCGCGACATGACGGACATCGGTGGTAAATTCGGAGATGGCAGTCAGGTGCCGCTGCTGGCGGGCCGACCATGGGTCAGACAATTTGAAAAATGCAAATGTTAATGGTTTGTGGTCCGTAAAGGCCACAAATGGGCGGCCCTCAAGGAAATACCTGAAATGACGAACAGCTAAATAGAGGGCCAGAAGCTCTCGGTCAAATGCGCTATAATTCAGCTCAGCCGAATTTAGTTGCCGGCTGAAAAACGCCAAGGGCTGCCAACGGCCACCGACCTGCTGCTCCAAGACCCCGCCCACCGCCACGTCAGAGGCGTCAACCGTCAGGGCCGTGGGGGCGGAGGGGCTCGGGTGGACCAACATGGTGGCGTCTGCCAAGGCTGCCTTAGCTGCTGTAAAAGCCGACTCTGCGGCCGGGGACCATATCAACTCTACCGGTTTTCCCGCAAGGCACTGGAAGAGCGGGCGCATGACCCGCGCAGCTGCCGGGACGAACCTATGGTAGAAGTTAACCATGCCTACGAACTCCTGTAGTCCTTTTACTGTGGTGGGCCTGGGAAATGCCCGGATAGCCTCCACCTTCTCGGGCAAAGGGGAGGCGCCGGCAGGGGTAATTCTGTGCCCTAGAAAATCAAGAGAAGGGAGGCCGAATTGACACTTGGAGGGTTGGATAATGAGCCCGTGGTCTTGGAGCCGCTGGAACACAGTCCGCAAGTGGACCTGGTGTTCCTGCACTGAGGGGCTGGCGACCAGGATGTCGTCTAAATAAATAAACAAAAAGGGTAAACCCCGGCCCACACGGTCCATCAGTCGTTGGAAAGCCTGTGCCGCGTTCTTTAAACCGAAAGGCATACGCAACCATTCGAACAACCCGAACGGAGTAATCGTGGCAGTTTTCTGTATATCCTCCGGCCGCACCGGAATCTGGTGGTATCCTCGCACCAAATCGATTTTGGAGAACACCACCGCCCCTTCCAGCCCAGACGAAAAGTCCTGTAGGTGCGGTATGGGGTAGCGATCAGCCGTGGTGACAGCATTGAGACGCCGATAATCGCCACATGGTCTCCACCCCCCAGATGTCTTGGAGACCATATGCAACGGCGAGGCTCATGGGCTGTCGGACTGACGGACAATGCCCATTTCCTCCATCTTCCTAAATTCCGCCCGTGCCACCACCAGTTTGTCTGGCGGTAGTCTCCTGGCCCGAGCGAAAACGGGAGGGCCCTCGGTGCGGATGTGATGGACCACGCCGTGCTTGGCCGAAGGCGTGTCAAAACGTTGGATGAGCAGCTCTGGAAACTCCGCCAGGATCTCAGCATACGAGTCAGGGGCCGCGACGACGGCCTGGACAGTAGGGCTGGGCGGGGAGGTGATTGTCGGAGCGACGGGCTCCTCGCTGGCAGAGGGTCGGAGGTCGTTACCGCGGACATCAGGGACCAGTGAAAAAGCCCAGAGAAAATCTGCGCCTAGGATCGCTTGTCTGACGTCTGCTATGATGAATGGCCATTCGTACGTGCGGAGGCCTAACACAAGGGACATCTTCCGTATACCGAAAGTGCGAATGGGGCTGCCATTAACCGCGATGAGGGTGGGACCTGTCTTACCCGTTCTGGTTTCGAGGTCGGTCGGCGGCACTATACTGACGATGGCTCCCGTGTCCACCAAAAATTCTGTGTCCGTGAATCGATCGTGGACGTAGAGGCGTCGGTTCTGGCCAATCGCAACTGCCCCTATGTACGATCGGCCGAGGCATTTCCCGCGAAGGTACAAGGTGAGCGGCAGTTGCGGGATTCTCCACCCCATCGTAGGTGATAATAGCACCAGCCGCGCTTGTGCGGATCTTTTTGGCGGGCTTTTGGAGAACTGGCGGGAGACGCGGCGCCATCTTGATGTCGCTGTGGCGTGGTCACTGATGTCGAGACCTTGTTGATCGAACCGCTTGCCTTCGATTTAGCCGCTATGAGCGCGTCCGCTTTCTCTGCATATGCTTCGGGGTCCTTAAAAGAACAATCAGTGAGCAGCAGTCGGACATCCTCGGGAAGCTTCTCTCGGAATGCCTGTTCGAACATGAGGCAATCCGTATGCTCACCGGCTAGCATCATCATCTCGGCCATGAGAACGGACGGCCGTCGATCTCCGAGGTCCGGTAGGTGCAGAAGTTTTTCAGCGCGATTGTGCCTATTAAACCCGAAGGTTCGCAGTAACAATTTCTTCATTGCCTCGTACTTGCTTTCCGCAGGCGGATTAACGATGAACCGCATCACGCGTGTGGTCGTCTCCGGTGATAGAGCGCTGACGAGATAGTAATACTTCGTTGCGTCGGCCGATATGTTCCTTAAATGAAATTGGGCTTCGGTGTGGACAAACCAAGATTGCGGTTGATGTGTCCAAAACGACGGAAGGTGAACGCTTACTGCGCTTAACAACGCGGCATCCAACAACGGGGCGTCGTGTTCCTGCATAGTCGGTGATCGTCCAGATCACGTCGGGGTCACCAATATGGCGAGTCCGGAAACTTGTTGGTTGTAGAAGAAGTTTATTGCTACAGCAATATTCGAATACAAAGGTTAAACAACAAGGTAAAGGACAACCATCAAAAACTCACTGTCTTCTTCGAAGACTTCTCTGAACTGAACCTTTTCGGGCGCCAAAAGCGCACATGACCACGCTGTCCAATCAGCGATGTCGCTCTCTGGACCAATCCCTACGGTCGCGCTCACACGTGACCTTGCTGGCCAATCTGAGGGTTCGACGACCCGGACCATTCTCTATGGTCGCTACAATACTCAATTTTTTAGTTTTATCAATTTTTACATATCCATACTTTTTATTTGTATTCATTTAATTAACAATTTTATTGAATTACTTCAATTTTAATGCCTTTGTTAATTCAGAAGCGCGTAAAAGGTGAAGATAACCTTGCAAGTTCTGACAGGAAACAAGGTTCCACCCACAGTGTGCCCACAGTGAACAACTATCAGGGTTGTTCAGAGCAAGGGCCTCAGCTCAGCACAGCTTGCAGCCTCGTGGTTGTTGAAATCTTGCAAAAGCCTCACCGTCTAACTCCTGGGTACAGAGGGTCAATAAGATCGACCAGCTGCTTCCGGCCCATCTGAGTGCAGGTTGGAGGTGTCCATGGGTGACGAGCTGGCAATCCATTCATTTTGCTGTACGTACAGTATCTATTCTAAGTGTCAATCTGTATCTGTCTATCCATATAAACATAGAAAACATAGAAAAATAGGTGCAGGAGTAGGCCATTCGGCCCCATCGAGTCAGCCCACCATATAATTCACTCTATAGTCAAGTCAAGTCAAGTCAATTTTATTTATATAGCACATTTAAAAACAACCCACGTTGACCAAAGTGCTGTACATCTGATTAGGTACTAAGGAAAAAATGAAAGATACAGTAGCACACAAACATAACAGCACATACAAAACAGTTCACAGCGCCTCCTCAATGGGCCTCAAACGCTAGGGAGTAGAAATAGGTTTTGAGCCTGGACTTAAAGGAGTCGATGGAGGGGGCAGTTCTGATGGGGAGAGGGATGCTGTTCCACAGTCTAGGAGCTGCAACCGCAAAAGCGCGGTCACCCCTGAGCTTAAGCCTAGACCGCGGGATAGTGAGTAGCCCCAAGTCGGCCGACCTGAGGGACCTGGAGTTAGAGAGGTGGGTTAGAAGATTTTTGATGTAGGGGGGGGAATGTCCATTTAGGGCTTTATATGTGAATAGGAGGAGTTTGAAGTTGATTCTGTACCATACAGGGAGCCAGTGGAGAGAGGCCAGAATCGGCGTGATGTGGTCCCTTTTACGGGTACCCGTCAGGAGTCTCGCTGCGGTGTTTTGGACCAGTTGCAGGCGATACAGGGATGATTGGCTGATCCCAGTGTATAGGGAGTTGCAGTAGTCTAGGCGGGAGGAAATGAAAGCGTGAATGATTTTTTCAGTGTCGTCGAATTGGAGGAAAGGTTTGATTTTAGCTATGGTACGAAGTTGGAAGAAGCTGGCTTTTACCACAGCGTTGACTTGCTTGTCAAACTTTAATGCAGAGTCAAATATCACGCCGAGGTTTTTGACATGCGGTTTGACTAGGCAGGATAGGCTTCCAAGACTGCCTGTTATCGATTTGATGGAGTCGGGGGGGCCGAATAGGATGACCTCAGACTTGCTCTCGTTTAATTGGAGGAGGTTTTGTGCCATCCAACATTTTATGTCCTCAAGGCAGTGTAATTTGACCGGTTGTTGGGTTTCAGGGGGAGGTGTGTGTCATCGGCATAGCAGTGGAAAGAAACGCCGTGCCTTTGAATGATTTGGCCAAGGGGGATGTTGGATGTTAAACTGAAACTGTTTAACTGTGCTCTTATACTGACGTCACTACCGGTGTACCAGATATAAAATGCATATGAAAACAAAATAAAAGTCTTCTCTTCCGGTTAAAGCAACACCGACGTATGAGAGCATGTGTGTTTATTCCTCCGAAGAATAAAAGCATAATACCGACTATCCTGCCCTTGAGATGCAAACGCCAACAGGTTATGGGCCCAGGAGGGATGGTGGAAGCCGATGGAACAGATTATGCTTCGACGGAGATGAAAAGAATTACGAATTATGGTAAACAACGTTTTTAGGCCACCTGCGGCTACAAGGCTTAAAGTCAACAATTCTGAACGAGCCGGCTACCGACGAAGAAGACGACGGGGAAGCCGAGAAAAACGAAAAAGCCTACGCCGAGCTGATACAAGTGCTAGACGACAAAAGTTTGTCGCTCATTATGAGAGAAGCGGCGGATGACGGGAGAAAAGCGTTGCAGCTACTGAGGAGCCATTACACGGACACAGGGAAGCCGCGAGTGATCGGCCACTACACCGAGCTGACGTCGCTGAAAAAGGCCATAAACGAAAGTGTAACAGAATACATTATTCGTGCAGAAACGGCGATTACAGCACTAAGAAAAGCAGGAGAGACTCTTAGTGACGGGCTGCTGATTGCCATGATTCTGAAAGGCTTGCCAGAGACATTTAAGTCATTTGCCATCCACATAACACAGGGTGATGAGAAGACAACTTTTGGTGAGTTTAAGACCAAGTTGAGAAGCTACGAGAGCACTGAAAGATTTAGCGGCCATATGAGTGACGACAACGTAATGAAAGCAAAAGGCTGGGTGAAAGAAAGGACTAAAGGCTCAGAGAAGACATTCACCTGCTACAACTGCGGTCAGACGGGACACAAAGCGTGGGAATGCAGCGGAGAGCGCAGCGGTAAAGAACAGAGACAGTGGTGCAGTTTTTGCAAGAGCCCCACTCATAAGGAGGCAAACTGCAGAAAAAAAAAGCGAGACAACGTGAAACAAGCATCCGACTCCAACGACCACACATTTGCATTCAAAATAAATGACTGCCAGGCAAGTGAAGAGACTCGTAAAGGGCTTATGGTCGACACGGGCGCAACGTCACACATAATCACAGACATTGAAAAGTTTAAGAACTTTGATGAGACTTTCCAGCCCGCCAAACACTTCATCGAGTTGGCTGACGGGACAAGGACGAGCGGTGTCGCACAGAGGAAAGGCGAAGCAGAGGTCTACCTGAGAGACAGCGAGGGCCGTCGTGTGAGGACGACGCTGAGAAAGGCGTTGTACATCCCATCATTCCCACAGGACATCTTCTCTGTCAAGGCAGCAACGACCACCGGAGCTTCAGTGATCTTTCTCCAAGGCAGCAACGAGCTCATCCACAAGAACGGTACCAAGTTCGACATTATGGAGTACGACAGACTATACTATCTAAACACTGTAAGTCATAAAACTAATGACGGATGTCACGGGTGTTATGATATTCAAACATGGCACGAGATACTTGGTCACTGTAACTATGATGATGTATCACAGTTAGAGAGGGTAACAGAGGGCATGAAAATCAAAGGTAAAGTTGATAAGTCCAAACTCAACTGTGAGGTCTGTATAAAAGGCAAATTTGCACAGAGCAGGAACAGAGAGCCAGATGTAAGGGCTAAAGAAGCACTTGAGTTAGTGCATACTGATTTGGCTGGCCCTATAGAGCCAGAAGCAAAAGATGGATACAAATACATACAAACTTTCACAGATGACTACTCAGGAGAAGTGTTTGTTTACTTCTTGAAAACAAAACATGACACTATAAAAGCTACAGAAAAGTTCATAGCGGACGCGGCCCCCTATGGAAAAATTAAGTGCATAAGATCTGATAATGGCACAGAGTTCACAGCAGCAGATTTCCAATCATTGCTCAGTAGAAATGCCATAAGGCATGAAACCTCCGCACCTTACTCCCCCCCCCCCCATCAAAATGGGACAGCTGAGAGAAACTGGAGAACGCTATTTGAAATGGCAAGGTGCATGCTACTCGAGAGTAACCTACCGAAAGAATTGTGGACATATGCTGTAATGACTGCTGCAGTAATCCACAACAGATGCTACAACAAACGTGTTGGTCAGACTCCACACTGCATGGTGACAGGCAGAAAGCCTAATCTTTCAAAAATGAAGAAGTTTGGACCAGTCTGTTTCTCATACAAACAAGTCAAAAAGAAGTTAGACTCAAGATGTGAAAAAGGGATTTTTGTAGGTTATGACAAAAACAGCCCTGCATACTTAGTCTACTACCCAGAGACAGGGCGAGTTCTCAAAAACAGACTAGTGAAGTTCATAACAAAAAGTGTAACTGAATGCCAAACTCAGACAGATATGGAGATGAGTGATGATGCCCATCCTAGGAAGAGATTAACATCCCCCAGACCAAACGCAGAGGTGACTGATCAGAGTCCAGAAGTGACACTGAAGTCACACACTGATACTACTGAGAGTGATAGCAACACTCAAACTGGACAGGGTGAAAATAGTCAGAGCACACGCTATCCTAAGAGAGAAAGGAAAAGCCCACAGTACTTACGAGACTATGAGTGTAAAGTAAAAGAGGATGACCAGATAAATGTAAATGTAGACTACTGCTACAGAGTGATGTATAACGTTCCACAAACCTTCAAAGAAGCTATGAGCTCATCAAAATCTGACATTTGGGCTAAAGCTATGAAGGAGGAAATCAAATCTCTCAAAGAAAATGACACATACACTCTAACCACAATACCACAGGGCAAAAATGCAGTGGGGGGGAAGTGGGTGTTTGCAGTAAAAGAATCTTCAGATAAGACTGAGACATACAAAGCCAGGTATGTTGCAAAGGGGTATAGTCAAGTAGTAGGAATAGATTACAAGGAGACGTTTTCCCCAACAGCTAACATGACATCAGTGCGCAGTCTGATGCAGCTAGCAGCTCAGTACGATTTGGAATTACACCAGATGGATGTGAAAACAGCTTATCTACATGCTCCAATTGATTGTGAGCTGTATATTGAACAACCTGAAGGATTTGAAGTGAAAACAGACACAGGTAAAAAGCTGGTCTGCAAACTTAACAAATCACTGTATGGACTGAAACAGTCAGAACGGAACTGGAACAAGATGCTGCATGATCATCTCAGTAAAAATGGTTTCGCACAAAATCCAGCAGATCACTGCGTGTACAGTAAAGAGACTGAAAATGAGAGAATAATTCTGATCATGTGGGTTGACGACCTAATTATTGCTGCCAGTGATAAAGAATCTCTCAATGGTGTGAAAGAAATGCTAAGTGCAAAGTTTAAGATGAAAGATCTTGGGAAACTTAGGCATTTTCTAGGCATTGATTTTTCACAGACAGAGGGAGAAATAAAAATGAACCAAAAGAGGTACATAGCAAAAATACTGGAGAAGTTTGGAATGTCTGACTGTAAAACAAGGTCAACTCCATGTGAACAGAAACAAAACTTTTATGATGATGATGAGCCTGTTAATCCAACACAATACAGGGAAGTGGTAGGCAGCTTGATATAGGTGATGACATGTACAAGGCCTGATTTAAGCTGGATTGTCAGTAAACTGTCACAATATCTAGCAGAGCCTAAAGAACAACATAGGATAACTACCAAACATGTGTTGAGGTACTTAAAGGGTACTATAAACCCTACTGCAGAAACCTTCATCCACGCCTTCATCTCCTCCCGTCTGGACTACTGCAACAGCCTCCTCTATGGCGCACCCTCAAAAATCATCAGTAAACTTCAGTACATTCAAAACTCCGCTGCCCGTCTACTCACCCACACCCCGATCCATGACCATATCACCCCCGTCCTTTACAAACTCCACTGGCTCCCCATCCCCCAGAGAATCCAGTACAAAATCCTCCTCATGACCTACAAAGCCCTCCATAACCTGGCCCCATCCTACCTGACTGACCTCCTCCACAGGCACACTCCTACCTGCACCCTCCGCTCTGCTGCTGCCAATCTCCTATCCCCCCCCATCCGGACCAAACTCAGATCCTGGGGGGACAGGGCTTTCTCCATCGCTGCTCCCACCCTATGGAACTCACTACCCCAAACCGTCAGAGACTCCTCCTCACTCACCACATTCAAAACATCACTGAAGTCTCACCTGTTCAGTACTGCCTTCAACCACTGAAGGTCACCTCACCTTCTGTCTCCTTTCTCTGTTCGTTTACTTATTTATCTATTTATTCACTTCTCTATGTTCTATAAATCCCTGTAAAGCGTTTTTGAGTGTATGAAAAGCGCTATATAAATGTAATGCATTATTATTATTATTATAAACCAGGAGCTGTGTTACAAGAAAAGAGAGGAAAAACTCAAACTTGTTGCATACAGTGACGCTGACTGGGCGGCAGATCAAAATGACAGGCGAAGCACAACAGGATATTGTTTTAGTTTGTCTGAAAATGGGCCTGTTATTTCATGGAAATCCAAGAAACAGCAGACTTATCCACATGTGAAGCCGAATATATGGCAATGACGGCTACTACACAAGAGAGCTTGTATCTTGTGCAGCTATTGAAAGGAATGGACAAAGACTGCCAGTACGAGCCAGTGAAAATCTTTGAGGACAATCAAGGTGCGATTGCATTATCAAAAAACCCAGTGAACCGACAAAGATGCAAACATATCGACATTAGGTATCATTTCATTCGGTCTGCACTCAGTGATAAGAAAGTAATCATTGAGTATTGTCCAACAGCAGACATGGTTGCAGATATCTTAACTAAGCCTGCAACAAAGTTTAAAACTGAGAAATTCAGGGATTATATGTTTGGAGTGTAAAATCATAACAACAAAATTTTTTTTTTTTTTGAAAGGTTGAACACTGTAAATGTGTAAAATGTGGTGATACAGAGAATGTAATCAGATTAAGTTATGTTGTATATGTTGTTAAATGTAATGCACAGCATAAGAGCAAGTGGGGATGTTGGATGTTAAACTGAAACTGTTTAGATGTGCTCTTATACTGACGTCACTACCTGTGTACCAGATATAAAATGCATATGAAAACAAAATAAAAGTCTTCTCTTCCGGTTAAAGCAACACCGACGTATGAGAGCATGTGTGTTTATTCCTCCGAAGAATAAAAGCATAATACCGACTATCCTGCCCTTGAGATGCAAACGCCAACAGGGGAGCATGTATAGAGAGAAGAGAATGGGGCCTAGGATGGAGCCTTGTGGAACTCCGCAGGAGAGGCTAGCTGGAGAAGAGGAATAACTGCCTATGTTGATGGCGAAACTCCTATCTTTGAGGTTGTGTATATGAATAGCTAACGAAAGTTTAACACTTATATTTAATTGTGCAATCGTCTGTTTAGGTGACGAGAATTGGTAGATATGGAGAGAATTTTGATTTAACATTCAAAAAAGACCTTGGCATTTTAGGGATCTATCCGGCTAAATTTTCTTGTGATCTCAGGCCCAACAGAAATGAGTGCTTTCTCCACTCTCACTCTGAGGTCAACCTGGTTAAAACATCTTGGAATAGCGGCCTCTAATTGAGACCTTCTCAAGAGATGGGCGTTTGGGGATAATGTGACACTGCAGGATTTCAAGGGTTGTTTCAATTAAATCTGGTCTTAATCGGCCTGGTTTAAAGAAACAAATCAGCAGGTTTTTACAAGATCCAGAACTCTCATTAGTTTGGGCAGAGTGAAGAGAAATATGTCATCATCACCAAAGGTCATTACAGTAATGTGATATTATAATGCTATTTATTTTGGTCTGTATTGTTTTGTGCTTGGAAAATCTTTTTTTTCTTTCAAACATAAATATTTTTTAAACAAAGGATTTAAAAAAACTTTTATGTCATCATTGTTAACAAATGTTATTTAACGCAGTAAGTCATTTTTTGGTCCAGTCCATTGCCCCTTTGAAATAAATATTACAGCTAACAATGCATTTAATAGAAGCAAAATCTGTTGCTCGATTATCATAAATCATTCATGATTCAGAGCATTGAAAGTGTGCTTGTAGCTGAACAATGCACAGTGTTACAAATATGTTTCGGTCCATGCAATACTTCACCAGTTTGCAATAATTAATGATGCACATGTGACTGGCTGGAACTGGTGAAAAACGCACAGTGTTACAAAAATGTTTAATTTGCACAGATATAATAAGTATTAATCAACATTTTTTTCTACTATACCACTACAATCTCACTATGACTCAAAGCTGCTGCAATTCAAATGCCCCTGGCCATAATTGCCTTTCTTTCTTTAAATAAGAATGATACTTTTGAACCTTTGCCTGGCAACTACTTAATGATCTTAGCATGATTCTCAAAATAGGTAGCATATTTGTTGTGAAATGGAAGCACTCTTGTTTTGGAAAGTGAAACGAAAGTCCATGAAAAAAGGCAAAACTTATGTTTCCCAGAGGATTGAACTTGTGGTCTAACTGAATGTACTTTCCAGTTTTGAACTGAACTGAACTCTGGTTTCCTGTTTTCGTTGATGCAACCCATTAAATCCTGCAGTTAGATTCAACTAGCTTGAACAAGAAAAGTACATTGGTCAACTAAAGATACATGTTGTGCAGCAGAAAAGCTGAAACACAAAGACAATTTGAAAATGCTTCAAGCTTCAAGTGAGCAATGACCATGAATGTAGATTGCCGTGATTGAACTGAAAGCACAATTCGTCCATAATGAACAATATTACACAACATTGTTGGTTTATATTTTAATCCGACGAGATGCTGCACTGGAGAATAAAGAAGGTTTAATGGAACAAAAAACAAACTGGGTCAGGGAGGAACTCAGTGGGTCAGGCAGAATCTGTGGGGGGAAATCAAGACCCAAAACATCTGCTGTCCATTGTTCTCCACATAAAGCTGCCTGACCCACTGAGTTCCTCCAGCAGTTTGCTTTTCACTACAGATTCCAGTGCCTGCAGACTGGGGTGACTCTGGGTTTAATGAGGATTTGTTTGCTTGATATACAATGGTGTCTGCTGTGGAATAGGGGGAGCAGCTTTATTTGATTTATCACAGATAATTATTTTACGATCTGAACCTTTTCTTCAACAGGTTAGATCAGTTACCTACCACTGCCTTCTGAGGCAGAGAGTTCCACAGCTTCACAACTCTCTGAGTGAAAAAGGTTTTCCTCATCTCCGTTCTAAATGGCCTACCCCTTATTCTTAAACTGTAGCCCCTGGTTTGGGACTCCCCCAACATCATGTTCAATCCCTTAATAATCTTATATGTTTTGATAAGATCCCCTCTCATCCTTCTAAATTCCAGTGTATACAAGCCTAGTCGCTCCAGTCTTTCAACATACGACAGTCCCGCCATTCCGGGAATTAACCTAGTGAACCTACGCTGCACGCCCTCAATAGCAAGAATATCCTTCCTCAAATTTGGAGACCAAAACTGCACACAGTACTCCAGGTGCGGTCTCACCAGGGCCCTGTACAACCGCAGAAGGACCTCTTTGCTCCTATACTCAACTCCTCTTGTTATGAAAGCCAACATTCCATTGGCTTTCTTCACTGCCTGCTGTACCTGCATGCTTCCTTTCAGTGACTGATGCACTAGGCCATCCAGATCTCGTTGTACGTCCCCTTTTCCTAACTTGACACCATTCAGATAATAATCTGCCTATTCTTACCACCAAAGTGGATAACCACACACTTATCCACATTAAACTGTATCTGCCATGCATCCGCCCACTCACACAACCTGTCCAAGTCACTCAGCAACCTCATAGCATCCTCCTCACAGTTCACACTGCTACCCAGCTTTGTGTCATCTGCAAATTTGCTAATGTTACTTTTAATCCCTTCATCCAAGTCATTAATGTGCATTGTAAATAGCTGCGGTCCCAGCACCGAGCCTTGCAGTACCCCACTAGTCACTGCCTGCCATTCTGAAAGGGACCCATTTATCCACACTCTTTGCTTTCTGTCTGCCAACCAATTTTCTATCCATGTCAGTACCCTACCCCTAATACCATGTGCTCTAATTTTGCCCACTAATCTCCTATGTGGGACCTTGTCGAAAGCTTTCTGAAAGTCGAGGTACACCACATCCACCGGCTCTCCCCTGTCCATTTTCCTAGTTACATCCTCAAAAAACTCCAGAAGATTAGTCAAGCATGATTTCCCCTTCGTAAATCCACGCTGACCCAGAACAATCCTGTTACTGCTATCCAAATGCTCTGAAATTTCGTCTTTTATAATTGACTCCAGCATCTTCCCCACCACTGATGTCAGACTAACTGGTCTATAATTTCCTGTTTTCTCTCTCCCTCCTTTCTTAAAAAGTGGAATAACATTAGCTACCCTCCAATCCACAGGAACTGATCCTGAATCTCTTCTTGAGAATCGATGGACATGGTCTTCAGGGCAAACATCAGTGTCAAAATTGAAGATGAAGGTGCAATTGTGCGACTCAAAGAAAAGCCATACCAGAGCATAAGGTGCAAGCTTGCAGTGATGGGCCTGGATACAGATGCCTAAGACAGAAGCAGCTTCATCAAAAAGATGATAAACAGATTTGTTGCATCACTTTACTTCAGCACCTTCAGTGACTGTCAAAATTCAGAACCAAAAATAAGGGCAGACCATCAATGATTATATGTCCATGTTGAAGAATCTGCTTTGAATCTGTAATTTTAGCATCTTTCAGAATAGAATGCTCCAAGACAGTTTTAAGTGCTATCTACCTTATTGGTGACCCTCGCCTCGGGCTATTTTTGATCAGACTTTACTGGCTTTACCTTGCACTAAATGTTATTCCCTTATCATGTAAATGACAATCCACTGTAAATGGCTCGATTGTAATCAAGTATTGTCTTTCTGCTGACTGGTTAGCACGCAACAAAAGCTTTTCACTATTTCGGTACATGGGACAATAAAACCAAACTGAACTAAACACAAACAAATTCATTTCATGTTATTAAATACACAAGATTTAAGCCTAAAGATAAGCACATTAAAATGCCACATGGGTTTCAAAAATACTAAAGCATTTCATCCAGTGCATAATTCCTGTACCAATTCTCTGTAAAGACAAATGACAGCAGCAAAAATGGCAGCACAAACATGAGAGAGACAGAAAAGGTGGGACATGAGCCATGGCATAAACACCAGCTAAGTGCAACGGAATGTTTCAGTTCACTTTAGTTTATTGTCATGTGTACCGAGGTACAGTGAAAAACTTTTGTTGCGTGCTATCAGGTCAACAGAAAGACAAAGAAAGAAAGACGAGTAATAGACTATCTTTGTACAAGTAGTAGAAACAAGAACTGCAGATGCTGGCTAATACACAACAGGGCACAAAGTGCTGGAGTAATTCAGCAGGTCAGGCAGCATTTATGGAGAAGATGGATAGGTGGCGTTTTGGGTCGAGACCATTCTTTAGACTCTCATTCTTGAACTGGGCCTGGAATCCAGGTGAGTTGAGAGCCCCGGAGGTAAGGATCGACGGAGTCATTGGTCGCGGCCCACAGGTGGCCGGAGTGTAGGTAAGGGGTGGCTGTTAGGGTTGCCAACTGTCCCGTATTAGCAGGGACATCCTGTATTTTGGGCTAAATTGGTTTGTCCTGTATGGGACCGCCCTTGTCCCGTATTAGGCCCAGACGGCGCTGAAGGCCCGGACACTGTAGGCCCAGACTACGTTGTAGGCCCGGACACTGTGTGCCCAGCCACTATAGGCCCGGACAATATAGCCCAGGGGCCACTGTAGTCCCGGGCGCCGCCTAACGGAGGTTGCGTAGCAACCCGCCTCCGGGCCCGGGCGGCCGCCATTGGTGGAGCGGGAACACGTGGCTGCTGGCTGAGTGGGGCGTGGGGCAGTGACGTCACCTTGTCCCTTATTTGGTAGTGAGGAAGTTGGCAACCCTAGTGGCAGTGGCAGGTGTGGCCTGGGAGTGGCTGAGGACGCTGTGTGGGCCGGTGGTGGCAGTAGTAGGTCCAGCCTGGAAGCTGCTGGGGAGGTGTTGCGAGCCAGCGTCGGCAGACAGCCTGGCGGTGAACGTTGGTAAATCTGGCACGGATGTGGCAGGGATGGTGGTGTGGGCCGGGGCTGTTGTCGGCAGCCTGGCCTGGTGGTGCAAGTCGGTAGGCCAGTCCGCTAAAGCCAAAACCCTTATATGTCTGTAATAGCCAAGGTTCATTATAACTTAGTGTACAAACCAGGCCAGAAACTCCAGCCCGAATAATGCAGCCAAGTAGGTTCTTACTTTAGGGCTGCACTAATAACGGAATGCCACAAAGAGAGGCTTGAACAGTCGCAGAGGTGATAACTAGCATGGAGATTGAAGCTTGCACAATCTCCAGAAATACAGCAAAATGCAGTGATCTTAACGTTAGAGTGAGAGTTAATGATCAGTCTGTCAATATGAAAGCTGATACAGCTACTATCCATTTGATTCTAAGGAGAGAGAGGAAAGTGAAGAGAATCAGCAAAATCCCATTAACAAACCGCCTGATGTGTCTGAAGAATTACTTTGTTGTGACACCAAAAACCCTGTCTGAGGTAGTAGGCACTTCCTCATAAACATTAAAAAAAAGACTGGACCATGGCAGAGGGAAAAGGAACAGGACAAACACAAACTTCATTAGAAGTTTCATTGGGTGGCACGGTGGCGCAGTGGTAGAGTTGCTGCTTTACAATGCCAGAGACCTGGGTTTGATCCTGACTACGGGTGCTGTCTGTACGGAGTTTGTACGTTCTCCCCGTGACCGCGTGGGTTTTCTCATGGTGCTCCGGTTTCCTCCCACGTTCCTAAGACGTAGAGGTTTGTAGGTTAATTAGCTTTGGTAAATAAAATTGTAAATTTTCCCTAGTGTGTAGGATACTGTTAGTGTACGGGGTGGTTGCTGGTCGGACTCGGTGGGCCGAAGAGCCTGTTTCCTCGCTGTATCTCTATAGTCTAAAGTCTTGTTAGTGAGCCATTTCAGCTGCAGTACGACACCATTTCCACGGTAAAGCTCGCTGCTGATTCTTCCAATAACGTTGGGGGCAGTTATGTCCATGTTCTGGACAACAACCAGGAAAAGCTCATTGTCTATTTATTCACAAAATGCTGGAGTAACTCAGCACTGAGTTACCCCAGCATTTTGTGAATAAATCGATTGTACCAGCATCTGCAATTATTTTCTTATACTCATTGTCTTACAGTGTGAATGCCAGCAACGTGAATGAGGAATGATACTCAGACTGGAAAGGGGCCACTTCGAGAACAAAGGTTTCCACCAGTTCTTGTTAGACAGTCAAATCACAGTGCTAACTGACTGAAATATTTAATGACAAATTTTGAACCCATGTCCACAATTCCCACAATGGTTCCCTCAAGAAATTGACAGATTTTGTCTTTGTTTGTTTGATTTTTATTATTGAACTTTTTTTTGTTGCTTACTATTGTGTCTACTGAGTACAATGCCTACATATCTGTTGCGCTTAATTTAGTTTAATTTAGAAATGCAGCGCGGAAACAGGCCCTTCGGCCCACCGAGTCTGCACCGACCAGCGATCCCCGCACATTAACACTATTCTACATACACTAGGGACAATTTACACATACACCAAACTAATTAACCTACAAACCTGTGTGTCTTTGGAGTGTGGGAGGAAACAGAAGTACTCAGCGAAAACCCACGCAGTCACGGGAAGAATGTACAAACTCTGTACAGACGGCACTCATAGTCAGGATCGAACCTGGGTCTCCGGCGCTGCAAGCACTGTAAGGCAGCCACTCTTCTGCTGCACCACCTGTGCTGCTGGCAGTAAGAATTTCACTGTTCTATTTCGGGACATATGACACTAAAAAACTCTTGACTCACTTGAGGACACTCTCCTGTTTCACTGTGATTACAATATTAAATATTTAGCACCCGAACGGATTGCCACAGTGGATGCATTATTAAGATGGATATACAATGTCACCGATACAGGCAGAGAGGTTGCGATATACAATGAATTTTTCTTCTTGTTCTCTCAAATGAATGGAGGCCTCTGAACCTGCAATAGGTCTGACTGATCCTGGTTCGGACTGATTACTGTGCAAACACCTCATGAGTGGTGATCTCGCGCTGGTCGGAGTGAGTAGAGTATTGATTACATTTTGAAGTGGGCCTTTTTGACCACGTTGACGAGATCTAGTTGCTCAATCCCCTTTTTAAATGACTTAACATCGGGAGCAGCACGTGTGTTGGGTGGTAACATATTCCATTCCTTTATCGTCCGAGGGTAAAGGGAATATTGGTAGCAAAGGTTATTGAAATTTAGTGAGTTGATGATGCAGGAACAGGTATTTTGTCTTGTTTCATGGCAGTTGGTGCTCTGGGATGACGTAAGATTTGATGGCGTGATTTTGTGAATCTCCTTGTAAATTGCAATGTCCTAGCCTGATTCTGCAAAGCTCTAGGGTATCCCATCCAGGAGAAGTCAGCATATTATTCACGCTTGATTTGCGCTTGTAGTCGTTACAGACAAAGCGAGCTGCTCGGTGTTGTACTTTCTCCAGGGTGATCTTGTTGTTGTTGAAAGGATCCCATACAGCTCCACAATACTCCAATTTGGGCCTGACCAGGGACTTGTAGGCGTTCTCTTTGATGGATGTACTACATGCGTGGAAATTTCCTTTAAGAAGGCTGAGAGTTCTATTTGCTTTGTTAGACACTTGACTAATATGCGTTGCCCAACTTAAATCTTTGCTTAATCCGACTCCTAGATATGGGTGATGGTCGACAGCAAGCAATGTATGGCTACCCATGTTGTATTCCAATAAAAGTGGCTTAGTCTTGTGTGAGACATGCATTGTGTGACATTTGGTTGTAATTGAATGACATCTGCCAGGTTTTCCTCCACTCACAGAGAGCATCCAGATCCTTCTGTAAGGATAAGCTGTCTTCTGGTGTTTTAATCTCTATATAAATTATGGCATCATCTGCGAAGAGTCGAACTCTGGACGAAACTGCATTTGGAATGTCATTGATATACAGTAGGGAGAGCAATGGACCCATGGCAGTCCCCTGTGGCACACCTGATGTCACAGGAGTTCCAATAGACGTCTCTCCCTCCAAGAGAACTCACTGGTGTCTCCTTGTCAAAAAAATCTCAATCCATTTTAAGAGGTTGCCGTCTATTCCTACATGGTTGAGCTTGTACAGGAGCCACTTGTGGGGAACCTTATCAAAAGCCTTACTGAAGTCTAATATAATCAGTCCAGTCTGACCCTTGTTATCGAGTGACCTGGCTAGATCATCGATGAGTCCCGCCAGTTGGGTTTCACCTGATCGACCCTGTTTAAAGCGAGGTTGGTGGTTTGTTAGTACCTTGTGGAAGTCAATATGGTCCATGATATGTTGGTGGACTATATGTTCAAGAATCTTGCATGGTATGGAGGTCAGTGAAACTGGGTGATAGTTTGCAGGATTTATCCTATCTCCTTTTTTATAGATGAGGACAATGTTAGCATTCAGCCAATCTTCTGGGAGTTCTCCACTATCCAAGGACTTCTGAAAAATCTTTTGAAAGACTGGAGCTCAGCTTGCTGCACAATTCTTTAAAACTCCGGCTGGTATCTGGTGCCTTGATGCCTTCTTTGGTTTTATTTCTTCCAATAATTTCTGCACCCCGTTTATTGTTACCTTAAGAACTGCAATTTTTGGAGTTTGTTGTGAATTCAATGACGGTTATTCATCTAGGTTTTCTTCCGTAAAAACTGAACAAAACTGCTGGATTAACACTTCGGCCTTGTCTGCTGCCAAGGATTCTGTCCGCCCCATCGATGTGAGGCTTGAGATTCCAAATACTTCCTGGCTCATTTTCTAGATGTAATTCCTGAAAGGCTTTGTGTCTTCTGATTTTAAACTTTCCCCTATCACATCATGGATGTATTCTTGATACGCTTTCCTGATTTGTCTGTCAATTGAACGCCGAAATTTCTTGAAATCTGTCCATGCAGAAGTTGACCCAGAGTTTCATGCTCTGTTATAAAGCCTTTGTTTTTTCCTAATTGCAAGCCTAATTGATGAATTTACCCACAGTAAATTATATCTGGTGGAACACATTTTTGATGGAATAAAACGGTCCATGGCCATGACAAGAACTTGTTTAAAATCTAACCACAGCTTGTTTATGTCTGTCGCTGCCACGTAATCTTCTGTTAATTTCTCATTAAATTCTGATATGTGTTCATCTGTAGAAGAGAAATCTGCCTTTTTGTAGAGTAAAGTCTTCCTTCTCGGAGGTCTAACTGCTTTGGCTGTCGTCTAGGCTTGGACAATAACAGCTTCATGGTCGCCTATGCCTAATGTCACATCACAACTTTCTACAAAGGAGAGATGGCTGACAAAACACGGCAAGTATGTTTCTGTCTCTAGTGGGCTTATCAACCATTTGAGTGAGGTTGAAATCATTGGCCAAATCCAACATAATCTTGCTACATGCGGTATTTCTTCCCCTAGTACGAAGAAAATTGCTGGCCCAGTCTATATCAGAGAGATTAAAATCCCTCAGTAACCATACAGAAGCAGACTTCGGAATCTTGGATAAAGAAGCTTCAAGTTCTCTTAAATGTTTTTTTTTTAGATTTTTTTAGATTTAGAGGTACAGCACAGAAACAGGCCCTTTGGCCCACCGGGTCCGCGCCGCCCAGCGATCCCCGCACACTAACACTATCCTACACCCACTAGGGACAATTTTTACATTTGCCCTGCCAATTAACCTACAAAAAGCAATTTTGCCCAGCCAATTACCTGTACGTCTTTGGAGTGTGGGAGGAAACCGAAGATCTCGGAGAAAACCCACGCAGGTCACGGGGAGAACGTACAAACTCCGTACAGACAGCACCCGTAGGCAGGATCGAACCTGAGTCTCCGGCGCTGCATTCGCTGTAAGGCAGCAACTCAAAAAATACATTTTATGTAACTTGAATTTTTAAATAAATTGTGACAATTGAAATGATGGCTTCTAATATCAGGAAACGGGGGGGGGGGGGGGGTGGGTGGGGGGGTGGGGGTGAATTATTATTTGTTGGTTTGTGGTCATTGGATGTACAGGTATTGACTCCTCATTAAACTTACCTCCTCACCTCTGGTCCATCAAAGCCAATGCAACAGAATATAGACAATAGATAATAGACAATAGGTGCAGGAGGAGGCCATTCGGCCCTTCGAGCCAGCACCGCCATTCAATGTGATCATGGCTGATCATTCTCAATCAGTACCCCGTTCCTGCCTTCTCCCCATACCCCCTGACTCCGCTATCCTTAAGAGCTCTATCCAGCTCTCTCTTGAATGCTTTTAGAGAATTGGCCTCCACTGCCTTCTGAGGCAGAGAATTCCACAGATTCACAACTCTCTGACTGAAAAAGTTTTTCCTCATCTCAGTTCTAATGTGGGAGGTTTCACAACCAGTAGCTTGTTGCCCTCCCATCAAACATGAGAAGCAACAAAGATGAATTTGTTCCTCCTTTCCTTTCTGCAATGAAGTCAAAAAGCTTCAGCAAAGATAAAGCAAGTTGTAAAAATGTTGTACATAATCTTAAAAATACTGGCAGCACAGAAGCAGGGCATTCAATACCACAAGAGAATGCCCATGCCCCCCACAGCCTCCTTAACCCTTACTTTATCTCACTCTATTGACATAGCTTTCCACTAATTTCTCTCTCTTTAGATTCCCTGTAAATGCCTCTGCACTCTTCACTCGTCTCTTCCACATGGCAGCAAGTGCTACAATCTCACCATACATATGAATAAGAAGTAGCAGCAGCAGTGGGACACATAACCCTATGAGCCTCTGCATGTTGGATTATGGCTGGTCTCATTAACTCAACTTTCCTGCCTGATCCCCATTATTGTCCATTCAATTGTCCAAAAATCCATTTCAGCCGTGAATGCACTCAATGATTAGACAATAGACAATAGACAATAGGTGCAGGAGGAGGCCATTCGGCCTTTCGAGCCAGCACCGCCATTCAATGTGATCATGGCTGATCATTCTCAATCAGTACCCCGTTCCTGCCTTCTCCCCATACCCCCTGACTCCTCTATCCTTAAGAGCTCTATCTAGCTCTCTCTTGAATGCATTCAGAGAATTGGCCTCCACTGCCTTCTGGGACAGAGAATTCCACAGATTCACAACTCTCTGACTGAAAAAGTTTTTCCTCATCTCAGTTCTAAATGGCCTACCCCTTATTCTTAAACTGTGGCCCCTGGTTCTGGACTCCCCCAACATTGGGAACATGTTTCCTACCTCTAACGTGTCCAACCGCTTAATAATCTTATACGTTTCGATAAGATCTCCTCTCATCCTTCTAAATTACAAATGTACAACTCCCTATGATACAGAATCTAAATATTCTCAAATCCTTGAAGAGCAGAAACATTTTCCTGATCAAAGCCTTCAATGGAGAAACTCTTATCATGTGAACTGGATTTGTTTCTAGATTACCCCACCCAGAGAAACACCCTCATATCTTAGACACTCTCAAACCTCCTCAGAATCCTGAGACACAAGGAACAGCAGATGTTGGTCTACAAAAAAAGACAGTAAGTGTTGGAGTAATTCAGAGGGTCAGGCAGTATCCCTGGAGAAGATGGGTGGGTGTTGTTTTGGTCAAGCGTTCCGACTCCAAAATGTCACCCATCTATGTTCTCCAAAGAAGCTTGCAGACCCGCTGAGTTACTCCAGCTCTTTGTGTCTTTTTTTCTCCTCATAATCCTACAAGGTTCAATAAAATCACTTCTTGTTCTTTTACATTCCAGATTGGTTCAATCTGGTCAATCTTTCCTTGGGTATCTTTGTATGGAGTAAGCTTCACTGCATTGTTTCCAAGGTAGGTACATCTTGCCTTAAATGAGGAGACCAAAACTCTTTCTCAGTACAGGTGTGTCTCGTCAAAGCCCTAAATAGTTCAATCATGTCCATCCTGCTTATGCATTACATTGAAGGCCAGTGTTTCCATTGCTGTATTTATTACTCACTATACCTGCATGCTAACGTTACATCATGTGCATGAGGGGCTCCAAATCCCTCTGATCACCTTCACTTTCCAATCTGGCACAATTTCAGTGATACTCTCATTTTTGTTTTTCCTTCTAATGTGGAAAACCTCACATTTCTCCATATTTTACTCCATCTACCAATGTATATATATATTTCTGTCCATTTGCACAGTTTATGCTTCTGCAAACGTTTCTTTATCCTTATTATAGTAGCAAATGAATGAATGAATGAATAAGTTTATTGGCCAAGTATATACATATACAAGGAATGTGCCTTGGTGCTCCGCTCGCAAGTAACAACATGAACATACAGTAAACAATTAAGAATAAAGCATAAAGCATAAAACATTAAAACATTAAGAATACAACATTACGGTTTAAACAAGTGAGTGAAATAAACCAGAGCAAAAAGAGACTACAGACTTTTGGTTATTGAGTAGAAATACTACTCGTGGAAAAAAGTTGTTTTTATGTCTGGCTGTGGCTGCTTTGACAGTCTGGAATCGCCTTCCAGAGGGAAGTGCTTCAAAGAGTTTGTGGCCAGGGTGAGAGGGGTCAGAGATGATCTTGCCCGCTCGCTTCCTGGCCCTTGCAGTGTACAGTTCGTCAATGGGGGGAAGGTTGCAGCCAACAACCTTCTCAGCTGTGCGAACGATCCGTTGCAGCCTCTGGATGTGGTGCTTGGTGGCTGAGCCAAACCAGACCATGATGGAGAAGGTGAGGACGGACTCAATGATAACAGTATAGAATTGGACCATCATTGTGATATTTTTCAGCTGGGCCAGCACAAGTCTTTCAAAGGTCTTCATGACTACAGAGGTCAGTGTGACAGGCTTGTAGTCATTAAGACCAGTGATCCTTGTCATTTTGGGTACTGGGACAATTGTGGAGACCTTGAAGCAGGCAGGGACAGTGCAGGTTTGCAGGGACTGGTTGAAAATGTCTGTGTAGACCGGTGCCAGTTGTTCGGCACAGAGCTTGAGGGTAGAGGGGGAAACATTGTCCGGTTCCGGAGATTTCCGGCTTTTCTGTCTCCTGAATAGCCTCTCCACCTCCGCAATTGCTGTTGTTGGTGATGGGGAAGTGCCAGACTGATGTTGGGCAGCAAGGAGGGGGTGGGTAGTGGATGAGGGCCCAGTCAGTGCAAGCTGGAGTCACGCTGTAAGTGGGTGTGCAGTGGTGATTGCAAAGGGTTGGGGGGTGGGAAGGGACCAGTCTTTGCAGAACGGAGTCAGGCTTTGAGTAGGTGTGGTGGTGATTTGGGGGGGTTGGGGGGGGTGGAGGTCCCAGGGTTATGTTTTTGTTTCTCGAGCCTGAACTCGTTCAGGTCATTGGTCAGCTGACGATTGTCCAAGTTTTCCTCTTGTAGCTGGTGATTTCTTGCAAGCCCTTCCAAACTGAAGAAGAGTCATTAGCTGAGAACTTGCTCCTCAGCTTCTCAGAGTACCTTTCCGTGGCAGCTCTGATTCCTCTTCTCAGCTTGTACTTGGCCTGCCTGTAGAGGTCTGTATCCCCGCTCCTGTAGGCCTCATCTTTTGATGAGCTGTCTTAGTTCTGCTGTGAACCATGGCTTGTCGTTGTTGAACCAGATCCGGGTCTTAGTGGGAATGCAACTGTCCTCGCAAAAGCTGACATTGGATGTCACAGTGTCTGTAAAACTCAACTTGGATATTTTATACTTTTATACTGTACTTTTTTACACAAGCTCCCTCCACATGCCTGATTTGATTTGCCAGTGATCCGTATCTATGGGCTGTAAGAAAATAACTGCAGATGCTGGTACAAATCAAAGGTATTTATTCACAAAATGCTGGAGTAACTCAGCAGGTCAGGCAGCAACTCAGGAGAGAAGGACTGTGTGACGTTTCGGGTCGAGACCCTTCTTCAGATGTATCGATGGGTTCTTCTCTCACTTGAGAAACGTTGGAGGATAATATCGAGTTCAGTCGGCAGCATAAAACAGCCAATAATTTAAACATTGAACTGGGAGATTGAATTACAATAAATTTGTCACATTGGCTTACAAAGCAGACCAAAATCAATAGTACTCTGTGGCTTGATAACTTTATGAAGGAACCAAAGTAGAGCTTCACTCAATAAAATTTAATTCACCCATTGATTGCAGGCTGCGGTTGCAAGTTTAAAACTGGGGTTGGTGGGGAATGGCTGAATGGATGAATGGTGCCTTTCTCTCCTCTTCCCATGAATGAAAGTGGCAGAGCCATGATACCTTACCATTGCCAATGAGTTCCAGTCTTCTATTAAGAGGAGTGCTTCAATTCCAGGTCTCGTGTCATATTTTTAAAATAGGGTCCCAACATTAAAGTTAGATGAATTATTTTCAATTTCTTCCCATGCATGGACTTATGTTTCATAGTTGTCTATTGGATCTCTGAGTTTCATTATTTATCGCTGTTCCCTTTGTTTCAGCTCATGATCATTCTAAGCACATTCTTTGTTTGTTTGTCTGTTTATTTTTTATTTCAAACAGGTAAAACAAAAATAAGATAAAAACAAAACAAAATAACAATAAAATGAAATGAACGATAAACCTATACAAATCTCAATGAATTAATTCTCATAAACAACACGTTAAATCTTACATGTTCGAAAAGGAGTAGGAGGAAGTATACACTTATTTATTTAGATTTTTAGAGATACAGCGTGGAAACAGGCCCTTCGGCCCACCGGGTCCGCGCCGCCCAGCGATCCCCGCACATTAACACTATCCTACACACACTAGGGACAATTTTTTAAAACATTTACCCAGTCAATTAACCTACATACCTGTACGTCTTTGGAGTGTGGGAGGAAACCGAAGATCTCGGAGCAAACCCACGCAGGTCATGGGGAGAACGTACAAACTCCGTACAGACAGCACCCGTAGTCAGGATCGAACCTGAGTCTCCGGCACTGCATTCGCTGTAAGGCAGCAACTCTACCGCTGCGCCACCGTGCCGCCCTTCTCCACAACTCCTACCCCATCTCCACTACTCATCAATTAATTCACAAACTTTATCTCATCTACATATATATATATATATATATACACATACACAAACATTTACATACATATATCCATACCTACGCCACATACTCACATACATATATACACATATATGCACACACGCAAACATACATATATGCATTTTATAAACAATTGTCCAAATTCTATGCACAACGTGAATATCACACTGTGTCAATGAACTAAAGCTTAACCCTCATCACAGCCCTTCCTCATTCTTATACCTCTGGAAAATATTTTTTTTGTACATCTTCTTGAACTGAGTAATGTTTGTGCTTTGCTGGAGTTCCACATCCAAATCATTCCACAATTTCACCCAACGGACTGAAACACACACGCTCTTCATCATTGTACGAACACAGTTTCTTTAAATTAAAGTTTCCTCTCAAATTATAACCACCCTCTCAGTCAAAGAACATTTTTTGTATATTACCTGGTGGTAAATTATTTCTTGCTTTATACATTATTTGTGCTGCGTTAAATTCTACGAGATCCATAAACTTCAAGGCATTTGACTTTAAAAACAGAGAGTTGGTGTGTTTGTGAAATCCTACATTATTAACTATCCTTATGGCCCTTTTTGGCAGGATGAACGGTTGGTATTATTCTTTATTCATGATTCAGTGATTCGGGGAAGGTTGTTCAAACCATCTCCAGATGAAGAATATACTATAAAAGGAATGTAATACACTTTCAGAAATGATCAAATATGTAAATTATTTTCTACTTTTAGACTGGAATGCAAATCTGATGATTGAACTCAAAGGAATTTGATCAATGATTGTGAAAAGGTCACCTACAATAAATCTTTCTCTCTTAAATTTGGTAAAAGGTCGGACTGAGGAAAAACGTGTTTAATGAGAGGAGAAACAATTAGCCGATGATTTGTCAATGTTCAGCACTGTTCCATCTACCTGTCAACGTAAGTAAAGTAGCATTTATGTTTGTTTTACATTTAATGAATTTGTCGTTTTTCTGACTTGTATTCAATGTGTGACGTTCGTCCGTAATTGATGCAAGTTCAAATGCTGCCACTGCTAATCCAGTAGGTTTTGTTTTTGATTTTTGAAAGCTTTCGAAATATCTCTTAAAAGCAGTCACTAATGGATGAATGCAGAAAATCAGACCAGGAAATAACACCAGTGAAAATCAAGAGTATTAAAAAGAGGTATTTGGCCTTCATATGATTATGGTTTTGTTGATGAAAATGCTGTTATTTGAAGTTGTTGATAATTGATCAGGAATTCTGCCCAAACTGCGATCAACCTTTCATTATGTACACCATTCATGTCTATTTTTCTACGTAAAAACCTAATTTGCAACTGATTTGCTTGACTGGAGATTTTATTAATTTTGTTTGGTTCAGCCAACGAACAGAGCTGGTGTGTGACTCACTGCAAATAGTCTAAGAAACAGCAAAGAAAGCCAACTTCGATTAAATAGTTTATTTAAAGAGCAGAGGAAACAAGCCACAGGCGTTTCAATCAGCAAAGGAGGGGCGAGTTCTCCAGAAAATTACAGTGTGTGAAGAAAAGGTGCATTCAAATTAGATGTTTAAAACCAATCTTAATCACTTCACTTTCAGCAGTGTGGACATCAAACTTGATTGACAGAGGAATTATCTACTCACCTTCACTGGGTGTTTAGAGTGCTGTCACCATATCCAACGTCAAACGTACTCAGTCTTCAAAAACAAATTACAATTGTGGATTAGGAACTATTTTGATCCTGACACTGAGCACTCAACATCTCTCTTAAATAATTCCCCTCACTGTTGAAATCCCTCCAAATTTTAGTAGAACTAACAGTGACAGTTATCTTGGTGTGTGACTTGATATTTCATATATGAAATATAATAGTTCACTTGTTCCTCTGAAACTTTAGGTCTGTTCCTGATTCCATCAATGTTTAACCGGCTGAGAATTTGTGCAGACACTGAGGTGATCAAACCTCAGGTGAGGGTGAAAGCTCATTGTATCTTTTAAAGGAAATATGATGTCAAAGTGCTGGAGTAAATCTGGAGAACAGGGATCAACGGCGTTTTGAATCGGAACCCTTCTTCAGACTTATAGTGGTGGGGGACAGGTGGGGCAGGACAAGGTCTGACAGATGATAGGTGGATACCGATCAGTGGGGGGGGGGGGGGGGGTTGATTGGCAAATGGTTGGAAAAAGACCAGAGATGAAAAGCCAAAAAGTACAAGCTAAAGAGATAAGGAAAGAAGACGGCAAATTGTGAAGCCGGAGGAAGGAATATCCATGGAATGAGATGTGGGGTGGGGGGTGGGGGGGAGCATTGGGTGTGCATTCAAAGGGTGGGGCACGGGGAAGGGGGTTGTTTGTAGGTTAATGACCTAAAATTGGAGAATTCAATGTTCATACCATTAGTTTGTGAGCTACCCAAGTGCAATATGAGGTGCTGGTCCTCCAGTTTGTCTGTGGCATCACTCTGACAATGGAGGAGGCCCAGGCCATAAAGATCAGTACGGAATGGGAAGGGAGGTTAGAATGGTCATGTTCTCCAGAGATACAGCCTGACCCAGCCTGAGCGACTCCAGCACTTTATAAACCAGCATTTGCAGTTCCTTGTTTTTACATTTCCTTTAGCTGAGTCCAGATTTTTTCAAGGGGAGAATAATCAGATATTTACTTAGGAACATGAGAGGAGTCAATTCTCCCACACCCTGATTTATAACAAACTCTAATGATATCTTTAATCTCTCAGGGAAGGTACTTTAATGTCCCCTTTCCATGTCAGTCTTTACACTATACAATGTTTATTTAAAAGAGTGCGATAAGAATCAAGATAGTGGGCACTTAGTTGCGATGTTGTGATTACAAGCTAAGACTCCTCTGACTTACTCCATCCTGCTGAGTTTTCTGCCTTTTGTGGACATGACGATATCAATCATATCATATCATATCATATCATATATATACAGCCGGAAACAGGCCTTTTCGGCCCTCCAAGTCCGTGCCGCCCAGCGATCCCCGTACATTAACACTATCCTACACAATTTAGGGACAATTTTTACATTTACCCAGCCAATTAACCTACATACCTGTACGTCAATGGCAGCTGTTCCTCATCCTGTCGACTGGATAGCACGCTACAAAAAAGCTTTTCACTGTACCTTGGTACACGTGACACTAACCTAAACTAAACCAAACTAACCCAGTCCATGGATTGCCAACTACTTCTGCAAATAGAAGTGGAGATTATTTGTCCACAATTCCAATTCTCAATTTTTTTTCAATACACTTAGTGCTTGCAACACCTCCTTCAATACTCTGGGGGACAACCATGTAGCTTTACTAAATTCTTTACCTTTGGTCTAAATAATATCATAATGCGATATATTTTGGATATTTAATCCCCCAACATTTATTCTCTATTCATGTAACCTATAACCGTACTCCTACAACATCACTTTTCCATAAAACATGCTTAATATTAACTCCTCCACTATTCCACCACGTTAAATATTGTTGCTACATCTAGGTCTATGTGTTTCTACCATTTCTCTGTTGTTTTATGTATTTATAGAAAATTTCATTAATAAACTCTACGTATTTCTCTGAAAAGTCTTCATCTTTTGTTTTGTTTCTAGCCCCCGTGCTTTCATTGCACATTTTTCCACTTACTGCTCAGTTCTTAATTCAGTTTGGGTCTTTGTTGAACCTCACTCAGCCTTGCACTGCACACCAAGTCTGAAACTCTCTATTATGCATCATCTATTTGTGTGTCTAATCTGCTTCCTACCAACTGACTAAACATGCTACAGCAGGAATATTGCAAAATTAATACCTTTGAAGTCCTGTTTTTTTAACTTAAACTCCTGAAACCTCTATATCATGGCCTTTGCAATATATTTTTCAACGTGAAGCAATACTTCAGGTTTATGCCCAGATTTCCAGAATCTCCTCACTTCATTCATTAAGACCATTTGGAACTTTAGTTGTTGCTACGCAAATGATACTTATTCCCAAAATCACAATATTCTCTTTACCTATATTTTATTTCTCTCTATGCGTTCAGTTTTTCTCTTTGGTCCAAAACATGGTTATGTCGTTTTGTTTCCTATCCACATACTTGTCAACCTGTTGTCAACCTGTGCACTTTAATCCAAGTGCAAGTCAAGTTTATTTGTCACATACACATACACGATGTGCAGTGAAATGAAAGTGGCAATGCCTGCGGATTGTGCAAAAAAAATTACAATTACAGCATATAAATTAAAATTAATACAGAAAAGAAAATGTAGTCCCTGGAGTTATAATAGTTAACAGTCCTGATGGCCTGTGGGAAGAAACTCCGTCTCATCCTCTCTGTTTTCACAGCATGACAGCGGAGGCGTTTGCCTGACTGTAGCAGCTGGAACAGTCCATTGCTGGGGTGGTAGGGGTCCCTCATAATCTTGCTTGCTCTCGATCTGCACCTCCTGATGTATAGGTCCTGCAGGGGGGCGAGTGTAGTTCCCATGGTGCGTTCTGGCGAACGCACTACTCTCTGCAGGGCCTTCCTGTCCTGGGCGGAGCTGTTCCCAAACCAGACTGTGATGTTGCTCGACAGGATGCTCTCTACAGCCCCAGAGTAGAAGTATCCAACAATTCATCAACATATTCCTTAGCTTCTCTGGGTTCTCTGTCCACTTGGGCAGAGTTCGTCCAATTGCCTTCCTTACTGGTCAACTTTAGCTGTGGCAAGGTCATGTTTTGCAATAGTTGCTCCATTTTGAACAAAATATCTTTGAATAAAATACAGTGCTAGAGTAGCTCAGCAGGTTAGACAGGATCTGTGGAAGGAAGGATAGGCTACGTTTCGTGTCCAGACCCTTCTTATTGTATCTCCACAATATCTCTGAATATTTCATAACCTCAGCTGCATGTTCTTATTTTGAAAAACTCCTTTATATAATAATGGGATTGCCTGTCCTGTTCACCAGCGAACTGCCTTCCTCTAGCTCAATGTCCTTTGACCAACATTGCCCCTTCTTCCTGTACTCTCAGAAGCAAGAGTCCCCAATGAATGAGTTGAGAGATTAATTACATCAATTCAATGTTATTGATTGATGGGCAGTGATATAGATTCATTGCCAGTTGTACACTGCTCTGTTCATTTAATTCTATTTAAATCAATGGGATTAAACATCCAGATGTTTGCCAACAATGGCTAGTTTCTTGGTGGCAAATAATCGATGTTAAGGTAGAAATTAAATTCCCGCCACAATGCTGAATTTCTCCCTTAATATTGATTATTTGCTTAAAGAGTGCGATATGGATTTATTGTTAAATGCAAGTCTCGATTTATTGGAGCTAATTTTAACGATAGGTGATTTAAAAGAATAAGAAAGCAATATCAGATTTGCTAAACATAATTCATGCCCGATTATCCTTTTTCATGTTACTTAAAGTGGAAATGAATGGGAAAGCTTGATAAAATGTTATTCACTGATGTACACATTAGTCTGAAGAAGGGTCTCGACCCGAAACGTCACCCATTCCTTCTCTCCTGAGATGCTGCCTGACCTGCTGAGTTACTCCAGCATTTTGTGAATAAATACCTTCGATGTACACATTATCTCTCATTCCACTGTAATATGTTTACACATCAAATATATAATTCAAATTATATTTAACAAACTCTTATTTTTGACATGCAAGAAATTCTTGCATAATTAACCATAATTATAAATATGCTATAGTCTGACAAAGAGTCCTGACTCAAAACTCGGCCTCCTCAAAAGATGCTGCCTGACCTGCTGAGTTACTCCAGCACTGTTTCACTCAAGATTCTAGCATCTGCAATTGCAATAAATTATATTGCTCATGTTTAAAAGCTGGACTGATAAGTTATTTGATAAATGTGGTTTTAAAAATCTTTCCAAAAAAAAAGCAAAAGTGCACACCATTTTATCAAATCAAATCAAATCTATCCTTTGAAAACTATATTCCAACTAATTACATGCAATTGCAAATTAAAATAAAAGCTAAGAAGTGCATCAGTAACTGTGGAAAGGATAAAGGTTGTCAGTGCTTTAGCACTGCTCATCTTTCAATGCTAATAATGAGAAATCAAGAGTATAAGCATGCTAAGAAGCATTACAAAAAGGCAGCATATGTGTTCTTCATACTGACTGCAAGTCATGGGGAGAAGTCAGGGATCAGTAGGTGATCTGATATACACCATTTCATTTCAGAACTGACTATCTCACTTGCATCTTTGTAAAACCTTGTTCTTCATTGGGACACAAGTTATCAAAAATCCTCAAAATCAAATTGTTAGAGGCCCATCCATAATTTCCATCGAGCTTAGACCACAATAGGTGCACATACGTCTAACTGAGATACTTAATATAATTTGTGCCTGCGTTTTCTTACCATGCTAAGGTTTGGGGGACCTCAGGAGAAGGTCCAGAGACAGAGGACAAGTTGCATTCCAGATCTATTACCATACCAGAGACCAGAGACCAGAGCACAACCAAACACACACCAACCAAACCAAGTTTGTTCAGGTATTTAGGGGCTCGCGCACATTCTTGCAGCACTTTGAGCAGACTTGAAATTCCAAATGGAAATGAACCAAGCTTGGAAGAGATAATAGTGTAGAACTACATAATTATTTTGAAAATAAAATCCAATAAAATTCTATTTTGAGGATTAGCATCAGATCCAAATTTTGATCCTTAAATATCTCTTCTACTTTAATTTTCTATATATATATTTAACTGACTAAATTAATTTTTTTAGCTTTATCTACACTATTTAAATGCTGTAAGGTATAAGATCCCTGTGGATATTTTGAATGTTCCAGATATTCTCTTTCTAGTTGATTTACAACGACTAAACCTATATCGTACAAGATCAACGCCGGACAAAGCTGTTTGGATGAAACAGAAGTAGCAATTTAAAATTCAATTATGTTCCTTCCAAGCTGCCACAGAGCAGAAAAGTTCTCACAGAATTCACCAGGATAAACTAATTACGCCAGACTGTTCAGAAATCAACACACTTTGTCTTATATTTACGATGCCATTTCACATTCTGCTCCATAAATAAAACTAAAATGCAGTTAATGACAGATGAGATAAATAAAACTAAACACATGGTAAATAACAAATGACAGTCAGAGCAGCTGCAGAGCAAAAATAGAATATTTTACATTTTAAGTATGTTCTCACCCAAAGCACAGACCCTAACGTGCATTTTATTCCACTAAAATTAGCTTGTAAAACTAAATTTCATTTCTGTACGAGAATAAACTCAAGTATAACTTATATGAGTCCCACAGGGTTTAGATGTATAATTGAAGCTCCTTCAACCCGTTAAATGGATTCCACATTCACTGTGTGTTTACCTGGTCAGCAACTAATTTGTTCAACTTCCTAATGAATTGTCATATTTCATCATTAAAGGTCATTAACCTCAAACATTAACTATCTTTCACTGTCTCTACGGATGTAGCCTGCTGTGCCATTCCCAGCATTTTCGGTTCAATTTTTTAATATTCCTGACCCCAGTTGATTTTGAAATTAGTATAACACCATGTGCTGGAGTAACTCAGTGGGTCAGGCAGCATTCGTGGAAGGAATGGACGGGCGACATTTTGCATTGGGGCCCTTCTTCAGACTGATTGTAGTAGCGGGGAAAAGCTGCAAAGGAGGTGAGGGTGGGATGAAGCCTGGCAAGTGATGTATGGAATAGGACACAATGTGCTGGAGTAACTCAACGGGTCAGGCAGCATCTCTGGAGAACAAGGGTAGGTGACGTTTCGGGTCAGGATGCATTTTTCACCCTGCTCCAGCACTTGTGTCCTTTTGTGTGAACCAGAATCTGCAGTTCTTTGCTTCTACATAAGTGATGGATGGATACAAGTGATGGGCAGTTGGATGGACAAAGTTAAAGATGAAACTCAAATTTCCAACATCTGCAGTTTCTTTTGCTTTCTCTGACTTTGAAAGTAATTGGTTTAGCAAGCATCAAGTTGAACCGTTACAGATGTGTTGAATAAAAGCAAAAGGAACATAGTTGAACTACCTGGTATCAACCATAACAAATCGTTTTTCCCCCCCGGAGCTTGGATCAGTGTGTTTTTGGAACATGCCTCAGGTCAAACAGTGTGTGATAGAGAGAACTCAGCAATCTCACATCCAACGGATCGGATCAAAGCTCTGCAGCCCCGCCACATCCACCTGTGAATGGGGGTAGACAGAAACAAGCTAATAGGAGAAGGTGCCAACTTCCCATTGAAGGTGGGCCCAAAATATGGATGCTTAACAAGTCTGAAACATTTGCAAAGCATGTTCAGTCATAATTGCCAAGTGGATGATTCATTTCTGCTTTCTCCTGTGAACTCATCAACACAAAAGGCAGTCTTGAGCCTTTTCGATTCACGGTGTGATATCAAGAAAAATCTATGAGCAATGGATACAGCAAAAGCCATTGCGATCTGGCATCCCAGATGCAGTTCTAAGGGCCTGCAAGCCAACACAGCTATCTCATCCTAATCAAACTATTCCGGTATTACAATCACAGCATGGCATCCATCTGACAAAGAGAATATTGCCAAGGATGCCCTGTTCATGAAAAAACAGGACAAATCCAGTTGACTCATTAACCACCCAATCCATCTCCTCTTCCACATCATCAGCCACATGATGGGAGGTATCTTTGATGAGCTGCTGCCAGAGTCCTGCTTGGGTTTCCACAGAATTATTCTGCTCCTGATCAGATCACAGCCTTTTTCTGATATTCCAGCAAATAATTAAATTCCACAGAAAGATTATGTCAAGTCAAGTCAAGTCAATTTTATTTGTATAGCACATTTAAAAACAACCCACGTTGACCAAAGTGCTGCACATCTGATTAGGAAAAAAAAGAAACATACAGTGGCAGGCAGCCAAACACAACGGCGCGGCCATCTTGAACAAAATGTTTAACTAAAGCAGAATGTAGAGATACGGAATTGAAACAGACCCTGCAGTCTACTAAAGCCCACACTGACCATTGGTCCTCTATTCACTCTAGTTCTCTGTATCCCACTTTGGCATCCACTCCCTACACATTCGGGGCAACTTACAGCGACCAATTAATAGACAATAGACAATAGACAATAGGTGCAGGAGTAGGCCATTCGGCCCTTCGAGCCAGCACCGCCATTCAATGTGATCATGGCTGATCATTCTCAATCAGTACCCCGTTCCTGCCTTCTCCCCATAGCCCCTGACAGAGCTATCCTTAAGAGCTCTATCTAGATGTGGGAGGAATCCAGAGCACCCTGAGGAAACCACTCTTGGTCACAGGGAGAACATGGAAACTCCACACAGACAGTAACCCGAGGTCAGGATCAAACCCGGGTCTCTGGCGCTGTGAGGCCCCAACTCTACCAACTGTGCCATTGTGCCATCCTGAGTTAACAGTAACTGCTTTTGACATCGAAGCAGCAATTTAACGGAGTGTGGCATCCAGGAGCCCAGAGTCAATGGGCAACCAAAGGAAAGCACTCCAATGGAAGATGTTTGCCATTGTTAACGGTCAGTGCCTCAGGACATCACTGCAGAGGTTCTTTAGAGTTGTGACTTTGGCCCAACCATTTTCAGCTGCCTTATCAATGAACTTCCTTTCAGCATGATATCAAATATGGGAATGTTCACAAAATGGATGTACAATGTTCAATTCCATTTGCAAATGCTCAGCAAATGAAGCAATCTATGTTTGCATAAGGCACCGTTCAGACACAAGCCTGCAAGTGGCAAATAACATTTACACCAGAATAGAGTCGGTCATCTTGAACAAAGACATCACCCCATTGCCGCATTCCCCACCATAAATATCCTGGTAATCACCACTGAGCAGAAGCTGAACTGGACCAGCCACATAATCACCATGGCCAATAGCATCAAGAACAGGTCAGAGGCTGGATACACTGTGGTGCACAACTCTCTTCCTGATACTGCAAGGCAGGAGGACTCTGGGGTGCAATGGAGTACTCTCCAATTTATCTGGATGAGTGCAAAATCAGTAATTCTCAAGAAGGTTGGCACCATCATGGACAAAACAACCTGTTTGATTTGTCCCCCCCATCCATAACCTTAATCGTTCATTTTTTCACCACCATTATTGCACAATAGCTGTAGTGGACCATCTACAAGATGCATTGCAGTCACTCACCTTGGTTCCTCTAACATGACCTCCAAACCCGGAATCAAGTTAGGAAAAGGGGACGTACAACGAGATCTGGGTGTCCTAGTGCATCATTCACTGAAAGGAAGCATGCAGGTACAGCAGGCAGTGAAGAAAGCCAATGGAATGTTGGCCTTCATAACAAGAGGAGTTGAGTATAGGAGCAAAGAGGTCCTTCTGCAGTTGCACAGGGCCCTTGTGAGACCGCACCTGGAGTACTGTGTGCAGTTTTGGTCTCCAAATTTGAGGAAGGATATTCTTGCTATTGAGGGCGTGCAGCGTAGGTTTACTAGGTTAATTCCAGGAATGGTGGGACTGTCATATGTTGAAAGACTGGAGCGACTAGGCTTGTATACATTGGAATTTAGAAGGATGAGAGGGGATCTTATCGAAACGTATAAGACTATTAAGGGCTTGGACACGTTACAGGCAGGAAACATGTTCCCAATGTTGGGGGAGTCCAGAACAAGGGGCCATAGCTTAAGAATAAGGGGTCGGCCATTTAGAACAGAGATGAGGAAAAACTTTTTCAGTCAGAGAGTTGTGAATCTGTGGAATTCTCTGCCCCAGAAGGCAGTGGAGGCCAATTCTCTGAATGCATTCAAGAGAGAGCTAGATAGAGCTCTTAAGGATAGCGGAGTCAGGGGGTATGGGGAGAAAGCAGGAACGGGGTACTGATTGAGAATGATCAGCCATGATCACATTGAATGGCGGTGCTGGCTCGAAGGGCCGAATGGCCTCCTCCTGCACCTATTGTCCATTGTCTAATCTCCAGCAAACGAATAACAATGGCTTCAGGTGCATGAAAGCACCACCACTTGCAGGTCCATCCAATGTATCACTGCTCCTTCAGTGCTTCTGGATCAACATCCTGCCATTAGTATGGGGGGAGTACTTTCACCACAATGACTGCAGTTGTACAAGAAGGTGCTTACAACGAACTTTCTGATGGTAGGCACAAAAAGCTGGAGTAACTCAGAGGGTCAGACAGCTGTCTGACCTGCTGAACTACTCCAGCTTCTTGTGTCTCTCTTCGCTTTAAACCAGCATCTGCGGTTCCTTCCTACACATAACCTTCTGATGGTAATTGGGCCTGTTTCCGCGCAGTAAGTCAAGACCTACAATAAATGAAATAAACTGAACGAACCTTCATCAGGAATCCAACTGCAGTGAATTATGATTGACTCCAAATCATGCTGCATGGTCAGGACTGCTGGACTCACCAGTCACATCCCCTCCCCACACAGGCAAAACTCGATTTCAATTGCCCTTTGATTCATAGTTATTGTTCACTGTGAGTCAAAATTAAGTTAATTTGTTTTTTTCCTGGTCAAAACTATTAGTCTGTAATTACGTTCAGTTACAAAATGTTCCATTGAACTATGGCACTGGAAAACAAATAAGGCATTGGTCCATGTAAAATCTCACGTGATGTTTGTACCCGGGAGAGAATGCTGGAAGGACATTGAGAAATAATGTGTAAATGTCTCACAAACCCTCATTAGTTTAGTTTAGTTTAGTTTAGAGATACAGGCCTTTTCAGCCCACCGGGTCCGTGCCGACCATTAACACTATCCTACACCCACTAGGCACAATTGTTTTACATTTATCCAGCCAATTAACCTACATACCTATACGTCTTTGAAGTGTGGGAGGAAACCTAAGATCTCGGAGAAAACCCACGCAGGTCACGGGGAGACCGTTCAAACTCCGTACAGACAGCGCCCGTAGTCGGGATCGAACCCAGGTCTCATCTATTAAAGACCTGCCCAACAAGAAAAATCACGGTTTCATTACCCTGAGTTCCCTAGAAACAGTTATGGACAATCAAACAGGGTTCAATATGTTCTAAAGCTGATTCTAGTTTTGAATCAATTGTGACAAACGATTTACATGAATCGTTGACCGGGCATTACATTGAAAACTCCACTCTCAGTTTTTGCGTTGTTGCCGGGAATAAGACTGCAAAGTGGGATGCCACGTCTTGTGGATAATATTGATGCATTGCTGAGGCTGCGTCATGATGGAAGTACAGGCTGTGCCCTGGCTCAGGGAGAGGAGCATTAAACAGTAATGTTTACCACATTACCACAAACAGAGACCACATGATCTCAGACAGCATCTGGCGCCACACATGGTTGGAGTCACAGAGTCATACAGCATGTCAACAGGCCCATCCACCCTGAACAAGATGTTCATCTAAGATAGCCCCATTTGGCCCAAATCCCTCTAAGCCTTTCCTCTCCATGTTCCTGTCCAAGTGCCTTTTAAAATTCTTGTTGCACCTATCGCAGCTACTTCCTGGTCCCACATGTGCAACAAAAAAAATTTGTCCCACAGGATCCTATTAAATCTTTCCCCTTTCACCTCATACTTATGCCAATCATCTCAAACTGAGAGTGGAGTTTTCAATGTAATGCCCGGTCGAGTTCCTGAGAAAAAGATGCTTTGCATTCACCATATCTATTCCTCTCATGATCTATAAACCTCTATAAGATCTCCGCTCAGCATCCTGTGCTCCAAGTAGCAAGTCTTAGCCAGCCCGACCTTTCCCTGTAGCTTAGGGCAAGTCATGACAACCTCCTTGTGAATCTCCTCTGCACCCTTTCCAGATGAAGAGCATTTTTCCTATATCAGAGTGCCAGAAACTGAGCACAATACTCCTAGTATGGCCTCATCGAAGTCTTATACAACTGTAATGTAATGTCCCAACTTCTACACTAATTTCTCTGACTTCTGTAGGCCAGCATGACAAAACCCTACTGCACCAACCTATCTACTTGTTTCTATCTACTTGTAACGTTACTTTCAGAGGACAAAACACATACTCCAAGAGCCCTCTTTTCTGCAACATTCCCAGTGCCTTACCAATCACTGCATAGTCCTGTCCTGGTTTGACTTCCCAAAATTCAACACCGCACGCATATCTGAATTAAACTCCATTTGTCATTCCTCGGCCCACTTGCCCAGCTGATTAAGATTCCATTATAATTCTTGATAACCATCTTCACTGTATGACACCACCTATTTGAGTGTCATGTACATTGCAATGATGCCCTGCACTTTACACCTTTTTATAAAAACTGCTGAGAATATCATGATTATGGATTTATTAAGTTCAGGCCTGCATGGTGGCAATGTTATATATAGAGTTGCAGGATCTCCTGAATCCCACGACAAAAAGCAAAGGACAAACGACGTTTAGCCGAGCCAGGCACCTTGTGTCACTTTTATTCCAGAGCCCCTTTTACCTACATTCTCACCAATCATAACCCGTGTGGAGATAAGGCCAATTAGTGCGTCTGACCTTGGAGTTGTTATTGAGCTCTTGTGGCTGGGCCTTCTCGTGAGGTTGCTGGCAAGTCTCCAGCAGTGACAGGCTGTGTGCAAAACCGGCGTGGGCGTGAAGGTGCCACAGCTCCCCCTTCAGCCACTGAGACATACAAGGTGGCGACTACCTGGCTTTGTCCTGCCCCGTACCTGTCTGGCGGGTTGATTTTACGGCCTGATCTTGTTTGGTACTGCAGTGTGGAAGGTCTGTGACAGGAAGTGTTGGGTCTTGTGACTTCGCCGGTTTGGTGAGTGAGGTACTCGGTTGCTTCTCGACGTTTCGGTCGATGGATGCGGTGTCAGTTTTTCCGTTCCGATAGATCACACAACTTTTGGGCAGGTGTTGGATGACTTGGTAAGGGCCATTGTATGCTCGCTGAAGAGGTCGGCAGACAGCGTGGTGTCGGACTGAGACGTGCGCAGTGTTGGAGGTCAGCAGGCACGTCGCCCATTGCAGGTGTTCGCCATGTCGGTGTTGGCCTGAGTAGCTGCATAGTTCGCCGTAATCGATCAACATACCTGCTTGGATCATAGGATCTGTCTGTGGGGATTGGCTCGACAAATTCGCCGGGCAGCTTCAGAGTTGTGCTGTAAAACATTTCCGCTGACGAACATCCTACGTCTGCTTTCATCGCCGTACGAATGCCAAGCAGAACCAGAGGCAACCATTCACTCCAGTGCGACACGTCTCCGGCTGCCAGAGGGCTTTCAACTGGCGATGGAACCGTTCACTCAGGCCATTCGCTTGTGGATGATACGCAGTCGTTTGGATCCGGTCCGTACCCAAGAGGTCGGTTAGTGTTTGAAATGGCGCAGACTCGAATTGTGGTCCTCGGTCTGTTGTGACCGTACTTGGGACCCCAAAGACCGAAATCCATCGGTCAACAAAAGCCCGCGCTTTTGTTGACCGATGTTGATGACTGGGATCGCATCTTGTGAAGTGAGCAAATATGTATAGTTTCCTGACGGAGGGAGTGGGCCGACCAAGTCCAGGTGCACGTGCTCAAAACGGGTGTTCGGTATGGGAAACGCTTATACTCTAAGAGCCCTCTTTTCTACAACATTCCCAGTGATAGTCCTGTCCTGGTTTGTCTTCCCAAAATTCAACACCGCACACATATCTGAATTAAACTCCATTTGTCATTCCTCCAAACGGGTGTTCGGTACAGGAAACTCACCGAAAGGGGTCCTCGTGTGCCTGGAGATCTTGGTTTGTTGACATGGTAGACAAGTCTTCGCCCATAATCCAACGATGAAAGGCCAGATTAAACTTTCGGAGATTAGTTTTATCGTAGCCTTCTTGCCCGGATGTGATAGGTTGTGCAGTGCGCTGAAAACTTCTCAACACATCGTCCTAGGCACAAACGGCCTTGGTTTGCCAGTGGAAGTGTCACATACGATGGTTTCTCTCGTGTCACCGACAGGTACATCTTCCAATTTTAGGGCTGTATGCGTCCGGTGGTAATGGATAAAATCGTGATCAGTGTGCTGCGTGCGAACCACAGCATGAGAATCTATGAGTGTGGGCGCATTCAGAGCATCCACCGCCAGTCTTGACAGGGCATCGATAACCGGATTTGCTTTTCCCTGAATGTGCCTGATGTCTTCCACTTCCCATGCGATCTGCTCTGGAAGTCGAGCTGCTAGGAACCCGGATTTTGTCCATTGGCTCGTGACCTTGAGGGAGTGAAATGGAGCTTCTAGTATTGACAGCCACGCTCTGGCCTTGGTTGTGAAAAGAGTTGGGACGTCGAGTTTTGCTTCTTCGACTGACACCGTCACTTTTATCATCATACATTCCGTGAGTAAGTGGAAGGCTGCGTGTACCAGTTGTAGGATCAACTGAATCCCACGACAGAAAGCAAAGGACAAACGACACTTAGCCGAGCCAGACACCTTGTGTCACATTTATTCCAGAAGCCCCTTTTACCTACATTCTCACCAATCATAATCAGTGTACAGATAGGGCCAATTAGTGCGTGTGACCTTGGAGTTGTTATTGAGCTCTTGTGGCTGGACCTTCTCGCGAGGCTGCTGGCGAATCACCAGCAGTGACAGGCTGTGTGCAAAACCAATGTGGGCGTGAAGGCGCCACAGAGTCCGAGTCATATATCCCCGAAACAGGCCCTTTGGCCCATCTCATCCATGCCAATCCATGATGCCCCATCTAAACTAGTCCAATTTGCCTGTGCATGGCCTATATCATCTCTGACTCCTCTCACCCTGGCCACAAACTCTTTGAAGCACTTCCCTCTGCCGTGACAGGCTGTGTGCAAAACCACAGCCAGACATAAAAACAGCTGGAGTAACTCAGCAGGTCAGGCAGCATCTAGGAGAGAGGGAATGGGTGAGTTTTCGGGTCGAGACCTGTCTGAAGAAGGGTCTCGGCCCGAAACGTCACACATTCCCTCTCTCCTAGATGCTGCCTGACCTGCTGAGTTACTCCAGCATTTTGTGATACTATTAAAATGTTGTGTTTCAATGTGTAATAAAAACACGCAATGTTATAAATAACTGCAGTCTGTTATCGCCTAGTTGAAGCGGCCACCTTTACTCCCGCCCAACAATATCTCTTCCCCAGTTTGTGTCCCATTCCCCAATGCTTTCACTCCATAGATAAGCAATGTGAAAGTTACAAGCAATTTGCTGGCCCCTTCACCAAATAATTCAGAAACATGCCTTATGTTTGACCGAAAGAGATGATTTAAAATTTATTTTTCGGAAGATAGGTTTGTTATCCATATTCGTTGAGGTCATTGATTAGTCACACAAAAGAAAACAAATTATTTTAGGACAAAGAGGAAGATAAAAGCCACAGGCAAAAAGTGGAATAATCTGAGGCATAAAAATAATGAAGGGATTAAACAGCACAAAAGAAAAAGCAAAGAAATTCAATCATGTCATTTAAAAATATGATTTACATTTAAAATTTCATTTTGGATGTCAGAAGTTCAAATAACTGAGAAAAATCTGTTAAAATAAAATAAAAACCTTGTGAATGTGTTCGAATGAGAATCATAAAAAATACTTTATCTAATCTTGCAAACAACAACAATTGTTTAAGAGCATTAAGACTTTAACATTAAAGGTACTGATTAATAGAGCTGCCAGTTTGGCTACCATTCTGTTTTTGGATATTTTTGGATGGTCATTGTTTTATGACATACCACTTTCATCTTTTAACATATTTTAGCTGCTTCACCCTTGTAACGTGGAACAGCTCAGTGACTCATTCATATGAATTATGCACTTAGGGTAGGCACAAAAACCTGGAGTAACAGCAGGTCAATAGTCAATAGTCGTTTATTTGTCACATACACATAAATGTGCAGTGAAATGAAAAACTACCCGCAGTTCAACAATAAGACCAATAAGAATAATCAATAAAAATGCAATAACACATACAACCATAAACTAACACCAAACAAAAGAAACATCCATCACAGTGAGTCTCCTCCAGTCACCTCCTCACTGTGATGGAAGGTCAGAATGTCTTTCTCTCTTCCGCTGCCGTCTTCTCAGCAACGTCCCTGGAGAGCCGGCTGGAGGTCGGACAGGACGGTGGTGGGTGCCAGAGATCGGACAGGTCCCGGAGCTGGGCAAGTGGGCCGAGGGATGGCAAATGGAGTTAAAATCAGATAAGTGTGAAGTGTTGTATTTTGGACAGTCAAACTAGGGCAGGACTTCACAGTGAATGGTAGGGGACTGGGGAATGTGGTAGAGCAGAGTGACCTAAGAGTCCAAAGTACAAGGTGTCCTTATAGTGGTGTCACAGTATATTGGGTGATGAAGAAGGCTTTTGGTATCTTGGCCTTGACATCACTCACGCAGAGAAATTGGGCCGTTGTGTTACAGTTGTACAAGACATTGGTGGGGCCGCACTTGGAGTATTGTGTTCCATTTTGGCCATCTTGCCAAAGGAAAAATACCATTGCTGGAAAAAGTACAGAGGTCATTTACAAGGATGGTGCCAGGACTCAAGGGTCTGAGTTACAGGGAGAGGTTTGGCATGCTTGGACTTTATTCCTTGTAGTACAGGAGGCTGAGAGATGATCTTATAAAGATTTATAATTCTTGAGAGCTACAAATAGGGTGAAAGCACACAGTCATTTTTCCAGAGTAGAGAATTAGAGAGCATAAAGTGAAGGTGAGAGGGGAAAGATTTAATAGGGACCGGAGGGACAACATTTTCACACGGAGGGTGGTGGATTAATCGAACAAGCTACAGGAGGAAATCGTCGAGGCAGGTGCAGTAAAAATATTTAATAGACATTTGGACTGGTAAAAGATTTAGAGGGATATGGACCAAACATGGGGAAATGGGACTCATTTAGATGGGGCATCCTGGTTGGCATGGACAAGTTGGGCTGAAGAGTCGTTGTCAGTGTTCGATCAATTGCTGCTTCAGCAGAAAAGACTCTTTGGGTCAGGAAAGAAAAAGATGAAAGGGTTGTGTCAAGTCTTCGCCTTGAACGGATTACAATAACCACACATTCAACATCACTGAACACAAACGTGCTGTTTCATTCCCTCATCAGTTATTTTCCGCAGGAGACACATTTCAATACAAAGTCACTTACCATGACAGGTTGGTATTTCTATGGCTCCAGAAGCATTGAAAATGCCATAGAATTGGGAGTGGTTGATGGAGGCAGGAGAGCAACCAAAGGGTCAAGATCTTGTGAGATTGCTGAACGAGAAATGGGTGGTGTGGCTGGTCGTCGAAAATGTTGACATTGTCCATGGAATGGGTGGTGTGGCTGGTCATAGAAGATGTTGTCGGCTTGTACTCGCTGGAATTTAGAAGATTGAGGGGAGATCTTATAGAAACTTACAAAATTCTTAAGGGGTTCGACAGGCTAGATGCAGGAAGATTATTCCCGATGTTGGGGAAGTCCAGAACAAGGGGTCACAGTTTAAGGATAAGGGGTCTTTTAGGACCGAGATGAGAAAGTTTTTTTTCACACAGAGAGTGGTGAATCTGTGGAATTCTCTGCCACAGAAGGTAGTTGAGGCCAGTTCATTGGCTATATTTAAGAGGGAGTTAGATGTTGCCCTTGTGGCTAAAGGGATCAGGGGGTATGGAGAGAAGGCAGGTACAGGATACTGAGTTGGATGATCAGCCATGATCATATTAAATGGCTCGAAGGGCCGAATGGCCTACTCCTGCACTTATTTTCTATGTTTCTATGTTGACATTGTCCATGAAATGTTACTTTGAATATGGAGACTGGGGGCAGTGGGATGGTGAAAGGCGATGGCCAGAGCAACTGTATTCTTGCTCTGTCGCAGTGGAGAGGGGTTGGGGGCAGAGATGTGGGAAATAGATTAGATGAAGTCAAGGGCATTTTTAATATGGTGAAGGGTCAGGAAACCTTGGCTCAGGAAGAAGGAAAGACGGCTCAAGGGGAACTGTGTCGCCAGAGCAGCTAGCTTCTTCTTGCGTTTGAGGCAGCAGGAGTTATGAAGCTGCTCCAGCTTCTGCTGTCTTTGTTTATGGTCGTTCGCCTGTCTGAGGTCAGTTGACAGGGCTCACCACGGGGAGGTCGACAACGTGAGACCCACCAGAGCAGCTATGATGGAGGCAGATGGACTGGGATGAGCAAAGGGAAAGTGAGAAAGCTAAAATAATATGTTAGAGACGGTAAAGGCCATTCGCTCGCCCTGACCACAGGCAAACAGCCAGCAAACCCACTAATCCCTCCAGCTCTCGCCCCCCTCTCGGATCTCTCTCCCCCACCACCCCCTTCTCTCTCACCTCCACCACCCGCCTTTCCTTGCATTAGTTGGCAGCTGGAGGACCTGGGACGCCAGCTGTGGTCCCCTGTCTCCACGGATGCTGCCTGGTCCACCGAGCAATGGTCTCATTCACCCCCACACTGTCCCTTCACGTTCAGCACAACTCCCAGACCGCCACTCCCGACTGGAGAACTTTCAAACGTCCCCGCGGCACAAAGTCTAGCTCGTCTGTGCTATTGCCAGTGTGGAGTAGTGCCTTAAATCATCGACTCATTGGCTGCCGGGACTGGTCCACCTTTACCCTCAGATGTCCTTTCCCAATCAGTGCTTCCTTGGGATGTAGCGGCGAGAGGGAGGAGCAGGAGGAGGAGGGGTGTGTGTGTGTGTGTGTGGTTGTGGCTGTTGTGAGTGGACTTATTCAGTGTTGGACACGTTGTGACTGGGCTCGCAGGGTGTTGAGACTGGACTTGCTGGGTGTGTGCTTGTTGTGACTGGGCTCGCAGCCGGAGTGCAGGGGACCCAGGGCAGTGTCCGGCTCCTCACCGGGACAGGTTCGTGTCCCCAGCCCACAGGTGCGTGCCCCCAGCCCGCAGGTGCGTGCCCCCAGCCCGCAGGTGCGTGCCCCCAGCCCGCAGGTGCGCGTCCCCAGCCCACAGGTGCGTGTCCCCAGTCCACAGGTGCGCGTCCCCAGCCCACAGGTGCGTGCCCCCAGCCCACAGGTGCGTGTCCCCAGCCCACAGGTGCGCGCCCCCAGCCCACAGGTGCGTGTCCCCAGCCCACAGGTGCGTGCCCCCAGCCCACAGGTGCGTGTCCCCAGCCCACAGGTGCGCGTCCCCAGCCCACAGGTGCGCGTCCCCAGCCCACAGGTGCGTGCCCCCAGCCCGCAGGTGCGTGCCCCCAGCCCACAGGTGCGTGCCCCCAGCCCACAGGTGCGTGCCCCCAGCCCGCAGGTGCGCGTCCCCAGCCCACAGGTGCGTGTCCCCAGCCCACAGGTGCGTGTCCCCAGCCCACAGGTGCACGTCCCCAGCCCGGGGCTGGGACTGGGACTGGGCTGAGGCTGGGACTGAGCCTTAGGCTGGGGGTGGGACTGGGGCTGGGACTGAGGTTGGGGCTGAGGCTGGGACTGGGGCTGAGCCGGCGATGGTGAGCTCCATACTACAGATTGTCAGCCTGTCTCTGGGGGTGATCGGCTTGGTGGGGACGTGTGCGGTGACCGGGCTGCCCCAGTGGAGGGTGACCGCCTTCATCGGGGAGAACCTGGTGGTGTTTGAGAGCCGCTGGGAGGGTTTGTGGATGAGCTGTGTGAGGCATGTGAACATACGCATGCAGTGTAAGATCTACGACTCACTGCTGGCGCTGGGTCCTGAGCTACAAGCTGGACGTTCCCTGATGTGTACCGCTGTGGTGCTGGAGTTCTTCACCATCCTACTGGCCGCACTGGGCATGAAGTGTACCCGCAGCCCAGTGCACAGCCAGCCGATGAAAGGCAGGCTCCTGCTAGCAGCCGGCATCATGTTCATCCTCACCGGCATCCTGGTGCTGATCCCCGTGTCCTGGGTGGGCAACGCCATCATCACCAACTTCTACAACCCGCTGGTTCCCAACGCGCAGAAACGTGAGCTGGGGGAAGCGCTGTTCATCGGCTGGGCGACCGCCGGCTTGTTGGTGGCTGCAGGAGCCATCCTCTGCTGCTCTTGCCCTTGCCCTCCAGAAGGACACACAACTCACCGTCACTCACCTGCACACAGTGGGAAATACAAGCCGCCTCAGCCAACGCCGAGAGTGCCCAGCATGTACTCCAAAAGCGAATTCGTGTAAGGCACTGAAACCTGCCACTGATGTACAGACAGACCTTCCAGTCCAAAGGACAGAGTCTGGGAGAACTACAAACCCCAGCAAAACCAAGACACCAGGATTGTTCATCAGTACATCAGTCTGAAGACCCGAAACTTCACCCATCCCTTCTCTCCTGAGATGCTGAGTTACTCCAGAACTTTGTGAATAGATGTGTGTATTTTATAATCTTTGTAAAGCATCTCTATCAAACAGATTAAAGAAGGCGACTTTTATTTTTTAAATTGCAACGTATTTAATAATCAAATATTTAACGGCTTGAAATGGTCCTGTGATCGTTTTTACGTTATCTGTGTGATAGCTTTAAAAAAATAAATAAATCGTAGTTTTGGAAAATTGATGCAGTTCTGCGGGGGCAATACTCTTCGTTAATGTTTTATTGCATTTGATAAATTATCTGTACTTGTATTTTCTATGGATTACGTGACAGTGAATAAGATAGTGCTTCCTGTTGAACCACAGGAATATAATCAGGTTATAAATAATTAAAATAACTTTATTCTTTGAAAAACAATCGACTGTATCATTTGCTGGAACGAGTGCCCCTGTTTGAATATCTTGCACATTTGCACATTCTTAAAAGAAAAATCAATTTTCAGATAGTGTAAGAAAATAACTGCAGATGCTGGTACAAATCGAAGGTATTTATTCACAAAATGCTGGAGTAACTCAGCTGAAGAAGGGTCTCGACCCGAAACGTCACCCATTCCTTCTCTCCCGAGATGCTGCCTGACCTGCTGAGTTACTCCAGCATTTTGTGAATAAATCTCTTCGTGGCATTTTGAGATGTTGGCGTTCTTCCTTAGCCACTGTTTTCTGGTTGCCCTGGGTTATGGTCAGTCTGGTTAATGAGTGATTTCTTTCCAGATTTCCATTTTGTGACCTTTGGGAAATAATTGCCAGTGGCAACTAAGGAGGCAGCCGAGGCAGATCACCTTCTTTCCAAAAACTCTTCTATTGAGGAAAGTATTTGGCGGCCTCACGGTTCTGCGCTAAAGCAAGCAACCATACCTGTGAAGCCTAATAACAGCAATTGACTACTTCAATGGCTTTTCCTTTGGTCTTAAGGGACACATGCATTGGCATTGTACATGGGATAATAATAAAACTGAATCTAAATCAAAACCTACCTGTGATCCTAAAATATACTGTAACTACTTCCAGCATTTGCGATGTCTTGTGTCTCCAAGGTGACCACTGATTAGATTTGGGTTCCAATGGGATATGTAATGTGACTTGTAGTTGAGTTTGTAAATTAAGTCGGCTAGTTTCATTTCAATGCAAATTCTTAGCTTGTATCCTGACAGCGAATTCACAGCCGTCTCTGATGTTTTATGGGTTCCCGAAGCAGCCTGCGTAAAGGTGTGGTTTGGGTCATTTCCCAGTGTTGTGGATTGTCTAAACCTTTTCACCACATTCACATTTGTGGTGAACTCGAGGTGGTGTTGAAACTCGAGGTGGTGTTATCTCAGTGTGGAAGGAAAGGGGATAAGTTTGAAATGAGTTTGTTGTGTTTATTAGGAACTGCAGCTTCGCATAAAACTGGCAGACTGATGCTTGCAAACAATGGTAGTCAAGGTGAGGCGCTGAGTTGGACAATAGACAATAGGTGCAGGAGTAGGCCAGTCGCTCCAGTCTTTCAACATACGACAGTCCCGCCATTCCGGGAATTAACCTAGTAAACCTACGCTGCACGCCCTCAATAGCAAGAATATCCTTCCTCAAATTTGGAGACCAAAACGGCACACAGTACTCCAGGTGCGGTCTCACTAGGGCCCTGTACAACTGCAGAAGGACCTCTTTGCTCCTATACTCAACTCCTCTTGTTATGAAGGCCAACATTCCATTGGCTTTCTTCACTGCCTGCTGTACCTGCATGCTTCCTTTCAGTGACTGATGCACTAGGACACCCAAATCACGTTGTACGTCCCTTTTTCCTAACTTGACACCATTCAGATAATAATCTGTCTTCCTATTCTTACCACCAAAGTGGATAACCTCACACTTATCCACATTAAACTGCATCTGCCATGCATCCGCCCACTCACACAACCTGTCCAAGTCTTAAGCAAGTCTGAGACTGTGTTTGTTGCTGTTCTTAGGTGGGAGTCAAACAAATACACCTACAAGCTGCTTGCCCACTCAGGGACAGACCACTCAACATCTCAATGGCATTCAGTTTTTACATCCTTTCGCTTCCATGTATCGCTTTGTCTGGGGTTAGTGAAACAGAATATACTGTCGTTTTTCACATCAATCATGCTTCAGTTTCTCAATGACTGTAGTCTGCAGAAATCTAAACCAATACAGAGGGAACAGCGAGTGAACCATTGTACTGAGTCTGAAGAAGAGTTCCAACCTATTCCCTCCACAGCTGCTGCCTGACCTGCTGAGTTTCTCCAGCACTTTGTGTTTTGTGTCAGGAATCTCTGTTTCCTCACATTAGCTGAATATGTCTGAAGGTTTGCGAACTGACCTAACTTTGGGCAACAAATGCTTCTGGTGAGTTTTTAAGTGTTCATTACGTTATCCTGAAGAATATGTATACTTGAAAGTTAATTTTGCCTTTGTTGCAATCAGATCAGGCTAGTATGTCGCATTCCATCCGAGCTCAGCAGCAGTAATCCTTTAGATATTGTACACCAATGTTGTAACAGTATGCCACTGTAAATTGACCCTTGAGTGTCGGTGAATGGTAGAACCTGTGGAGATGTGATACGAATGTGGGAATAGTCTAGATAGATGATTAACAGTCTGCACAGATTCAATGGGTCGAAGGGCCTGTTTCCATTTGTTGTGGTTTATTTTGGAGATACACCGTGGAAACAGGCCCTTCGGCCCACCGAGTCCGTGCCGACTATCAATCATCCCATACACAGACACTAGGGACAATTTACAATTCACAGAAACCAATTAACCTATACACATGTAGATCTTTGGAGTGTGGGAGGAAACCGAAACACCCGGAGAAAATGCACATGGTCACAAGGAGAACGTACAAACTCCATACAGACAGCACCCATAGTCAGGATTGAACCGGGATCTCTGGCGCTATAAGGCACCAACTCTACTGCTGTGCCACAGTGCCACCCGTGGTTCTGCAGAGGTCCAGCTGTTGGTAGACACTGTGATAGCAGCGAGAGTAAGTCACAGATAAGCGAACCTCACGTGCGGAGAGCATGACAGGGAGGCAGATCAACACCTGTAATGAATTACGGCGTAAAAGGGTTTCAGATCCCAAGATGCAATTAGAGATATTAAGGGACGGTGGTGCAGTTCGGAGAGTTGTTGCCTCACAGTGCTAGGGATCCGAGTTAGATTCTGACCTCTTCGGTGTGGTCTTTGCATCTACTCCCTGTGACCGCATGGGTTTATCCGGGTGCTCCGGTTTCCTCCCACATCCCCAAGACCTACAGGTTTGCAGGTTAATTGGCCGCTGAAAATTGGCCCCAGTGTGATATGAAATTGGGATAATGTCAAACATGTGTGAACGGGTGACAGATGGTCAATGTGTACTCAGTGGGCCGCACGACGGGCCTGTTTCCATGCTGTATCAATCACTCAATCAATCAACTAGTTAGTCTTCCCCATGTCTACGGGGCGCAGTAGAAATGTTACTAGAATGGCAGCTACTAAAATGATTTGAAAAAGTTATAGTTTGGGCCAATGTTTGAATCCTGGAGCAATTCAATAACCATTCAAATTCTCATTTTATTGCCCATACCACATCTGAGTGTGAAGTGTGAGGTGTTCAGGGGAAGGTTCATTTGTTTCGGTTGCAGTGTTCCCCAGGTAATTCATGAAGCTACACAAACATTGTGCGTGGATTGAATAATTTCAATTTTCGCCATGAGAGGGGAGGGTAAGATCTCCAGGAGACACACACAATGGTTTTGTGAGCGATCTGGACTCGAGGAGTGTTCTAAGATTCAAAGGTATTTTATTGTCACATGTACCAATTAAGGTACAGTGATATTTGATTTACCACGATTTACTACTGAATTGGATAAACATATGAAAAATAACTGAAAGACCCAGTGATTAATAGTGTATAGTTTGGATGAAGCCTCTTCCTTTGCATTTAGACTTCAGAGATACAGCGCGGAAACAGGCCCTTCGGCCCATCGAATCCGGTGATCACCCATACACCAACACTTTCCTGCACACTAAGGGACAATTTACAATTTTTACCAATTAGCCAATAAACCTCTGCATCTTTGGAGTGTGGGAGGAAACCGGAGCATCTGGAGAAAACCCACGTGGTCACAGGGAGAATGTACAAACTCCACACAGAGCATGGTCAACACGTACTTTGTCAGAGTGGAATTGGTGAGATTGCAGCCACAGGACAAGTATTGGAAAATGACAAGTGCAAGGAGAATAGGTTAGTTCCATTTAGAGATATAGTGTGGAAACAGGCCCTTCAGCACACTGAGTCCATGCTGACCAGCGATCCCCACACACTAACACTATGTAAGATTTGAGAAGTTTTCCCTCATTCTGAAAGCAACACAAAACCAAAGAGCTGCAGTTTGGACATTTTAAACGGGAGACTGGGGCTGATAGCGGAGAAAGGCTGCGGTCGTTTTTTTCCAAGGGACCAGCCACAAAAGCAAAAACCTTACAGCCCAGTCTCTAGGTTTCTGCAAAGCCACGGCCAGAACAATGGATGGGTATTGGCCATGCAGAAGCTTGCGAAACCAGGTCAAAGTCCAGACACTGGGGCACTGACATCAGCATACTCACAATGCCCCAAGCCGACCTACACAGTTAATCTCGTTAAGGGGGCACAATAGCCCATAGAAAACTACCTGGTAGGTGATGGGAAACCAGTTAAACCCATCACCTCGCAACGAAATACCAATTAACAACGTCTGGCCATCCCCGGTATCCCCGGACATAAGCGCAGATCAGAGAGAAAACTCATACATATCTTTTTAAACAAAGAGATTCCAAGATCTGGCGGGAGATAGGACGGGTCAGAATAGTATAACTGGCCACGACTTTTGGGTTTTAAACTCAAGAAGAAAACCTGCAAGGAACGCACGCAGAGAAAACCTGGTTGCAAGAAACGGACGCAAGAAGGAAGTCAAACGAATGCAGGAGGAAGAAAAGACAGGCAAGAAGAACGGATGCAAGAGAGAGGAACAGGCACGCAACTCGAGAAGAAATACTGCAAAACGAACAGCCAGTAACCCCAGTAATAGCCCCATGGTGAGCATGCACCCCGATCTTGCATATCCTGGACATAGTTTAGTGTAGAGGGGAGGGTGGTTTGAATAAACGTTGGGTGTGTAAAGAAATATGTGTTGGTCAATTTTGCGATGTGTCGTACGTTCCCCATCTTACAGTCATGTATATGTCTTGTAGAACTGTGTGTTTAAGAATTCAGAGAAAAAGGTATTCGTGTATATGTCTTGTAGAACTGTGCGTTTTATGATTCATAAGTCAAAGGTATTCATGTGATTCAATATGTGTTTTATAGATATGTCGTATAGAAATGTATAAGTATTCATGGACAATAGTCCCAAATGCTAAATAAAAGCCTTTTCCATTTAAACCCTGGTTTTCAAATCTGGTCTGGTTGAGTTTTTCTGCACTATCAACGCTCCTGCATCTAAGTCCAGTGTCTAGAACCGTAGGGGGTGAGTGGGTCGAACCACTCACGGGGAACCAGTGTGCACGGCCTGGTCAAGGGATCAGAGCAAGGCACGGGGACCTTAGGTCGGGCGAAAGCTCGGCGCAGAAACCCCTTACAACTATCCTACACAAACTAGGGCCAATTTATTATTTTACCAAGCCAATCAATCTACAAACCTGTATGTCTTTGGAGTGTGGGAGGAACCCGGAGATCACGGGGAAAACCCACACAGGGCATGGGGAGAACGTTCAAACTCCATACAGACAGCAGCCGTTGTCGGGATCGAACCCGATTCCCTGGTGCTTCGGCATCAACTCTACCGCTGAGCCACTGTGCCACCTGATAAAACAAAATACAGGCTGACACATTATGCCCTCCCAGGGCAACACTGCTGTTTTAGAGGTACCACCTTTCAAGAAATGACTTTAACTCCTTTGGATAGGAATAAAAGCTCCAATGGAGCTACTTAAAGCAGAGGGTTCTGCAGGAGCTTTGCTTTCTTTTCTCTTTCATAGAAACATAGAAACATAGAAACATAGAAAATAGGTGCAGGAGTAGGCCATTCGTCCCTTCTAGCCTGCACCGCCATTCAATATGATCATGGCTGATCATCCAGCTCAGTAACCTGTACCTGCCTTCTCTCCATACCCCCTGATCCCTTTAGCCACAAGGGCCACATCTAACTCCCTCTTAAATATAGCCAATGAACTGGCCTCAACTACCTTCTGTGGCAGAGAATTCCACAGACTCGCCACTCCCTTTCAATTAACAAGAAAATAATCCCAAATGAACTGATTTGCTGTCTTGGTGTTTACAAAATGAGCCAAATTGGCTGCATATGATGACAGTTTTTTAACCAGTATGCTTCAAATGTGTAGGAAGGAACTGCAGATGTTGGTTTAACCCGAAGATAGACACAAAATGCTGGAGTAACTCAGCAGGTCAAGCAGCATCTCTGGAGAGAAGGAATGGGTGACGTTTCGGATCGAGTCTGAAGAAAGGCCTCGACCCGAAATGTCACCCATTCCTTCTCTCCGGAGATGCTGCCTGACCCGCTGAGTTACTCCAGCATTTTGTGTCTATGATGATATGCACTATTGCTCTCTAAAAGTCATTGAATGGGCTGAGCCTGTGTTTGACGGTGTGGTTTTTGAACTGGTGAGTTTGTTACCTTGTCCATGGAGGATGAATGTGACATTGGAATGAGTATATAATGTTGGCTAGTGCTGGGCTGGGGCAGGCCAGGGAGAAGAAGCTATGGTTACTATATTTTGTGCTGTATATTCCAAGGGATTGTTATGTAGCGATATAGGATGAAAGCTAACAGCACTTCACAAGAATGGTTTCTAAAAAGATTGAATAATTACAAAAACCAACCGAAACCAACAGAATAATTTTCATCAAGATTATAATGATGTGAAGTTAATCTATCCTCTGTTTACGACACGAGTGGGTTTGCATAGGATTCAGAGCACAGAATTAGATGAACAAACTTGCCTGAAAGGTCATGATTCAGGTTTACTGGCCCCTTTCTAATTCAATGGATTCCACCTGCAACTTACAAACATTTCAATACCATCTAAGATAACTGCTGGAGTAATTCAGCAGTTCAGGCAGTATCTGTTTGCCTTCCTAGAAAATCAATTGCTGTCAACTAACACAGCAGGCTAGTTTGGAGATTACTCCATCAGTAAACATGGTTTATTAAACAAAGACAATCATAAGTAATGCTCGGCAGTGTGGTTTAAAATTCTAATAATAAACCCCCTGTAAAAATATATCACTCAGCAATAGCAACAGGCAGGATATGCACACAAACTAAGTCTGCACAAATCTTCTTAAAAACCATAGATGTTGGCCTGTAGGGGCCCATTTCTTTGCTATATAATTTAGATTTTATCAGCCCTGATTCCATTGCATGCAAAACAAGAATATTTTTCATATCCAGGTAGGCATCAGGTAACTATCATTGGAGCCGCAACAAAGAGGGCAAATGAGTTTTGTAAGTGAATGTTTAAACGATATTTACTAGGTTGTTGTCTGCAACTATTACTAAAATTAAACAATCTCTAATTCAATGCTATGAGGTTGCAGGGTGACTGGGACAGGTTGTGTGAGTGGGCGGATGCATGGCAGATGCAGTTTAATGTGGATAAGTGTGAGGTTATCCACTTTGGTGGTAAGAATAGGAAGGCAGAGTATTATCTGAATGGTGTCAAGTTAGGAAAAGGGAACGTACAACGAGATCTGGGTGTCCTAGTGCATCAGTGACTGAAAGGAAGCATGCAGGTACAGCAGGCAGTGAAGAAAGCCAATGGAACGTTGGCCTTCATAACAAGAGGAGTTGAGTATAGGAGCAAAGAGGTCCTTCTGCAGTTGTACAGGGCCCTAGTGAGACCGCACCTGGAGTACTGTGTGCAGTTTTGGTCTCCAAATTTGAGGAAGGATATTCTTGCTATTGAGGGCGTGCAGCGTAGATTTACTAGGTTAATTCCCGGAATGGGACTGTCGTATGTTGAAAGACTGGATTGACTAGGCTTGTATACACTGGAATTTAGAAGGATGAGAGGAGATCTCATCGAAACGTATAAGATTATTAAGGGGTTGGACACGTTAGAGGCTGGAAACATGTTCCCAATGTTGCGGGAGTCCAGAACAAGGGGCCACAGTTTAAGAATAAGGGGTAGGCCATTTAGAACTGAGCTGAGGAAAAACTTTTTCTGTCAGAGAGTTGTAAATCTGTGGAATTCTCTGCCTCAGAAGGTAGTGGAGGCCAATTCTTCGAATGCATTCAAGAGAGAGCTAGATAGAGCTCTTAAGGATAGCGGAGTCAGGGGGTATGGGGAGAAGGCAGGAACGGGGTACTGATTGAGAATGATCAGCCATGATCACATTGAATGGCGGTGCTGGCTCAAAGGGCCAAATGGCCTCCTCCTGCACCTATTGTCTATTGTCTATTGTCTAAATGGAATTTGGTTTTTGGCAGGGGGTAGGGGAATGCTTAAAGTCATGGCAACATCAATGGGCTGAGATAAATGCAAAACTAACGAGGTGAGATAAAAACACTGCACACAGGACTTTATCCAAATGCTCCAGCTAACGTAGCGATTTACAATGTGCATGTGTTTTAGTCACACTCTTCCTCTGTTCTGTTTATCTTTTTACACTGTATCCCATCGGTATGTCCTACAACCTACTCCCAAACTACAATGAAATGATGAACTAACAATATAATATTGTGCCACTTTACAACCTACTCCCAAACTACAATGAAATGATGAACTAACAATGTAATATTGTGCCACTTTACAACCTACTCCCAAACTACAATGAAATGATGAACTAACAATATAATATTGTGCCACTTTACAACCTACTCCCAAACTACAATGAAATGATGAACTAACAACGTAATATTGTGCCGCTTTGCAAATATTACTTGATGTTCTTTACATCTGAATGACCTTTACTGTTACTTTAAGGTTACCTGGATACTGGAAATGTGTTTTGGCTAAGGTACAGTAAATGGCAATCATTGCCTTTCGCATGCCCTGCCCCTGGGTCTGGACCCTGGCCAGGGGAAAGAAATAAGGGCCTTTTCTTCTTATTGCTGCTTTGAGGCACCTCAAAAATTCATAAAACTGCCTACATGTTTGAGCTCTGATTACCAGAGCAAGGCAAAAAAAAAGAAAGAGAGTAACAAGGAATGAAAGAGATATAACAACTGAGAGAAATCCCAATTGAATTTCTCAGTGGCCATGTTTCAAGTTGTATGTTTACTTTACAAATGAATTAACATGAAAATTTTAGGTGAAAGCCAAAAAATTGCTGAGGCTGGAAATTTGAAGTGACAACACAAAATGCTGGACAGACACAGCTAGTCAAGCGGCATCCATGAGGGAGATGGGGGAGTGGGGTGAGGGGCAGGCAGGATGACATTGTTACATCTCAGGTCCAAGACCATTCATAAGACTCCTCCATTTCTACCTTTTCTCATTTCCCTCTCTCATGGGTCACGCAAAACAGTATTTAGGACCACGCGGCGAGGAAGAGAAGGACCTGTAGAGGGAGCCACTGAGCCCGGCCTCTGCTCATCCCCCGAAGACTGGAGAACTGGAGAGGAGGATGGAGGGAATCGGTGCCGATGGACGCGAGAAGCAAGGGCTGGTAGGAGAGTGAACCAGGGTCTTATCTTTCATGCCCTCAAGGTCGTCTGCAGAAGGCATCCTCGACGCGCAAAGACTGACGGTGGATCGGTGAGGAGAGGAACGAAGGTTCGCTCGATGATCCGCATGGAGGTGACGCCTGGAGGCCCTGCAGTAGCCTGGGACTTGCCTGGAATGGGTGCCGCTCCAGCAGACTGAGCACATGGACAATAGACAATAGACAATAGGTGCAGGAGGAGGCCATTCGGCCCTTCGAGTCAGCACCGCCATTCAATGTGATCATGGTTGATCATTCTCAATCAGTACCCCATTCCTGCCTTCTCCCCATACCCCCTGACTCCGCTATCCTTAAGAGCTCTATCTAGCTCTCTCTTGAATGCATTCAGAGAATTGGCCTCCACTGCCCTCTGAGGCAGAGAATTCCACAGATTCACAACTCTCTGACTGAAAAAGTTTTTCCTCATCTCAGTTCTAAATGGCCTACCCCTTATTCTTAAACTGTGGCCCCTTGTTCTGGACTCCCCCAACATTGGGAACATGTTTCCTGCCTCTAACGTGTCCAACCCCTTAATAATCTTATACGTTTCGATAAGATCTCCTCTCATCCTTCTAAATTCCGGTGTATACAAGCCTAGTCGCTCCAGTCTTTCAACATATGACAGTCCCGCCATTCTGTGCTGGACCAGGCTGGACTTTGAAGAAGGCGCCAAAATCAGGTGACTCTTGTGTGTAGTCTCAATGGACTACTTCTATATTGCCTGGCGCAGCGGTAGAGTTGCTGCCTTACAGCACTTGCAGCGCCTGAGACCCGGGTTCCATCCCAACTACGGGTGCTGTCTGTACGGAGTTTGTACGTTCTCCCCGTGACCTGCGTGGGTTTTCTCCGAGATCTTTGGTTTCCTCCCACACTCCAAAGACGTGCAGGTATGTAGGTTAATTGGCTTGGTGTATGTATAAATTGTCCCTAGTGTGTGTAGGATAGTGTTAATGTGCGGGGATAGCTGGTTGGCATGGTCTTGGTGGGCTGAAGGGCCTGTTTCCACGCTGTATCTCCAAACTAAAGTAAACTAAACTAAATCGGGAATTGTGCTTAGGTATGGAAATATTTTACTGTACTATATGTAAGCTGTGGCGGATCACTGTACGTTTGTACATGTGATAATAAAGCACCCTTGATCATCGAGATTATTCTTCAACTTCTGAAGACACTAGGACAGTTTCGGATGTTTTGAAATCTAACAAGAAATACATAGACAAAGTACATTTTGCTTATAATATTTAGGAAGAAATGAGAGCAAGTGAACTGACCAGAGTACCTAAATAGTCTTTCCGCTGACTAGATAGCTCGCAACAAAAAAGCTTTTCACTGTAATTCTGAAGAAGGGTCTCGACCCGAAACGTCACCCATTCCTTCTCTCCAGAGATGCTGCCTGTCCAGCTGAGTTACTCCAGCATTTTGTGTCTACCTTCGATTTAAACCAGCATCTGCAGTTCTTTCCCACACAGCTCTTCACTGCACCTCAGTACACATGACAATAAACTAACCTAAACTAAGTTAAGCTAAACTAAACTAAACTAAACTAGTCTTTAAACACCCATAGAAACAACTGTCGAAAGAAATACTTCATTTGTTAAAAGAAAGCCAATTTTCATAAAATGCTGCTTAACAGTTTTGAGTGAGGTTGTTTCTCATGACTTTGAAGTTAGTTTAAGATGCAGCCAAAGTTCTGCTTGCTGCTTATTTCAACAGCACACATTTGGTGATCTCTATGCCCTTCATAAATGTCAAAAACATAATGGTACAAGACAATAAAAAGTGATTCAGTTTAGGAAGTAGTTTGCACCTTTAAAGCCACGTCGACATCAATACTTGGAGCTTTTCCAACTTCTAGTTCAGGATTCCATAATACAGTTAATGTCCCCTTCAAATTCCCTTACGTAAATTCATGTCACCCAAACAAGGTTCATATTGTTTGAAAAATTGGCAAGATCTTAGATTGAAACTAAAAATTCATTTACTTTGAGATGAGGTAAATTCCTATTTTTGTTATATAACATCATGGAATTAGTGGAGTGTTTAACATAATGCTGTCTGTTGGACCATGATGTGTGGAATGTGTGGAAATTAGTTACCATGATCATCTAAAATCAGTACCCCGTTCCTGTTTTCTCCCCATATCCCTTAATTCCTTTAGCCGTAAGAGCTATATCTAACTCTCTCTTGGAAACATCCAGTGAATTGGCCTCCACTGCCTTTTGTGACAGAGAATTCCACAGATTCACAACTCTCTAGGTGAAAAAGTTTTTCCTCATCTCAGTCCTAAATGGCCTACCCCTTATTCTTAAACTGTGACCCCTGGTTCTGGACTCCCCCAACATCGGGAACATTTTTTCCTGCATCTAGCCTGTCCAATTCTTTAATAATTTAATATGTTTCTATTAGATCCCCTCTATCCTTCAAAATTCCAGTGAATACAAGCCCAGTCGACCCATTCTCTCATCTATCCTCTGAAAGATACACGGTCACAGAGGAACTCTGTACAGACAACCTAATGTCAGGATCGAACCCAGGTCTCTGATGCTATGAGGCAGCAGCTCCACGATTCGCTTCTTTGTGCAGCCCAAATGCATGAGTAAGATTCAGCAGCAGATGGAAACTAAGTTATAACAAAGAAAGGGAACATTAATGAAGTGGGACCAAGAGCCTTAGCAGTGAAACACATGTGGTGAAGACTACAGGGCAGCTTCAAACTGAATTTAGAGATCAGAAACGATAAAAATTACCCGATACTGTGCCAGACCTGCGAGCTGGAATCATGCGTGATGGGACAGAGTTTGTGGTCAGAGCAGAAAGTGGGCTTGTTTTCCTCAATTTTCAACTGAAGAAAGTGGCATCTCCTCCAAACCAGGATATCGAGGTCACAATTTCTTCAGAACCATCAGAAAATGAAAGTCAAATTCTTGTTTTTGGGTGATGTTGCTAAGAGTTAGCTCATAGAGGAAGATGGTGGGAAGGGAGGTGGTAACAGTATGGGGATGGGGGTAGATGCGATTGAATGCTCTGATCACTAAAATGTCAGAGTGGCTTTAGTGACATTGGAGGAAGGAACTATGGTGTGACATTAGTCGTAGTAGTTTGAGCAACAGAAAGAGTGAAACCAACCAGAGGATGGACAAGGTAAACTGTGTAATAAAAGCTGGTGAAGGAAAGAGCTAAACATTGTGCACTTACACAAACTGAGTGTTACACATGTCAGCATTGGCTTAGTGTTACACTTCCCATGTGAGGGGCTTGAGTGCAAAGGTGTAGCCAGAAAATCCAATGCATTACTGAGAGAATGTTGGACTTTTAGAGGGGCCATTATCTGGATGGGACTTTAAATAAAGACCTTTTCAGACAAACAAGTAAATCATTGCATTGCTAAGAACAGTGAATCTTGGCACAAGCCAATGTTTAACCCGCAACCAGCTCCGAAACTACAAATGATCTGGCCATGCCAAGTTGTGGTGCGTAGAATCTCACAGTGTGCATTTTAACTTTTCACATTGCAACTATAAAGCATCTAAAAATACGTTGTTGGCTGTGAACTGCTTTGCAAACCATGACATTAAAAGCTCTCCATGGCTGCAGGTTTTAATTTCATTCTTTTAGTATTTTACATAATAAATACATAACAAATAGTCGGCTAACTGCCAACAATGACAAAATCGACAGATTCATTATTTCTTCTTTAATGGTTAAGCAATGTCTACATATTTGATAATCTGCTGTGAGTCACTGATGCAGGTACAGCAAATATTTGTTTTGTTTTGCCAGTTTCGGTGTGTTGCCTCTTTTGAGCAGGAATATCTGTAACTGAAAATTGGAATAACTGGTTTCTACTGAAGTCTCAGAAACTTAATGACTGGTTTCTCCTTTGACGCCACCCACTTCCTTCTCCTTTGACTCCTCCCACTTCCTCCCAAGGACAGAACCCCCTCGTTCTCACCTTCCCCCCCACCAGCCAGTGGTTCCAACAAATCATCCGCCAACATTTCCGTCACCTACAACGGGACCCCACCACTGGCCATATCTTCCCATCCCCTCCCCTCTCTGCGTTCCGCAGAGACCGTTCCCTCCGTAACTCCCTGGTCCACTCGTCCCTTCCTACCCAAACCACCCCATCCCCGGGCACTTTCCCCTGCAACCGCACGAGATGCAACACCTGTCCCTTTACCTCCCCCCTCAACTCCATCCAAGGACCCAAACAGTCTTTCCAGGTGAGACAGAGGTTCACCTGCACATCCTCCAACCTCAGCTATTGCATCTGCTGCTCTAGATGTCAACTTATTTACATCGGCGAAACCAAACGCAGGCTCGGCGATCGCTTTGCTCAACACCTGCGCTCGGTCCGCGTTGACCAAACTGATCTCCCGGTGGCCGAGCACTTCAACTCCCCCTCCCATTCCCAGTCTGACCTTTCTGTCATGGGCCTCCTCCAGTGCCATAGTGAGGCCCACCGGAAATTGGAGGAACAGCACCTCATATTTCGCCTGGGCAGCTTGCAGCCCGGCGGTATGAACATTGACTTCTCCAACTTTAGATAGTTCCTCTGTCCCTCCCTTCCCCTCCTCCTTCCCAGATCTCCCTCTATCTTCCTGTTTCCACCTATATCCTTCCTTTGTCCCGCCCCCCTGACATCAGTCTGAAGAAGGGTCTCGACCCGAAACGTCACCCATTCCTTCTCTCCCGAGATGCTGCCTGACCTGCTGAGTTACTCCAGCATTTTGTGAATAAATACCTTTGATTTGTACCAGCATCTGCAGTTATTGTCTCATACTACTTGGTTTCTATGGTGTCTATCAGTTTCTGGTGCTGGTGGCTTCTTTTGTCACGCCATATCCTACTTAGCAACAACTTTATCGCATAACCTGTCGTGATTTTTTTTAAAATTACTGATATTTCACAGAAGTTTAATGAATTACTCTTGACATCATATGTAATTTTTTTCCTCTCGCAGTTAGCCAAATATCAAATGTCATAAATGAGTGTTTTTCGCTTGTGTAAATGATTTTGGATGGGTTTAAAAATTATAACCTAAACATTTGCAGGCAGGAAGTACAGATTCGGATTCAGATTAAGATTATTGTCATGTACACTAGGGTGCAATGAAATTCCTTGTTCACATCAAGTTCACAGAGTAAACAGTACACATACTGTAATGAGATATATAACAATACATACAACAGCAAGTGTAAAACATCAGAATGGTGCAAAGCTATAGTGCAATCGGCAAACAAGTGCAAGAAATTATAGTACAATAACAGTAAAAAACAAGCGAGGTCGAGTTAAGGGAAAGAATGCACAGCAGCAGCTCCAGTAAGGAGATGTGAAAGAAGCTTGGAATTTGAAAGGCAATGGGAAGAAGCTGCCCTTAAGTCTGCATGCCTGACATGCGGTATCTAGAGGAAACCCACAAAGTCACAGGGAGAATGTGCAAACTCCATGCAGACATCACTGGAGGCCAGGATTGCACCTGGATTGGTGAAGGTGTGAGGGAGCATCTGTACCAGCTCCATCATTGTGCAGCCATCTTGCAGAATGGACTGACAAATTAACCAGTGGAGATCAATGGCAGGTGTTAATTTTGGAGGGGGGGAGGGGGGGAAGGTGTCTAAGGAGGGCAGAGAAGAAAATAGATCAGTAGCTGCAGAAATCAACAGCAACACTGGTCTATAAGATCATTAGAAAGGAATCCTGAGCACCAAAATCCTAGCACCCAACACGAAAACACAGAATGCTAGAGCTGTTCAGTGGGGACAGGCAGCATCAGTGAGGGAAGAATCAGAGTCTACGTTTCGGGTCGAGGGCCCTTCATCAGAACTGGAAACGTGAGAGGACATAAGTTGTAAAGAGGGGGTGGCCAGGTGGAATGGCTGTGGTGTAGATTAAAAGCTGCGATGAAAAAAACAGTCAGAACAAATTGATACAGAAATAATGAGAAATATAATTGAAACGGAAGGGCATTCCATGTCAATGAAGTGAAAAAGGTTTTAACTAACTGTTTCGAAGAGTTCTGACCTGAAACGTTACCCATCCTTTTTCCCAGAGATGCTGCCTGACCCGCTGAGTTACTCCAGCACTTTGTGTCTATCTTCCTTAACTAACTGAATACCTAAGCTAAGTGCCGAGGGCTACTATGTGCCTGGTCAAAAGATGAGCCACTGTTCCTTGAGCTTACACTGGGTATTGTTACAGCTGTAAAGCATGGACAGTCAGTGGAAGGGGCACAGACTTAAAGAGGCTGAAGGTATTTATTCACAAAATGCTGGAGTAACTCAGCGGGTCAGGCAGCATCTCAGGAGAGAAGGAATGGGTGACGTTTCCGGTCGAGACCCTTCTTCAGACTGATGTCAGGGGGGCGGGACAAAGATAGGATGTAGTCGGAGACAGGAATATTAGCGGGAGAACTGGGAAGGGGACGGGAAAGAGAAGGACAGAGGAACTATCTGAAGTTAGAGAAGTCAATGTTCATACCGCTAGGGTGTAAACTGCCCAAGCGAAATATGAGATGCTGTTCCTCCAATTTGTGGCGGGCCTCACTATGGCACTGGAGGAGGCCCATGACAGAAAGGTCAGACTGGGAATGGGAGGGGGAGTTGAAGTGCTCAGCCACCGGGAGATCAGTTTGGTTAAAGCAGACTGAGCGGAGGTGTTCAGCGAAACGATCGCCGAGCCTGCGTTTGGTCTCGCCGACGTAGAGAAGTTGACATCTGGAACAGCGGATACAATAGATGAGGTTGGAGGAGGTGCAGGTGAACCTCTGCCTCACCTGGAAAGACTGTTTGGGTCCTTGGATGGAGTCGAGGGGGGAGGTAAAGGGACAGGTGTTGCATCTCGTACGGTTGCAGGGGAAAGTGCCTGGGGATGGGGTGGTTTGGGTGGGAAGGGACGAGTGGACCAGGGAGTTACGGAGGGAACGGTCTCTGCGGAACGCAGAAAGGGGAGGGGATGGGAAGATGTGGCCAGTAGTGGGATCCCTTTGGAGGTGGCGGAAATGTTGGTGGATGATTGATGACTGAAGCTCAGGGCCACCTTTGCAGATGAACTGAGTTGAATTTCAGTGCTCACCAAACCTGCATGTAATGGAATTGAATATAATACACTAATATGGAAGAAATGTGTAGGAAGGAACTGCAGATGCTGGTTTAAATCGAAGGTAGACACAAAATGCTGGAGTAACTCAGCAGGACAGACAACATCTCTGGAGAGAAGGAATGGGTGACGTTTCGGGTCGAGACCCTTCTTCACACTCAATGTGGGAGAAATATTGTGTTCAGTTTTGGGAGTATTGTGTTCAGTTTTGAGGAATATTGAGGCCTGGATAGAGTGGGTGTGGAGAGGATGTTTCCACTAGTGGGAGAGACTAGGACCAGAGGTCATAGACACAGAATTAAATGACGTTCCTTTAGGAAGGAGATGAGGAGGAATTCCTTTAGTCAGAGGGATGAGAATCTGTGGAATTCTTTTCAGCCATGATCAGCCATGATCACATTGAATGGTGGTGCTGGCTCGAAGGGCCGAATGGCCTACTCCTGCACCTATTGTCTATTATCTTTTGCACAGAAGGCTGTGGAGGCCAAGTTAATGGATATTTTTAAGGCAGAGATGATAGATAGACTTTTGATTAGTACGGGTGTCAGAGGTTATGGGGAGAAGGCAGGAGAATGGAGTTAACAGGGAGAGACAGATCAGCCACGATTGAATGGCTGAGTAGACGATAAGTCGAATGGCCTAATTCTGCTCCTTTCACTTATGAACTTATTTTGTTCATTTTTGGTGAGTATTGTGTTCATTTTTAGGGAGTAATTGTATTTAGTCTTGGTCACACTTCTTTATGAAATGCACCATGCTGGAAAGAGTGCAGAAAAGATTTGCAGGAATGTCGCCTGGATTTGAGGGTCTGAGTTACAGAGAGAGGTTGGTGAGGCTGGGGCTTTGTTCCTTTGATGCGTAGGAGACTGAGGGATGATCTTATACAGGTGTAGAAAACCTTGAGAGCCACACCCGAGGACGTACACGCCACTGGAGTTAAATGGGATTACTGTGGATAGGGTGAGCAGCATTAAATACCTGGGAGACCACATCACAGAGGATCTGACATGGACAACACACATTGCCGCACTGGTGGGTAAGGCAAGGCAGCGCTTTTACCACCTCAGACAGCTGAGGAAATTTAGAGTCTCTCTGAGGATCCTTCAGTGCTTCTACTCTGGGGCTGTAGAAAGCATCTTGTCCGGGAACTTCACAATCTGGTTTGGGAACAGCTCTGCCCAGGACAGGAAGGCCCTGCAGAGAGTAGTGCGTTCGGCTGAACGCACTATGGGAACTACACTCGGCCCCCTGCAGGACCTATACATCAGGAGGTGCAGATCCAGAGCCAGCAACATTATGGGGGACCGTTCCAGCTGCTACAGTCAGACAAACGCCTCCGCTGTCATGCTGTGAAAACAGAGAGGATGAGACGGAGTTTCTTCCCACAGGCCATCAGGACTGTTAACTCTCATATCACCAGGGACTAATTTAATTTGCTGTTTTAATTTATTTTTTGTGTTAACATTTTTTTTCTATTCTGTTTTGTAGTTTAGCACAATCTGCAGGCGTTGTCACTTTCATTTCACTGCACATCTTATATGTGTATGTGACAAATAAACTTGACTTGGCTTCACTTGACTTGATAGGGTCAATGCACATCGTCTCTTCCCCAGGGTTGGGGAATCTAGAACTAATGAGCATAGGTTCAAGATGAGAGGGAAAAAATTATTACTAGGAACTTAAGGGACAAATGTTTTCAGATGGTGATACATATATGGAATGAGCTGCCAGAGGAAGTGGTTGAGACAGATACAATAACATATAAAAGACATTTTGGCAGGTACATGGACAGGCAAGGTTTGGCGGTAAATGGGCCAAATGCAGGCAAATGAGACTATCACATGGGCATATTGGTTGGCATGCACATTGGGCCGAGGGGCCTATTTCTGCACTATGACTCTAAATGCATGTGACATGCTGCTTTAGGTGGAAAGGTTGCTTGATTCCTGGATGACTGGAAATGGAGAAGATAAACTGTCAGGGTTTACTGTTGTGGTTGTGCACCAGTGTGGGAACGTGCTGTGAGAAGGTGAGGGATAGATGGAGATGGATGAGCAGACCAGGAACTCACGTCCTGAATAGTATTCTTGGAATGCTGAAAGGGAAGGTGGGTAGGGGGAGGAGGGGAGGGGCGGGGGAGGGGAGGGGGTGGTGAGGGTTGGGCACACTGGTTGTTGCCTGGGTTTCAGCACTTAAGCTACAGAGAGAGGTTGAACAGGTTGGGTCTTTATTCTTTGGAGCGTAGAAGGTTGAGGGGGGACTTGATAGAGGTTTTAAAAATTTTGAGAGGGACGGACAGAGTTGACGTGGGTAGGTTTTTCCCTTTGAGAGTGGGGAAGATTCCAACAAGGGGACATAGCTTCAGAATTGAGGGACAAAAGTTTAGGGGTAACATGAGAGGTAACTTCTTTACTCAGAGGGTGGTGGCTGTATGGAATGGGCTTCCGGTGGAAGTGGTGGAGGCTGGCTCGATTTTATTATTTAAGAGTAAATTGGATAGGTATATGGATAGGAGGGGATTAGAGGGTTATGGTCTGAGTGCAGGTAGATGAGACTAGGTCATGGAGAGTGGTCGGTGTGGACTGGAAGGGCCGAACGGGCCTGTTTCCGTGCTGTAGTTGTTATATGGTTATATGGTTATATGGTGGGATGGAAGGTGAGGACTAGAGGAACCATATCCTTGGAGAGAGGTTAAGTGAAGATGGAGAGGAAATAGAGGCTGAGGGCTCTGTCAATTATGGCAACATACGGCAATTCAACTTAACCGTGCTAATGTTGAAAGTCACATCATCAGAGCAGATACAATGGAGACATAGAAGATGAGAGAATACAGCAGAGTCATGAAACTATTTAAATGCATTAAACTCCATTCTGATGAGATAGGGCAACATTTCTAGTAAATCAACAACTTTTATTTTAGCAGAAATGGCTGTACCATTCTATTTCAATTCCTTACCTTTCAAAGTATTTCCGTACGATTTTGTGCCATCTACTCTTTTTAAAAATATTTGTTATCTTGACAACTTTGGCCTGCATCTTACCAGCAGATATTCCCTCTGTTCTCTCCAATGCAACTTTAAATACACTTAGCTTCTCACTATACATATTATTATATTTATAATGATCGGCCCTCAACAGTTTCTTCCACCATTGACATTGACTGAGCTACTGAACACTTCCGGCATTCATTCTCTGCATTTTGTTTTGCGTTTTTAACATCTGCAGGATTTGCCCCAAAATAACACCAATAATTCTAGAGGGAAAGAAATTGAAAGCATGAAAGCTATGCATACATCCTTCAATGCTCGATGGTATTTATTCACAAAATGCTGGAGTAACTCAGCAAATGAATAAATACCTTCGATTTGTACCAGCATCTGCAGTTATTGGGCTTCCCCTCTTCCATTATAGATGAGGCTCTCACTAGGGTCTCTTCTACATCCCGCAGCTCCGCTCTTGCTCCCCCTCCCCCATTCATAACAAGGACAGAATCCCCCTCGTTCTCACCTTCCACCCCAGGAGATGCAACACCTGTCCCTTTACCTCCCCCCTCAACTCCATCCAAGGACCCAAACCATCTTTCCAGGTAGTTCTCCCTCTATCTTCCTGTCTCCACCTAAATCCTTCCTTTGTCCCGCCCCTCTGACATCAGTCTGAAGAAGGGTCTCGACCCGAAACGTCACCCATTCCTTCTCTCCCGAGATGCTGCCTGACCTGCTGAGTTACTCCAGCATTTTGTGAATAAATACCTTCGATTTGTACCAGCATCTGCAGTTATTTTCTTACACTCCATGAAAGCTCGGTAAGATTACAGTTGGTGTTCTGCGAACAGATTTGGTTTTATTATGTAAAGTACGTAGAAAAAGCAAACATTTGATAACGGAACAGAATGGTAGGAAAGTCTGATTAAATTGATTATCTTTTCTCCAAAACATAAGATGATAAAGGGCTGACTTTTAAGATTTCTGAAAAGTTTACTACGTCAAAGGTGAAGAATGGCAGAGAAGATCAAAACATGTGGACGTAAATAGTAAATATATCCCACTAATCTACATTTACTATTTAGATATATCTCAGAGTTAGATATAGCGCTTTGGACTAACGGAATCAAGGGGTATGGGGAAAAGGCAGGAATTTGGATTTTGGATTTTGGACGATCAGCCATGATCACAATGAATGGCGGGGCTGGCTCGAAGGGCCGAATGGCCTCCTCCTGCACCTATTGTCTATGTTTCTATGTTGATCCAATGGGGAAATCAGCAGTCATTCTATTATTCACAACTACAGAAGCAGATGATGTAAAGATCTCATTAGGGTCAATGAGATTCCCTCACTGAACCATTTGGAAATCAGGTTTAAGTCCCCAGTCATTTAGGACTGGGATGAGGTAATTTTCCTGACTCAGATGTCTATTAAGAGCATTATTTGTACATTATGTAAATTAAGGTGAGCAACAAATGCTTGTTAATTGGGTTTGTTCGTGGCTGGAAGTCATCTTAAAGTAAAAGATTAGCAATTATCATTAAATAGGAGAGAATTAAAGACCTTGTGGCCTGTTTCTGCTCTTTGTGTTATGGTCACATGACCAGTATTAATGCAATTAAGTCAGAAAAACATGAGGAAGGAAAGCAAGGAGGATATACTCGTGGGATCAGGGGATGTGTGGATGGAGGCTGATGTGTGGTAGAGTTGAAGGACCTCTGTTTCATGTAGAAACAGAGAGACATAGAAAATAGTTGCAGGAGTAGGCTATTCGGCCCTTCGAGCCAGCACCGCCATTCAATATGATCATGGCTAATCATCCAAAATCAGTACCCCGTTCCTGCTTTCACCCCATATTCCTTAATTCCGTTAGCCCAAAGAGCCACATCTAACTCTCTCTTGAATACATCCAGTGAATTGGCATCCTCTGCCTTCTGTGTCAGAGAATTCCACAGATTCACAACTCTGCCCTTGTCCACTTTAAATGGCAGAAACAGTGAATTTGGGAGGTGTTTTATTACACCCAATTATCGTCTCATTCTGGTGCCACCTTTAACTTTGTAAACTTTTCAGAAATCTTCAAGTCTGCCATTTATCATCTTATGTTTTGTAGTTGTGCAAGGTCTCAGAACTCAAACATGCATCATTTTGCATTGTTACTGTGATTAAGTTTGCCACACTTATTGGTGGAGGAAGCACAAAGGTATCACAACTTCATTTATGACCACCTCAGGTATAAGTGGCAATCCGATGTACTTAATGCAACTCGCTGTATTCAGTGGCTGAACACAAAGGTAAGAACAATAATGCGCCTATTGTTAGAAATGGAATTAAACAAACGAGAGGATAGGAAAATGGTTCTGAAAGTTACTTAAAACCTGACATTTAAAATAATTACGGAGGGTCAGAAATTGAGGGAAAATGATAAAAAGAACTGGGCCATTAAGATAATTAAAGGTGAAATTGAATAACGGAGTTGTCGGGAACAGTACTCATGATAATTACATCATCACAAAAGAGATAATTGAAAATATTTAATTTCCTCTTTTAATAACCACAATTATGAGCATAAAAAGAAGATGGCAGAAGAATGAGATTATAATTGGATGTGATAAAACACCTCCCAGACTCACAGTTTCTGCCATTTAAAGTGGGCCAAGGCAGTGGGTACGTGGGAGCACTACTATCTCAGAGCCACAAGGTGGTGGAGACTTAAGATCTCCAGTGTTTAAGCACAATGACATTGTATTAATATAATTATGGTTACAAACCATGACCTATATGAGTTGGATGTTGAAGGCGGTGATACTCACTGCCTTGTGTTGCTGTCCAAGGTAGATTGCGGAGTCAGAGTTTAGGGGGACACATTTCCCCATTCAATTACTTGCCCATTCTAGTTCTACTTTCTGCATATGCTCTTGATTATATATTTTTTTAAATGGAACAATTTCAATGATCCCTTTTGTAATAACATCACAGTAATGATTCCAGCAGCTTGTTTGTTCAGCTGCTCTCATTTCCTTAATGGCATAGTTCCCTTATCATTTCCCCTCTTTTCCTGACTGTCTTCATTCAGTTGTCAGATCCGTAAATGACTTTCAAAATCGATTTTCTGTAATGTAAATAGGGCTAATTGCAAAATCAGGTGAGGTCAGCATGCTGGCAATGAAATGTGTCTTATACAGAAGTATGTAAGAATGTGTGTGTCTGTGTGCACGTGCGTGTCATAAAGTCATGGAAACACGCCCTTTGGCCTAACTTGCCCATGCCAACTGACATGCACCATCTATACTAGTCCCACCTGCCTACTTTTGGCCCATATCCTTCCAAAACTATCCTATAACAGTATAACAGTATAACAGAGCTTTATTTGTCATTCGGTACCGAAGTACCGAACGAAACTACATAGCAGTCATAGAAAAAAAGAACACAAGACACATAACCCCAACACAAACGTCCATCACAGTGACTCCAAACACCCCCTCACTGTGATGGAGGCAACAAAACTTCCACTCTCTTCCCCACGCCCACGGACAGACAGCTCGTCCCCGACCGACCCGCACAATCCCCGCAGCCGAATCGAGCCGGGCGATGAAAGGCCCCGCGACCAAGCCTTGCGCAGCTATGTCCCGCGGTCGAGCCGCACCAGCGATGAAAAGTCCCGCGGCCGAGCTGCACCGGGCGATGTAAAGTCCCGCAGCCGAGCCGCACCGGGTGATGTTAAGTCCCGCAGCTGAGCCGCACCAGCGATGAAAAGTCCCGTGGTCGAGCCGCACCAGCGATGTTAAGTCCCACAGCCGAGCTGCACCGGGCACTGTTAAGTCCAGCGGCCAAGACGCACCAGCGATGTAAAGTCCCGCGGCCGATCCGCACCGGGCGATGTAAAGTCCAGCGGCCGAGCTGCACCGGGCACTGTTAAGTCCAGCGGCCAAGCCGCACCGGGCACTGTTAAGTCCAGCGGCCGAGCCGCACCGGCGATGTTAGGCCCCGCAGCCGAGCCGCACCCCGCGCCGTGAGGAAGAGAAAAGTTTCCCCCACCCCCCCCGCCACCCCCCACCCACACCACCACTCCCCACACCACCCCCCCCACCCACACCACCAAAAAAATATCCAACACCGACACACAACAAAAAAAAACCCATCCCAACACCGACACACAACAAAAAAAAAGGAAAAAAGACGAACAGACTGCTAACGAGCCGCAGCCGTTAGGCGCCGCCACTTCCGCATATCCAGGTACATGTCCAAATGTTTTTGAAAACGTTGTGATAGTACCTGCCTCAACGACCTCCTCTGACAGCTCGTTCCATAAACCTACCACCATTTGCTTAAAAAAGTTGCCTCTTAGGTTTCTATTAAATCATTCCTCCTCACCTCAAACCTATGTCTCCTGGTTCTTGATTCCCCTACTCTGGGTGAAAGATTGATAGGGTGCATTTACCCTATTTATTCCTTTCATGAACTTATACACCTCTATAAGATCACATCTTATCCTCCTTAGATCCAATATAAAGTCCTGGCCTGCTCAACCTCTCCCTATGGCTCAGGCCCTCGAGTCCTGGCAACATCCTCGTAAATCCTCTCTGCATCCTTTGTAGATTAACAATGTCTTTTCTATAACAGGGTGACCAAAATTGAACATAATACTCCAAATGCGGCCTCACCAATGTTTTGTTTGGTTTAATCTAGAGTTACAGCGTGGAAACAGGCCCTTCGCCCTGCAGAGTCCGCGCCAACTAGCGATCTCCGTACACTATCACTATCCTACCAAGCCAGTTAACCTCTAACCCTGTACGTCTTTGGAGGGTGGGAGGAAACCGGAGAAAATCCACGCAAGTCACGGGGAGAGCGTGCAAACTCCATTCAGACAGCACCCGTAGTCAGGATCAAACCTGGGTCTCTGGCGTTGTAAGGCAGCAACTCTACCACTGTGCACCGTGCCACCCCATGTCTTGCACAACTGCACAACTGTAACATACCCTTCCAACTTCTGTACTCAATACTCTGACTGATGAAGGCCAATGGCTTGATAACCTTCTTGACCACCCTATCTACTTGTTGTGCCACTTTCAAGGAACTATGTACCTGCATTCCTAGATCCTTCTGCTCTACAACACTCCCGGAGTCCTGCCATTCACTGTGTAGGTCCTGGCCTGATTATATTTTCCAAAATCTAACACATGGCACTTCTCTGTGTTAAACTGCATCAAGCCCATCTGCCCAACCGATCAGTCAGAGAGTGGTGAAGGTGTGGAATTCTCTGCCTCAGAAGGCAGTGGAGGCCAGTTCGTTGGATGCTTTCAAGAGAGCTGGATAGAGCTCTTAAGGATAGCGGAGTGAGGGGGTATGGGGAGAAGGCAGGAACGGGGTACTGATTGAGAGTGATCAGCCATGATCGCATTGAATGGCGGTGCTGGCTCGAAGGGCTGAATGGCCTCCTCCTGCACCTATTGTCTATTGTCTATTGTCTATTGAAGCCAATTTTCCATCCAGTCAGCCAACTCTCCTTGGATCCCATGTGACCTATCTTTTCAGAGCAGTGTACCAAGCAGAACCTTGTCAAATGTATGTGTGCGTGGGAATATCACCTCATTAGAAACCAACCAGAAATAAACACAGAAATTCTTTTAAATACTCCACAATTCTGACAGCATTTGACCGGCTGGGCATTCTCAGCATTTTCTCGTTTTATCTCAGATTCCCAATCTGTGCAATTTTTTAAATTCCAGATTATAGAGAAAATATTGAAAAACAGGTAAGAGAGATGTTATATTTATTTAATCTTGACTGTGGAGATAATAGAAATATGTGAAGAATATATTCCTACTGAATATGAAAATATAACGAAGGACTTCCAGAGTCATTATCCTTGGTATTTTTCACCTCACCTATATTTAATGTGAGCAGAGCTGAAAATGTGAGTGAGAGAGAGTGAGAGAGAGAGAGAGAGAGAGAGAGAGCGAGAGAGAGAATGAGAGATAGAGTGAATAAGAACAAAAGAGAGAGAGAGACAGAGGCAGAGAAACGGTGTGTGTGTGAGAGCGAGCGAGCGAGCAAGGGAGAGACAGACAGAGAGACATACAGAGAGAGTGAGCAGGGCTGAAAAAGAGAGAGAGAGAGAGAGAAAGAGAGAGAGAGAGAGAGAGAGAGAGAGAGAGGGGGAGGGGGAGGGAGAGGGGGAGGGGAGGGAGAGGGGGAGAGAGGGGGAGGGGGAGGGAGAGGGGGAGGGGGAGGGAGAGGGGAGGGGGAGAGGGGGGAGGGGGAGGAGGGAGAGGGGGAGAGGGGAGGGGGAGGGGGAGAGGGGGAGGGAGGGGAAGAGGGGGAGAGAGGGGGAGGGGGGGAGGGAGGGAGGGAGAGGGGAGGGAGAGGGAGAGGGAGGGAGGGAGAGAGGGAGAGAGAGGGAGAGAGAGGGAGAGAGAGGGAGAGAGAGGGAGAGAGAGGGAGAGAGATGGAGAGAGAGGGAGAGAGAGAGATGGAGAGAGATGGAGAGAGAGGGAGAGAGAGAGAGATGGAGATGGTCCCCAGTGGAGGTCTCTCTACAAGGGAGTCCTCCCCCTTTATATCGGGGACCTAGGGTGGAGAGCATTGCACAGAGCCGTGGTTTGTAATAAATATTTGAGCCAGTTCACGGACTCGCCGACCGCTTGTATTTTCTGCGGCGAGGAAGAGTCCGTGTTCCACGTGTACACAGAGTGGGAGTGGTTCCACGTGTATATGGAGTGTGTGGGGCTCCACGTGTATATGGAGTGTGTGAGGTTGTTGCCCCTGTATGAGTATCTGAAGGGGTTGCACCTCAAGTTTTGGCTGCATTTCAGTCCTACGATCCTGGTGTTTGGGATCAGGGCTGGGAGTGGGGAGGGCCGGTCGGGGGGGTGGGACCTCCCTGTCGGTTTGCTCCTAGGCCTGGCCAAGATGGCCATTCGAGGGTCCAGGCAGCGGGTGGTCGATGGTCCCACCAGAGTCGGCTGCCTGCCCCTCTTCCGGGTCTATGTCCGTGCGCGCGTGACCCTGGAGAGGGAACTCGCGGTGCCCACGGGGACTGCAGGCCTTCCGTGAACGCTGGTCGCCGCAGGGGGTCGAGGCTATTGTAAATAGAGATTGCACCATTGTACTGCATTGATTGATTGTTGTATTGTGACCATTGAGTGTTTATTTACATTTTGGCACGCTGTATTATGTATTTGTTGAATAAAGTCCTTGAAAAAGGAAAAAAGAGAGAGAGACAGAAGCAGAAAGAGAGAAATAGGGAGAGGCAGAGAGAGAGAGAGAGAGAGAGAGAAATGGAGAGTATGTGGGAGAGAGAGAGAATATGAGAGAACGAGAGAGCGAGAGACAGAGAGAAACAGACAGAAATAGGCAGACAGAAATAGGCAGAGACAGAAAGAGACAGAGACAGAGAGAGAGAGACAGAAACAGAGAGTATGTGTGAGAGAGAGAAAGAGAGAGAGAGGGGTTGAGCACTCCTGGGGAAACCATCCACCCATCCATGTGCTTCACCTTCACCACTCTCTGACTGAAAAAGTTCTTCCTCATCTCCGTTCTAAATGGCCTACCCCTTATTCTTAAACTGTGGCCCCTTGTTCTGGACTCCCCCAACATTGGGAACATGTTTCCTGCCTCTAATGTGTCCAATCCCCTAATTATCTTATATGTTTCAATAAGATCCCCCCTCATCCTTCTAAATTCCAGTGTATACAAGCCTAATTGCTCCAGCCTGTCAACATACGACAGTCCCGCCATTCCGGGAATTAACCTAGTGAACCTACGCTGCACGCCCTCAATAGCAAGAATATCCTTCCTCAAATTTGGAGACCAAAACTGCACACAGAGGCAGGAACGGGGTACTGATTGAGAATGATCAGCCAGGTGCGGTCTCACCAGGGCCCAATCTGACTTCTGCTGACAAAGAACCTGCAAAAGTAATCTGAGGCTGTTAGGTTGCTAATTTAGAACTTATTGATTTGTAGATGAAGATAACTAATCTCAAAATTGTGCACTGTAAATATTACAAACCTGTTGCAAAACAGTGCTAAAGGTTTGAATGGATCTTGAGGTAAATCTTGGGGTCTCGTGCCAGTTTTATTTTTATTGTGTATTTAATTGCTTTTTCTGTGTTAACTCAGCAGGGATCCAATAAATGCACATCCAGTTAGAACTCTTTTGTTTGCACAGTGGGTATTGAGAAATCTTGTCCCCGGCAGCGAGCTTTTTGTTATTGGAGACCGAAACCAAAATATGTTTCGGTCTCTACAAAGAGGCAGTAAACAGAACATTTAGGAAAGAAGAGGAACAGGAAAAAGGAAAATGTTAAAGGAACTGCAGAGGCCGGTTTATACTGAAGATAGACACAAAGTGCTGGAGTAACTCAGTGGAGAAAAATAATGGGTGACGTTTCTGAGGAGGGATTATGGTCCGAAACGTCACTCATCCATTTTAGTTTAGTTTAGTTTAGAGATACAGTGTGAGAACAGGCCCTTCGGCTCATCGGGTCTGCGCCGACCAGCCATCCCTGCACACCTACTCTACCCTACACACACTAAGGGCAAATCACATTTACAGACAGCCAATTGACCTAAAACCTCTACGTCTTTGGAGTGCGGGAGGAAACGTATAACATTATTAAGGGGTTGGACACGTTAGAGGCAGGAAACATGTTCCCAATGTTGGGGGAGCCCAGAACAAGGGGCCACAGTTTAAGAATAAGGGGTAGGCCATTTAGAACTGAGAATGAGGAAAAACTTTTTCAGTCAGAGTTGTGAATCTGTGGAATTCTCTGCCTCAGAAGGCAGTGGAGGCCAATTCTCTGAATGCGTTCAAGAGAGAGCTGGATAGAGCTCTTAAGGATAGCGGAGTCAGGGGGTATGGGGAGAAGGCAGGAACGGGGTACTGATTGAGAATGATCAGCCAGGATCACATTGAATGGTGGTGCTGGCTCGAAGGGCCGAATGGCCTCCTCCTGCACCTATTGTCTATTGTCTATAAACCGAAGATCTCGGAAAAAACACAGGTGGTTCCAGGGGAAAACTCTGTACAGATTGTACCTGTAGCCAGGATCAAACCCGGGTCTCTGGCGCTGAATGCGCTGTAAGGCAGCAACTCTAACACTGCGCCACCGTGTTTTCTGCCGTGATGCTGCCTGGCCCGCTGAGATGCTGCCTGGCCCGCTGAGATGCTGCCTGGCCCGCTGAGATGCTGCCTGGCCCGCTGAGATGCTGCCTGGCCCGCTGAGATGCTGCCTGGCCCGCTGAGATGCTGCCTGGCCCGCTGAGTTACTCCAGCACTTTGTGTCTATCTTCGGAAAAATCAATAACTGGAAAATACTCCAGCAAAGAAAGCACTGAAACATTTGGAATACGATGTTAGTTTAAGGCTTAACTGATTTCTCATCCTTCCTCATTAATCTGAGTCTTCATTTGCGAGAACTGTTTGTCCCGGAAGTCTTAGAATGGGAACACAAAAGGGATGTCTGTTGAGGAATTCGCAATGGATGAGTCCATGATGTAGCTTTTATGAAATGAACCTTTGTCAAAATATCCATAATGGAGCCAATCCTGTGGCATGGAAACAGGACCTTCATCCTAACCCGCACCTGCCGACCAATATGCCCCATCCGAGCTAGTCCTATTTGCCCATGTTTGGCCCATATCTCTCTCAACCTTTCCTGTCTATTTAACCGTCCAAATGTCCTTTAAATGCTGTTATAGTACCTGCCTCAAGTACCTCTGGCAGTTTGTTACATATACCCACCACACTTTGTGAAGATGTTGCCTCCCAGCTTCTTATTAAATCAATCTTTCCTCACCTTAAACCTGTCCTCTGGAGTTCGAATATCTTACCCTAGGTAAAACACATATATTCATCTATCTATTCCCCTCATGATTTTATACATAGAAACACAGAAACATAGAAAATAGGTGCAGGAGGGGGCCATTTGGTCCTTCGAGCCAGCACTGCCATTCATTGTGATCATGGCTGATCATCCACAATCACTAACCTGTGCCCAACTTCTCCCCATATCCCTTGATTCCACTAGCCCCTAGAACTCTATCTTTCTTTTAAATTCATCCAGTGAATTGGCCTCCACTGCCCTCTGTGGCAGAGAATTCCACAAATTCACAACTCTCTGGGTGAAAAAGTTTCTTCTCATCTCAATTTTAAATGGCCTACCCTTTATTCTTAGACTGTGGCCCCTGGTTCTGGACTCCCCCAACATTGGGAACATTTTTCCTGCATCTAGCTTGTCCAGTCCTTGTATAATTGTATACATCTCTATAAGATCCCCTCTCATCCTTCTAAACTCCAGTGAATCAAAGCCCAGTCTTTCCAATGTTTCCTCATATGACTCTCCATCCCAGGGATTAACCTGGTGAACCTACGCTGTATTGCCTCAATAGCAAGGATGTCCTTCCTCAAATTATACATCTCCATAAGATCGCTCCTCAGCCTCCTGTACTCCAAAGAATAAAGTCCAACCTTGCCCAACCTTTCCCTATTGCTTAGGTTCTGGAGTCCCATTAACATCTTCGTAAATCTCTTTTGCACTCTTTACAGCTTAATGTCATCCTTGCTATAGCAGGGTGACTAAAACGGAACTAAATACTGCAAATGTGACCTCACCAATGTCTTGTACAAATGGAACATAATGTCCCAACTTCTATCCTAACTGATGAAAGCCAGTGCACCAGAAGTCTTCTTTACTATCCTTTCTACCTGTGACACTACTCTCAGGAAACGATGTAGCTGTACTCCTAGATCCCACTGCTCTACAACCCTGGACCATTACCATCCACTGTGAAGGTCTTCCCTGGTTTGACTTCCCAAAATACGATACCTCAAACTTGTATGCATTAAACTCCATGAGTGGTAGTCGTGGTTGAGGGGTTAAGGCAAAGGACTAGGAATCCATTGGGGTTTCCCCACGCAGGTTCAAGTCATGTAGAAAATAGTTATGGATAGAAATGGGCCTCTTATCCAGGCCAGATTGAACAAAACACTCCATCACTAGTAGCAGGAGTAAAAGGCTGCCTGAAATAATGATGTGTGTAATTTTGGGCCAAACATGGGCATGTGGAAATAGTATAGACTAGACCAAGTAGACCCATTGGGCCCAAACCTCTCCTGCATTGGTGCAGCCCCCTCCCCCTCCCCCTCCCCCTCCCCCCCTCCCCCCTCCCCCTCCCCCCCCTCCCCCTCCCCCCTCCCCCTCCCCCCCTCACCCTCCCCCCTCCCCCTCCCCCCCTCCCCCGTATCACAAAAAGCTGGAGTAACTCAGCGGGCCAGGCAACGTCTCAGGAGAGAAGGAATGGGTGATGTTTCGGGCCAAGACCCTTCAGACTCTTCTTCACCCCCCCTCCCCCTTCCCAGCTCTCCCACCAGTCTTCCTGTCTCTGACAACATCCTATCTTTGTCCCGCCCCCTCCCCTGACATCAGTCTGAAGAAGGGTCTCGACCGGAAACGTCACCCACTACTTCTCTCCAGAGATGCCGCCTGACCCGCTGAGTTACTCCAGCATTTTGTGTCTACCTCAGGTTTTGAGCGATATGAACCAAGCGCAGGCAGGTGGAACTAGTGTAGATGGGATATGTTAGCAAGTGTCGCCAAGTTGGGCTGAAGGGCCTGTTTCCACACTGTGTGACTCTATGACTCTACCTACTAAAAAGGTGCAAACTGGACAATTAGAAAACAAGATTATTGATAGCATTTAACAGCAAATTATAAAAGTCGCATGCTGAGAAATAATTAGGGCACTTTTGGAAGGAACCAATATGGTGAAAATGCCGAGGCTTTCTTTTAAATGATTTTTGCAATGGAAATGCTTACAACATTCTCTCATCTACAACTGGATTGCAAATTAGCGGAAACTAAACCAATAATAAATAATCAAAAAGCAGAGGGTTTGAATGTTTATGAAGTATGAAGTCACAGGAGTGTACTAGGGCAGAACATTTCCACAACCCACTGGTTACACGATTGCATCAGAATATTATAAATCAGATAATATGTTATAAAAAATAACAACAATGGTCATAAGTATGATGCTGCAAGTATGATGCTGCAGCTTAAGATTTATATTATGAAAAATATCAGTATACGTTAAAAAATAAGGAACAATTGCATGCACCAATTAAATCAAGATAGCAACTACATGATTTCACTGTGAACTCTGGCTAATAAAATTAATTGGATAACTTTGAACATTTAACTGAAGTGACTGGCAGTTGAATTGCTTACATGTAAGTTGGTTCCTGGAAAGCACTTTATAAGATCTATCATAAGGGATAAGGCTAAAATGAAATCTTATTTACTTAAAGGAAGAAGGTATTAATTGGATGAGAATCGAACAACCAAGAAGCAACGATAATCAATTGTAAGACTGACCAGCAAAGGTTCTTTCCAATTTACTGCTGGATCTCCAGTGCTGAAGTTAAACTTTACTTTCCAACGGTGTCTCCAGTTCATTAAATAATGCACAGTATTCCAGAAATGAGTACAGAATTATATTGCGTTCAATTACCCCAACTGATGACATTTCTTTTAACTAACTGGATATCGATGTATGATGAGCTCGGCCTTGACATCTTCACAGTATACTGCAACCATTCAGCATATTCAAGTAATTTCCCTGAATAATCCTCCCCATTGTATTCCAAATGTTCAGAAAAAAGAGCTATCTTTCTGGCCAATATAACAAAAAGTATATAATTGGTTAGGATTGTTAAGTGAAACATTATTTTCTCTCGTGAAGTGACGGTTGTGGAAGTCCATAAACTGGAAGTGCATATTTCTTTATTGCCATTGACCATTAGATGGATTTAATATCAGGAGTTGAATGCAATTTTTGGCAGGAATCAAGTCCAGAGAATAATTAGTTGCAGCTTAAGGGTTGTGCTTTGTAATAATATGTCTGTAATGGCCGGTGATTGAAGCACAGAATTACATTAATCAGCCAGCCGCAATTTATAATCACATATCCCTGTGTTTTAAATTGCTTGTCTGACGTCCAGCCTGATGTTGACCTTCATGCCACGTGAGCATTACAAATGTGATTTTCCAGCCTGCCCAAGCATATTGTTATAAGCAACCAGGCTGAAATAAAAGAGTCGTTAAGCCTACCAAAATTGAAGGCACTTGGTAATTGCTTTGATTTACAAAGTGGTAACACTTGCGAAGCTTAATGGGCTACTTATGAATAATTTGCTTTTGAATTTCTATTCCTTTTGTTGGTGACTCACAGGTGGTCCTGTCCCATTGATCGTTACTTGAGTGGCCATCCATCGCACGCATGCACGCACGCAGGAGGGGAGAGTGACTCTAATGTTTTGTTCACCTGGCCTGTACACGATCCGGCCCATTTCGATCCTCAACTGTTTTCCAAAAGTTCACCCTTTCCACCAGAAGTCACTGAGTGCCGACGGTACATGAAGGCTTCGTCTTCTAGTCTTATGGACACAACAAAATTATTCCCCCATTTATTTAATTTGTCTACATCTTTTATTTCGGCATTCTAGGCCTGTAGATTAGGAGACAAATAGAAAGGCAAGCAACATTTAAAACATATTTACTTTGATTTCACCTTTTCAAGTCATTCTAAGATGGTTTTGCATTTCAATTAAAATTAATATATATTAATAGCTGATTTATATTTAGCTGGCTATAACCATTTAGAAATATCTTGGGATGCAATAGACATCTTGAAAATCAATCAAATTAGTAACAGCTTTGGAAGTAGATAACACTTAACCCATCTCTTCCTGTCGGCAACGTTTTTCAGGGCATTTCAAGGGGTTCCACAGCCTAAGTGCTCGAGGCTAGGGCATTTGCCAGCTGTTTCAAGATCAGTTGAGTCCAGATGTGTGACAACTCCCGGCAGAAACTATGGCAGGTAGTCTTGGTCCAGCGTTATCTGAGCTTTCGCTATTTCTTATAATGTTATTTCTTGTTATATTAAACTCATTGCCATTGAAAACAGTCGTACAAATCACTTTGAAAAAAAATCTGCAGCTGTTGGAAATCTGGAAAAAAAAGTTACTTCCAAATAAAGGATTTAATGTAAAATTTAAAATGGAAAATCAGCGAATCTGTGAAAAGATAAACGGATTTGATGTAAACTCTCTGTTCCTCTTTGCCTGACCAGCTGAGTGTCTCCAGCATTTTCCATTTTTTTAAATTTTACATCAAATACTGTGTTTGGGAAGTAACCTTGTAAACCTGTTAACCTGACGATGTCAAAGCAGATGGTGCAGTAATGAGATTTTAAGTATCAGATGTCACACCTTCTCTGTGGCATCATGCAGTGCTGCCATTTAATATTCCAGATATTGTTCCCGTGTTTATATCTAGCTCCCTCTGCTGGTGCGTCACCTCCAGTTGCTGTCTTAATCTCGTTCAGTTTAGTTTAGAGATACAGCGTGGAAACAGGCCCTTCGGCCCACCGAATCCACACCGACCAGCGATCCCCGCACACGAACACCATCCTGCACACACTAGGGACAATTGACACATACACCAAGCCAATTAACCTACAAACCTGTACGTCTTTGGGGTGTGCGAGAAAAACGAAGATCTCGGAAAAAACCCCACGCAGGTTACGGGGAGAACGTACAATCTCCGTACAGACAGCACCCGTAGTCGGCATCGAACCCGGGTCTCCGATGCTGCAAGCCCTGTAAAGCAGCGACTTTACCGCTGCACCACTGTTTTCTGTATTTTAATTGATTTAATGTTTCTTTAAAATAGAAAGCATTTTTGTATCGGTGGTTGGGTAGCACTCTGCCTCATCTCCTGTGACTGGTGTGTCATGGGCTTGTAGACTGACCGTTGTTTCTAAACACTGTCCCATCACCTCATCAAGGCCCTCAACCAAGAGCACAATTGTATCTATGTGTTTAGTTCAGGATGTATCTAATATTGTTTGCTATTGTATCTCAGTTTGTTTTTTGGGGATGCGGTAGTGGGGACATATCTGCAGGAGAGGATTCAGGACATTTAACTTGGTCACGCATTGCAATCAGCAGCAAAGAAACATGTTCAGTGATGTACTTATGGAAGACTGACACAAAATGCTGGAGTAACTCAGTGGGTCAGGCAGCATCTCTGGAGACAAGGAATAGGTGACGTTTATGGGTGGAGACCCTTCTTCAGACTGAGAGTCAGGGGAAAGGGGAATGAGAGCTATAGACGCTACTTAGGAGAAATGAATGGAAGATATGCAAAAAGCAACGATAATCAAGGAAATGTGAGGGACACTAGGCCATTGTTGGCTGTGGGATAGCTGATGAGTGCACAGACAGAGGAACCCAACAGGACAGCAGTAAAACTAGTATAACGACTAAGATAGGGGAGGGGCAGAGAGAGAGGGGATACAAGGGTTGTAAAACATTCGTACCGCTGAGTTGTAAAACAGCCACAAAGATCTGAAAATAGACACAAAATGTTGGTGTAACTCAGCAGGGCAGGCAGCATCTCTGGATAGAAGGAATGGGCGATGTTTTGGGTCGAGACCCTTCTTTAGACTCGCGCCGAACATCACCTATTCCTTCTCTCCAGAGATGTTGCCTATCCCGTTGAGTTACTCCAGCATGTTGTGTCTACCTTCAATGTAAACCAGCATCTGCAGTTCTTTCCTACATTCAGGTCTGCAGCAATGACTTCATCTTCTCACGTGCATGGTGCTGCCAGACTTCAGTTTTAAGGGACATCAGGGATATCACCAAGTTGACAGTGCTGCCAATCTCATTGAACGAATTCTCACATTCAAAATCCAATTAAAATGCACAATTATGGATGAACTTTAAAACATTTTCCCAAATGCTAATTAAAGATTAAAAAAAAACATGATTGTGGTAGAAGTTGAAACATCATAAAATAATAAAATGGTGTATATTTAAACTTTAAAATGCATTATGTTTTGAAATATTCATATGTGGAGATTTTACATACCAAATGTAAAATTTGTTTTCTTCACGGCCATTGAAATTTTGTTCAGTCGTAACATAGAAACATAGAAAATAGGTGCAGGAGGTGGCCGTTCGGCCCTTTGAGCCAGCACCGCCATTCATTGTGATCATGGCTGATCATTCACAATCAGTAACCTGTGCCTGACTTCTCCCCATATCCCTTGATTCCACTAGCCCCCAGAGCTCTATCCAACTCTCTCTTAAATTCATCCAGTGATTTGGCCTCCACTGCCCTCTGTGGCAGAGAATTCCACAAATTCACAACTCTCTGAGTGCAAAAGTTCCTTCTAACCTCAGTTTTAAATGGTCTCCCCTTTATTCTAAGACTGTGTCCCCTGGTTCTGGACTCCCCCAACATTGGGAACATTTTTCCTGCATCTAGCTTGTCCAGTCCTTTTATAATTTTATGTCTCTATAAGATTCCCTCTCATCCTTCTAAACTCCAATGAATACAAGCCTAGTTTTTTCAGTCTTTCTTCATATGTCAGTCCCGCCATCCCAGGGATCAATCTCGTGAACCTCCGCTGCACTGCCTCAATTACAAGGATGTCCTTCCTCAAATTAGGAGACCAAAACTGTACACAATACTCCAGATGTGGTCTTACCAGGGCCCTATACAACTGCAGAAGAACCTCTTTACTCCTATACTGAAATCCTCCCGTTATGAAGGCCAACATGCCATTAGCTTTCTTCACTGCCTGCTGTACCTGCACGCCAACTTTCAGTGACTGGTGTACAAGGACACCAGTTACGATTTAACACACAATAAAAAATCTAAACGATCTTGTACAATAAAATGTTTTCAGTAAATTATACTGCAATGCTAATTTAGAAATTATTCTCAAATCACATCATCTCTTTTGAATGCAATGGAGAAAGCTGAAAACCAGTTCGGCTTTGGACAGTAACTGTGAGATCTGCAGGTAAAACTGTGCATAGGTGGAAAATATTGTCACTTTGAAGATGCTGCAAAGGTTAAAGCCAATTATCTTGCTGTCAGTGGAACTGTAAAATCCTGAGCTATCTGGCTGAATGTGGTGATAACTAGATTTTGAGATGGAGTTCATTATCACCCAGCACGCAGGCTGTTCTCCTTGTTACCGTCAGGCAGACGATACCGGAGTATGGCTGCGCGTACCACTAGACTTAAGAACAGTTTCCACCATCAGGCCATCAGGCTTCTGAACTCATAAACACATTTCACATCATATATGTTGATTATTTCAATATTGTCTTTTTATCTTACTAATGTATTTTTTATCTTATTTATCCTTGTCAAATACATTTCATTGCTCTGTTGACCCTGTGCCAACCTACATATGCCAAATAATTTTTTTTAAATGAATTATTAAAATTAATATTGTTTTAGGAGTGGAGGTATTCTGGTTGGAAGTGTAGCCAGGCAATGGACAGAATCCACACTATGATTTGATGATATATATATAGTATAAGAAAATAACTGCAGATGCTGGTACAAATTGATTTATTCACAAAATGCTGGAGTAACTCAGCAGGTCAGGCAGCATTTCGGGAGAGAAGGAATGGGTGACGTTTCGGGTCAAGACCCTTCCTCAGACTGATGGCGCAGGCAAGTCTCAAGAAAGCAGATGTGGCTGTGGTAGCGAGTCTGGGTCAAGATGTGGTCGTAGAGTAGGAGGGCAGGAGAAATCACACAGGGGGAGCAGCGAGAGAGCATGTTGCTAAACTCTCGTCGAAGAGAGGAGGAGAACTTCTTCTAAGTGGACATACCTTGAGGAGAAATCGCTGTGGAGCAACAAGTAGTATAAGAAAATAACTGCAGATGCTGGTACAAATCGAAGGTATTTATTCACAAAATGCTGGAGTAACTCAGCAGGTCAGGCAGCATCTCGGGAGAGAAGGAATGGGTGACGTTTCGGGTCGAGACCCTTTTTCAGACTGTGATTTGATGAGGCGTTTCTCAGCCCCTGGAATCGAGGAGGACCCTGGCAATGGTCTTTCCTGTGGTGCAGGGGTGGAGAGCAGGCTCACGGACTAGGAGTCAGATCTGTATCTGTTTTTGAAAATGATCATGGTCATGGCATAACTGAGACCCACTGGCCTATCTTTCTCTTCCCAAGTGTCACTATGATGCTGTGGACTTGTGACTGAAGCTCTTCACTGCCACGGTTTATGATTTCGTTTCGAACAGAACCAAAGATACTAGAGGAACAAGATAGACCACTCGATCCTAAAAACCGTAGTACGTCACGGCGCCATTTTAGTAGGCAGGAACGTGCGGAAACATTTTAAAAGAAAAATAACAAAAACCTATGAATTGATAGATGAGATATATTCTGCATTTTTATAGTATTATCACACATACTGTTCCCCCACAACACTGATTACACTGCAAGAGGCATAACGGATGGCGGGTTTTGCCTACTAAAATGGTGGACATTACGCTCCTTTGCGTACTACACTTCAGTATATGCGATTTCAACGGAGTGGTCCATCTTGTTCCTCTAGTATCTTTGAACAGAACCATCTGTTCAGAGTGTTTTTTTTAGCTGGAATATAGACCTCGACTTTTCCTTGGTCAGGAGTGGCCCAGATGGGCTGTTGGGCGATTGAGTCGATTACATCTCTATCAAGGGAAGATTTCACCCCATTTCCTGGGTGTCATTTGGTGGTGCCTTCAGTGTTTGTGCCACAGATGGCTTTTGCAGCAATGAAATACCCAGGCTTGTGGTGGCCATCTGCAGGCCGCTGAGACGTTAGCACTCTCTGCATGGACCATCCTTTTCTTTAGATTCAGGGTTGTCTAGTTTACCTGGCCCAGTAGCTACCTGCAAGAGCTGAAGGGATGGCGCACTAATAACTTCAAGCAGAGCCAGTCTTTCTGATACATCCCTTCAATCAGTTTCACTGCATTCCACAATCTCTACTGCCTTCATTTCCACTGATATAATTTTAGCATCCTCTACTTTACTTTAGACTTTAGAAATACAGCGTGGAAACAGGCCCTTCATCCCACCGAGTCCACACCGACCTGCGATCGCCCCTTACACAGGCACCATTCTGTTCACTAGGGGCAATTTATATTTACAGAAGCCAATTAACCTGCAAACCAGTACATCTATGGAGTATGGGAGGAAAACCAACACAGTCACAGGGAGAACGTACGAACTCCGTACAGACAGCAACCATAGTCAGGATCAAACCCAGGTCTCTGGCTCTGGAAGACAACAATGCCACTCTTCCTAAGCAAACACCAATACCAAATATTTATTAAGTATACCCAGGTTCACTTGTCCAAGCATTTAGTACCATCTTTGTTGCTAAGAAATCTCACCCCACCTTTCCTAATCTGCTTACTATTAACATAATTAACACTTGTTAATATGTTAACAGTATTAACATAATCAGTCTGAAGAAGGGTCTCGACCCGAAACGTCACCCATTCCTTCTCTCCTGAGATGCTGCCTGACCCGCTGAGTTACTCCAGCTTTTTGTGAAATTAACATAATTTCAATGGTTTTATGTTTCAATACTGATAGAATTTTTTTTTTCCTGTTTATTACAATTCTATTCTCATGTTCACTTTTGAAGGAAGGGAACGTAAAGATCGAGGAGGTCATGGGGCTATTTTCTGGAAATGACACAGGTAAGAAGTGCAGATCCTCAGCGAAGAAGATTGTGCTCAGTCGTATGTCCTTCTACAAAGAAATGCTCTGCAAACGGAAGAGGCAGGCAAGACTGTTAACTCTAGATCTTTCCCAGTGGGATGAGTCCTAGCCTCGGCAATCTCCAACCTCTTCCAGTTTGTCTACTGTTCCAATTGCTGCTCCATTGTGTTCATGAGTTGTGTTTTAGCAGTTTACATTGAGGTGGAACTGAATCAATTCTAAATGTGTTATATATATATATATATATATATATATGGCATCAGTCATGGGTGGCACGGTGGCGCAGCGGTAGAGTTGCTGCCTTACAGCGAATGCAGCGCCTGAGACTCAGGTTCGATCCTGACTACGGGCGCCGTCTGTACGGAGTTTGTACGTTCTCCCCGTGACCTGCGTGGGTTTTCTCCGAGATCTTCGGTTTCCTCCCACACTCCAAAGACGTGCGGGTATGTAGTTTAATTGACTGGGTAAATGTAAAAATTGTCCCTAGTGTGTGTAGGATAGTGTTAATGTGCGGGGATCGCTGGGCGGCGCGGACTCGGTGGGCCGAAGGGCCTGTTTCCGCACTGTATCTCTAAATCTAAAATCTAAAAAATGACACGAGATCAGCAATGACCACACTGGCACTCGCATTTCCAACAATAAACAAAAGCATTTAGAAGGTTCCTGTCCACACGAGTGCACAGTCCCTTGTCATCAGTGTGGCCTCACAGGCAAACTTGCGTTTATCCCAGCAGCTTACTCTCCTCCTCCCCCCTGGCTGGAACTCCAGGGTTTATGAAGGGTAGTAAAGAACTGCAGATGTTGGTTTAATCCGAACATAGACACAAAGAGCTGGAGTAACTCGGCGGGTCGGGCAGCATCTCTGGAGAAAGGGTGGCTTTTCGGGTCGAGACCCTTCTTCGGACAGAGTGTCAGGGGAAAGGGAAACAAGAGATACAGAGGGATATAGAACAAATGAATGAAAGAATTGGAAAAAAATAACATGATCAAGGAAACCGGCCATTGTTGGCTGTGGGCTGGGTGATAATGAGTTATACAGACAATGAAACTCACCAGGACGACAGCGAAACTAATACAACGACCAGGGTGGGGAGGGACAGAGAGAGAGGGGATGCAAGGGTTACTTGTAGTTAGAGAATATATTTATAACATGCCCAAGCAAAATATGAGGTGCTGTCCTTCAATTTGTGCTTGGTCTCACTCACTCTGACATGGAGGAGGCCCAGGACAGAGAGGGCAGTATGGGAATGGGAAGGGAAGTTAAAGTGTTTGGCAACTGGGAGATCAAGTAGGCCAAGGCGGACTGAGCAAATTGTGGCCTAGTTTACACTTGGTGTCGCCGACGTATGAGAGTCCAAACCTGGAACAACGGATACAGTTGATGAGGTTGGAGGAGGTGCAAGTGAACCTCTGCCTGACCTGAAAGGACTGTCGGGATCCCAATTTGTCAGTGCGGATTCAGTGGGCCACAGGGTCTGTTTCCACACTGTGTCACTAAACTGTACTAAATAAGAGATGATAAGTTTGAGGAGTACTGGAAACCGAGGAGAGTGATAATGGACCTGATGAAATTGCTCTGCTGGGGGTGTGAGCAAGGACCTGTTGCATTTAATGTGTCCTTCTTGAATTGTATTATTTAAGTAAGTATCCCACAGCCTAGTAAGTGAAGTGAGTGAGTTGTGCCACTGAACCACTGCGGATACATTTCCTCCAACATCACAACAGAATCAGAATCAGAATCAGAATCAGAATCAGAATCAGAATCTCCTTTATTGTCATCCAAAAAAAACAAGTCTTTTGGACGAGATTCCGTTACCCACAGTCCAACAATAACAGCAATAAAAAATAAGCAATACCACACACAATCACAAACCAACACACAACCAAAAAAAAAAGAAACATCCATCACAGTGAGTCTCCTCCAGTCACCTCCTCACTGTGATGGAAGGCCACAATGTCTTTTCTCTTCCCCTGCTGTCTTCTCCCGCGGTCAGGATGAGGAACTTGCTACGTCGGGGCGGTCGGGGCCCCCGACTTTGAAGCTCCCGCCGGGCGGAGATAATCCCGTGGCCTGTTTCAGGCCGCGCCGGACAGTGAAAGGTCCGCAGGGGGCCGACCCAAGCCCCACGATTCGCGGCGGGCGAAGACGCTGCCGCTGCCGGAGCTCCCGATGTTGGCCCCCACCCAGGGGCCTGCGAGCTTCCGATATCCACGCGGCCCACAGCCGAAGCCTCCGAAGGCGAGTCGCAGCCGCACTCGCAGTGCCACCACAGCCTCCGAAGGCAGCCAGCTCCGCAGGTGGTGAGTCCAGTCCGCGGGCTCTGTGAACCAGAGCCCAGGTGGGCCCAGCTGGAGGCCGCCAGCTCCAGGTGTTTGGCCAGTGGTAGGCCGCAGCGGGAACGGAGACACCACCCAGAAAACAAAGGTCGGGGCTCCGTTTGGAAGAGACATTTTTTCAGTTCCCCCCCCCCCCACACATAGTACACAACCACAAAAAAACACCAAATCACATCTAAACACTACAATTAAGACAAAAAACAACAAAAAACACAAAAGACAGACGGACTGCAGGTGAGCCACAGCTGCTGTGCAGCCCTGCCACTTCAAATGATTGAAGTGCTTGACCACCACCAGGGCAATCAATACCCATCACAATCTGTGGTCCAGACCTCCTACATGGAACTGGCAGAAAAATATAAATTTACGGTCAACATTTCCAACACTCACGGTACTGATAATGGATCATTGTCCTGAAACATTGACCTGGTTTCTCTCTCAGTCTTGCCACCTAATGCAGCAGATTGAGGAAGAATTATCACGCAACAAACTTGGCATAGGGTTTAATATTGCAAATATTAGGAAGCATCTAAGCCGGAAGACTTGCAGCATTTGCTCTCTATTTTTCATCATTACATGATCTACAGTCAGTCTCCTGTGGAGGTGAGAGTAATAATTCCATTTAAACGTATGTGGAAAAGCATTTCTTAGTCACTGTAGGAGCCATTTATGTTGAGGCTAGCTACTCTTGGCATATTATGTTATTTTGTCTAGATATATCTTGGCGTATAATTTTGGACACTTGGGGGCGGTCATTAGATGTACAGGGTGGTGTATATATATGGGCACGAGGGACTGGGAGTGGCCAGATACAGGGAGGGAGAGCATACAGTTCTTACTTAAAATGTAATGGCAACTTTCTGACTTTTCCAGTGACTTCTTTTCTAATTGCCGTTACTACACAGAGAGTTGGAGTGATCTTACACAGACCCAACAGAACAGATCTTCCAGTCGTTTTCTCCAGTTTAGTTTGTTGTTTATTGAAGTAGTTGTACAAACAAGGAGATGAACATACCAGGCTATGCTTATTTCGCACACAAGTCGTAGCTGGCTGCTCTTTCCCTGGTCTGGTCCCAGGTCTCAGTTCTTACCAGACCTGTGCAGATTAACCCTTAACATTGCTCCAATCACCACATTTTCGAGATGAATACACCGTGGAAATAATATTTTAGTTTAGTTTAGAGATACAGCGCGAAAACAGGCCCTTCGGCCCACCGATTCCGCACCGACCAGAGATCCCCACATGTTAACACGATCCTACACACACTAGGGACAGTTTACACTTATACTAAGCCAATTAACCTGCAAACCTGTACGTCTTTGGAGTGTGGGAGGAAACCGAAGATCGCGGAGAAAACCCACGTGGTTACGGGGTGAACGTGCAAATTCCATGCAGACAACACCAGTATTCGAGATCGAACCGGGGTCTCTGGCGCTGCAAGTGCTGTAAGGCAACAACTCTACCGCTGCGCCACCGTGCTGCCCGTATTGATTGTAAGTGAACTCCACAACACTTACTGTCAGGTACCGTCTGAGGGAACCTGCCTGGATCATAACCAGGTCAGTGCGAGAGTATGGGAACCTCAGACGGCAATTGCAAGCAGTGAAGCCATTCCAATTCAATCCGTCCTATTGACATTTAGGCCACGGGTGTATTAGCTTTGCAGTTCTCCCTGGAAATGTAAAGCATCTGTACACCATATGGAACTGTAATGGACTGAGACCTTATTAGTGAAGTTGTTAACAAGCAGCAGGAAGAGTGGCTGAATCATTGATGTCTCACTGCCTGCCTGCTTGCCTTCTCCTTGGCCACATGGTGGACTTGGCACAAGAGCAGATCCAATAATTTAATTGATCCTGACAACAAACAGAACGAATAGGCACAGGACTTTATATGCAAATGTGTACATGAAACTACAATGGTTGACTCAGTCATACAATTAACACTAATGATGCTGAATTTAAATTACTCACAATCAGTTTCAATTAAAGAATAAAATTCGATCAGAACAATCTCAAAGTTTGAAGGTTCACTGGAACCAAGTGACTTCTGAAGTCTAAACAGGCAAGATATATTCAGCTGACCAATACGGTGATAATGCAGTCTGATTTTTGTTGCAAATAACAGCAAGATCAGGCAATTTCTGCACTTTTTGCGGGTATTTTTTAGCATTTAATATCCTTCCCAAATTGCTGTTCAGTTAGTTCTGAGCTGCCAGCTCCTTGAACTGCAGCCGGCTTTGTGGTTTATGTTCTTCCATTATCCTAATGAGTTAGGAATTCTAGGGTTTAGATTCTCAACTGTCAGAGTGAGGCCCAACATAAATTGGAGGATCAGAACTTCATATTTCGCTGGGTAGCTTGCAACCCAGCCGTATGAATAATGATTTTTCTAACTTCAAGTTATGTGGGAAAATAACTGCAGATGCTGGTACAAATCGAAGGTATCACAAAATGCTGGAGTAACTCAGTAGGTCAGGCAGCCTCTAGGAGAGAGGGAATGGGTGACGTTTTGGGTCGAGACCCTGCTTCCGCCTGATAGACAATAGACAATAGATAATAGATGCAGGAGTAGGCCATTCGGCCCTTCGAGCCAGCACCGCCATTCAATGTGATCATGGCTGATCATTCTCAATCAGTACCCCGTTCCTGCCTTCTCCCCATACCCCCTGACTCCGCTATCCTTAAGAGCTCTATCTAGCTCTCTCTCGAATGCATTCAGAGAATTGGCCTCCACTGCCTTCTGAGGCAGAGAATTCCACAGATTCACAACTCTCTGACAGAAAAAGTTTTTCCTCATCTCAGTTCTAAATGGCCTACCCCTTATTCTTAAACTGTGGCCCCTTGTTCTGGACTCCCCCAACATTGGGAACATGTTTCCTGCCTCTAATGTGTCCAACCCCTTAATAATCTTATACGATTATTATACGATGACCCGAAACGTCACCCATTCCCTCTCTCCTAGATGCTGCCTGACCTGCTGAGTTACTCCAGTATTTTGTGAACAAATACCTTCTCTAACTTCAAGTAACTCTTGCATCCCCTCTCTCTCCGTCCCTCCCCCATCTTAGTTCTCCAACTAGTTTCACTGTCCTCCCGATTAAAGTTTACTGATTGTCTGCCTCCTTGTCACCTTCCCCTCAGCTAGCAATGAACCATTCTACATTTCCTGAGAATTGCCTGCATTGATCTGTGTTTTCACACATTACTGTTCCATATCTCTATGTCTCCCTCTCTCCTGACTCAGTCTGAAGAAGGGTCTCGACCGAAACATCAGCCATTCCTTCTCCCCAAGTTTCTGCCTGTCCCGCTGAGTTACTCCAGCATTTTGTGTCTATTTTAGATTCAGCAGCGTTGAATGAATGGTGATTTATTTCATGGTCAACATGGTGCATGAGTTGAAGGAACGTCCACAAGTGGTAATGTTTGCATGTAGCTGCAGCCTTTGTTCTTGTTGTTGGTTTGAGAATTAGCTGCCTGGGCAAGTAACTATGGAGTGCTTTGTCTCTCGTGACAGCAAACTTGACCTCTGCCACCAAGATATATGGGACAGAGCCAGTGGGAGCTGGGGGAATGCGACGTGGTGGAACTGTTTGACTGTTCAAAATGGGCATAAAAGGTACAGAGATCACCTGAGATGCCTTGTTGCCAGAAATGCTCCCTGACTTCAGCATGTAGTCCATGATTCCCAATCTCGTTGTACCCCTGTACAATGACAATAAAGATATATTGTATTGTTGTATTGTATTGTGATGGTGTTCAGGCCCTGCCACAGTTGCCTGGCATTCATGATTAAATTCAGCCTCTGGCTTGTACAGGGATTCTCTCCCGGTATCCCCGATAGACATGCAGAGATCATACTTGGCCTTCCTGTGTAGTGCGGGTTCATCCATTTTGAAAGCTTTGCACCTGGACTTTAGCCGAGAGTGAGTTTCCTGTTGATCAAATGTTGCTGGTTAGAATATAGCTTAATTAGAGTGGCACAGTAGTGCAGCTGGTAGAGCTGCTACCTTACAGTGCCAGGTGTGATGTATATGTAATGTAAATGCCAGTGCCCCCTTGAGGCCAAGAGGGTCTTACAGAGGACATTACACCAGGGTTTGATCCTGTCCTCGGGTGCTGTCTGTGTGGAGTTTACACGTTCTCTCTGTGACCACTGTGGGCAGCATGGTGGCGTAACAGCAGAACTACTGCCTTACAGCGCTAGAGAACCAAGTTCGTTCCTGACTACGGGTGCTGCTTGTACGTTCTCCCCATGACCTGCGTGGGTTTTTTCCGAGATCTTCGGTTTCCACCCATGCTCCAAAGACATACAGGCTTGTAGGTGAATTGGCTTGGTGTAAATGTAAACATTCCTAGTGTGTGCAGGATAGTGTTAATGTAGGGGGATCGCTGGTCGGTGCGGACTCGATGGGCCGAAAGGCCTGTTTTCAAGTTGCATCTGTAAACTAAACTAAACATGGGTTTCCTCTGGGCGCTCCGGTTTCCTCCCACATCTCTGAGTCCTGCAGGTTAAAGGTTAACTGGCCTCTGTAAATGGCCCTTAATGTGTAGGGAGTGGATGGGAAAGAGAATAACATAAAATAGAATGAACTCAGTGGGCCAAAAGACTTGTTTCCATGCTGTATCTCTAAACTAAATTAAACTAATCATGTTTGTCAGAACGCAGTTAGCAATTTATTTTTTGATGAAAAACTGGTGTTGGCACAGTTGAATTCATTCATGCTGGATGCTGTGGTCTTGAACATATTCCTGTCCACTGACTCAAGGCAGAACTGAAGGAGTCTCTCGGCTTCCAGAGGCTTGCTGCATTAATCTTTTCGTTGGTGCCTCGTATTCTAATCTCTGTCTGCAAGCCGGCAGAAGCAGCACCTGACAGATTGGTCAGTGCGTCGGAAGGAACTGCAGATGCTGGTTTAAACTGAAGATAGACACAAAATGCTGGAGTAACTCATACTTGCTGGTGGTCCAGCAGTGATCAAGAGAGCTAATACCTCACCTGGGGCATGGGGCAGGCTGAAGGTATTTGGGGAATATGTTCTCAGAGGTTAGCTCAATTGAATCACCAGCTATGAAGAACAGGGCCACAGGGTTTGCTGCCACAAGAGATTTGACTGTTAAACATAGAAACATAGACACAATAGGTGCAGGAGCCTGCACCACCATTCATTGTGATCATGGCTGACCATCCACCGTGACAACCCGTGCCTGCCTTCTCCCCATATCCCTTGATTCCGCTAGCCCTGAGAGCTCTATCTAACAGTGCTGAGTATAATTCGTCCAGCGCTACCTTGCGCTGGTGTGCGGACCGCCGACAAGATGGCAGAAGAGAATTCCCTCAGTAGATAAAAGGGACGGCATTTTATAAACGGATTTTCCAGGTCAGGGGAGTGGAGTTGAGCTAGGGTGTCACACCCGCACACCACAAAACATTGACCAAAGACAGAGGCTGCCACCTTTCCCCTTGCATGAGGATTCCACACAATAAATGGAGAGACCCTCAGATTGTATAGCAGTCTGGTGAGTCAGAGATGAACCAAAGAACACACAGATCCTGTTCTCCCTTTGAAGCAGCAGCTTGAAGCTTGAACACTAACTGGAAGCATGCTGGGTAAGGGAGGGGGTGGCATTTCAGCTGAAGCTGGAGCCCCCCCACCTAAATGCCACATTTCTTCTTTTGTTAGTACTCACAGCTGTGACTGTAGCCTTGGGTCTAATCATGATCAGTAGTGCTGTGAGTTCCTTTAGAATAGCAATGACTGTCAGAAGACTCTCCGTGATGCACAAATGCCTCTCTCAGTGCTGGAGCGGATAGGTAGTAAGGACAGCGAACATAAAAAGCTGTTTTAATCGCATTACGAGGAGCTTCACGTAAAATGTTACCAGTCCGCTGTCATCTATTTATTGCACCCTTTTAAAGAAAATGCAGCAAGTCCAGAACATAGTTGGGTGATGAATCTGAAAGACAACTTAATCACTTCTGAAAGTAAAGATTAAAATCTAATTAAATTTGGCTTGTTCGATCTTAGTGAATTTTCTACGTCTCCAGAATTGTTTTCCAATAGGCCTAATCTTTCTAGTTAAATGTTACATGGATATAAAAAGAGAAAATGGAATTCCAGTTGCATATTTAGATTAGTTCAAAAATGGATCCATATTTCTATTTCTAATCACATTCCCTTCCAATATAGAGATGGGAGATTCCTCTTCACTGTGCTATTCTGGATAGTTAGGCTGGTTCAGTGGTACATTTTACATCAGTGCATCAACTGTTTAGATTAAGTAAATGACACCAATTCATCAGTGTCACGTTACAGCACACAACATGGTTATCCACTAAACATTTTGCTTCTTTTTGCCAAAACCTCATACAGCAGGCTATCCTTAACATCCTCCTGGGTATCTTTATGAAATTGTCTACCACCCGCCATCTAACATTAAATTGTCATATCAGGTTTGATTTAGAAATCCGCAGAGTAAATGTTCAATCTAAACTCTCGGATTGCATAATATGGCAAGTGCGCACAAGTGCTGAGGGATTTAAATGTCATCAATTTCTGGGCAATTGAATATGTGCCAAAACAGCCATTTTAATTAGAGCTTTCATTGAATTAAACTATTTTTTTCCCTTTGCTTTCAGAATTAGTCATGACATGACAGTAGTGGGACTCAAAACACAGTGTATCACCTGCGGAATACTCAATGACCACCACTTGAGTTTTCCTAAGACCTCTAATTAAAAATTTTCATATGTCTGCAAAATATCACACACTGTAATATCCTCTTCTAGAGCAGTGCCTTACAAGGATACATGATGCTCCAATTTATATTATTTAAATGGTAAAAAAAATGATATTGCAATATTAATGTATGTTTGACAAACAAATTTCTATCCTTATTCATGCTTGCATTGTCTGCACTTATATTTGGTCTGATCAAGCATCGTTTTAAGTGGTGCATTTAGCATACAGTGATTTCATGAATGTTACTCTGGGGTAAAAATCAAAGGCTTCCTGGACACATGCACTGGAAATGCAGTGGATGTGCTGTCTGTAGCCCAGCAGGCAAGTGTTGGGGACTAGGAGTAACAACAGGATGATTCATCTCGGCATCCTCCTGAGACCCCCATCATCATAGAAGGCGCTCGATGTGATATCAAGAAATGGCAATGAACACCGGATGTCGCCTGGGTTATAGGGTCAGCCCACAGTTATAGGGTCACTCCTGAAGGTTTGCATTCCAGAACCAGCTGTACCCCTCACCTTGCTCTCCCACCATCTGACTGTGTGTACGACGGTCCAAGCAAAGTCTGCTCACAACTCTAAAGACAATAGACAATAGACAATAGGTGCAGGAGTCGGCCATTCGGCCCTTCGAGCCAGCACCGCCATTCAATGTGATCATGGCTGATCATTCTCAATCAGTACCCCGTTCCTGCCTTCTCCCCATACCCCCTGACTCCGCTATCCTTAAGAGCTCTATCGAGCTCTCTCTTGAATGCATTCAGAGAATTGGCCTCCACTGCCTTCTGAGGCCGAGAATTCCACAGATTCACAACTCTCTGACTGAAAAAGTTTTTCCTCATCTCAGTTCTAAATGGCCTACCTCTTATTCTTAAACTGTGGCCCCTTGTTCTGGACTCCCCCAACATTGGGAACATATTTCCTGCCTCTAACGTATCCAACCCCTTAATAATCTTATACATTTCGATAAGATCTCCTCTCATCCTTCTAAATTCCAGTGTACACAAGCCTAGTCGCTCCAGTCTTTCAACATATGACAGTCCCGCCATTCCGGGAATTAACCTAGTAAACCTACGCTGCACGCCCTCAATAGCAAGAATATCCTTCCTCAAATTTGGAGACCAAAACTGCACACAGTGCTCCAGGTGCGGTCTCACTAGGGCCCTGTACAACTGCAGAGGGACCTCTTTGCTCCTATACTCAACTCCTCTTGTTATGAAGGCCAACATTCCATTGGCTTTCTTCACTGCCTGCTGTACCTGCATGCTTCCTTTCAGTGACTGATGCACTAGGACACCCAGATCTCGTTGTACGTTCCCTTTTCCTAACTTGACACCATTCAGATAATACTCTGCCTTCCTATTCTTACCACCAAAGTGGATAACCTCACTCTTATCCACATTAAACTGCATCTGCCATGCATCCGCCCACTCACACAACCTGTCCAAGTCACCCTGCAACCTCATAGCATCTTCCTCACAGTTCACACTACCACCCAGCTTTGCATTATCACGGCGCGGGGTGCGGCTCGGCTGCGGGGCCTAACATCGCCCGGTGCGGCTCGGCCGCTGGACTTTACATCGCCCGGTGCGGCTTGGCCGCTGGACGTAACAGTGCCCGGTGCAGCTCGGCTGCGGGACTTTACATCGCCTGGTGCGGCTCGGCTGCGGGACTTTACATCGCCCGGTGTGGCTCGGCTGCGGGACTTTACATCGCCCGGTGCGGCTCGGCTGCGGGACTTTACATCACCCGGTGCGGCTCGGCTGCGGGACTTTACATCGCCCGGTGCGACTCGGCTGCGGGACTTTACATCGCTGGTGCGGCTCGACCACGGGACTTTACATCGCCCGGTGCGGCTCGGCTGCGGGACTTAACATCGCCCGGTGCGGCTCGGCTGCGGGACTTTACATCGCTGGTGCGGCTCGACCACGGGACTTAGCTGCGCAAGGCTTGGTCGCGGGGCCTTTCATCGCCCGGCTCGGCCGCGAGACGTTTCAGCGCCCGGTGCGATTCGGCCGGGGGGACTTCCATTCCCTTGCGGGGACTGTGCGGGTTGGTCGGGGACGAGCTGTCTGTCCGTGGGCGTGGGGAAGAGAGTGGAAGTTTTGTTGCCTCCATCACAGTGAGGGGGTGTTTGGAGTCACTGTGATGGACGTTTGTGTTGGGGCTATGTGTCTTGTGTTCTTTTTTTCTATGACTGCTATGTAGTTTCGTTCGGTACTTCGGTACCGAACGACAAATAAAGCTCTGTTATACTGTTATATCTGCCAATTTGCTAATGGTACTTTTAATCCCTTCATCCAAGTCATTAATGTATTAAAAACGCATCCAATCCTGCAAGTTACTGCCCAATGAGTCCACCATCATTCAGCATAAATATCAATTGAAAGTACTGATGACAGAGCAGTCAAGTGGCATTTACTTGTGTTCAACCTGCCCACTAAGGCCCAGTTTGGGTTTTGCTGGGGACCACTCAGCTCCATATCTCATCACAGGTTCACAACGGTTTGTAGTTTGAGCCTGAGCCACCATTCAGTAAGACCAAAGCTGATCTGATCTGATCTGGGCCCCATCACCTCTCTCCCTTTCTGCCCCCTGAACAGCGGCAGACCTGCTGCCTTGCAGCACCAGAGACCTGGGTTCCATCCTGACTACGGGTGCTGTCTGTACAGATTTTGTATGTTCTCCCCATCTCAGCGTGAGCTTTTCTTGGATGCTCCGGTTTCCTCCCACTCTCCAAAGACGTATAGGTTTGTAGGTTAATTGTCTAAATTGTAAATTGTCCCTTGTTCGTAGTGTGTGCTAGTGTAATGGGGATCACTGGTCGGCACGAACTCGGTGGGCTGAAGGGCCTGTTTCTGTGCTGTATCTTAAAAAAATAAATCAGTCTCCATCTTTAAATAAAAAGTAAGCAAAATAAAAAGTAAGCAAAATGATGAGAAATATAATTCAAGTAGTATAAGAAAATAACTGCAGATGCTGGTACAAATCGAAGGTATTTATTCACAAAATGCTGGAGTAACTCAGCAGGTCAGGCAGCATCTCAATAAGAAAATAACTGCAGATCCTGCCCCCCTGACATCAGTCTGAAGAAGGGTCTCGACCCGAAACGTCACCCGTTCCTTCTCTCCTGAGATGCTGCCTGACCTGCTGAGTTACTCCAGCATTTTGTGAAGAAATATAATTCAATGTCAACTCGTGTAGAAAGCCAAAAACAGTGAGAGAAAATGGAAGATAGGCATAAAATAGACTTTTAAATAATTAATGATGAAGGTTAACCAGACTTGGGAGTGTGCATAGACTCACGTGTCCAGCCAATGTAGAGGAGCAATCAACACAGCCAACGGGATTTTGAACCATAGGGTGGAATAGTGATTAAACGTAACTGTGCTCTGGTCAGACTACCGCAAGAATATACTGAAATCACACTAAAAATTCCTCTTTTTAAGCACAAAAGTTAACATTTCAAACCGTCTAAGAGTAGGTTCAAACCATCTAATTATCAAAAGCGCTTTCGGAGCAGCAGATGTGAAAACCTTTTTGTCACGAATTCTGACTTTGAGGGGATTCTGACGTTGTGGGCTGATATCCAGTGTTCATTGCCATTTCTTGATATCACGAATTCTGACTTTGACTGATACCACAATTGTCGGTTCAAAGCAACGTATCAGATCCGGCTTCTGTGTGGGAAAAAATCGAAACAAAAAAACAATAGAAAACTTACGTTTATCGTTGATGATGAATTTCTGAGGGTAAGTTTACATCTGATTTGAATCAATGTAAATTGAGGCACTCTATTTGCAAGTCTATGTATCCATGGATGAAGCCAAGAATTTCAGGCAGGATTTGAATCATGGATGCAAGTAATGAGAAAATGGTCACATATGAGCAGATGATATATTTTTATTGGCCCCATCTTTAATGTCCGGTGTTTACTTTACTCGGAGCAAGTAGAGAGAAGATTACAGGCCGTAGTTTCAGGTGGGGATAGGAGGTCAACGTAAGAAAGAGGAGTGGGAGTGAATATGTGTGGCCTTTCAAAAGGATCTTGGCTGGGCACATCATCGGCCTCAATTCCACCTTCCTGCCCAAACCCCGTAAGCCTTGATACTCCAGTTATCCAAAAATCTGTCAATCTTTATCTTGAACACACTCAGTAATCCAGCATGCAATCCTTTCTTGGGCATACAATTCCAAATATTAACTGCTGTCCGAGAGAAGGTATTCTTTTTCATTTGTGTTTCAAATGAATGACCCCTGATGTTGAGAGTATGAATTCTACCTTGAGATCCCTCACCAGTGGAAGCATCCTCACACCTCGTCAAAGCCTCAGAACCTGATACATTTTAATGAGTTCAACTCTCATTCTATGAAGCTCCGGAGAGGATCGACTGAATCTGCTCAATCTTTCTTTGCAACGTAATCCACTCATCCCAGGAATCAATCTGATGAACTTTTGCCGCATTGCCTCTAAGGGAAGTATATCTTCCCTTAAGTAAGCAGACCTTGCAAGCAATTTCTAAATCCGATTTATTTTGAACCAGATTTTTTTTTCACCCTCTAATACAGAGATTCATCCTTTCAGTAAGATGTTTTTCCTGGTACTGGTGAGAATTGAGTGGGGGAAGGGGAGAATATATATAATAGACTGCTTGCTTCTATGTGTTCAGAATCAGTCTTAACACACAGTCTCACTGCTATGCTCAGGTCAATGCTCGGTTTAATCTACTCTGCGTTGATGTGTAGGTGGGAAGATAATTGTGGCTACAAATCTTAAAAAACACTTTTTTTCCAAAGAGGAAGATGTTAATTTTCTTTTACTCTGTCCGTTAGTACTCTAATTATCTTGACAAGTCCCGGAATAGTTATTCTAATTATGGGATATCTGGGAGAGAAACATGTTAAAATTATATGCCACTTTTTTGTTACTTCTGTTAATATTTATAATGGTAGTGTAGCAGGTAGTAGCACATCAACAAATTGCTTCTGCTCGTTTAATTACAGATTGCTTCTGCTCGTTTAAGTACACGCATCTTGTGAAGTTTTTTCTTATCGCTGCTGAAAGTAAAGGAGGTGATTTACCTTGGAAACGTTTCCCATTAGAGAGATGCCCAGGGTAAGGATTTAAATCAAGTCCCTATGTTACTTGAGGTAAAATATTACCAGCCTAGAAAAAAATTGAAGTTAATGCTGGGAACAATAGACAATAGACAATAGACAATAGGTGCAGGAGGAGACCATTCAATGTGATCATGGCTGATAATTCACAATCAGTACCTGATTGTTCCTGCCTTCTCCCCATACCCTCTGACTCCGCTATCATTAAGAGCTCTATCTAGCTCTCTCTTGAAAGCATCCAGAGAATTGGCCTCCACTGCCTTCTGAGGCAGAGAATTCCACCTGTCTGAAGAATGATGACAATATAAATCCCTCCCAACTCTTACTTATGAGGCTTGATAGTAACTTGCGTGGTGAACACCTTTAAATTCATCTTTAAACTCACCAACAGGTAATGGGTAACGATGAGTCAGATTACAGGAGGGAGGTCAGTAATATGGTTGAGTGCTACCAGATCAATAATCTTGCTCCCAACGTTAGTGAAAAATAAGGATCTGATTGTTGACTTTAGGAAAGGAGAGATGAGGGTCCATGAACCAGTCTTCATGGATGGGATGGCAGTGGAGAGTCACCAGCTTCAAGTTCCTGGGCATGCGTATCTTTGACGATCTATCCTGGACCCAGCACATTGATGCAATCACAAAGAAAGCTCATCAGCACCTCGACTTCCTTAGAAGTTTGAGGGAGATTCGGCATGTCATTGAATACTCTTAAACTTCGACATGATGTTGGGGAGCATAGGGTCGAGAGCCTACAGACTGGTGCATCATGGTCTGGTTCAGTAACTCAAAAGTCCAAGCAGGAAGGAGGCCGCAGAGAGTGGTGATCATTACCCAGTCAATCACGGGTGCAGACCTCCCCACCATCATGGGATCTACAGGAAAGCTGCCTCACGAAGGCAACTAATCTCATCAAAGATCCATATCACCCTGACCACCTTCTCATCTCACCGCTATCACCAGCAAGAGCCTGGGAATTGTTACCTCCAGGCTCAAGAACGTCTTCACATCAATTATCAGACTCTTAAACCATACTGCACAGCCCACAAATATACCCCAGCATCAAACTTCTATGGAGGAAGGTTGCATTATGTACCTTGGCCTGAACTATTATGGCCTGGTTACCTTCTATAACAGATGATTTATTATTTTATTGTATATTTACTTGTTGTGTTGCTGAGTTAATGTGCCTGTAAATCTGCAGCCAGTAAGAATTTAATTGTTCCACCCCTGGTGCGTACATAGACTGGTTGCATCATGGCTTGGCTCAGTAACTCAAATGCCCAAGAAGACTAAACACTAAACACGCTTGAGACTTGAGGTATATATTGCTATAGCTTCAAGGTGACATCATGCTTGGATTTATGAGGAAGGGCATCTCCAATCAAGTCAAGTTTGCTCTCGGGCTGGCAATTCACTGACGCCAAATCTCTTATTACCTTTTTATACTTCCAAAACATTCATTCAAATTCCATTTATTTCCTTGACTGATTTAAAACTAATCTTGCTGCCCTTGTTCTACTTGTTATTGAGGTTGTCATGTTCAAATAATGTCATGCAATATGTTTTGATTTTCTCAACCCATTGGAGATGCAATACACAGCAGTTAGAGTGCACCTGGTAATGAGAACATCAATTTAACAGGCACAGATTCATTCTCTGCACATTTTAATGGAAAATATATTGGATTAATGAACACCTTATGCTGGTATTTCTGCTTTATATTCAACCTCAGTGCTTTAACTGATTTATTCCTGGTTTAACAGGGGTTGTAAAATTTAATCAAGCTCGGGGGCAGAATACACAATTAATCACTCAGAGTGATCAACTGATTCCCACAAAATGCTGGAGTAACTCAGCAGGTCAGGCAGCATCTCAGGAGAGAAGGAATGGGTGACGTCGGGGACTACTGGAGTTTCCAGGATGGAGGGGGTAATTTGTTTTTACTTTTGTCAAAGTGGCTCAAGGCAGAGGGTGTCGGAGGTTATGTGGAGAAGGCAGGAGAATGGGGTTAGGAGGGAGAGATAGATCAGCCGTGACTGAATGGTGGAACAGTCTTGATGGGCCGAATGGCCTCATTCTTCCCCTGTCACTTATGATCTCATGAAGCCTAATGTCACAGCCCTGGCCTTTCTCCATATCTGATGACAGATTTGCACATTTTATCTCAGCTCAGCTTTTAACTTGTATATTTTGCATAATTGCAAACAGTAACCAACAGGTTTACATCCAAGGTCTCAAAAAGTACCTGAGCAAAAATCAATCAGCTGAGGTCAGTCAGTCCAGCAAGGATTTCCACAGAAGGAAATATTCTACAGCCCACATAATAATTGCTCAAGGTATTGAATATTTAATTGACTGGCATCATTTCACTGAATTCCAAACATTTCCTCATTTATCTAAGGTTGAATATCCATTTGTAACTTGATGCATGACTATTCAATCTATTTAAATTTTAGGAAGTACGAGCAAGTAGCTGTTTGTGTTCCAGAACAGATGCAGAAATGACACAATGCTGGCTTGACACAGAGCAAACAAGTGGGCTGCAACAATAGACAATAGACAATAGGTGCAGGAGGAGGCCATTCGGCCCTTCGCGCCAGCACCGCCATTCAATGTGATCATGGTTGATCAACCACAATCAGTACCCCGTTCCTGCCCTCTCCCCATACCCCCTGACTCCACTATCGTTTAGAGCTCTATCTAACTCTCTTTTGAAAGCATCCAGAGAGTTCCACAGCTTCACAACTCTCTGAGTGAAAACGTTTTTCCTCATCTCCGTTCTAAATGACCTACCCCTTATTCTTAAACTGTGGCCCCTGGTTCTGGACTCGCCCAACATTGGGAACATGTTTCCTGCCTCTAGCGTGTCCAAACCCTTAATAATCATATGTTTCAATAAGATCCCCTCTCATCCTTCTAAATTCCAGCGTATACAAGCTGTCGCCTAAGGTGTTAGGTTGTATTGACAGCTGTGGCAGGGATGTGTGTGAATGGATAGGATTGCTAATCAGTGACCAGACTTGAAAACATGTTAGAACTTGCCTTTAGAAGAAAAAAACTGACCAAAACAATGGAAACTGAGGGCGGAGAGTGGTAAAATAAGATGTATTCAAGAGAGAGTTAGTTACAGGTCTTCGGGCTAACAGAATCAAGGGATATGGGGAGAAAGCAGGAACGGGGTACTGATTTTAGATGATCAGCCATGATCATATTGAATGGCGGTGCTGGCTCGAAGGGCCAAATGGCCAACTCCTGCACCTATTTTTTAAACAAAAATTGCTGAGCTGATGACATTCACAAGGTATCACAAAATGCTGGAGTAACTCAGCGGGTCAGGCAGCATCTCTGGAGGGAAGGAACGGGTCGAGGCCCTTCTTCAGACTGATGTCGGGGGGGGGGGGGGGGGGGGGGGGGAGGGGCAACCTATATCCTTTCTTTGTCCCGTCTTTGGAGTGTGTGGGAAGAAACCGGAGCTTCTGGAGAAAACCCAGGCAGGTCACGGGGAGAACGTACAAACAAGATACAGACAGCACCCGTAGTCAGGATCGAACCCGGATCTCTAGTGCTGTAAGGCAGCAACTCTACCATTGCGCTATCATACTGCCTTCTTCCTATGCCCTGTTGAGCAGCCCTTGTGCAGAGGTGCTGACTTTCAGTGCTGATCTCCCACTTGCCTGTCACAGCATCTGCCACCTTCAAATCTCTCTTATGTTTGGCCTTGGACTGGAGGTGTGGATATCCAACAAGTTGTGACCCAATGGCCAGTTCACTATAATGACTTTGGGAACTGGACCAATGAAAGGGGCCAATGTGGCTCAGTCTGAAGAAGGTTCTCAACCTGAAACATCACTCCTTCCTTCTATCCAGAGACGCTGCCTGTCCCGCTGAGTTACTCCAGCATTTTGTGTAGCTCTTTGGTGTAAAGCAGCACCTGCAGTTCCTTCCTGTGCATTAATCACTGGAAGTGTTGCTCAGGATGGGATGTCAGTACAATATAGAGCAATTCTCTGATGAAGACCTGGCTTAAGCAAGTCTTGGCCCTTGGTTATGCAAAGGCTGAACAGCTTTCCACTGGTTCTGGTGTCTGACTGAATCACCCTCTGTGTGGATGACACAAAGGAAGATGACAACAACGATGAGAAGAAAGATAAGCCATTACTTCAGTCTGAAGAAGAGTCTTGACCCGAAACGTCACCCATTCCTTCTCTCCTGAGATGCTGCCTGACCCGCTGAGTTACTCCAGCATTTTGTGTCTAGCTACGATGAGAAGAAAGGTCAAAAGATGTCAATGCTGGAATGTGATCGTGTTCCCCTCCCCCTCCCATTCCCAACCCTCTCTATCCCCCTCAACCCCCCTTATTCTCCCTCCTCCCCCCCTCCACCCCCTCCACCCCCTCCCTCCCTCCCTCCTCCCCCCTCCTTCCTTAGGAGATAGATTTAAACTTTAAAATGTGAATAGCTTAAAAAATATAACACCGATTTCAATGAAACTGCTGTTGAATTAGGACGTCAACCTGACCATACCGACAGCAAGGTCTGGCCAGACCTACTACTACGTCACTGGCGTCTCCGTGGCTATGCCCCCGTGGTATCTTATCGAAACGTATAAGATTATTAAGGGGTTGGACACGTTAGAGTCAGGAAACATGTTCCCAATGTTGGGGGAGTCCAGAACAAGGGGCCACAGTTTAAGAATAAGGGGTAGGCCATTTAGAACTGAGATGAGGAAAAACTTTTTCAGTCAGAGAGTTGTAAATCTGTGGAATTCTCTGCCTCAGAATGCAGTGGAGGCCAATTCTCTGAATGCATTCAAGAGAGAGCTGGATAGAGCTCTTAAGGATAGCGGAGTCAGGGGGTATGGGGAGAAGGCAGGAATGGGGTACTGATTGAGAATGATCAGCCATGATCACATTGAATGGCGGTGCTGGCTCGAAGGGCCGAATGGCCTCCTCCTGCACCTATTGTCTATTGTCTATTGTCACGGGACTTTGGGCGTCTCCTTGAGGACTGGTCATTCTGCGTTTGGCGACTGATCTGATCAGATCTCATCTTTTACTTCAACTTAAAAAACTTCAACTTCAGCTTTACAACATGGCACCCAGGAGAAGGAAGGGGCAGACCAAGGGCACAGTCCGACCCCCACACCCACCTACCGGGCAGCTGGTGGCTCAGGTGACCCAGGAGGAGGAGGTCCTGGTGGAGAAGGCCCGGGAGGAGGAGGCCCAGGAGGAGGAGGCCCAGGAGGAGAACTGGGAGGCTGCCATTGTCCCCACCACCACCCCAGCCCTGAGGGGTACTGGTGAGGACTCCAAGAGACTATATATATTCAGTGACCAATAAGAGAATGAGCTGGTTGAGTGGTATGAATCGTACCCTCAACTGTACGATGACAACCACCGGCAGTACCGCAACAAGGCCGGGAAGACAGCTCTCCTTGAAGCCAAGGCCAAGGAGTTCCCTGATTGCACCTGTAAGTACAAACTTCATGTGGTGTGGTAGCTGTGGTCTCCATTCTTTTGCAAGCAGGCGATCCACACTGATATTTATCTTTTTATTTATACAGATGAACAACTAGGTGGGTTTTTTTAAAGTCAGAGGACAAGATTTGGAAAGCTGAACCAGAGGGCGAATAAGTCCGGGCCTGGTGCCAAGAGCATGACACAGAGGCAGGACTGGATCCTGCAGAGGTGGTCCTTTCTGAGGTCACACATTGTGTGAGTGGAGACCCGCCAGAATATCATAATTATCATAATTATCATAACATAGCCATTGTGAGAGTGATTATTTGATTTTCATCTTGCTTGCCATGTCCTGATGGTCTTGAAAGTTTGCAACTTCACATTTATCTCCTTCCAGTTTGACAGGGATGTACCACATTCCAGGATCTCGAGTGAGGACGAATGTGATCGTCTTGAGGGACTCTCTGGATCCACCAGTCATCCGCACTGAAAATGAGAGGGGATCTTATCGAAACGTATAAGATTATTAAGGGGTTGGACACGTTAGAGGCAGGAAACATGTTCCCAATGTTGGGGGAGTCCAGAACAAGGGGCCACAGTTTAAGAATAAGGGGTAGGCCATTTAGAACTGAGATGAGGAAAAACTTTTTCAGTCAGAGAGTTGTGAATCTGTGGAATTCTCTGCTTCAGAAGGCAGTGGAGGCCAATTCTCTGAATGCATTCAAGAGAGAGCTGGATAGAGCTCTTAAGGATAGTGGAGTCAGGGGGTATGGGGAGAAGGCAGGAACAGGGTACTGATTGAGAATGATCAGCCATGATCACATTGAATGGCGGTGCTGGCTCGAAGGGCCGAATGGCCTCCTCCTGCACCTATTGTCTATTGTCTATTGTCTAAAACAGAGCAAGACCACTGGCAGCTCCAGTGCATGCCCCACCACAGCGGAGGAAAGAGATGCAGTTCTGCAGGAGCAGATCAGCCATGTAAGCACCAACCAAGAGTTCTCTTCTCATCTCATCCATCCATCTTTCTTTTTGAAAAAAAATTAATTGCCTGTATCTTACTCATTTATGTTTCAGCTCATGCAACAGGTGGAAGAATCAAGAAATATCTGGCAGACCATGGCACGTCCCCAGACACCACAGGACAGGGCTGTGGACACCTTCCTTGGATTTTTGAAAACCCAGATTCTCAAAATCCCACAGGAGGTGTGGTGTTCGTACACCCTGGCTGCCATGACGATGGCCCAAGACCTCTCCCACCCGCTAAATATCTTCAGTGAATCTTCTGCGGTTTTGAGGGGAAAAGACCTCAATATTGGCTCTTAATTTTTACATTGATGTTTGAAATATTGACAATTATTACATGGGTGTTGCACAATCTGCTGCAGATGGGAATCGTGGGACAGCAAGCAACAGCTCGGACAGGCTCTGATGGGACCACCACAGCAGCACGCTCACCAGGTATCTAGTCTTATAGTGCTTTCTGTGAATTGGACTTGGCATTCTTTGTTTTTATTTCTTTGCCTTTCATTTATTCTCGATACGTTTCTGTGTTGCAGCCACAGTCACTGATAAGGGGGGAGAGGGGGAGAAGGGAGAGGGGAGGGGGAGGTTGAGGAGAGACGGGAGGGGGGGAGGGGGGAGGACAGGGTGCTGCTGCACCAATGCAGGAGAGGTTTGGGCCCAACATGGTCTAGTAATGAAATAAAAATCTAATTTGCTCGCCTATTTTATCAATGTTCAATTCTGTAGTCCCTCCCGTTCTCGACCTCGTCAATGCTAAAACACGTCGCGATTTAAAAAAAAATTCAAACAACGCGATTATAATGACCCTGACCTGATCTGCGGGCCTCGTGGTGGGACACGTGCCGACATTTTGTTAGGGAGCTTAGAAGTCAGTATTAGAGACAGTGTCCCAGTGGTCATGTTGGGGGCACTCTGTGCTCTGAATAACACAGTGTTCACTTTTATTTGGCTTGGAATCATTGGTTAATAAATATCTTTTTGCACTTTTTCGTTCTTTCCTCGTAAATGTTGCTTCATAGTTTACTATAGAAATGGTTAAATACCGGCACGGTGGCGCAGCGGTAGAGTTGCTGCCTTACAGCGAATGCAGCGCCGGAGACTCAGGTTCGATCCTGACTACGGGCGCCGTCTGTACGGAGTTTGCACGTTCTCCCCGTGACCTGCGTGGGTTTTCTCCGAGATCTTCAGTTTCCTCCCACATTCCAAAGACGTACAGGTTTGTAGGTTAATTGTAAATGGTAAATGTAAAAAAAAAATTGTCCCTAGTGTAGGGTAGTGTTAATATGTGGGGATCGCTGGGCGGCGCGGACTCGGTGGGCCGAAGGGCCTGTTTCCGCGCTGTATCTCTAAATCTAAAAAAATAAAATAAATTTCGTTAAACTTTCATTGCTTGCTGCTATGTTGTTGTAAAGTGTGTGCACTGTGGCGAAGGGAATCGAGTGATTGGGTTCTAGATAACGCCATGTCTCGTTGAAAGTGTGCTCCTGTCCACACAGATGCTTTTGGTTCCGGGCACATTTTGAGTCAAAATTTTAACGTCGAATTCGATGAAAGGTTACTATCTTCTTTCTCATTTATGTATATATATAAAAAATTATAAATAATGTTTTTTTCTCATTTTAGTTTCAAAATTTGAAAGTATTAAATTTTGGTCACATTTTGGTTGAATTTGATCACAAATTAGTGCAAAGGGATCATAGGTGGGCCCACTTTTAATGATGTGGTATTTCGTTATAATTTAATAATTTAATAACTTTCAAATTTGGCCACCCTTGTCACAGGTTGGTACTGAAACACCCAGTTGTACAGGGCATTGGTGAGACCACACCTGGAGTATTGCGTACAGTTTTGGTCTCCTAATCTGAGGAAAGACATTCTTGCCATAGAGGGAGTACAGAGAAGGTTCACCAGATTGATTCCTGGGATGGCAGGACTTTCATATGAAGAAAGACTGGATAGACTTGGCTTGTACTCACTGGAATTTAGAAGATTGAGGGCAGAATTTATAGAAACTTACAAAATTCTTAAGTGGTTGGACAGGCTAGATGCAGGAAGATTGTTCCCGATGTTGGGGAAGTCCAGATCAAGGGGTCACAGTTTAAGGATAAGGGGGAAGTCTTTTAGGACCGAGATGAAAACGTTTTTTTTCACACAGTGGTGTGAAAGTGGTGTGAAAGTGGACCGAGAGTGGTGAATCTGTGGAATTCTCTGCCACAGAAGGTAGTTGAGGCCAGTTCATTGGCTATATTTAAGAGGGAGTTAGATGTGGCCCTTGTGGCTAAAGGGATCAGGGGGTATGGAGAGAAGGCAGGTACGGGATACTGAGTTGGATGATCAGCCATGATCATATTGAATGGCGGTGCAGGCTCGACGGGCCGAATGGCCTACTCCTGCACCTATTTTCTATGTTTCTATGTTTCTATGTATTGGCATAGAACTTTATTTTTCTGAACTTTATTTTTCTCATTTCTTTATTTTTAAAAACTTTATTTTTCTCATTTTCTCTTTATTCACACTGAACTTTATTTTTCTCATTTTCTTATATTGTTTACAGTGTACTATGTTTATATATTCTGTTGTGCTGCTGCAAGTAAGAATTTCTTTGTTCCATCTGAAACACATGAGAATAAAACAACTTGACTCCTGATGAACCAGTCCCATTTGCAATGTAACTGCATCTCTGAGGCATGATTTTGAAAATCAAGCATAAAACGTAGCATTTTGATTTCTGAAATCAATTCTCATTATCAATAAATGTAAATCATTCTGTTCCTATTACATAAAGAAAGATGACGATGAATCTGTAGTTGATATTAGTATTACACAACACATTTTTGGATGTGGTATTTCAGAAAAGATCTGGAAAGTGTTCCGTTTATATCCGTTGGCGAAGAAAGATGAGCACTTAGGACGACTGGAGAAATATTGAATCTAAGAAAGTAGAAGGAGTATCCCATCAAGCTTAGCCCATCATTTTGTATGTTTGTGGCTGAACTCCAGGCTTCGTGTCCTCCTCTGTGCAATATTGGGTTATTACTTTGTGCAAGATCATCCTTGGATTGTTCCTGTCTATCATCTAGTCCAGGTTGTATGAAGAACAGAGGAGCTTCGATCTCATGGACTACCACCTGCATGTCAATGGCCACTGAATAGGGACAGGACACTGTCTTGGATACCTGCCCATGTCATGGGCTTAAGTGATTTTCATTTGCCTTGTATTCCCTATTCTGCTTTCCTTTCAGCCTTGGTTTAGGGTTTCCAAATGTTCTTTCCTTCTTAGATCTTATCGAAACGTATAAGATTATTAAGGGGTTGGACATGTTAGAGGCAGGAAACATGTTCCCAATGTTGGGGGAGTCCAGAACAAGGGGCCACAGTTTAAGAATAAGGGGTAGGCCATTTAGAACTGAGATGAGGAAAAACTTTTTCAGTCAGAGAGTTGTGAATCTGTGGGATTCTCTGCCTCAGAGGCAGTCGAGGCCAATTCTCTGAATGCATTCAAGAGAGAGCTGGATAGAGCTCTTAAGGATAGCGGAGTCTATGGTGAGAAGGCAGGAACGGGATACTGATTGAGAATGATCAGCCATGATCACATTGAATGGCGGTGCTGGCTCGAAGGGCCGAATGGCCTCCTTCTGCACCTATTGTCTATTGTCTATTGTCTAAAGGCTTTCAGAATTTTCTGCTTTAATTGTCTCCTACTTTTTATTTTCACTGACGTACAAAATTTCAAAATTAGGTTTCTTTTTGTACACATTGCCAAATCTTTATTGAGACGCTAAATGGTCATCATTATGATATGACCTTGAAAACTTGCGTGCAGAATAGCACAGACATTTGCAACAGTCAAAACCTGTGCTTAACTACCTGAATGTTACGTGCATGTACTTTGAAAGATCTGGTTTGAAGATGCTGAAATCAGCCCAAAATATTAAAACATTTATTGCTCCTCAACCTTTTGAATTGACCTTATTGGTCGCAAATAAATCAGAATTAATGCTTCCCCCACGATTTTTCTCACAAATTACAAACAACAATTACTTTGAATAAATAAACTGTTCTCCAATCACTGGTGATTGATTGATAAAGCAATAAAATGGTGCGACTCACATTTTGAAGCTTGTATATGATGTGATGCACTTACATCATTTCAGATTATGGTTGTCATCTATTGCAGTTCTGTGTGTAAATGGGAGGCTCACCTACTTCTGGTACTCATTATAAATAATTAGAAATGGAACAGATGGACTTGAGAAACATCTGTACATAATAGAAGATCATCAGAAAAAATTATAAACATAATTGTCATTACATGTATCTGTAATTACAATGGAAATGCGATGTTCATTATTCCACTGAGGACTTTAAATACCACAAAAAAGAAGAATAATTTTGACAGTTGAGGCCACATCAGAGTTAATTTTAACCAGTTTTGCACAGAGATTACCAGAAGCTCAATCACCTTAATGCCTCCTGGCAGTGGAATAATAAGCATCATTGAGATGGACCCAAGCACAAATCTCACTTTCAAAGCTCGCATTGTTTTATATCTATCTACCTGCTGCAGAAGGCTGGTGGAAGGAAATAAAACATTCTGTTTGGCCTTGTGCTCATTTCCGCTTTGCAGCAACAACTTTGATTTATAAGGTGATCATATAAATTTGCATGATTCAATTAAGCAATTTTACAGACTTGATTAAACGACAAACGAAAATGGACAAACCCGTATATAGGGGTTTTAGGATGTCCAAATGGTTGGACTGTAGGGACACAGGGATTGGTCCAGGCCATCGAACCCTCTGATTGGTAGACCAGGTGAGGTGGTACGCAGGTAAAGGGAACGAGGCTGTCTCGTTTAGTCCTCCAGCGGAGACAGTAAGATTTATGGTTGTCTGTCGTTTGATGCGTTGATTGTCACGGTTGTTAATGTTATAATAAACAGCTACTTCAACGTACCTCGCCTACGACTCGCCATAGTGGTGACCCCGACGTGATCACAGATCACCAAGATGTCCCAACGGGAGGCATCGACGCCAAACGCAGTCGGCGTTCATCTACCCCCGTTCTGGGCCCACCAACCACGCCTGTGGTTCGCCCAAGCGGAGGCACAGTTCCACCTCCGGGGAATACAGGAGGACGCGACCCGGTTCTACCACCTACTGAGCGTCCTGCCATCGGAAACGTCCGCACGGGTCGCGCAGTACGTCACCGACCCGCCAGAAACCGATAAGTATGCGGGCCTCAAGTCGCTGCTGCTGAAAACCTTCGGGCGCTGCCAACAACAGCGGGCCAGCACACTCCTGCACTTACCTGAGCTCGAGGACCGACCGCCGTCGGTCCTCATGACGGAGATGATGACTCTAGCGGGAGAACACACCAAATGCCACATGTTCGAGGAGGCATTCCGCGAAAAGATGCCAGAGGACGTCCGCGTAGTCCTAGCAGATGTTGTTTTCGGGGACCCGATGGATTTCGCAGAAAAATCGGACGCACTGGTCGCGGCAAAGGCGAGGCGCCCCGGGTCAGTAAATCGGGTTTCAACACAGGTGAGCGACCGACCACGCGGCCAAGATGGCGCCCATCCGCCCGCCACTTTTCAAAAAGCCCGCCAAGCTGCTACGTCGACGGCGGCCATTTTGAAGCAGGCCCGCGACACAGAAACACACCAGCACGGCTGGTGTTTCTTTCATAGAAGATGGGGAGCAGCGGCACGCAACTGTAGAAGCCCCTGCACATTCTCGGGAAATGCCTCGGCCGATCAAATGTAGAGGCAATCTCGATCGGCCAGAACCATTGCCTCTACCTGGCGGAGCAACATACGGGTACCGTTTTCCTCGTGGACACCGGGGCGATCGTCAGCATTGTGCCTCCATCCTGCCAAGAAGCGCGATCAGGTAAGACCGGCCCCCCACTCATTGCGGTCAACGGCAGCCCTGTCCGTACCTACGGAACACGGGACATGTCCCTGTCCTTTGGTTCCAGGACCTACAACTGGACTTTCATCATCGCAGATGTAGGCCAGGCAATCCTGGGCGCGGATTTCCTTTGGGCTTTCTCGTTAATCCCTGACGTCCGCGGGAAGAGCCTGCAGCCGTCGTCCAGTAGCGTTGACCCCCCCGCTCCTTTGGTTTGCGTGTCATCCACTCCGACCGTCCAGGCCGTCACTGCGACCTCCGACCCGTTCGCTGCAATACTCGCTGATTTCCCGGAGCTCCTAGTCCAGCGATTCGACACACCTGCTGCCAAGCACGAAGTCGTACACTTCATCCCCACGGAGGGACTGCCTGTTTTCGCCCGAGCCCGACGCCTACCCCCCGATAAGCTGGCAGTCGCTCGCGAAGAGTTCCTCACTTTGGAACGACTGGGGATCATACGCCCGTCAGACAGCCCGTGGGCCTCACCGTTACACATGGTCCCAAAAGCATCTGGGGGGTGGAGACCATGTGGCGATTACCGACGCCTGAACGCCATCACCACGGCTGACCGATACCCGATCCCGCATATTCAGGATTTTTCGGCCAGCCTACAGGGTGCCACGGTTTTCTCAAAACTGGACTTAATCCGAGGGTATCACCAGATCCCGGTTCGCCCCGCAGACATTCCTAAGACCGCCACAATCACCCCGTTCGGGCTTTTCGAGTGGCCGCGGATGCCTTTCGGCCTCAAAAACGCCGCCCAGGCGTTCCAACGCCTTATGGATCATGTGGGTCGGGGTATGCCTTTTGTATTCATATATCTGAATGATATTCTCGTGGCAAGTCGGTCGGCTCACGAACACCGGTCCCACCTGCGCTCCATATTCCAAAGGTTGCAGGACCACGGTCTGATTCTACACCCGTCCAAATGCCAATTCGGACTATCCTCAGTAGATTTCCTGGGCCATCGGATCACACAGGCAGGTGCCGTTCCCTTGCCCGAGAAGGTGGCTGCTATCCGCTCTTTCCCCGCCCCGACACAATCAAAGGGTTACAAGAGTTTGTAGGGATGGTAAACTTTTACCACCGCTTCGTCCCGGCAGCAGCCCGGATCATGCGCCCCCTTTTCCAATGCCTCGCGGGTAACCCCACCGAGCTCGTGTGGTCCCTTGCTGCCGACGCGGCTTTCGCAGCAGCCAAGCTGGCCCTCGCGAACGCCACCATGCTCGTCCACCCGCGCGCCTCTGCCCCCACTGCCCTCACCGTCAATGCCTCCGGCGTGGCGGTGGGGGGCGTCTTAGAACAGCAGGTTAACGGCCTCTGGCACCCTTTGGCCTTTTTCAGCCGCCAGCTTACTCGCCCCGAGATAGCTTACAGTGCCTTTGATCGGGAGCTCCTGGCCCTCTACCTGGCGATCCGTCATTTTCGCTATTTTTTAGAGGGTCGCTTTTTCGTGGCTTTCACTGACCACAAGCCACTGACATTTGCTTTTTCGAAGGTTTCCGATCCGTGGTCGGCCCGCCAGCAGCGACACCTCACTTACGTTTCGGAATTTACCACCGACGTTCGGCACATTGCGGGAAAACTAAATGCCGTGGCGGATGCCCTGTCCAGACCGGCGGTTTCCCCGGTGGCCGAGGTAAGTTCCGGGGTGGATTTCCAGGAGCTCGCGGAGGCTCAGCACCTGGAAGACACCCCATCCCTGAACCCCCACACCACCTCGGGGTTGCGGTTAGCACAGGTAGCCTGCGGTCCCACGCGTACTAAACTCTGGTGCGACGTTTCCCTGCCGCGCACCTGCCCGGTAGTACCCACTTCCATGCGACGCCAGGTTTTCGACACTATTCACGGCCTGGCACACCCGTCCATACGGGCCACTTCGGCTCTGATTGCGGCTCGATTTGTCTGGCACGGGCTGCGGAAGCAGGTGGCCTCCTGGGCCCGCGCCTGCAATCCGTGCCAAACCTCCAAGGTCCACCGTCACACTCGGCCCCCCGTCCAGCAGTTCACGATCCCCGCAGTCCAATTCCTCTACATCCATGTAGATCTCGTCGGCCCGTTACCCCACTCCAGGGGCTACACCCACCTCCTCACGGTAGTCGAGAGGTTCACCCGGTGGCCAGAAGCGCTCCCGTTGTCCGACATCTCAGCAGCCTCCTGCGCGCGGGCTCTGGCGCTAAATTGGATTGCCCGTTTCGGCGCCCCGGACGTCATCACTACCGACCGGGGCGCCCAATTCACCTCATCCCTGTGGGTGGCTCTGACCCAGCTGTGCGGGTCCCGGTTACAACAAACCACCGCCTATCACCCCCAGGCCAACGGGATGATGGAACGGTTCCACAGGCAGCTTAAAGCCTCACTCACTGCCCGCCTGTCCGGCCCCGACTGGGCCGACCAGCTCCCATGGGTTCTCCTGGGTATCCGCACGACTCCAAAGCACGATCTCGGAGCTTCCTCGGCAGACCTGGTCTATGGCTCGCCCCTGCGAGTACCAGGCGACGTTCTCCCCCAATGTTCCACCCCCCCTCCCTCCATGACAGCACTCTTAGCTGCACTCCGAGCGTGGGTGGGGTCCCTGGCCCCGGTCCCTGCTTCTCGTCACGGGGATCCCCCTTCACACGTCCCGCCGGCTTTGGCCGACTGCGAGTTCGTTTTCCGGCGCATCGATGCCCACCGCCCCCCTTTCCGACCAGTTTACCAGGGTCCGTTCAGGGTAGTGAAGAGAGGCACAGTCACCTTCACGTTAGAAGTGGGTACAAGACAAGAGGTCGTCTCGGTGTCCCGCCTTAAGCCTGCCTATTTAGACCCAGACCAGCCCGTCACAGCGGCTCAACCTCCTCGTAGAGGCCGCCCTCCGGCCGCGGCTCCTGTACAGCAGTTTTCCCCCTCGCGGCCCCCGTTCGGGACCACGCTTCCCCCGGTCTCCTTGCCACGGCCCCCTCCAGCTCCGGCAGTTTCACCTTCTCCCGCCGTGCCGCTTTCCCCGTCCCCACCCCCGGCAAGGCCCCCCTCTCCTTTCCACACCCGCTCCGGTCGGGTGGTCCGGACACCTGCCCGGTACCGCACCGAGGGTTCTGGGGGGGGGTCATGTAGGGACACAGGGATTGGTCCAGCCATCGAACCCTCTGATTGGTAGACCAGGTGAGGTAGTACGCAGGTAAAGGGAACGGGGCAGTCTCGTTTAGTCCTCCAGCGGAGACAGTAAGATTTATGGTTGTCTGTCGTTTGATGCGTTGATTGTCACGGTTGTTAATGTTATAATAAACGGTTACTTCAACGTACCTCGCCTACGACTCGCCATAGGACAATGAAGTGGGCTTTAAGGGAATCTCCTAAACGGAGCCAGAGAGACAGCAAGTCAAGTCAAGTTTATTTGTCACATACACATACAAGATGTGCAGTGAAATGAAAGTGGCAACGCCTGCGGATTGTGCTAAACTACAAAACAGAATAGATTTTTTTTTAAAAAAGACACAACACTAAAAAATAAATGAATGCAGTAAATTAGTCCCTGGTGATAAGAGTTAACAGTCCTGATGGCCTGTGGGAAGAAACTCCGTCTCATCCTCTCTGTTTTCACAGCGTGACAGCGGAGGCGTTTGCCTGACCGTAGCAGCTGGAACAGTCCGTTGCAGGGGTGGTAGGGATCCCCCATAATGTTGCTGCCTCTGGATCTGCACCTCCTGATGTATAGGTCCTGCAGGGGGGCGAGTGTAGTTCCCATGGTGCGTTCAGCCGAACGCACTACTCTCCGCAGAGCCTTCCTGTCCTGGGCAGAGCTGTTCCCAAACCATTTTGAGATGTTGCCGGACAAGATGCTTTCTACAGCCCCAGAGTAGAAGCACTGAAGGATCGTCAGAGAGACTCTGAATTTCCTCAGCTGTCTGAGGTGGTAAAGACGTTGCCTTGCCTTACTCACCAGTGCGGCAATGTGTGTTGTCCATGTCAGATCCTCTGTGATGTGGACTCCCAGGTATTTAAAGCTGCTCACCCTATCCACAGTAATCCCATTTATCTCCAGTGGCGTGTACGTCCTCGGATGTTGAGCCCTTCTAAAGTCCACAATCAGCTCCTTAGTTTTTGTGACTTTCAAGAGGAGGCTATTGTCCTGACACCAGAGTGCCAGATCAGCCACCTCCTCCCGGTAGGCCTTCTCATTGTTATCGGAGATCCGGCCCACCACCACAGTGTCATCAGCAAACTTGATGATGGAGTTGGAGCTGAACCTGGTCCCACAGTCATGTGTGTACAGGGAATACAGTAGGGGGCTAAGGACGCAGCCCTGGGGGGATCCTATGTTCAGGATCAGCAAGGGTGTAAACAGAGAAATTATTGGCCTGGACTATTACTTATGTGGGACTTCAGTCATTTGACCAAAGAACATATGATTCGTGAGTCAGCCATTTTGTCCTTCAGGTCTGCTCTGCCACTCACTGAGATTACGATTGATCTTCAACCTCGGTGTCATTTTCCGGCATTATCCCCATGTACATTGCTTCCCTTCATTGATTGATCTCTATTTTGAACTGAGCTTCCACAACCACCCAGATAGAGAATTCTAAAACTCCATCACCCTCTTAATGCCTAAATGCTTCCCTATCTCAATCCAAAAGGTGGCACAGTGGTGCAACTAAAGTGGCATAGTGGCTCAGCTGGAGGAGTTGCTGCCTCACAGCGCCAGAGACCCGGGTACGATCCTGACCTCGGGTGCTGCCTGCGTGGTGTTTGCACGTTCTCCCTGCGACTGAGTGGGTTTCCTCCCACATCCCCAAGATGTGCGTTTGTAGGTTTATTGACCTTTGTAAAATTACCCTTAGTGTGTCGGGAGTGGATGCAAAACTGGAATGACAGAGAAATAGTGTGAACAGGTGATTGATGGTCAAGGTGTCCCCCAAGGCTCAGTCCTTGGCCCCCTCCTCTTCATCCTCTACCTGTTCCCCCTTGGTCAATTAATCCGCCGTCATGGTCTCAACTTCCACTGCTTCGCCGATGATATCCAGCTCCTCATCTCCACCAAGTCAATCTCCTCCACCACACACTCTACACTGACAAACTGCATTACTGAAATAAAATCTTGGCTTCAATCAAACATCCTCAAACTCAATTGCAACAAATCTGAAATCATCATCATTGGTCCAAAAATGCTCACCAAATCCACCCAAAACTTCATCCTCAACATTGATGGTCTCCCAGTATCCACCTCACCTCACATCCGGAATCTTGGAATCATCCTTGATCAAACCCTCTCCTTCGACAAACACATCAAACACATCACAAAGACAGCCTTCTTCCACCTCAAAAACATTGCCCGTCTCCGTCCATCCCTCTCCTCCACAGCTGCAGAAACCCTCATCCACGCCTTCATCACCTCCCGTCTGGACTACTGCAACAGCCTCCTCTATGGCGCACCCTCAAAAATCATCAATAAACTTCAATACATTCAAAACTCCGCTGCCCGTCTACTCACACACACCTCGATCCGTGACCATATCACCCCCATCCTTTATAAACTCCACTGGCTCCCCATCCCCCAGAGAATCCAGTACAAAATCCTCCTCATAACCTACAAAGCCCTCCATAACCTGGCCCCATCCTACCTGACCGACCTCCTCCACAGGCACACTCCCACCTGCACCCTCCGCTCTGCCGCTGCCAATCTCCTATCCCCCCACATCCGGACTAAACTCAGATCCTGGGGGGACAGGGCTTTCTCCATCGCTGCTCCCACCCTATGGAACTCACTACCCCAAACCGTTAGAAACTCCCCCACACTCACCACATTCAAAACATCGCTGAAGTCTCACCTGTTCAGTACTGCCTTCAACCACTGAAGGACACCTCACCTACTGTCTCCTTTCTCTGTTCATTTATTTATTTACTTATTTATCTATTTATTAATTTCCCTATGTTCTCAAAATCTCTGTAAAGCGTCTTTGAGTATATGAAAAGTGCTATATAAATAAAATGTATTATTATTATTATTATTATAATGTGGACTCGATAGGCCGAAGCGCCCATTCCCATTATCTCTAAACTAAACAAAACGCCTTGAGGGTTGAGATTGGAAGAAATTTTGTCATTTAGGGGGCGATGTAGTTGGTCAAAATGGCCGACTTATCGAGTCATATGTTCTTATTATGAAACTATGTCCCAGAACTCCTTAGTGAGGGGAACATCCTCCTTACATCTCACCTGTTAAGGACTTTGCGATGCTTTATTACATTTCAATAAGATATCCTCATAAACTCCAGAGAAGAGGTCAATTGAGTCCATCTCTCCTCATGAGGTGGAGAGGCTGGAGAAGCAGGATTTGTCATCCTTGGAACAGAAAAAATTGCAAATGTAGCTGATTTAGATGTTTAAAGTCATCGTAGGGATAGACAGAGCTGATGGACAACAGGTTCTGTTGGTGGAGCGCCAAGAACCAGGGGGAAATGAAGGGGATTAGCAAAATAACCCTAAAATAATATGAATAAAAAGTTTTTTAAGGTGTGGAATTCAGTGGCAGGGATAGTGGTGGAGGCAGTTTGCAATGTCGCATTCAAATGGGTGCCTGATAATTATCTGAATGGAAAACATTTGTTGGGTTCTGCGATTAAGACAGGAGAATGGGATTGGTTGGATTGCAATAGACAATAGACAATAGACAGTGGAAATAGGTGCAGGAGGAGGCCATTCGGCCCTTCGAGCCAGCACCGCCATTCAATGTGATCATGGCTGATCATTCACAATCAGTACCCTGTTCCTGCCCTCTCCCCATACCCCCTGACTCCACTATCATTAAGAGCTCTGTCTAACTCTCAAGCATTGCACTCCCATGGAGCTGGTATGGTTGTAATGAATCCAAGTGGCCTGTTTCTGTGTGCTGTATTCTGTGATACATCTTCCCAATATTTCCCTGGAGGAAAATTCCACTCATCCACAAATGAATGCTAAAACAATTGCACGTCAATGAAGGTGCTGAGAGAGGTGGTGTCTAGGTGGGCCAGGTGATTTTCAAGTTACAAGTGGAAGCAGGCAGGGTTGCTGTCCATACTGCCAATGGACAGCAAAGGAGAATGGGGCCTTGGATAGATCCTAGGAGGTCAGCAGGGGCAACGTTATGGTGGACAGAAGCTACTGCTGGTGATACTCTGTGAACCATTGCCTAGACTGATCAGAAAATGGCAGCTGGAATATTCAGGGCAAGAGAATGTTATGGAGACCAGGGTATAAACTAAACTAAATTAAAGGTAAAAGTGAGGGTGTTGATTATTCAGATGAATGGCTGCAGAAATCTCCTCACCAATCGAGGGAGAAAGGCTCAGCATTTATTTTTTAATTCTGGAAACATTATCTAACATGACTTCAAATATTGTACAATCTTTGTATTCTGTAAGCAATGTAAGGAGAACGAGCAGTTTTAAAGATCAAGTAGATTGCAAGAAAAATTAATGTAATTAGTCTGTATCATGTTAAAAATTAATTTCCTGAAATTAAAATTGCGATCAGGTGATGATCACAGAATACAGCACACAGAAACAGGCCACTTGGACTCATTACAACCATACCAGCTCCATGGGAGTGCAATGCTTGAGAGTTAAACAGAGCTCTTAATGATAGCGGAGTCAGGGGGTATGGGGAGAGGGCAGGAACGGGGTACTGATTGTGAATGATCAGCCATGATCACATTGAATGGCGGTGCTGGCTCGAAGGGCCGAATGGCCTCCTCCTGCACCTATTGTCTATTGTCTATTGTCTATTGCAATCCAACCAATCCCATTCTCCTGTCTTAATCCCAGAACCCAACAAATATCTTCTATTTCTTACCTACAAGCTTCCCCTTGGCAGCTTTACTGAAAATGCTCCATTGTGCTCTGCATGTGGAGTTGGATTCATGGGAGGTGGTCTTAGAGGGGAGGATGCTCCTCAATCTGTGGAGCATCTTGGACATTACAGCGCACCCCCTCCATGACACACTGGTCAACCTGAGGAGCACCTTCAGTAACAGACTGGTCCCACCAAGATGTAATGCAGAACGCCTCAGGAGATCCTTCTTCCCTGTGGCTATCAAAGTGTACAACTCCTCCCCCCCCTCCTCAATCTTTGCACTTCCCCAAACCTTTCCACTCGTCACTTTAAATTCATGTTTCAGGTATCTTGTGTGTTATGACTGTTGGCAGTTCAATTTCCATCCTGGGTTAAATAAAGTTCTATCGTATCGTATTGTGGCCGATTAGGAAAAGGGGAGATGCAACGAGACCTGGGTGTCGTGGCACACCAGTCATTGAAAGTAGGCATGCAGGTGCAGCAGGCAGTGAAGAAACCCAATGGTATGTTGGCATTCATAGCGAGGGGATTTGAGTATAGGAGCAGGGAGGTTCTGCTGCAGTTGTACAAGGCATTGATGAGACCACACCTGGAGTATTGCGTACAGTTTTGGTCTCCTAATCTGAGGAAAGACATTCTTGCCATAGAGGGAGTACAGAGAAGGTTCACCAGGTTGATTCCTGGGATGGCAGGACTTTCATATGAAGAAAGACTGGATAGACTCGGCTTGTACTCACTGGAATTTAGAAGATTGAGGGGGGATCTTATAGAAACTTACAAAATTCTTAAGGGGTTGGACAGGCTAGATGCAGGAAGATTGTTCCTGATGTTGGGGAAGTCCAGAACAAGAGGTCACAGTTTAAGGATAAGGGGGAAGTCTTTTAGGACCGAGATGAGAAAGTTTTTTTCACACAGAGAGTGGTGAATCTGTGGAATTCTCTGCCACAGAGGGTAGTTGAGGCCAGTTCATTGGCTATATTTAAGAGGGAGTTAGATGTGGCCCTTGTGGCTAAAGGGATCAGGGGGTATGGAGAGAAGGCAGGTACAGGTTACTGAGCTGGATGATCAGCCATGATCATATTGAATGGCGGTGCAGGCTCGAAGGGCCGAATGGCCTACTCCTGCACCTATTTTCGATGTTTCTATGTTTCTATCGTATCGTATGCATGTTGATGATAATTGTACCTCACTTCCACCTCTTTTAATCTCTCCATTATCTTGTCTATTATCCTAGATTGAATTAGATTAGTTTATTGTCATATACTCCAGGGTACCATGACATTCCTTGTTCACATGAAGCTCACAGAGTAAACAGTGTGCATACAGTAATAATAAACACAAGAACAAATTCAACAATGAGTGCAAAACAGCAGAATGGTGCAAGATTGGAACGCAAAATGAGTAGTGCAAAAGAATATTAAAGTACAATGAGAACTGAATGAGATAGAACTAAGAGTATGTGGCAGCACCTGCCAGAATGAGATGTGAAAGAGGTGATTGGTTTCAGACGTTGAGTTGCAGAGGGAAGAAGTTGTTCTTAAGTCTGGACGTCTGAACATTCTAGCCCCTGTGTCTTCTCCAAGAAAGTAAATGACAGAAAAGGGAATGGCCAGTGTGAGAGACATCTTTGACACTTCCAGCCTTCGTGATGTAAGGCACCATGAAGATGGACTATTTGGAAGCTAGTGATGAGCCTTTTATGGACCGGGTTATGTTCACCACTCTCTGCAGGTTGAGGGGATCGAGCAGAGTAGTTGCTACGTGTGTGTAGGAAGGAACTGCAGATGCTGGTTCAAACGGAAGATAGATACTAAAAGTTGGAGTACCTCAGCGGGTCAGGCAGCATTTCTGGGGAAAAGGAATAGGTGACATTTCGGGTCAAGACCCTTTTTCAATCTTTTTTCCAGAGATGCTGCCTTACCCCCTGAGTTACTCCAGCATTTTGTGTCTATATTGAGCAATTGCTACACCAGGCTTAGATGCACCCCGTCAGAATACCCTTCTATAGCAGATCAGTCAAAGTTCGAGAGAATCCTTGTGTTTTCTTGATCACCGCATCAGTGTGAAGAAACCAGATTATGGTTCTCATGAGAAGGATGCTTAGAAACCTAAAGCTGTCGCCAATCTCACCGACTTGCTGGCTGGGTTGCATGTAGTAGTAGCACACTTATGGAGTTCAAGATACAGAGTGAAAAGATTGGACTGTAAATATACTTGATCCTGCTTATCATCTGCAGGTTACTAAGAGGTATCTTTAAGGAGACAACATTTTCAAAGTGAATGTCTTCAAGAGTTAGCGGAGGTTAAATTTAGCTCTGAGGCGACTATTATTTTAGTGCTGCAGGAGCCAAATCAGTTCATAAATGGAGTTTGCTGCAACTTGATGTACATCTCTTGATGGACACCATTTTGGTGAGTACATTCAAGACCAACCTCTTTATGATTGTCAGCGTAGATGGGGTTGATTCCAAGAATGATCGTAAAAATCATTTTTATCGCACCAAGAGTGAGTTCCATCAGCTTTCTGGATCTATGTTTCTGTCAGAAGGTTCATCTTCCATACAGAGCTGGCATGGGGTGCCTGATAAACAAACAGGTCAATGGAGAGGAATGACTACTTGGCTGTGGTGGGTTGCGATTGAGTTTCTCTCTTGTTATTTGTAGAATAAGGTAACATTTATGCTGATTTTAAAGCCTTAACACAGAAGGAGGTGAATGTGCTGAATAAAATAATGACTAGTGACCTGTTTAGTAATATAAGAAGATAACTGCAGATGCTGGTACAAATCAAAGGTATTTATTCACAAAATGCTGGAGTAACTCAGCAGGTCAGGCAGCATCTCGAGACCCTTCTTCAGTCTGAAGAAGGGTCTCGACCCGAAACGTCACCCATTCCTTCTCTCCCGAGATGCTGCCTGACCCGCTGAGTTACTCCAGCATTTTGTGAATAAATACCTGTTTAGTAATAATATACAGAGTCTGCAACTTGTCAAATGTGAAAGGTGAAATGGGAAAGGAAGATGTTGGGCAACATTTGAACTACTTTATTCACATGAACTGATGACGAAGTGCTTCTTCCAAAATAGTGGGAGCCTAATACCCAGGCTGGTGAAGCTATATAAGCAGCTCCTGGACATACTGAGGGGAATACAAATAGCCTTCCTCTTCCTCAGAAATATTCAGCATCAGAAAGCTACTGAAAATAGCCTGTACTGCGAGCTCAGGGATATAATTTACAATGCTGTCCTTGTCAATACCAGTATTGTGACTGCTGCACATTTCCACAACGCTCTGTGAATATCAAACTCAATGGTCTCAAGATCTGAATGTGCTATAAAATGAATCAGCTCATATGTCTTGTGTTAAAAACAAGCTACTGGATGAACTCAGTTGGCCAGTCAGCATGTGTGGAGGGAAATGAACAGGAGCTGTTTCAGAGCCGGGACCCGTCTTCAGCGTTGTACATTTTCCTTTGTCCATTTCCCTCTGCAGGTCTGATCTGATGAGTTCCTCTGTCAGTTTTGCTTCACTCAAGATTCCAGCATCTGTAGCTTCTTGCGCATTCATATGCCTGTCCTCCTTGACTTGGAGCTGCTGGTAAATGTGCTGTAGGTTTGTCATTTCAAAGCAGGCTTGAGCTCAGAGCTACCTGTGTTATTCAAAGACTGCATCCCTATTGTGGGGACAGACATTTCCCAGCGGTTCCTACCTAATGACATTATGAGAATTAATTTGCTACGTGAACTACAGCTGTTTAGATTTGTTTAGTTGAGTTTATTGTCACGTGTACCGAGGTACAGTGAAAAGCTTTAGTTGTGTGTTGTCCAGTCAGCAGAGAAACAATACATGATTACAATCGAGCCGTTGACTGTGTACAGATACACGATGAGGGAATAACATTTAATACAAGGGTAAACCCAATAAAGTCCGATCAAAGATAGTCCGAGAGTCTTCAAATGAGGTGGATAGTAGTTCAGGACTGCCCTCTAATCGTGGTAGGATAGTTCAGTTTAAGAAGACAGCTCATTACCATCTTAATACAAGAAATTATCAATGGACATTAAGTGCCGGAACAGAGAGCTATGCCCATAGTCCATCAATGAATGTACAGTAAAAATACGTGAGTCTCTCTCTGCCCTCGCTTAAAAAAATGAACATATCTGACACGAGTAGAAAAATCCTCTGTTGGTCAAGGCAGCAGATGGAGAAGCAGACACTGCTTCTCTCAGGCACTATCCCAGCAACCCAAGTGAGGTCTTGGCAGAGGGAAGTGAATGCTGGAACTATAGCACGCAGTCCAGTGGTGCGATACTCTGTATGGGTCACTGGTCTCACTGGAAATGGCAAGGTCAGAACTTGGTATGGTACCAAGGAATAAATAAGTATTTTCACTGAACCTCGGGACACATGACGATTGAATAAACTATACTAAACTAAACGACTTTCTTTGTCGCATGTACGGTGAAATTCATTTTGGTATACAGTTCAGTACAACTATCACTATACATAAGCTCTAAGATACATCTTAGATAAGCATCTCAGAACTTTCTTCACGTAAACCTACTTCCCCACTACACATAATATTCCACTCCTTCAATACAGGCGGTGCCACAACTAACTATGGCTCATTCACTCCCACATCTCGCACATCATATATTTGATCCATGACAGGATTGTCAAAAAAGACTGTTGTAAACACTCACCCTTTGTTTTTTTGCAGGACATGCTCAAGTGGAGCATGAGGCAGAAAGACATCACCAGAGGAAGCTGATTCCATCTTGCCGGCTCTCCCCTTCAGTGGAAACATGTTGCAATGCTGCCTTCACATTGAATGTTGATTCTTTATTCCTTACGCTGTATGAAATAAGAGCACCATCGTATTAGTATGCTTTCCTCCAAGGAGGAACAAATCTTTTATAGATTTAAGACACACTGGAATGGCTGCCAGTACTATTGAAATACCACTTGGCAAAATATGTTATATACAGGATTAGAATTCTTATTCAGTTTATGTGTTTGATGAGTTTAGGATCCCGTGAGCACAAATTTTTCTTTCACAAGTGGACTTCATAGATTCCAAAATCTTTGAGCAAATGTTGTCACATCATTTGAGTTGACTGTCCTCAACAGAGCAGAAAACCTTTCTGAATCTCCAATACCAATGATGTGATGCACAATTCTGTTTTTTTTCCTGACACAAGCTGCTTCCTCTATTTGTTTCTTTCCATTTTATACATGTCCATTTGTATTCATACTTAAGTAACTGCTGCTGCTGAAGTGGCTATAAATGAATTTTGGTCGGTGCGCCAATCTGGTTTGCCTTCTTGTTATATTATGTTATTCACTGTGCCTTAATAAACACAGTACCTTCCCACATTATGATTTCCTCCATTTGCAATGTTAAGTTGTATGTCAATAGTAAAAAGGAGGCTGATGTCAGGTAAAGACAGCTGGGATCGAGTTAATTCTTTGAGGTGTATTCCTTCAGTCTGAAGAAGGGTCTCGACCCAAAACGTTACCCATTCCTTCTCTCCTCAGATGTTGCCTGACCTGCTGAGTTACTCCAGCATTTTGTGAATGAATCCTTGAGGTGTATACGGGGTGTGAGAGTACGCATAAGAGGGACATAACTGTGCCACTCTAAAAGCTAGGGCTATAAGGAAAGGTTGGATAGGCTGGGTCTTTTTTCCCTGGAGGGTAGGTCGAGGTGTGACCTTATTGTGGTGGTATATAAAATCATGAGGGGCATAGATAGGGTGAATAATACTAAATGAATAGTCTGAAACCATGGCATAGGTTTATAGTGAGAGGAAGATGGGAATAGGAAAGGAAATTCATGGTGATAAAGCAGGACAGACAAGAAATGGATGCAAGGGATGGAAGGGGATGGCTTCCATAATGGTCCTGGTTTCTGATCATGATATAGTCATTGTATTTTTGGATATCCACAGCTCACCTCCCACTGCCTCACTTACTGTGACCCCCCTGCCACCACAGTGACAATGCCTCAGAGAGGTGCAGGGTCTGTCCATCCCTACATGTCTCATGGTGCCTTATCCCAACCCGTTCTCTGTTTGTGGTAAAGGTACCTGTTGGCAATTCCTGACACTAGGATTTTAGTACAACAGGATAGAGCACACAAAATGCTGGAGTAACAGTGGGTCAGGCAGCATTGCTGGACGACGAGAGGGGACATTACGGGTCAGGACTTTCTTCTGACATATTGAGTCTGACAACTTGTCCCGACCCGGAATGTCACCTATCTATGTTCTCCAGGGATAATGCCTGCCCCACTGAGTTACTCCAGTATTTTGTGTCTTTCCTTGGTGAACCCATATCTGCAGATCCATGTTTCTAGGATAAAGCACTGATTAGTTTACAATTCAGGCGTAACTCTACAAATTGCAGTTAATATCTGCAATTTTGCAAACGAAATCGTGAATACACTATCTCCATGCACAACTCCTTGCATAGAGTGGAAATGCAAGCAGTTATGCTTGGAATAATAATAATATCCCAGGGACTAAAAAGCAAACTGGCCCAGGTCCTGAGGACTGGACCATTTTGATTTTAAACACATGTGAATGTGAAGATGATGGAGTGGAACATCACAGCGATCACCTCATATAAACACCAAATAAAACCCACCTTTATCTCTAATTGTGCAAGGAGAGAAGAATTCAGACAGAAGTGTGAATTAAAAATGAGTGCGGTTTCTGCAAGTCAGCACACTGAATGAGATGCCGAGACTTGTAACGCATGAGGAGTTCAAGTGGTCACTTGGGGAATGAAGAGTTCAAGTCTGAGTTGGGGAAGCCGCAGTTGATACTGACTGTACTGATGTATGCCTGTGGCCAGAGCAGCATCATCAGCTACAAGGCTTCAGCGGTGTTGCAAAAAGGGCAGTGAAATGGTATTGGGTGTCAAAGTGCATCGATCTTTAAATGAAACAAGAGAACGCTGTACACATGGAGGTCATGAAGCAGCTGTAAGTCCCTGAGGTGGGTTGGATCCAGGAACTAATGAGAGCACATTCAATGGGATTGGAAATGCCAAGGTGAATGCAGGTGTTTTACAGTGCCTGGTTAATCAGCAGTGATCTTATGCTGCAGGCTGAGCATAATGATTTGCAATGCATTTACGCAGAATTGAAATCAAACAAAAAATGCAAGAAATATCCAATGAGGCAGCATTTGTAATCGGAGAACCCCAGTTAACATATTTGCTGATGGTTCTATCAGATCATCAGGGTTTTCAAATATTAATTGGAGCAAGCTACTTTAGATGTGATCTGGTCTGCTGAGTTTTACCAGCCTTTTTCTGTTTTATGTCACTCTTCCAGCATTTTGAATCCTTGCATAATTGAATCCTTTTATAAAATTCACATCAACGTTACCGAAGTTGCCTCGGATATTTGACATTGGGGACAATGGAGCGTTTAACAGAAACCTTCAAGGTTTCTTACAACAGGGCACAAGCAGGGATGACCCATGCGGACTCTTTCAAGGACTGATAAAATCTGTAAACAGCTGTAAAAACCTTTATTTCACAAAATACCTAAGATGCCCAATCATAGGTGCTTTCAATGGACAATAGACAATAGGTGCAGGAGTAGGCCATTCGGCCCTTCGAGCCAGCACCACCATTCAATGTGATCATGGCTGATCATTCTCAATGTACCCCATTCCTGTAGGTTAATTGACTGGGTAAATGTAAAAATTGTCCCTAGTGTGTGTAGGATATGTTAATGTGCGGGGATCGCTGGGCGGCGCGGACTCGGTGGGCCGAAGGGCCTGTTTCCGCGCTGTATCTCTAAATCTAAATCTTTAAAATCTAAAAATCTCCCCATACCCTCTGACTCCACTATCCTTAAGAGCTCTATCTAGCTCTCTCTTGAATGCATTCAGAGAATTGGCCTACACTGCTTTCAGAGGCAGAGAATTCCACAGATTTACAACTCTTTCCTTCAACTACCAGTTGTATATGTTTCAATTGGAAAACCTAGGTTTCGGTTTCATATTGTTAACAATGTTGGCATCAACATTATTCAATTGCAGATTTACCTCCGACCATCATACATGAAATGAGGGCAGGATATATCCTGCAGGCATTGATGGTTCAATCCAACTGCAAGATCCCAGTTGCATTCCCTTTTTTTTCCAGGAACATTAAGATTATCCCACGTGAGCTCAACTTAATTCTCATAAAGGGTGAACTAAGATGTATCTGCCGGAGTCGTAGAGTTATGCAGCACGAAAACAGGCCCTTTGGCCCAACATGTCCAAGCCGACCAAGATGCAAGTTCCATTTTCCCACATTTGGTTCATACCCTCTAAATTGTTCCAATCCATGTACCTATCCAAATATCTTTAAAATATTAAAATATTAAAATGCTTGAGTCAGTTATTAAAGATGGGATAGCAGCACATTTGGAAAGTGGTGAAATCATTGGACAAAGTCAGCATGGATTTATGAAAGGTAAATCATGCCTGACGCATCTTATAGAATTTTTCGAGGATGTAACTAGTAGAGTGGATAAGGGAGAACCAGTGGATGTGTTATATCTGAACTTCCAGAAGGCTTTCGACAAGGTCCCACATAAGAGATTAGTATGCAAACTTAAAGCACACGGTATTGTGGGTTCAGTATTGATGTGGATAGAGAACTGGCTGGCAGATAGGAAGCAAAGAGTAGGAATAAACGGGTCCTTTTCGGAATGGCAGGCAGTGACTAGTGGGGTACCGCAAGGCTCAGTGCTGGGACCCCAGCTATTTACAATATATATTAATGATTTGGACGAGGGAATTGAATGCAACATCTCCAAGTTTGCGGATGACACGAAGCTGAGGGGCAGTGTTAGCTGTGAGGAGGATGCTAGGAGGCTGCAATGTGACTTGGATAGGTTAGGTGAGTGGGCAAAGGCATGGCAGATGCAGTATAATGTGGTCTAATGTGAGGTTATCCACTTTGGTGGCAAGAACAGGAAAGCAGACTATTATCTGAATGGTGGCCGATTAGGAAAAGGGGAGATGCAACGAGACCTGGGTGTCGTGGTACACCAGTCATTGAATGTAAGCATGCAGGTGCAGCAGGCAGTGAAGAAAGCGAATGGTATGTTGGCATTCATAGCGAAGGGATTTGAGTATAGGAGCAGGGAGGTTCTGCTGCAGTTGTACAGGGCATTGGTGAGACCACACCTGGAGTATTGCATACAGTTTTTGTCTCCTAATCTGAGGAAAGACATTCTTGCCATAGAGGGAGTACAGAGAAGGTTCACCAGATTGATTCCTGGGATGGCAGGACTTTCATATGAAGAAAGACTGGATAGACTCGGCCATGTTTGACTTGACACCATTCAGATAATAATCTGCCTTTCTATTCTTACTTCCAAAGTGGATAACCTCACACTTATCCACATTAAACTGCATCTGCCATGCATCCACCTACTCACATAACCTGGTCTGATAAGGGGACTAGAGGTAAAAGAGCCATTAGGAGGCAGTGATCACAACATGATAAGTTTTACTCTGCAAATGGAAAGGCAGAAGGGAAAATCGGAAGTGTCGGTATTACAGTATAGCAAAGGGGATTACAGAGGCATGAGGCAGGAGCTGGCCAAAATTGACTGGAAGGAGGCCCTAGCAGGGAAGATGGTAGAACAGCAATGGCAGGTATTCCTGGGAATAATGCAGAGGTTGCAGGATCAATTTATTCCAAAGAGGTGGAAAGACTCTAAGGGGAGTAAGAGACACCTGTGGCTGACAAGGGAAGTCAGGGACAGCATAAAAATTAAGGAGAGGAAGTATAACATAGCAAAGAAGAGTGGGAAGACAGAGGATTGGGACTATTTTAAAGAGCAACAAAAGTTAACTAAAAAGGCAATGCGGGGAGAAAAGATGAGGTACGAGGGTAAACTAGCCAATAATATAAAGGAGGATAGCAAAAGTTTTTTTAGGTACGTGAAGAGGAAAAAAATAGTCAAGGCAAATGTGGGTCCCTTGAAGACAGAAGCAGGGGAATTTATTATGGGGAACAAAGAAATGGCAGACGAGTTAAACCGTTACTTTGGATCTGTCTTCACTGAGGAAGATACACACAATCTCCCAAATGTTCTAGGGGCCGGAGAACCTAGGGTGATGGAGGAACTGAAGGAAATCCACATTAGGCAGGAAATGGTTTTGGGTAGACTGATGGGACTGAAGGCTGATAAATCCCCAGGGCCTGATGGTCTGCATCCCAGAGTACTTAAGGAGGTGGCTCTAGAAATAGTGGAAGCATTGGAGATCATTGTTCAATGTTCTATAGATTCAGGATCAGTTCCTGTGGATTGGAGGATAGCAAATGTTATCCCACTTTTTAAGAAAGGAGGGAGAGAGAAAACGGGTAATTATAGACCAGTTAGTCTGACATCAGTGGTGGGGAAGATGCTGGAGTCAATTATAAAAGACGAAATTGCTGAGCATTTGGATAGCAGTAACGGGATCATTCCGAGTCAGCATGGATTTACGAAGGGGAAATCATGCTTGACAAATCTACTGGAATTTTTTGAGGATGTAACTAGGAAAATTGACAAGGGAGAGTCAGTGGATGTGGTGTACCTCGACTTTCAGAAAGCCTTCGACAAGGTCCCACATAGGAGATTAGTGGGCAAAATTAGGGCACATGGTATTGGGGGTAGGGTACTGACATGGATAGAAAATTGGTTGACAGACAGAAAGCAAAGAGTGGGGATAAATGGGTCCCTTTCGGAATGGCAGGCAGTGACCAGTGGGGTACCGCAAGGTTCGGTGCTGGGACCCCAGCTATTTACGATATACATTAATGACTTAGACGAAGGGATTAAAAGTACCATTAGCAAATTTGCAGATGATACTAAGTTGGGGGGTAGTGTGAATTGTGAGGAAGATGCAATAAGGCTGCAGAGTGACTTGGACAGGTTGTGTGAGTGGGCGGATACATGGCAGATGCAGTTTAATGTAGATAAGTGTGAGGTTATTCACTTTGGAAGTAAGAATAGAAAGGCAGATTATTATCTGAATGGTGTCAAGTTAGGAGGAGGGGGAGTTCAACGAGATCTGGGTGTCCTAGTGCATCAGTCAATGAAAGGAAGCATGCAGGTACAGCAGCAGTGAAGAAAGCCAATGGAATGTTGGCCTTCGTAACAAGAGGAGTTGAGTATAGGAGCGAAGAGGTCCTTCTACAGTTGTACCGGGCCCTGGTGAGACCGCACCTGGAGTACTGTGTGCAGTTTTGGTCTCCAAATTTGAGGAAGGATATTCTTGCTATGGAGGGCGTGCAGCGTAGGTTCACTAGGTTAATTCCCGGAATGGCGGGACTGTCGTATGTTGAAAGGCTGGAGCGGTTGGGCTTGTATACACTGGAATTTAGAAGGATGAGGGGGGATCTTATTGAAACATATAAGATAATTAGGGGATTGGACACATTAGAGGCAGATAACATGTTCCCAATGTTGGGGGAGTCCAGAACAAGGGGCCACAGTTTAAGAATAAGGGGTAGGCCATTTAGAACGGAGATGAGGAAGAACTTTTTCAGTCAGAGGGTGGTGAAGGTGTGGAATTCTCTGCCTCAGAAGGCAGTGGAGGCCAGTTCGTTGGATGCTTTCAAGAGAGAGCTGGATAGAGCTCTTAAGGATAGCGGAGTGAGGGGGTATGGGGAGAAGGCAGGAACGGGGTACTGATTGAGAGTGATCAGCCATGATCGCATTGAATGGCGGTGCTGGCTCGAAGGGCTGAATGGCCTACTCCTGCACCTATTGTCTATTGTCTATTGTCTATTGTCTATTGAATGGCGGAGCAGGCTTGAAGGGCCGAATGGCCTACTCCTGCACCTATTTTCTATGTTTCTATGTTGTACTGAATTGTATACCAAAATGAATTTTACATGTGACAAAGAAAGTCGTTTAGTTTAGTATAGTTTAGTTTATTGTCATGTGTACCGAGGTACAGTGAAAAGCCTTTGTTGGCGTGCTAACTTTTGAGGAGTACCGTACCATACCAAGTTCTGACCTTGCCATTGCCAGTGAGATCAGTGACCCATACAGAGTATCGTACCACTGGACTGCGTGATATATTTCCAGCATTCACTTCCCTCTGCCAAGTCCTCCCAAGCAAATGCTTCTTATTAGTCAATTGCTATAATTTGGACTGCACTTTGGACACCGATAAGCTATATTATTTGTGGAACAGATTGCCAAGTTATATTGCACTAAGTTATAGATTTTTAAAGGTTAATGCAGTTTGGTTCAGTTACCTGGTGGGGCATCAATAGAGATGCTAACATGACAGCTGAACTTTCCCTTCGGAACTTGAGCAGAAAAATATCAGGAAATTCGATCGCAATAACGAGGGAGCATTTTATTTCAGACATATCATGATGAATTGGAAATTTGTATTTAAAGGTTGGTGACCTGAGACCATGGCCCTGGGTGTTCTGCGATCAATATTTGTTTGAGTGTGTCTAGTCAGAAGCAACTTGAAATGTTGAATGTGACATGTTTTTGTTCTCACTTTTTTGCTGTGCTGCTCTTTGAATTTTCTTTCAGTTGTGTTTCAGAATGTGAAAACCATAAAACTTAACATTCCACCTATCACTCCCAACCTACCGATTTCCTTGACAGTCGCCTGACCAGCTAAGCGCTTCCACAATTGAATCATTTAAACATTTGCATTAATGCTTGAGATGCTGCCTTGGACATTTAAAGCAGGGCACGAATAAAAAAATTAAGTGTAAGAAAAGTGTAAGAAAGTGTAAGACGATACAAGGCTTTCTACGCCCGCAACTCCAGACTCAGGAACAGCTTCATCCCCAGGGCCATAGCTGCTATGAACCGGTCCTGCTGAGCCGGATGGTCACATCGCACAGTGAACCGGCACAGATCTACTTGCACTTTATTCTGTTTTAAAACTGTTACAATTTGTTTCATTGGGTTGTTTAAATTAATACTGACTAGCTAATTAATTTATTGCATCGTATGGGAGGCGCATTCCCAATCTCGTTGTACCCCTGTACAATGATAATAAAGATATATTGTACTGTATTGTATTGTAATACATTGTATTAGTGTATTGTAATATATTGTATTATTCACAAAATGCTGGAGTGACTCAGCAGGTCAGGCAGCATCTCAGGAGAGAAGGAATGGGTGACGTTTTGGGTCGAGACCCTTCTTCAGTCTGAAGAAGGGTCTCGACCTGAAATGTCACCCATTCCTTCTCTCCTGAGATGCTGCCTAACCCGCTGAGTTACTCCAGCATTTTGTGAATAAAAAAATTAAGGTCACTCTTTATATTTTTTTGTGTAAAAGTACATGAGCAGGAAAAACTCAATGCAGATTTCTAAGGGTGGGAGGGGGTGTATTTAAATCTCTGAGGCTATACAGGATTTTTGAGTTTGCCTTCCTCACTTAAGAAGTCTTCCTTAATGGATTTAGGAACTATCTGAAGAACAGAACAATGCTGAAAGCCAATTCTTAACTTTAAGATGGCTCTCTTCAGTTGATCTTCTAGGAAAAGTGAGGCAATGGGGACTGTAAGCCCTGTACTGAACTCGAAATATTTGTGGGGTCAGACTCCTGATATCCTACACTTACACTTCAGATTCTGACAGCGTTCAGGCTGGTGTTAAGGAGCTTGTCTTTCTGGAGTGACATAGAATCAGGTCCTGTCCTCCCTGCAAATAATGGACTGAGGTTGCAATCAAAGGTTTTGTCCAAAGTTGCCATGGTGATAATAATGATAAGTATATATGAGGAGAACACACCGTGTATATATGAGGAGAACAATGTTCTCATTGTTTGGATTTGGCAGTACTTTCCTTGGGCAGCAGGATTTATACTCAGAGTTATGTCTGCATCATATTGTGAGTTCACGGTCGATAGCCAACAAAATTTCCTCTTCACCCCACCCTGGACATCCCAGAACCCAAAGCTACTGAGGAGTTGATTCAAGGTATAATGCTTTTGAACCGGCTGAAACATTGCTTTTGTGCAAGACTGTAAAAAGACAATTGTTACATCAGCTGCATGTTTTTTGTCTTTCTTGATTTTCGATTTCATTTATTTCTCAGGTGTGGTCTCACACCTACTTTCACCTGTAATTTTTAGATTTTTTTTTTTTAGATTTAGAGATACAGCGCGGAAACAGGCCCTTTGGCCCACCGAGTCTGCGTCGCCCAGCGATCCCCGCACATTAACACTATCCTACACACACCAGGGACGATTTTTACATTTACCCAGTCAATTAACCTACATACCTGTACGTCTTTGGAGTGTGGGAGGAAACCGAAGATCTCGGAGAAAACCCACTCAGGTCACGGGGAGAACGTACAAACTCCGTACAGATGGCGCCCGTAGCCAGGATCGAGTTTAAATGTAGGCTTTGATCAGTCTTTATCAGAGCACTCAGGCAACTATTTGCATCTATTTTGCTCTTTTAATGTAGAGAAATGTCCCAAGGGGTTCACAAGATCATATTCATTAAAATGACTGGTAAACCAATGAAGGAGATATGAGTAAAAGCTTTGGCAATGAGGGATTTTAAGAAGCCACTGTTACATTCTCCAGTGTTTTGCTCTTTTTGAAAGCTGTCTTAAACTGTTAGCTCACCTTATTTACTTTGGGAGGTGAGCCTAACTACGACTGACTTTGACATATTATCATATCATATCATCATATATCTACAGCCGGAAACAGGCCTTTTCGGCCCTCCAAGTCCGTGCCGCCCAGTGATCCCCGTACATTAACACTATCCTACACCCACTAGGGACAATTTTTACATTTACCCAGCCAATTAACCTACATACCTGTACGTCTTTGGAGTGTGGGAGGAAACCGAAGATCTCGGAGAAAACCCACGCAGGTCACGGGGAGAACGTACAAACTCCTTACAGTGCAGCACCCGTAGTCAGGATCGAACCTGAGTCTCCGGCGCTGCATTCGCTGTAAAGCAGCAACTCTACCGCTGCGCTACCGTGCCGCCGACAGGCAAGTGATCATTAGCTTCACGCATTACCTCCAGAGGGCTTTCAGTTCTCCATTAATAATTGACTGGTGAACTACTGTAATTTGAATGCCCTCAATCTATTGTTAATATAATTTAGTCCCAATGAACAGCTTTTGCTCCAGAATGATATCAGAGATCACTTGAATGAACAAGTTGCAGATTTTAATAAAAAATCTCTTAAAAGAACATGGAACATAGAAGAGTACAGGGCCGGACCAGCTCCTTTGGCCCACGATATCCATGCTGAACATAACACCAAGTTAAACTAAACTCCTCTGTCTTCATGTGATCCATATCTCTCCATTCCCTGTATATCCTTTTGCCCCATCCAAGAGCCGCTTAAATGTCACTATCATATCTGCCTCAATCATTGGCCCTGGCAGCACCTTCCAGGAACCCACCACTCTGAGTAAAGTCTTGCCCAGCTCATCTCCTTTGAACTTTGCTCCCCTCACCATGAAGCACTGCCATCTTGTCTCTGTCCTTTCTACCCTGGGAATAAGGTTGTGACTGTTTACCCTATCTATGCCTCTCATGATTTTCTATCGGGTCTCCTCTCAGCCTCTGAAGCTCCTGAGGAAACAATTTGAGTCTGTTCAACCTCTCACTAGTGCGGACACTCTCAACCCCGGGCACCATGCCTCACCCTCTCCAAAACCTCCACATCTTTGCTCTAATGGGGAAAATCAGAACGACACACATTACTTCAAATGTGGCCTAACCCAAGTCATAGAAAACCGCAACATGACTTCCTGACTCTTGTACCAATAAAGGCAAACAGATCATACGCCTTCTTTAACACTCGATTTGCTTGTCCACTTTCAAGGATCCCTCTGTACATCAATGGTGTAAAGAGTCGTGCCATTAACTGTTCTTTCCCCTCACATTCAATCTTTCGAAGAATAACAGCTCACACTAAGAAGGTATTGTGGGGAAGAAAAACCTCCCATCATTGACACAGAGAAATGAAAACCATTGAAGTGAATGTAATACTTGATTTATTTGGGTTTGATCAGAGTTTTGAGGCCTTGAGCTTCTTTGGTTTCCCTGAGGTGATGCAGATGGAGGAGGTATAAAATGTGCAGTAACAATTAGAGCACTTTACTGAAAATGTGATAATAGTTCTCAAATGGTAATTACACGATAACAAACCCAAATCAACAAAGAAAGTAGAAACATTTTACAATCTTACCCCCACAAATCCAGCCAAATTGGACTTCGTTAAACCTAAGCTGACGTTAAAGGAGGATATAAAAATGAGGAACTGCAGATGTTGGTTTACAAAAAGGACACAAAGTGCTGGAGTAACTCGGGGTCAGGCAGCATCTCTGCAGAACATGGAAGTGACGATCGGGTTGGGACCCTACTTTGGATTTCTGAAGAAAGGTGCTGACCTGAAACGTCACCTATCAATGTTCTCCAGAGATGCTGCTTGACCCTGAGTTACTCCAGCACTTTGTGTCTTTTTTTCCAAAGAAGAATTTGCTCTACTATTGAAGCATATGCTTGAAATGTAAAGGAAAGAGACCAGACCACTGACACTCATTTCCTCATTATCCACCAATTTAAGGCTTATTATAATATTATATATGATAATCTAGAGATTTTTATTTACATCAAGGAAGAAAACGGTGAAGTTTGGATATATCTACATTTTATTTATCGTATCACACATAAGCACTAACTTGTGAATTAACATTTCAATTAAACCTTTGTTTGTCTAAATTAGGTTCAACAAATCAAAGGATTTTATTTTCCAGAAATCAATAGGCCCATCACACCCAGGTGTTCTCAAAGGCAAACGGGTTGTCAGAAGCAAGGGTCCAGAGCTCTGGAAATACTTTATTTCGATTCTTGAAACTCTTTTTGTTCCTATGGACCTGAAGTGACTGCATAAATATTGCTCAGTAACACCTTTTATATCCTAGGTGGTTTCAACTTCATGAAACTGTCAGTTTGAAAAATGCTGCGTGTTCTAGTTTTGTTACAGTTGGAGGGGCGGTGGGGTGAGGTGCAATAAAACAATGCCGGCACACGCAGTCCGGTCAAGCATAGCTTCAGTTGATCTCTCCCCTCCACACATCCTACTACTCACGTCCAAACCAGGAGCAATTCACAGTGGCCTACTGCCTTAAAACACAGCCCTCTCTGGACGTGGGAGGAAACCAGAGCACCTGGAGAAAGCCACATGACCACAGAAAGGACGTGCAAACACGCAGACAGCACCAAAGATCGAGATTAAACCAAGGTTGTTGGAACTGTGAAGTATTTCATAGAAACATAGAAAATAGGCGCAGGAGGAGGCCATTTGACCCTTCGAGCCAGCACCGCCATTCATTATGATCATGGCTGATTGTCCACAATCAATAACCCGAGCCTGCCATCTCCCCATACCCCTTGATTCCACAAGCCCCTAGAGCTCTATCTCACTATCTTTTAAATTCATCCAGTGATTTGGTCTCCACTGCCCTCTGTGGCAGAGAATTCCACAAATTCACAACTCTCTGGGTGAAAATGTTTCTTCCCACCTCAGTTTTAAATGGCCTCCCCTTTATTCTAAGACTGTGGCCCCTGGTTCTGGACTCCCCCAACATTGGGAACATTTTTCCTGCATCTAGCTTGTCCAGTCCTTTTATAATTTTATACTTCTCTATAAGATCCCCTCTCATCCTTCTAAACTCCAGTGAACACAAGCCTAGTCTTTCCAATTGTTCCTCATATGACAGTCCCGCCGTTACCTGCTAGCTACACCACTGTGCTGCCCATTAATTGGAGCTAATGATCGGAATACTGAAGAGCAGAACAGGCTCAAGGGGCTGGATGACCTGCCACGGCCACTATTTCGTATGTCGGCTGATGTATTTTGGCCCATGTACAGGATGCACTGCAGCAACTCACCGAGATTCCTGAGACAGCACCATGCAGACCCATGACCTCCACCGGCTAGAAGCACGAAGGCAGGGAAAGCATGGTAGCCCCAGCAGCTGGGAGCTGCCCTGCGAGGCACACACCATTCTGTCGTGGAAATACACGCGTGCTCCTTCACCATTGATTTTTAGATTTAGATTTAGAGATACAGCGCGGAAACAGGCCCTTCGGCCCACCGGGTCCGCGCCGCCCAGCGATCCCCGCACAGTAACACTATCCTACACACACTAGGGACAATGTTTACATTTTGCCCAGTCAATTAACCTACATAGCTGGACGTCTTTGGAGTGTGGGAGGAAACCGAAGATCTCGGAGAAAACCCACGCAGGTCATGGGGAGAACGTACAAACACCGTACAGACGGCGCCCTTAGTCAGGATCGAACCTGAGTCTCCGGCGCTGCATTCGCTGTAAGGCAGCAACTCTACCGCTGCGCCACCGTGCCGCCATTGCTGGGTGAAAATCCTGGAGCTCCCTCTCCAACAGCGTCGTGAAATATAATCACCTCTCGGGGGGGCTGGACAGGTTCACGAGGGAGCTCACCACCACCACCATCTCAAGCGCGATGAGGGATGGTCAATAAAACGCTGGCTAATGCCTGGCAAGCCCACATCCCTTGAATGCACAATACAAATGTTGTTTTATTATATAAAGGGACTGAAAGTGAAATTGAGTCTTGAAATCTTGAGGCAAATTGACTTGAAATGAAGAGAACAAGAAAGGCTGAGAGGATGGGGTGAAGGAACGTGACCTGCGTTAGAAAAATAATGAGGACAGTATCTGGCCACGAGCAAATTGGAGGAACTCATATTTCACTTGGGCAGCTTACTACCCAACTAGAGGTCAGGGGTTCCCCTGTCGCATCATAGATGAGGCCCTCACTCGTGTCTCCTCGGTTCCCCACAGCTCCGCCCTTGCTCAACCCTAGTCGCAACAGAGACAGAGTCTCCCTAGTCCTCACCTTCCACCCCATCAGCCATCGTATACAACACATCATCCTCCAACATTTTTCCCACCTCCAACGGAATCCCACCACTAGCCACATTTTCCCATCTCCACCCCTTTCCGCCTTACGCAGAGACCGTTCCCTCCGCAACTCCCTGGTTAACTCATCCCTTCCCACCCAAACCACCCCCTCCCCAGGTACCTTCCCCTGCAACCGCAGAAGATGCAACACCAGTCCATGACCTCCTCCCTCAACTCTGTCCAGGGACTCCATCCCAACAGTCCTTTCATGTTCGGCAGAGGTTCACCTGCACCTCCTCCAACCTCATCTACTGTATCCATTGTTCAAGATGTGAACTCTTATACATCGGCGAGACCAAACGCAGACTGGGCGATCGTTTCGTGGAACACCTTCGCTCACCCCGCCTGAACCTACCTGATCTCCCGGTTGCTGGACACTTTAATTCCCCTTCCCATTCCTACACAGACCTTTCTGTCCTCGGTCTCCTCCATTGTCAGAGTGAGGCTAAACGCAAATTGGAGGAACAGCATCTCATATTTTGCTTGGGCAGCTTACAGCCCAGTGGTATGAATATTGATTTCTCTCACTTCAGGTAGCCCCGGCATTCCCTCTCTCTATCCCTCCCCCACCAGCTTCGCACCAGCTTCTCATTTTTCCCTCTACAAACAGCTAACAATGGCCTGTTTCCTTTATCATCATTACGTTTTTGCATATCTTTCATTCATTGTTCTTTATCTCTCCACTATCATCGTCTCCATCTCTCATTTTTCCTTATCCCTAACCAGTCTGAAGAAAGGTCTCGACCCGAAACGTCACCCATTCCTTCTCTCCAGAGATGCTGCCTGTCCCGCTGAGTTACTCCAGCTTTTTGTGTTTACCAGCGGTATGAATATTGATTTCTCTAATTTCAAGGAACCCTCGCATTCCCACTCTCTCTGTACGTCCCCCACCCTGGTCATCTGGCTAGTTTCACTGTTCTTATCCCTTTGTTTTCACCTCCTCCTCAGCCAACAATGGACCACGGTGGCCTCTTTGGCCATCGGAGCTGTCTGCATTGTTCAGTGCCTTTTCATACCTCTAGTTTCCCTCTCCCCTGACTCTCAGTCTGAAGAAAGGTCTCGACCCAAAACGTCACCTATTCCTTTTCTCCAGAGATGTTGCCTGACCCGCTGAGTTCGTCCAGCATTTTGTATCTATCTAGTGTTAAATGTTTGAACTTAGGCTGATTTTGCTGGTGATCAATAGACAATAGACAATAGGTGCAGGAGTTGGCCATTCGGCCCTTCGAGCCAGCACCACCATTCAATGTGATCATGGCTGATCATTCTCAATCAGTACCCCGTTCCTGCCTTCTCTCCATACCCTGATTAAGGGGATCAGCTACTTGGCAAAAGCTCGTTCCATACACCCACCACCCCTTTGTGTGAAAACGCTACCTCTCAGATTCCTGTAAAATCTTTCCCCCTTCACCTTAAACCTATGCCCTCTGGTTCTCAATTCCCCTACTCAGGGCATGAGACTCTGTGCGTCTACCCGATCTATTCCCCTCATGATTTTATACACCTCCATAAGATCACCCCTCATCCTCCTGCACTCCAGGGAATTGAGTCTCAGCCTGCTCAACCTCTCCCTACAGCTCACACCCTTGTGTCCTGACAACATTCTTGTAAATCTTTTCTGCACCCTCTCCAACTTAACAACATCTTTCTTATACCATGGTGCCCATAGCTGGACACAATACTCTAAATGCAGCCTCAGCAGCGTCTTATATAACTGCAACAAATATCCCAACTTCTATACTCAATACTCTGACAGATGAAAAGCCTTTTTGACCACCTGTCATGCCACCTTCAAGGAACTATGTACCTGCAGTTAGATCCCTCTGCTCTACAACACTGCCCAGAGGCCTACCAATCACTGTGTAGGTCATGCCCATGTTAGACTTTCCAAAATGCAGTATCTCACATTTCTCTGTATTAAATTCCATCAACAATTGTTCAGCCCATCTGACCAACCGATCACGTTCCTGCTCGAATTTTTGACAACCATTTTCACTATCTGCAATACCACTTGCTTTTGGTAGGAAAATAACTACAGATGCTGGTTCAAATCAAAGGTAGACACAAAATGCTGGAGTAACTCAGCGGGTCAGGCAGCATCTCAGGAGAGAAGGAATGGGTGATGTTTCGGGTCGAGACCCTTCTTCAGACTGATGTCAGGGGAGGGGGCGGGACAAAGTTAGGATGTGACATATTTCGCTTGGGAAGTTTACACCCCAGCAGTATGAACATTGCCTTCTCCAACTTCAGATTGTTCCTCTGCCCCTCTCTTTCCCCTCCCCCATTCTCCCACTGTCTTCCCGTCTCCTACTACATCCTATTGTCCTGCCCCCTCCCTGACATCAGTCTGAAGAAGGGTCTCGACCCAAAACGTCACCCATTCCTTCTCTCCTGAGATGCTGCCTGACCCGCTGAGTTACTCCAGCATTTTGTGTCTACTCACTTTTGTATCATCTGCAAACTTGCTAATCTTGCCATGTACATTCTCATCCAAATCATTGATAGAGATGGCAAACAGGATTGAACCCTGAGGCACACCACTAGCCACAGGCCTCCAGTCCGAGAAGCAGCCTTCCACTATCACCCCCTGCTTCCTTCCATGAAGCCAATTATCTATCCATTCAGCTATCTCTCCTTGGATCCCATGTGATCTAACCTTCCAGAGCAGCCTACCATTGTGGTACCTTGTCGAATGTTTAGCTGAAATCCATATGTACAGCATCTACAGCTCTGCCTCCATCATTTTTGGTCACTTATTTCCAATAGTTCGGAAACCCTTCAAGAGATTCAGAACTTTTATGGGGATGCAATGGAAAGTGGAATGTGGTGTCATTTCTATTTGAGCAGTAACTAATTCTGTTGATCGTTATATTAACAACAAACACTCATATTGGTCGTAATCATATCCAATTTTTATTTTCAGACAGGCTATCGTACTTCCATCACAGAACACTAAAAGTTATCTTGCTAACTCCCAGCAGGAATCCATCATTTGCTCAGTTAATGATGTGCAAGGAACATGCACACCATCAGTAATCTGTAAGTGGAGCTGGCAGTAGTGATCAGAAAGAGCTGCCAGCATTAGTAAGTGGAGCATCTCTTCGGTGAAGTGGAAGGAAGCACAATTGGGTAAAAGTCCTGCTTTATTGCACTGCACAAACGATCCGTGAGGAAGCAGCACCGGCAATAAGTGGAATATCTTTAATCAGAAGGTCATGCCCACATCCTCACTGAAAGTTCTGACAACGATAATAAGGGTGGCTTTTGCAGCCGGATGTCAAGGCTAATTAGTATGTTCACACCATGGAGACTTGTACTGTGCACTGCACGCTGTAGCTAGCACAGCAGCAGCTACTCAGCCACCTGGATCCCTGGATAACCTGCTCAATTAGCAACACATGTCTGCCTTCTCATCAGCTTTCCCATCACTATTTTCTAACAACAATTTTTTTTTAATGCTCCCTGAGTGAACTTTGAAATCACTCTGAAAGTTTGAAGGGGCGAACGATGAAAGTACAGCTGACAAAAGTACAGTTGAAGAAGGGTCTCGACGGCGGCACGGTGGCGCAGCGGTAGAGTTGCTGCCTTACAGCGAATGTAGCGCCGGAGACTCAGGTTCGATCCTGACTACGGGCGCCGTCTGTACGGAGTTTGTACGTTCTCCCCGTGACCTGCGTGGGTTTTCTCCGAGATCTTCGGTTTCCTCCCACACTCCAAAGACGTACAGGTTTGTAGGTTAATTGGCTGGGCAAATGTTTTAAAAAAATTGTCCCTAGTGTGTGTAGGATAGTGTTAATGTGCGGGGATCGCTGGGTGGCACGGACCCAGTGGGCCAAAGGGCCTGTTTCCGCGCTGTATCTCTAAATCTAAAAAAAATCGAAATCTGAAACGTCACCCGTTCCTTCTCTCCTCAAGTCAAGTCAAGTCAAATTTATTTGTCCTGAGATGATGCCTGACCTGCTGAGTTACTCCAGCATTTTGTGAATAAATACCTTCGATTTGTACCAGCATCTGCAGTTATTTTCTTACACTAAATTGCTCATAATGTTCAGTTCAGTTCAGTTTAGTTTATTGTCACGTGTACAGTGAAAAGCTTTTTTGTTGCGCGCTAACCAGTCAGCAGAAAGACAATGCATGATTACAAGCAATCCATTCACAGTGGATAGATACATGATAAGGGAATAACATTTAGTGCAAGGTAAAGCCTGCAAAGTCCGATCGAGGTTAGTCCGAGGGAGATCAGAGGTAAATGCAAGTGAATATCACGCCACTGCCAAAGACTCTACCCTCCACAGTGGGAGCACATTGAGGCACTGAAACATATATGCTGTTGGACAGGAAGGATGCAGATAGTCCAGAAAGCGTTGCTTGTACCACGAGGGATGTAGTACTCTGATAAAGTAATTCCACCCTCTTCCCTCCACTACCTGTAGCCATCGTTATTGTTCATATACAGCTTTTATAGTACTGAACTCTGCAGGCAGTCATCAATAATTTGTGAAAGAATGTGTTTTGGTGTGGTTTGCAACTTAGCCTGACATGATGTCGTGCTGACACTGAACTCTGCTGGATCGTTTCTGCACAGAGTGAGGTCTATGTGTGCTCTCCGCGGTCCATGTTCACCAGAGTTTGCAGTCGGTGTGTAGGTTGTAAGTGAGTGTGCAGACCATAGACTGTGTGACCAGAATTTGTTTTATGAAGGCATCCTTCGTCCTTTAAGCTAGGACTGCACTGTGTGGTCCTGAAGCAGGCCGCACCCAGTGTTGAGCGAAAGATAGAATAAAAAAGCTGGAGACAGGCAGACACAAAATGCTGGAGTAACTAAGCGGGACGGGCAGCATCTCTGGAGAGAAGGAATGGGTGAGACCCTTTCGTGTCGAGACCCTTCCTTAGTGTTGAGCTGCTGGATGTTTAGCAGGTGCATTTAACAGACTGCAATACTGACACCAATAACAAAGGTGACTTTTATAGTCAGGCGTCAAGACTGGAGAAGGGTCTCGACCCGAAACGTCACCCATTCCTTCTCTTCCGAGATGCTGCCTGACCCGCTGAGTTACTCCAGCATTTTGTGTCTGCCTGTCAAGACTAATTAGTATGTTCACACCAGAGACATGTACTGTGCACAGCGCGCTATAAATAACATGGGGGGGGGGGGGGGGGAGAGATACGAGAGAGGGGGATAGAGAGATATGATTTGAAATTGGAGAGTTCCATGTTCATACCACTGGGTTGTAAACTACTCCAGCAGAATATTCGGTGCTGTTCTTCCAGTTTGTGTGTGGTCACACTCTGGCAACGGGAAAGGCCAAGGACACAAAGGGCAATATGGGAATGGGAAAGGGAGTTAAAATGGTGCCTACCAAGTAATCCAGCAGGGCCTGGTGGACAGAGTGCAAGTGTTCAGTGAAATGGTTTCCTAGTCCACGCTTTATCTCGCTGATGTAAAGGAGGCCACATTCGAATCACCAAATGCAGTAGACGAGTTTTGAAGGGGTGCATGTGAAAATCTATCTCACCTGGAAGGGCTGCTGATGTAACCTTGACCATGCCTCCTCCCATCCTGCCTTTTACAAGGACGCCAGCCCTTACTCTCAATATCTCCATCTCCACTGAATCTGCTCCCAAGATGAGGCTTTGCACTCCAGGACAGCTGAGATATCCTTCCTCTCCAGTAAACATGCTTTCCCACTTGCTGCTGTGGATTGATCCCTCACCCATGTCTCCCCTGTGTGCCGCAGTTCTGCTCTCACCACTTCTTCTTGGTTCAGTTCATTTCAGTTTAGGCTATTGTCTCGTGTACTGAGGTACAGTGAAAAGCTTTTTTGTTGCGTGCTAACCAGTTAGCAGAAACACAATACATGATTACAATCGATCCATTTGCAGCACAGGTGTCAAACACAAGGCCCGCCACGTCATTTTATGTGGCCCGCGAGAGCTTAATTGTCATTGGTCGTATATCTTTTAAGTTACAGACATTTTTAACTTTCAAACTTTCATTTCTCAACACATTTTTCCAAGTTGCTGTGCGTCTGATGGCACCACAGGCCTCTCCTCACTCGCACACACAAGATGGACGCCGTTAGTGGAGCCGCCCGCCCGCCCCCCCGCCTCTCCTCACCTCACTCTCCCACACCCGGGGGACACTGTCTCCCGAGCAGGAGGGAGATGGTCGGACTGTTGTCCACTCATCCTTCCCTTCCGTCCCTTCAACCCACGCACGACGTCCCCGAGTCCCCCCTTCCACCGATGGCGGCGTCGACGAGGGCCGCTACCACCGACGGCACGTCGCGACTTCAGACTGCGCGCCTCCCGCAGCGTCTCTCTCCCCCCCCCCCCCCCTCCCGACGCTCCCAGACCGGCCCCGCCCGCCTCGAGTAGTCCCACCTCCGCTGCCCGACTCCAGTAGTCCGGGGCTCCCGACTCCCTGCACGCTCGGTAAGTGCCTTTCGCCGCCAACGGCTCCACGGAGGGGAGGGGAGGGGAGTGGACGTGGGGCCGAGTGGGGAGAGGGAAGGGTGGGGGTGGGAGGGGGATTATGCAGGTGGGGCAAGTGGGTGGAGGGGAGGGTAGGGTAGGGGTGGGAGGGGGTGAGGAGAGAGTGGGGGAGGCGGGGGTGGGTGAGGAGGGGTGGGAGGGGGAGTGCGGGTGGGAGGGAGAGTGCTACTGGGGAGGAGGGGAGGGTGGGGTGGGGAGGAGGGAAGAGTGCAGGTGGGGAGGAGGGGGAGGGTGCAGGTGGGGAGGAGGGGGAGGGTGCAGGTGGGGAGGAGGGGAGGGAAGAGTGCAGGTGGGGAGGAGGGGAGGGGTGGGGAGGAGGGAAGAGTGCAGGTGGGGAGGAGGGGAGGAGGGAAGAGTGCAGGTGGGGAGGAGGGGAGGGGTGGGGAGGAGGGAAGAGTGCAGGTGGGGAGGAGGGGAGGGGTGGGGAGGAGGGAAGAGTGCAGGTGGGGAGGAGGGGAGGGTGGGGTGGGGAGGAGGGAAGAGTGCAGGTGGGGAGGAGGGGAGGGTGGGGTGGGGAGGAGGGAAGAGTGCAGGTGGGGAGGAGGGGGGGGGGGCAAGTGGGACAGCAGGGGTGGGGGGGAGGAGGGGGTGTTGGTGGGGGGGATGAGAGAGTGGGGGTGGGGGAGAAAGGGGACAGTGGGGGTCAGGGAAGATGGGAGAGTGGGGGGTAGGGAGAGGAGGGATAAGGAGGATTGAGTAGGGGGTTGAGGGTGCTACACCAATACAGGAGAGGCTTTGGGTCCAGGGCTCCTCGGTCACACCCTCTCCCCTTCCCTGGACCGCCTTTAATTGCGCTCCCCCTCCCCTGGAGGAGCACGGCACCACAGTGAAGGAGAAAGAAGATGGCCACTGGCAGGACGGTGTCATAGGATCCCTCTCCCCTTTCCCTTCCTCACCCCTCCCCTCCCCCTCTCCACCCCCCCCCCCCCCCCCCCCCCATTGAGATTCATTTAATTTTTTTTAAGAGACAATTTATTTTAAAGAAAAAACGCGATTTCCCCAGGTCGCAATGGAAACCCTACGAGGAACGGGCCCAATTTGTCAATGTGCTTACATATATTTTTACATTTATGTTAATGCATGTACAATATTTGTTCATTTCAATAAATAATAATCAAATGCAGACAGTTATTTAACAATATGTTAAGGATTAGTTACATTTATACAGTCTTACAGTTACAACCGGCCCTTTGAGGGCAACCATAATGCTGATGTGGCCCGGGGTGAAAATGAGTTTGACACCCCTGATTTACAGTGTACAGATACATGATAAGGAAATAACATTTAGTGCACGGTAAAGCCAGCAAAGTCCGACCAAGGATAGTCTGTCATCAAAGAGGTACTGTAGATAGTATAAGAAAATAACTGCAGATGCTGGTACAAATCGAAGGTATTTCTTCACAAAATGCTGGAGTAACTCAGCAGGCCAGGCAGCATCTCAGGAGAGAAGGAATGGGTGACGTTTCGGGTCGAGACCCTTCTTCAGACTGATGTTAGGGGGGCGGGACAAAGGAAAGATATAGGTGGAGACAGGAAGATAGAGGGAGATCTGGGAAGAGAGGGACAGAGGAACTATCTAAAGTTGGTGAAGTTAATCATATCATCATATATATACAGCCGGAAACAGGCCTTTTCGGCCCTCCAAGTCCGTGCCGCCCAGTGATCCCCGCACATTAACACTATCCTACACCCACTAGGGACAATTTTTACATTTACCCAGCCAATTAACCTACATACCTGTACGTCTTTGGAGTGTGGGAGGAAACCGAAGATCTCGGAGTAAACCCACGCAGGTCATTAATGTTCATACCACTGGGCTGCAAGCTGCCCAGGCGATAGTAGTTCAGCACTGTGCTCTGGTTGTGGTAGGGTGATTTAGTTGCCTGACAATAGCTGTGAAGAAACTGTCCCTGAATCTGGTGGTGTGTAGGGACACAGGGATTGGTCCAGACCATCGAACCCTCTGATAGGTAGAAGGGGTGAGGTGGTGCGCAGGGAAAGGAACGGTTCAGTCTCGTTTAGTCCTCCAGAGGAGACAGTAAGATTTATGGTTGTCTGTCGTTTGATGCGTTGATTGTCATGGTTGTTAATGTTACAAATAACCTCTCAATAGACAATAGACAATAGGTGCAGGAGGAGGCCATTCAGCCCTTCGAGCCAGCACCGCCATTCAATGTGATCATGGCTGATCATTCACAATCAGTACCCCGTTCCTGCCTTCTCCCCATACCCCCTGTCTCCGCTATCCTTAAGAGCTCTATCTAGCTCTCTCTTTAATGCATTCAGGAAGGCCCTTCAGAGGGTCATCACGACGGCCCAGAAGATCATCGGCTGCTCACTGCCCTCCCTGGAGCACCTGTTCAGCCTACGCTGCCTCAGTAGAGCAGGCAAAATAATAAAAGATCCATCCCACCCCGGCCACCGTCTGTTTGTTCATCTGCCCTCTGGTCGACGTTTCAGGTCGATCAAATCCCGAACAAACAGACTTAAGAACAGTTTTTACCCCAGGGCCATACGAGAACTGAACACTACCTTTGCACTAGGCAACACCGTTAAAAAATCTTGTACTTAATATAATTGTATTTAATTGTATTTATGTATTTATTTGTTTTTGCATTTATTGCATATACGTTTGTACGCACCGTCAGGATTGGCTATTTTTTTAATTTCGTTGTACTCGTTGCAATGACAATAAATGAATATTATTATTAATTGGCCTCCACTGCCTTCCGAGGCAGAGAATACCACATATTCACAACTCTCTGACTGAAAGAGTTTTTCCTCATCTCAGTTCTAAATGGCCTACCCCTTATTCTTAAACAGTGGCCCCTTGTTCTGGACTCCACCAACATTGGGAACATGTTTCCTGCCTCTAACGTGTTCAACCCCTTAATAATCTTATACGTTTCGATAAGATCCCCTCTCACCCTTCTAAATTCCAGTGTATACAAGCCTAGTCGCTCCAGTCTTTCAACATATGAAAGTCCCGCCATTCCGGGAATTAACCTAGTAAACCTACGCTGCACGCCCTCAATAACAAGAATATCCTTCCTCAAATTTGGAGACCAAAACTGTACACAGTACTACAGGTGCGGTCTCACTAGGGCCCTGTACAACTGCAGAACGACTTCTTTGCTCCTATACTCAACTCCTCTTGTCATGAAGGCCAACATTCCATTGGCTGTACCTGCATGCTTCCTTTCAGTGACTGATGCACTAGGACACCCAGATCTCTCCTTTGCCATGTACTCATCTCTCATCCCCATGTATATCATATCCCCCTTATCCCCCCTTTTGCCTGCCCTCCAATCCCTCCCACCTATATCTCTCTGGCTTCACATGTCAGTCCCCTTCTCTCCTTATCTGACACTCCACCCATCTGCCAATTCTTTAGCAAGCCATTTGTTGGCACAGACATTGGTTGCAGGAGATGGAAAACCCACTTGATTGATATACTGCACCCGTGGCAGTCAGCCTTGTAAATGTAAACCCGTAACTTCCTGCCAGAGACAAAGTGGCAAAAAAACACACAGTCGTTAAGTTAAAAACATATTCTGTTCAATTTCTCTCTGACCTCCCCCCCCCTGACGATTAAGGCCAGTCCAGGGGCTCAAAAGGACAAGTATTATTTATAAAGATGTTATCTTAATGGTGCAGTCTTTGCAACAGACAGAAGCTGATGCTTTGCCCTCCAGATGACAGTCACTCAGCTAAGATGTTAGAGGACACAGGAGGATAAATTTGAGACTCAAGGCCTCGGAAATCATGGTGCCTGCTTCAATAATGCACCTTGATTTCTTGTAGCTGTGTGGCAATTCTGTGCTGCCTGCATATATGAACGACAGCTATGAGCAGCGTAGGCTAACTGTGCTGTTGCTTTGCTGGTCATGGCAGCAGAGGTGATTAGTAACCGGCAGAGATAGCCTGTGTTGCTTGGTGGAAGCTTGCACCGTTTAAAGGGGAGGTTCTGGTGCTTACATCTAACCCGCCAGAATGGGTGATGTGAAGGATGGTGACAACGAGGACCGTTGTGTGACAGGGAAGAAGGTTTTAAGAGATTGTTGGGGGGGGGGGGGAGGGGAGGAAAAGAAGAGATATACTTAAGTCGACACTACATGCACTTTAGGAAGCAAGGTGAGATGCAACACCAGTGGTGAAAGGAATGAATATTTCACAGGGAACAGAGTGGCAGAAACAGAGGAGCAGTGGGCTGATTGGTGCATGTACTAAACGTTGGGTAGTGGAGTAAGTTGAGCGAGCAAGTTTTCCCTTGTTCGACAAATAATGTAAGGATATCTTGGTAACCACAGGCTCTCAGTTTAACATCAGTGGTCAGTAAGAATTAAGAAAAATAAAACTAATTGTGGAAAAGACTAATTAGTCAATAGTCAATAGTCAATTTATTTGTCACATACACATAAATGTGCAGTGAAATGAAAAATTACCCGCAGTTCATCAATAAGACCAATAAGAATAATCAATAAAAATGCAATAACACATACAATCATAAACCAACACCAAACAAAAGAAACATCCATCACAGTGAGTCTCCTCCAGTCACCTCCTCACTGTGATGGAAGGCCAGAATGGCCTTAGGAGAGTCTTGGAGTTATACAGTATGGAAACAGGCCATTCGGCCCTACTTGTTCCTGCCAACCAAACTCCCTACCTGAGTCCATCCCATTTGCCTGAATTTGGCCTATATCTTTAAAAAACCTTTTCTATCCATGAACCTGTCGGATTGTCTTTCAGTTGATGGAATCGTACCGACCTCTATAATTTCCTCTGGCAGCCCATTCCACATACCCACTGCCATCTGTGCGGAAAATGTATCCCTCTCACCCAAGAGCCAGCTTGGATAAAATAAATGTCCTAATGATGGCACCAGTGATTAATGGTGAGCAAAAAAACAAAGTGCTGGAGGAACTCAGTGGATGAGGCTGCATCTGTGCAAAGAATCCTGCCACAGATGCTGCCTGCCTCGCTGAGTTCCTCTCGCACTTAGCTTTTTGCTCATGATTCCAGCATCTGCATTTTATTGCACCTCTTGTGGTAAATTGTACTTTTTTTCAATGGTATTCCCCATGGAGGCATGTTCCAAAATTTTTTAAAGGAGAGGACGTATTGAATATAAAAGCGTGGATGTCATGCTGAATCTTTATTAGCCTTTATAATCTAGTTGTTTTGGCCAGAAATAGATTATTACATCCAATTCGTGTCAGCACATTTTAGGAAGAACGTGAAGGTCCTTGAAAGGGTGCAGAGGAGATTGACTATAGTTATTGGAGAAGAAGGAATATTAACTATGAGATTAGGTTGAGAGATGGTCTTCTTCTCTTTGGAGCACAGGAGGTTGAGGGAACATTTAATAGAGACATATTAAAGATTATGAGAGGTTTAGGCAAGAAAAGCTTATCACACAAGCTGACGGTACAAAAGGGGACAAAGATTTAAGGGATTCAAGGGAAAATAAGGAAGAACATCTTTTTTGCACAGCCATTAATAGTGCTATGCCTAATAAGGTTGTAGATGTGGAGATGATCAATGATTTCACAATGGGAATTGGAAAGAGGCTCAAACTTGTGGGGGCAGTGGGGATGGGGTCTGGGAGTGGAACAAATTGAATTGCTCTTTAGAGAGCTGGCATGGACTTAAAGCATCAAATGTCCTTCACTTGTGTCACAGTGGGTTTGACACCAGCTGTAGAGATGGCGTGAGTGGGGAATAAGGTTCTTAAATGAAAAGTGAAGAGGAGGGGACAAGCTCAGATGAAGATATATATATCCAGAGCAGGAAGCAGTGAGACCTAGCTAGATGTGATATGGAGACGAGGATCACCATGGTACCATTTAGACAAGGTGGGTGATGGAAGGTGGAGTCAGAGCAGGAGGCTTCCATGAAGGGAAAGTGTGGGCCATCCATGAACCAAAGATCAGTCATTCAAGAGAAATGTTTTGTTTAATACAAATGTAATATTTGAACCCTTTGAATATTTAATAACATATTCCTTCATGTCATGATTTAAAGACATTTTGTTTAGTAACTTTAGAATTTTGGCCAATAAACAGATTGTGAAGAAACGAGCCTGGGGCAATTGTGTTTGTTTGTCCTGCTTATTTAGTTAACTGTTTGCCATCTTGCAACTGCAGTATAATGGTTAGAATGGGCTGAGTTGAAATAAACCCCAAATAAAAACAAAAATTCTAGAAGAGCAAAATGCACCAGACAGCTGCTGAGAAAGGTTAAGTTGACCATTTTAATGAACAGTGTATGAAGGCCTCCCTTTAAATTACTGTTGGGAGGCAGAGACTCATCTCTGAGGATAGACACAAAATGCTGGAGTAACTGTGCGGGACAGGCAGCATCTCTGGATAGAAGGAATGGATGACGTCACCCATTTCTTCTCTCCAGAGATGCTGCCTGTCCCGCTGAGTTACTCCAGCATTTTGTGTCTATCTTCGGTTTAAATCAGCACCTGCAGTTGCTTCCTACTCATTACTGAGGAGTTTGAAATGGCAGTTCACACAAAGCAATTGACATCAGCCCACTAACTCTGGAGGTCCCATGGTGTCCTGGTTAACTTCGCGATGATTGCATACAGTTATTTCTCTGGATGGGAGTTCTCATCTGAGGAACATTGTGAATTTCAGTCAGTTCATCTTTAACTAAGGCAGCAAAGAAGCAGAATAACACGCCTGGAAAATGGAAAAAAATGTCGACTGGTCAGCATTTAAATTGGAAAGGTCAGTTTATATCAGCTTACAACCCAATGGTCAGAACATTGAATTCATCGATTTTAGGTAACCTCCAACATCCCCCCCTCACCCCCTCCTTTCTCCCCCATATCTCTCTTTCTTTCCCGGCCCTCTCATGTACCCAACCTATACTTGGAAAAATAGAAACATAGAAAATAGGTGCAGGAGTAGGCCATTCGGCCCTTCGAGCCTGCACCGCCATTCAATATGATCATGGCTGATCATCCAGCTCAGTAACCTGTACCTGCCTTCTCTCCATACCCCCTAATCCCTTTAGCCACAAGGGCCACATCTAACTCCCTCTTAAATATAGCCAATGAACTGGCCTCAACTACCTTCTGTGGCAGAGAATTCCACAGACTCACCACTCTCTGTGTGAAGAAATGTTTTCTCATCTCGGTCCTAAAAGACTTCCCCCTTATCCTTAAGCTGTGACCCCTGGTTCTGGACCTATTTCTCCCCTGCCCCTCCCTCCTTCCTCTGGCTTCACAATTCGCAAGCCTTCAATACTTTTGTCTCACACTTTTCATCTCTTGCCTTTGTCCAACCATCTGCTCATCAAAACTCCACGCCTGTGTTCACCTATTACCTGCCACACATTGTCTTGCCCCTCCCCTCTTCCAGATTTCCTCCCCTCCCCCGGCCCTACCCCCACAATCATTTTGGAGAAGGTTCCGGGGCCGACATGTTCTCCAGGGATGATGCATGACTCACTGAGTTACTCCAGCACTTTGTGTCTTTTTTTGGCAAACCAGCATCTGCAGGTTCTTCAGTTTTTCTTCCATTTTTTCTTGCTTATATATATATATATATATATATATATCAGATTTAGTGTTTCATCATACCTGCTTGGATTCATGTGGTGTTAGATAAGGGCTGTGATCACACTGGTGTTCTCAAACTATTTTTCCATTAAAAAGAATACTGTGCACAAAAAAACCACAGGAACTGTAAAAAGTGAGATATTTAATTAAAATGGACCTCTCAAAAGTTTACAATAGACAATAGGTGCAGGAGTAGGCCATTCAGCCCTTCACCGTGATCATGGCTGATCATGCCCAATCAGTGCCCCGTTCCTGCCTTCTCCCCATTTCTCCTGACTCCGCTATCATTCTCTATCTAACTCTCTCTTGAAAGCATCCAGTGATCCTCTCTTGAATTGGCCTCCACTGCCTTCTGAGGCAGAGAATTCCACAGCTTCCCAACTCTCTGAGTGAAAAAGTTCTTCCTCATCTCCGTTCTAAATGGCCTACCCCTTATTCTTAAACTGTGGCCCCTGGTTCGGGACCCCCCTAACATCGGTAACATGTTTCCTGCCTCTAACATGTCCAATCCATTAATGATCTTATATGTTTCAATAAGATCCCTTCTCATCCTTCTACATTCCAGTGTATACAAGCCCAGTGGCTCCAGTCTTTCAACATACAACAGTCCCGCCATTCCAGGAATTAACCTAGTGAACCTACGCTGCACTCCTTCAATAGCAAGAATGTCCTTCCTCAAGTTTGGAGACCAAAACTGCACACAATATTCCTGGTGTGGTCTCACTAGGGCCCTGTACAACTTCAGAAGGACCTCTTTGCTCCTATACTCAACTCCCCTTGATATGAAGGCCAACATTCCATTGGTTTTCTTCACTGCCTGCTGTACCTGCATGCTTCCTTTCAGTGACTGATGCACTAGGACACCCAGATCTCGTTGTACTTCCCCTTTTCCTAACTTGACACCATTCAGATAATAATCTGCCTTCCTGTTCATACCACCAAAGTGGATAACCTCACACTTATCCACATTAAACTGCATCTGCCATGCATCCGCCCACTCACACAACCTGCCAAGTCACCCTGCAACCTCATAGCATCTTCCTCACAGTTCACACTGCCACCCAGCTTTGTGTCATCTGCAAATTTGCTAATGTTACTTTTAATCCCTTCATCCAAGTCATCAATGTATATTGTAAATAGCTGCGGTCCCAGCACTGAGCCTTGCGGTACCCCACTAGTTACTGCCTGCCATTCTGAAAGGGACCCATTTATCCCCACTCTTTGCTTTCTGTCTGCCAACCAATTTTCTATCCATGTCAGTACCCTACCCCCAATACCATGTGCTCTAATTTTGCCCACTAATCTCCTATGTGGAACCTTGTCAAAGGCTTTCTGAAAGTCAAGGTACACCACATCCACCGGCTCTCCCCTGTCAATTTTCCTAGTTACATCCTCAAAGAATTCCAGAAGATTAGTCAAGCATGATTTCCCCTTCATAAATCCATGCTGACTCGGAACGATCCTGTTACTGCTATCCAAATGCTCTGCAATTTCGTCTTTTATAATTGACTCCAGCGTCTTCCCCACCACTGATGTCAGATTAACTGGTCTATAAATTCCTGTTTTCTCGCTACCTCCTTTCTTAAAATGTGGGATAACATTAGTCACCCTCCAATCCCCAGGAACTGATCCTGAATCTATGGAACATTGGAAAATGATCACCAATGCATCCATGATTTCTAGAGCCACCTCCTTAGGTACCCTGGGATGCAGACCATCAGGCCCTGGGAATTTATCAGCCTTCAGTCCCATCAGTCTACCCAACACCATTTCTTGCCTAATGTGAATTTCCTGCAGTTCCTCCGTCACCCTAGGATTACATTGTGAACTTAGTATTTGTCCATTCTCATGCAACCTTATCACATGCAATTTTGCTATTTTCGTGTCTTGCATAATAGTAGTAATTACAGCACTAAAAATACATAACATTCAGTAAAATGCTCAGTAATGTCCCGCATCATGTAAGGTGCTGAGTAAATGGTGTTAAATTTAATAGATGAAGGGTCATGGGTCAGATCCCTGTGATTTCCCAAGATGCACTCCCCCATTTGGCATCAGATCTCAGGGTCACGCCTTTATTCACGACATAATTGTCTCCAAACATTAACGAAAAAAGTAGTTTCTCAGAAACCATGGGGACAGGAAATGCCTTTCAGAAAAAGTACGAATGTCATAAATGAGGCCAGTCCTGTTACCTCCAGGCTGCTGGAAGCCCGAGATACTAATCTGCTCTTGCTGAGAGGTGACTGCTGGCTTTGTGGGATTTAATGTAACAATTCTACCTGGACATTATATCTGGAATAAGTCCGTTTATGAGAAAGAACAAAGTTCCCCAATTACAGGCAAAGCAATTGCAGCAAAGAAGGAAAAACTGAGCGTGGTGGTGGTGAAAGCCAGCATAACAGTTCTAACAATGAAAGAAAATCCTGAAAATACGCAGGAGCATCGCTGAGGAGAAGAAAGTGATGGATCAGCATAGGTTTAATAGGTTAATTCCCGGAATGGCGGGACTGTCATATGTTGAAAGACTGGAGCGACTAGGCTTGTATACACTGGAATTTAGAAGGATGAGAGTAGATGTTATTGAAACGTATAAGATTATTAAGGGGTTGGACACGTTAGAGGCAGAAAACATGTTCCCAATGTTGGGGGAGTCCAGAACAAGGGGCCACAGTTTAAGAATAAGGGGTAGGCCATTTAGAACTGAGATGAGGAAAAACTTTTTCAGTCAGAGAGTTGTGAATCTGTGGAATTCTTGCCTCAGAAGGCAGTGGAGGCCAATTCTCTGAATGCATTCAGGAGAGAGCTGGATAGAGCTCTTAAGGATAGCGGAGTCAAGGGGTATGGGGAGAAGGCAGGAACGGGGTACTGATTGAGAATGATCAGCCATGATCACATTGAATGGCGGTGCTGGCTTGAAGGGCCGAATGGCCTCCCCCTGCACCTATTGTCTATTGTCTATTGTCTATAGAACGGTGTCAAATCACAATGGTGCGCGTTGTCACTGGTGAGTAAATCATTCACCAGCTTACAACAAGTACAGATCATCGTGGGCTTTTGAAGGATATTTGCTGCTTGACATGTCAACTTGCCTTCCGACCCCACAAAAATTTCATGAAGTTGCCCATTTTAAAACCTAATTAACTATTATCGTTATGGCAGGTGCTTAATTGTAAGATTAATATTCCTGCAATGCAATTTAAACTCTTGGCCAAAAAGCAGAACAACTGAATTTGTGGATTCTTATTCATGCAAGCATTAAACTATTCTTGGAGGTTTGTAAAATTAAATATTTTTTTAGTTATTATATTCAATTATTTCTCCTTTCTCTGTCAATAAGCAATATTTCTTCCCTCTTTTATTTTTCTTTCTGAAACTGATTGAACATACCTGTATTTTCTTTATCATTTCTTCAGGTGTATCGGTTAAGAACGTAGACTGCTGGCTCAGCAATCACCCAGGTGATGTATCAACCTCACTAAACCACTGTCAGCTCCAACCTCAGTAAATTGTGGCTGGAAGATTTCATAAAAGATGAAGAAAAATATCATGGCAGGTTTTGGGCCAATATGACTTTTGGCTTTGTAACACTTCATCAGATATTTGTGAGATGCCGCGTGCAGTTTAGAGGGTCTATGAAGGAACAAACAGACGGTGTAAATTTATTGAGCTTAAATGTTGTTATCAGTGGCACTGACATTAAGCTGGGTGCCCACTTACATGCAGCGATCCACTTGACATGCATCGTGATGTCAAATTTAAACATGCGTGAACTATAGTTCACCATTGTCAAGCAGTATTAGTCAGCAAGAAGAGGCTTAACATCACATTGAAAATTTGTCATCTATATACTGAAACTCTCGTTTGTTTGTTTATTTGTGATCGAACTCCAGCCAAAACGGTAGACGATAGCTTGACAATTTTAGGCCCACCTTACTCACCGTCATCATTTTAATGGTAAAGCAAGTAGTTTTATTGAAATCGGTGTTATATTTTTAAAGTTATTCACATTTTAAAGTTTAAATCTATCTCCTAGGGAGAGAGGAGGGAGGGAGGGGGGGGGGGGGGAGGGGGAGGGAGGTGGATAAGGGGGGTTGAGGGGGATGGAGAAGGGGAAGGGGAAGTGGGGGAGGGGAGGGAGGGGGAAGGGGGGGAGGAGAGGGTGCTGCACCAATGCAGGAGAGGTTTGGGCCCAACTTGGTCCACTTGGTCTAGTAGAAGGTTAAATCCAACGTTCTAATGAGAACAAAACAAAGATTGCAATACATACACAAGATTAAATTGCAAGTTAAAATACTATAAACCTATTTTGAGAAAATCAAACATTATTCATATTATTACATTATTTTTTATTTTTTTACATAAAGCAAAATTGAAAATAATATACCTGAGAGTGTTGGACTCCATGGAGGATGCTCAAGAGTAATTAAGGTTTGGCATGCCACTTAACAACTCAATTACATCTCTGGTTTTCAAGTAAGAATATGTGTAGGAATATTTGTCCTTTTGTTAATTAAAGATTTCTAATTAATTCTATCTCTGAAGGGCAAACAGTGCATCCTTTGGGAAAACATAATATCATTGGCAATAACTTCTGTATTTGGGTGTTTAATTGTGTGACACCAGGCTCTTAGAGATGTCATCAGTCTTTCAGAGTAATAATAAAAATGATCACACGTTTCCCATCCTTTTTTGTACAAGTTAAAGGTGATTTTAATGTCAAGAATTCAGTGTGATGGATTTGCCAGTGGAGATTTGTTGTTGCCTTCCACCCCCATAGAGCACGTTCATGTGTCCTTTTACTGTGTAACTTATTCTGCAACATTTCATAGAGTCATAGAGTGATGCAGTGTGGAAACAGGCCCTTCGGCCCAACATGCCCACATCGGCCAACATGTCCCATTCTACACTAGTCCCACCTGCTAGGATTTGGTCCATACTCCTCCAAACCTGTCCTATCCACATACCTGTCTAGCTGCTTCTTAAATGTTCTTAATAGTCCCTGCCTCAATTACCTCCTCTGGCAGCTTGTTCCATACATCCACCACCCTTTGTGTGAAAAAGTTACCCCTCAAGATTCCTATTAAATCTTTTCCCCTTCAAGTTAAACCGATGTCCTCTGGTCCCGGATTCACCTACTCTGGGCATGTGGTGCACGTTCTCATCCAGAAATAAAACTGGATCGGATTTGATACTGTCTGTGTTCAATTCAGTCAGAGGGTGGTGAATCTGTGGAATTCAATGCCACCGAAGGCTGTGGAGGCCAAATCAATGGATATTTTTAAGGCAGAGATCGAAAGATTCTGGATTAGTACCGGTGTCAGGAGTTATGGGGAGAAGGCAGGGGAATGAGGTTAAGAGTGAAAGATAGATCAGCCATGATTGAATGGTGATGTAGACTTGATGGGCCGAATGGCCTAATTCTGCTCCTACCACTTATGAATTTATGAACATGAATTAACCTGCACATGAATCACAGCATCAACGTGCCCGCCAACTCATCTTGTTGTTGTGTTGCTCCTCGGCTGGTAATTAGTTTGTTCTTTATATGGCTAAACACACAAGCATGTAAAGGATAGAGACAGGCCAGGCAGCCTTTTGTGCTTGCAGCCTTGTTCAATAAGGTGATGGCTAATTCACTTTTCACCTCAATGACACTTTCCCATTCTTTCCCCTGGACTAGCATGTAGTCCAGAGGAAAGATTAGCTTGTAGGTTAAATGTCTGTCATTCTCTGCCTTGAATATACCCAATGTATCTGCCTTTACAGCTCGAAGACAGACACAAAATGCTGGAGTAACTCAGCGGGACAGGCAGCATCTCTGGAGAGAAGGAATGGGTGAAGTTTCAGGTCAAGACCCTTCTTCAGACCTTCTACCCATTCCTTCTCTCCAGAGATGTTGCCTGTCCTGCTGTTACTCCAGCATTTTGTGTCTATCTTCGCTGGTCCTTCCTGCAAATTTTACACCTCTCTGGGGGTAGAGAATTCTGAAATACTTTGAAAGAAGAAGTTTCTTCTCGATCTCCATGCGAAATGAGTGACATTATTATTTTGAAACCAACCAACCAATATAACCCCGATTGGGGAAATATCCACTCAGTGGCCTCTGTGTCAATCTTCCTCAGAATCATTCATGTTGCAGTTTGGTGCAATCCCTGGCAGGGCATTCCAAGCATCCACTAATCCGTGAAAAAACTTGTCCTGCACATCACCTTTACACTTTGCCCCCTCGCACCTTAAATCTATATCCTCTCGTCCTTGACATTTCCAACCTGGGGAAAAAGCATCTGTTGGTTTACACTATCTCAGCCTTCCATAATTTTATATACTTCTATACTTTTATGAATGAATGACCTTTATTGTCATTCAAAATAAATTGAACGGAAATCATTTGCCAGGCAGCCACAACAGTACAGAGTAAAAGACACAAAACACACAATTTTAACACAAACATCCATCACAGTGACTCCGCCAGACACTCCTTCACTGTGATGGAAGGCAAAAAATTCTTCTCTCTTCCCCCATGCTTCTCCCACGGACAGATAGTTCGACTTCTGCCGAGGCGACCGACTCGCGCAGCCCCCGCAAGGAGATGGAAGGCCCCGCGGCCGAGCAATATACGCTCTCCTCAACCTCTGACCTTCCAGGGCAAACAATTCAAGTTCGTTCAATCATTCCTAAAAGGCAACACTCTCTAATCCAGGAAGCATTGTGTGAAACGTCTTCTGCACCCTCCCCAAAGCCCCCACATCTTTCCTGTTAAGGGGCGTCCAGAACTGTACATGGTAATCCAAAAACGGCTGAACCAAAGTCCTACAGAGCTGCATCATGACTCTTATGTGAAATATGACTCAACCCTCACAAAGAAAGCAATCATATCATACGCCTTCTTTACCACTCCAGATACCTGTGTTGCACTTTCAAGGAGTTATGGATTTGGACACCAAAATCCCTTTGTACATCGATGCTGTTAAAGGTCTTGCTATTAACTGTATTAACTTACTACTTGTAGCCATCTGCAAACTTACTGACCAACATTTACATCCCGGTCATTTATGCATATTACAAATAGATGTCCCTGCACAGATCCCTGCCTAACTCCACTGGTTACAGACCCCCAGCCAGAATAACACCCTTCAACCACAAACCTATAAGTAAGCCGGTTCGGAATCTAAATGACCGTGCCACAGTGGAGCCCTTGTATTTTAATCTTCTGAATCAGCCCACCATGAGGGACTTTATCAAATGCCTTACCTGCCCTCTCCGATCATCTTTGTCACCTCCTCAAAACTCCAAGTTGGTAAGACATGGCCTCCTGCAGACAAATCCATGTTATCTGTAGGGAAAACATCCGCAGGTGCTGGTTTAAATCGAAGGTCGACACAAAATGCTGGGGTAACTCAGTGGGTCAAAGGCAGCATCTCTGGAGAGAAGGAATGGGTGACGTTTCGGGTCGAGACCCTTCTTCAGACTGATGTCAGGGGGGCGGGACAAAGGAAGGATATAGGTGGAGCTAAACTCTCGACGAAGAGAGGAGGAGAGCTTCTTCAAAGTGGACATACCTTGAGGAGAAATCGCAGTGGAGCAACAGGTAGTATAAGAAAATAACTGCAGATGCTGGTACAAATCGATTTATTCACAAAATGCTGGAGTAACTCAGCAGGTCAGGCAGCATCTCGGGAGAGAAGGAATGGGTGACGTTTCGGGTCGAGACCCTTCTTCAGACTGATGTCAGAGGAGGGGGCGGGACAAAGGCCATGCTCTGAAATTATAATGACAATTTTTCCGTATTGAGTCCAGCATGTCATATTGACACCTTGCAATCTTTCACTTCTGTTGATTTTAACACAAGTCCAGTCTATTAAAGAACGTGTCTGCAAGTTGGTTATAAGGAGGGGCTGGACAATCTTGGTACAGTCTGAAGAAGGGTCTCGACCCGAAACTTCACCCATTCCTTCTCTCCAGAGACGCTGCCTGCCCCGCTGAGTTACTCCAGCGTTTTGCGTCCATGTTGTCTCTCCCCGATTACCTCATAATCTCCACAATGCGAGTAAATCCCATCCCGAAGAATCCTCTCTGATAGCTTCCCAACCACTGATGTGAAGCTCATCGGCCTATAATTTCCTAGTATATCTCTACTTCCATTCTTAAACAAAGGAACCACATTGGCTATTCTCCAGTTCACTGGGACTTTACCTAATGTATAATAGATAACTTATAATAGATGAAGTTTATATTAGATAGCTCAATGCTAGGAACAATCAGTGATTTGAGGATGAAGACAACTCCTATAAATTGCTGTTTGTGGAACTCTCTTAATTTCCAGTTCAGTGGCAAATGTAATTTCTCCCTATTTTTATCTTGTGTGATCCAGCACAAATGTCAGATACAGGAACTGGGTTGGTTCTTTTTGCTTCTTTTGTACTTACTGCATAGAAATAACAAAGTATTTTTCTTTTAGATGACCAACCTTCACTTTTTCAGAGTTCCCCCTGAATTTCCTTATGATTTATGATTTGGCATTGAGCTATCACTGGTCTCAATTTCATTTGCCAGTGAACATCATTGGCCGGCGCAATTAGAACATGTCAGGACATGTTAGAACAGAACAGTGCAGGACGGAACTGCAGATGCTGATTTACACTGAAGATAGACACAAAACGCTGGAGTAACTCAGTGGGGCAGGCAGCATTTCTGGAGAGACGGAATGGGTGACGTTTCGGGTCAAGTCTGAAGAAGGGTCTCGACCCGAAACGTCGCCCATTCCTTCTCTCCCGAGATGCTGCCTGACCTGCTGAGTTACTCCAGCATTTTGTGAATAAATACCTTCGATATGTACCAGCATCTGCAGTTATCTTCTTATACTACATGAAGAGGAATTAGTTGGTTATGATATTAGTAGGTGAAAGGTGCCACAACTTGGTACCTAAAAAGCAGTCAGTAACTCTAGGCATAGATGGAAGAGAATTTGAAGGCACAGTGGTAGAGTTGCTGCCTTACAGCGAGTGCAGCGCCTGAGACCAGGGTCCAATCCCGACTACGGGCGCCGTCTGTACGGAGCTTGTACCTTCTCCCCGTGACCTGCGTGGGTTTTCTCCGAGATCTTTGGTTTCCTTCCACACTCCAAAGACGTACAGATTTGTGGGTTAATTGGCTTGGCAAATGTAAAAATTGTCCCTAGTGGGTATAGAATAGTGTTAATGTGCGGGGATCGCTGGTCGGCGCGGACCCGGTGGGCTGCAAGGGCCTGTTTCCGTGTTGTATCTCTAAACTAAACTGAACTAAAACTAAAGAATATTTCCAGTGAATACTTAAGAATAATATCTAACCATACAATTTTAATTAAGTGTGATTTGGATCTATTTTAAGAAGTTAAATGGAAGTTTGAAATGATTTATTCACATTCAATTTCAGTTTCAATTTTATCCACGTCAACAATTTGATTAAAGAATGGGTTTCAGAGGGAACCTCAGGGCTCTGATCATTCTTTTCCAGTTTTATCCATCAGAATATCAGCCTGGTGTTAATTTGTTTAAGGGGAATTTGTAATCTGCAATCTGTGTATTTTTTTTGTTGAAAATGGGTTGGGTGTTGCAACATTTAAACCTTTAAAAAGGCAGAAAATATAAATACATGTGAATCCTTGTGTAAATCATTTCAACTTTTAAAGGGAATTATACAAGGTATTAGCTCAGAGTCAATCTTTTTATAAGGGATAAATTATAATGGAAGTGTTTGAAGAAGGGTCCTGACCCAAAACGTCACCCATCCCTGTTGTCCACAGATGCTGCTTGACCTGCTGAGTTACTCATGAGCTTTGTGACATTTTTATTTATAATGGGACCTTTGGAGTGTATGATATGTGTATCAGGCCTACAGTTCTTATGTAAATTGGATGGAAATATTTGTCAGGGCTATATTCTTAAAATCTGGATGAGAGCAAAATAGTGCCCACTTAAAACAAAGGCATACCACAACAGACAAAAGCAATCTTACCAACAGAAACAGGTTCAGGTATGGATGTCATCCTGAAGATCTTCCGACATCAAGTCGAATTTGATAAAATTAAGATGACAGAATCTCTTTAGTTCTGCTGGTTTGGAGATCATGAAAAATTACAAATTCTGAGTCAGAAACCAAAGGTAAGGAGAAGCCATTAGTAGTTGTAGACAAAGTGACCCGTTGGGCCCAAACCACTCCTGTATTGGTGCAGCACCCTCTCCTCCCCCACTCCCCCTTCCCCTCTCCCCCTCCCCTCCCTCCCCTCCATTCCCTCCCCTCTTCCTCCCCATTGCCCCCCTCCCTCCCCCTCCCCTTCCTCCCTCCCTTCCCCTTCCCCCCTCCCCTTTCCCCCCTCCCCCCTAGGTTTGCCTCTCCTGCATTGGTGCTGCACCATCTCCTCCCCCACTCCCTCCTCCCCCACTCCCCCTTTCTCCCCCTCCCCTCTTCCTCCCCCCATTGCCCCCCTCCCTCCCCCTCCCCTTCCTCCCTCCCTTCCCCCAACCCCTCCTCCCCCTCCATTGGACCACGGGGTGACGGTGGGCCTACAATTGTCGCTCTATCGTGTGCCTTTTTGGGTGTAGTTCAGGAACAAACAAACAAACAAACAAACGAGAGTTTTAGTATATAGATATTGTGGTGTTGATGATTCTGTGGCGACATTGTAATTTTAGCACATCCTGCACTGGGCATTTGGGAACATGATGTTTTACTGTATACTGTTTTTAACAGTCAAGCAAATTGTATCTAAATCATCGCAAATGCAAGAATCATCATTTGTGCACGCACAAAAGTAGTTACATTGATGGAGAAGGCTGCTCAAAATGCCAAAGGAATTCAGGCTTGTGCATAACATTAATGGCAGTGCAATGCTAATGCAAATGGCAGTAACATTAGCACGTGCTTCAAACACTAATCCTGAGCAAAGAGGGAAAGTATGGCATGAAAAGCAAGAACTAAATCTCCCATCGTTGCAATATAAATCAGCAATCAGCAGTGGCTCATTGTGTGTCGTTTAGCCTCACTATGCCGGGCTAGAACCAGGATGACAAGCCAGTATAATGTCAGCCATGTACATTTACAGCAAAAGGGCAGCCGCAATGGGGATATTCTACAACAATGAAGGTGATTAACAGCGTGAAGAATGAACCTTCAGCAGCATATATGTCACTACTGACAATAATGGAAAATGCAATGATTTTAGAATTGGGATAAATGTTCATGACCATTATATTGATATGAGCATCATTATAGCTACTGTCTGTTCATTAATGGACGTCAAGAGTTTCAGCAAAGCATCATTAACGCAAAGTTTGGTTGTTCAGATTCTGGAGAGTCACTAAAAAACTCACCAACGTCTGTACAGCCATGCTTTGGGTTAATGGCACTTTGCTGAGATTCTTGTTGTCCGTAAATGAACAGACAGCAGCTTTAACATAAACTGTGATGTACAGTTTACCATGATGGTCAAACATCAAGCTACCAATCACAGCAGCTGATCACACCAACATACTGACTTCGTAAGGAAAATGGTGGCTGAAAGGACTAAAAGGGAATTGCAGGAATACATTCAACGTGTGAGTAATCTGCAAACACATTTAAATATGCTTCTAGAACAATCTGCAAAAGTCCTTGTTCAAGGATTCAGATATCAATATAAAGCGGCAAAAGGCACAAGAATGGGAGGAGGTTAACAACCGAGAACACCGTACTACAGATAGACACAAAATGCTGGAGTAACTCAGCGGGTCAGGCAGCATCTCTGGAGAGAAGGAATGGGTGATGTTTCGGGTCGAGACCCTTCTTCAGACTGAGAGTTAGGGGAGAGGGAAACTGGAGGTGCATAAAGGTACAGAACAGATCGGAGACAGCGCCGATGACCAAAGAGCCCACAATGGTTCATTGTTGGCTGTGGAGGCGATGACAATGAAGGGATACGAACTGGAAAACTAGTGGGACGGCTAGGGTTGGGGAGGAACGGAGAGAGAAGGAATACAATTCCACTCTGCATTAGTCCAAGTCCATGACTCCCTGAGTCAAGATCTTTATCAAGTTGTGCCTGTACAACACATTCACACAATTGAAGGTAAGTGACAAATCCACACTATCTAACTGTCAACACCTCCAAGTGCTTATATATTTCCATTCCAAATCCTCAGCCAAGTTAATTTTGGTTATTCAGGATAGATGGTACATGGCCTTCAATATTGTTTATGCAACCAAGATAATGAATATTTTGATATCAGGTCTCACGGCAGGAAATATCTCTGAGAACACGAAGAGGCACGGAGATCTTATCGAAACGTATAAGATTATTAAGGGGTTGGACACGTTAGAGGCAGGAAACATGTTCCCAATGTTGGGGAGTCCAGAACAAGGGGCCACAGTTTAAGAATAAGGGGTAGGCCATTTAGAATTGAGCTGAGGAAAAACTTTTTCAGTCAGAGAGTTGTAAATCTGTGGAATTCTCTGCCTCAGAAGGCAGTGAAGGCCAATTCTCTGAATGCATTCAAGAGAGAGCTAGATAGAGCTCTTAAGGATAGCGGAGTCAGGGGGTATGGGGAGAAGGCAGGAACGGGGTACTGATTGAGAATGATCAGCCATGATCACATTGAATGGCGGTGCTGGCTCAAAGGGCCGAATGGCCTCCTCCTGCACCTATTGTCTATTGTCTATTGAGGCAGTCTGGAGGCTTCATGAACATTCAGCTTCAGAAGACTAAAAGCAGATCTGTGTAGAAAGAAATGTTTTGCAACCTATCAAAGAGGTTAAGACTACAATCAAGCCTAGAAACCCATCAATATTACAGAATTTTGATCTTTGTGAGAAGCGGGTCCAATATCATGTCAGGTTTTTGCTGGACCTGCCATACAAATCAAACTGCTGCATCAATTGTTGAAGAAGGATTAACTGGAAAGTAAATAAAGGTATGAAAAGTAGAAACAGATGCTCACAAAGCTAGAGAAAAATCTTAATAGTTAATCTCACCTCGTGCCACATGGCATCACTTGCACACAGAAGCCCACTTGTGATATGTCCATTTATGGACAACTGTAAGTCATAGGATAAACAATAGACAGAAAAAATGGATTGCCTTTCTATCATGGACTCAAACAAAGAGCAAGAAGAACAGCATCCATACAGAGAAAATGCTGCTGGCAGTTATATCCAGGTTCCGCAATCCTTGTTAGGTTGATAATTCACATTGGTCACTGACCACAATAAGTCATTGTCCATTCTTGGACTATGTCCACAATTCCCACAATGGTGACTTCACAAATGCATCCTTTCTTTATAAGATCATATCATTGGTCATATATCATCCAAATTTTAGAGCAGGTGCATTATTAACATTGCCATTTGAAGATACTGACGCAAGTACAGAAATGCATTTCTATAACAGTGGAGGGATAACAAAATTATTGCAGTTGGATACAATATTAAAGAAAGAATCTGGACATATTTTCAGTGGATGGGCTTATTCAGATATCAGTTTAGACGAGATTAAAATAAATACAGGGTAGACACAAAATGCTGGAGTAACTCAGCGGGTCAGGCAGCATCTCGGGAGAGAAAGAATGGGTGACGTTTCGGGTCGAGACCCTTCTTCAAATAAATACTATTATTTTATTGGCTTCAGATCAGGTCTACCTTAAATAAGAGTCATGGAGTACAATAAAGACAAAAAAACAGTTCATTCATTCAAAGACTATTGCCATTGTTTTGGCAAAAGATTGCACCTTCCTCTGTTCACCTATCACTGACAAAGATCGGAAAGAAATGTAAGCAAGTGTATACTTACCAAAACTGCAGATCACAACCACTGAGAACATCACACCAAATGAGGTCAGATAGTAATCATTGATGGAGACTATCCACAAGTTATAGGAGTAGAATTAGGCCATTCGGCCCATCGAGTCTACTCCGCCATTCAATCATGGATGATCTCTGCTTCCTAATCCCGTTTTCTTGCCTTCTCCCCATAACCCTTGACACCCGCTCTCATCAAGAATTTGTCTATCTCTGCCTTAAAAATATCCACTGATGGCCCCTACAGCGCTCTGGCAGAGTTCCACGGATTAACTACCCTCTGACTAAAAAAGTTCCTCCTCACCTCCTTTCTAAAAGAGCGCCCTTTAATTCTGAGAATCCTCACTCTTGTGTGAAATAGGTGGGCAGCCTCCTGGCATTGGACAGCAATTCAGAAATGACTGAGATCAAATATAAACCGACATTAAAGGCATTACGGAAAAACTCTGATCAGTTTTCCTGACACACAGTCCTGCTGAGGAGATCGTATCAAATAATGGTCTGCGATTTTAGTCATTTTAGTTTGAGCAGTTCATGAAATTAAATGGCATTAAGTCTTCTTATCATTCAGCCTTGAAAAAGAAAAGCTGAGAGATTAGTAGGTACAGTGAAAGAGGAAATAAAGAGGCAAATCATGCAAGGCAGAACACATCTTGCCACGAAGCATTAACACGTCAAATTTTTCCTGAAATGTATTCATGTCTATCTGCATAATAGATGTCCTTGTGTAGAGGTGTTCATGTAAAGATGAGAGGCCATGCCTGATTCTGGTCCCACCAAATTGTGTAGGAAAAATAGTGGAAAGACTGGTCAACAAAACAAATATTGTGATACATCTTATGAAGGGGGGAATGGTTCAGATTACTTGATACATGCCGACCAGATAGGTCAGAACCTTTTACCCAGGGTGGAAAGGTCAAGACTAGAAATCAAAGAGATTTACTGGAGATTTACGATGAGAGGAGCAAAGATGAAAGGAGATATGTATCTCTCCTAAGTGCTGTCTGTATCTCCTGTTCCCCTTTCGCATCTCTTTTTATTCACAAAATGCTGGAGTAACTCAGCAGGTCAGGCAGCATCTCGGGAGAGAAGGAATGGGTGACGTTTCGGGTCGAGACCCTTCTTCAGACTGATGTCTGAAGACTGATGTTCCCCTTTCGCATCTCTCTCAGTCTGAAGTAGTGACTCGACCCAAAACGCCGCTTGTTCATTTTCTTCAGCGATGCTGCCTGACCCAGTGAGTTACTCCAGCCTTTTGTGCCTGTAACTGAATACAGAGTTGGCTTCATGGTAGGAAGCAGAGGGTGTTGTGTAAAGTTGTACTTCGGACTGGAGGCCCGTGCTTCAGCGATTGATATCGGGCCCATTACTGTTTGCCATCTCCATCAATTATTTGGATGAGAATGTGCAAGGGATGATGGGTAAGTTTGCATATGACTAAAATAGGTGCCATTGTATACAATGAAGATGGTCATCAAGAACTAAGATGGCACAGTGGCACAATGGCCTTGCAGTGCCAGAGGCCTGACCGCGTGCATGTCGGTCGGTTAATTGGCTTCTGTAAATTGCCCCTCGTGTGTAGGACAGAAATAGTTTATGGGTGATCTTTGGTTGCACAGACTCGGTGCGCCGAAGGACCTGTTTGCACGCTGTATCTCTAAACTAAACTGAACTAATTACAGACCCAAGTGGGCCGAGAAATGGTTACTGAAATTTAATTCCAATTATTGTGAGTTGTTATATTTTGGGAAGGCAAAGCAGGGCAGGATCTTTACAGTGAACGATAGTGTCCTGGGGAATATTGTAGAACAGAGGGTTCTTGGAGTGCAAGTACATAGTTCCCTGCAAGTGGCATTGTGGGTGGATAGGGTGATAAAGCAGGCTTTTGGCACATTGGCCTTCAGTCAGGGAATTGAGTACAGACGTTGGGACATTATGTTATAGTTGAACAAGATATTAGTGACACTGCACTGTATTGTGTTCAGTTTTGGTCACCCTGCGATAGGAAAGAAGCCTTTGAGCTGGGAAGAGTTCAGTGAAGATTTACAAGGATGCTACCAGGACTCAGGGGCCTTAGTTATAAGGAGAGGTTGGGCAGACTAGGACTTTATTCCTTGGAGTACAAGACAATAGACAATAGGTGCAGGAGGAGGCCATTCGGCCCTTCGAGCCAGCACCGCCATTCAATGTGATCATGGCTGATCATTCTCAATCAGTATCCCGTTCCTGCCTTCTCCCCATACCCCCTGACTCCGCTGTCCTTAAGAGCTCTATCCAGCTCTCTCTTGAATGCATTCAGAGAATTGGCCTACACTACCTTCTGAGGCAGAGAATTCCACAGATTTACAACTCTCTGACTGAAAAAGTTTTTCCTCATCTCAGTTCTAAATGGCCTACCCCTTATTCTTAAACTGTGGCCCTTTGTTCTGGACTCCCCCAACATTGGGAACATGTTTCCTGCCTCTAACGAGTCCAACCCCTTAATAATCTTATACGTTTCGATAAGATCCCCTCTCATCCTCTCATCCTTCATGAAGCTGAGGGGTGATTTTATAAAGGTGAATAAAAACATAAGGGGAATAGATAGAGTGAATGCATAGGTTTAATGTGAGAGAGGAAATATCTAATCGGAACCTGACAAGCAACATTTTCACACAAAGGCTGGTGAGTGTATGGGACGAGTTGCCAGAGGAGGTAGTTGAGGCAGGTATTATCACAATGTTTAAAAACATTTGGACAGGTGCATGGATTGGATAGGTTTAGAGAGATATGGGCCAAATGCAGGCAGGTGGGAATAGTGTAGATGGAGCTTCTGGGTCAGCACGGGCAAGTATGGCAGAAGGGCCCGTTTCCACGCTGTATGACTCTGGTTGTCCATTATGTCTAAAAGCTTTTCTAAAATATGGGAACCAGAATTGTCTATAGTATTCAAGTTGTGATCTGATTAAGTTTTGAAGATTGCTTTAAATGTCTATTCCTCCAGTGAACCTGCAAGATGGCTGGCTTTTTATATGGCCATATCCCCATGTTACATATTTTAAGATATACAACTGAAAATGCCATCACTTCAAGAAATTAGGTTCCCCTTACTGTTACAATGTCAGGTCAGCATCATTTCCGAATTACATATCGACAACTTTTTGTTTCACATGAAAATCCGGACTCTCGGAGTGTGGTGGTTGCGTGGAAGATGCTGCCAGAGGTGGTAGTTGAGCCAGGTGTACTAACAACATTTAAATGACATTTCCACAGGTGCTTTGTTAGGGATATTTTGGAGGGATATGAGCCAAACATGGATAAATGGTACTAGCTGAGATGGGGCATCTTGGTTGGCATGGACAGGTTGGCCCAAAGGACCTGTTTCCCTGCTGCACGACGCCATGACTCTCTGACTCTATCTAGACACATGTTGCGGATGACATGAAGCTGGGTGGCAGTGTTAGCTGCGAGGAGGATGCTAGGAGGCTGCAAGGTGACTTGGATAGGTTAGGTGAGTGGGCAAATGCATGGCAGATGCAGTATAATGTGGATAAATGTGAGGTTATCCACTGGTGGCAAGAACAGGAAAGCAGACCATTATCTGAATGGTGGCCGATTAGGAAAAGGGGAGATGCAACGAGACCTGGGTGTCGTGGTACACCAGTCATTGAAAGTAGGCATGCAGGTGCAGCAGGCAGTGAAGAAAGCGATGGTATGTTGGCATTCATAGCGAGGGGATTTGAGTATAGGAGCAGGGAGGTTCTGCTGCAGTTGTACAGGGCCTTGGTGAGACCGCACCTGGAATATTGCGTACAGTTTTGGTCTCCTAATCTGAGGAAAGACATTCTTGCCATAGAGGGAGTATAGAGAAGGTTCACCAGATTGATTCCTGGGATGGCAGGACTTTCATATGAAGAAAGACTGGATAGACTCGGCTTGTACTCACTGGAATTTAGAAGATTGAGGGGGGATCTTATAGAAACTTACAAAATTCTTAAGGGGTTGGACAGGCTAGATGCAGGAAGATTGTTCTCGATGTTGGGGAAGTCCAGAACAAGGGGTCACAGTTTAAGGATAAGGGGGAAGTCTTTTAGGACCGAGATGAGAAAGTTTTTTTTCACACAGAGAGTGGTGAATCTGTGGAATTCTCAGCCACAGAGGGTAGTTGAGGCCAGTTCATTGGCTATATTTAAGAGGGAGTTAGATGTGGCCCTTGTGGCTAAAGGGATCAGGGGGTATGGAGAGAAGGCAGGTACGGGATACTGAGTTGGATGATCAGCCATGATCATATTGAATGGCGGTGCAGGCTCGAAAGGCCGAATGGCCTACTCCTGCACCTACTTTCTATGTTTCTATGTTAAAGGGTTCTCTGAGTTCAATGCGGTACTCTGTACACTCTGCTGTTTAATTCACTAGCAACCACAAGGGCACAGGAAGGGCATATGATTGCGGTTGAAGGTGAAAGATCAAAAATATATTTGATATAAGTAGTTTTATATTTTAAAATCTTATATAATTATAATTATAATTGGTTTCTTTTTGTAGGGCAAGAGTGTTTAATCAGCTCCAGTTTGCCTTTGTAAATCATTGAAATTTCATTTCATCCTCAACAAAGGAGGCTAAAATGAGCTAGTACTTTAT